>NC_090439.1:23393289-24593289 GCF_031143425.1 Pleurodeles waltl
ACAAGTTACAAGGTGTTGCCAGTAAAAGACATTTACTGGTCGAAATATTAAATAAGTATGCCTTCTCCCAATGCATTCCTTCTGAAGAAAAGAAAGAAGTGCGACAAGGAGTGACGTCAGCAAAGCAGGATCAGAACCAACAGGATGTGTACTAGAAGATTCCCACCGAAACACCATATGTACATTCTCTCTTGCAGATTGAACTACAGCTGCACTTGTTAACATTCTTCAAATGACTATCGAGTAATGCAAGGAATTGTTACATGCCCCTGTCAATTGGTTGCTTTCAGATTCCTTAGTGGACCTTTATGAAATAAAACAATCGTATTGAGGGCTGAAGGGCCGAAGCAGCTGTAAGTGGCACAAGATCCTGGTGGCCACAGCATGTTTATCAGGTGTACAGAGATTTTTGTGGGGCCAGGGGATCTCTCTAAATTTGGGAGGCAAAGTAAAGTCAGGGTGTCAAAGTCCTCACTACCCTGCCTGCATTTTCTCCATCTGTCAAGCCTCAACACAGGCCTTTTGTCCAATACACTTTTGAGTGTCTAATTGCCAGTTATATGCCTGGAAACCTGAGACTGGCGCAGCTTTCCAAGCCTACTATTGCTAATGTTTGTGATTTCAAAAAGAAAATATTAATTTGAGCGATATCACACCCGAAATATCCCTCCCAGCCCTCCCACTCCCCCCCTTGAAGCTACACCCCGAGTGAACAGGAAAATGCGGGGTCCATACTTTCCTCAAGTCAATATTTCAAAGTAAAATCATTTCATATTTCCTTGAGATGGCTGAGCTCACTGGCTCACCGTCATATGAGAAGGAGCTCCACAGAAAACCCAGTAAACGGTTAGATGTTCTTTCCTATTTGACAGCCATATTTTCTAGTTACGCAGCAGCATTGTGCAGGCAATTTAAAACACATGACCTTTAGCAGATGCAGCCGCTCTACCATGCCGGCCCTCCCAACACAGGTTGCAACTAATCTTTGTTTTTTATTAACAGCACAAGCTCACCTATTCAGCTTTTCATTTTGTGAATGAGCGCCGTCGTCTGATGACCCTACAGGCAGCAGCATGACGTTTTTTCCCGTTGCCTCCTGGAATGTTAAAGTTACAGGAATGCTTCCACCTTCTCGTGTCAAATCAGGCTCCACGTCAAAAACTGTATAAACAAAACAAAGCACAAATGTTACAAAGTGGTTTAACTCATCTCACGTTAGAGGCAAACAAGGAAGGAATGGATTTTGGATCTGTTGGGAGGAAAAGTGTGTCATAACAGGAATACTTCCTAAACAAACATTAACCAAGTTTATGATCAAATATCAAATTCGCACAGCTAGCTGGTAAACTTATATCCCTCAAAGCACCGTTGAAGGGAAGTTGAATGGGGTAGAAGTGATTCAGAAGATGATCTGAATGGGAGGACCCACTGTGATATCCTCTAACAAACCCAAAAGAATGAGTATTGATAAGTAATATCTGAAAAAGCGCTCCCAAAAGAGTAATAGCTCAAGAGCTAACCTCAACTGTATTTTTATCATACTAGACATTATAACTTTTACACTGAGCATCGATATGATGTGTGTGATACTAAGTGTTTAAAGTACGTTTTGCTTTCATGTACATTTGCGAGTGGTGTTTTTATTTGCATTTTCATAATATCAACAAAAGGATGTCGAGCTGGTAAAGGCAATTTTATGAAGAAAATTCCTTAATTCATTATAAATTGTTACACTCTGGAATTAACCAATATACATATGGTTTCTATAATGTTAATGTAAATAGTAAAGTATCTGCAAACACCACTTTAATCTGCAGTCAGTCACAGTGGAGTTAATCTGTTTCCTTCAATAGCATTCAGACACCCAAGTCACATAATTAGAGGCCATATTAAGGTTTGGAGGACACTGAAAAACCTCAATTTTCTGTAGGAAACTAATTATGGGGTAAAACTTACTACCCGAACTTCCTCAAATGTAGGGATAGTAGGGAGAACATTCAGCTAGTGCATTCCAGTAAAGATAGAGTTTTCTCAGGAAGTTGGGGGATTTTTAGTTAACTAGAAATTCTGGATGAGATCAGTAGCCCTCGGTTACCACATAATTACTGATAAAATTATCATGCAGATGGTGAACAGTTCAAGTACTACACCGGCACCAAGCCAGCAAGGCAACAGCAGTGCTGTAGTAGTAAACAAAAAAGGTACTGGTGTTCTTCTGAGCAAGGATGGGCCTGGTGTCTGAGGGTGAGTGAGTGAAGTTGGAAACAAACATAGGGGCATATAATGCATTTGTAACCGATTGGCACGAGTAAAAATGAGTAGCGTTTGGGGAAGAACAGCCAACCAACATTAATTCAGCTGGATTTGGGGGGGGGGGGGGGGGTGTGTTTACAGGAAATTAATGAGCTTGCTAGGAAAGCGGATATGGGCCTGGAAGAAACCACATTAGGGGCAGGTACAAACAACATTTAGAGTTCACGCTGCACAATTTCAACAGTCAAGAAGATTCATAGGGCCCCATTACGACCCGGGTGGATGGCGTACTCTGTCACAAAACATGACAGATATCCCACCAGCCATTTTACTAGTTCAATAAGATATAACAAAACTTGTAATAAGGTGGACGGGATATCCATCACATTGGTGACGGAATATCCCATCCGCCAAGGTCGCAATCATTACAAGTGACCAAGTAATTCCGATAGAATTGGTAACATAGGTTACCTGTTCCATCAGAGTTACGATATCTGTGGGAACACCCCAGATCCGTTTTATTTCACCTGGAGATTTTGGATGAAATCTCAGATGAAGCCCTGGGGGAAAGGGGGGGGGGGGGGATGGGGGGACAAACAAAACCTTATCAGGAAAGAATTTGGACCAAGGAGGATAGATTCCCCTGGTAATTCCTCGGTTCTCAGGGAAATCATAGGGTTTCACATATAACAGAGTGATTCTGTACCCTCTGCTCTGCTGGAAACAGTGGCACTCCTAATTGAGCCCTTAATTTAGACTTGCAAAGGAAATGGTAATCCTGAGACCAGATTAACCCAATAGGCGAAGAGTGTCAGTATGAAGATCCGGATGACAAATTTCTGTTTCTAGGAAATGTTACTATTGATGACCAAAGTAGACAAAGACGTAAGTTTGTAATGCACCTCTCCATCACTAAGTCTCTCCACAAAACCTTGAAAAAGGTGCACAACATCAAATATAATTTAAGAAGTGTTAGAAAACTAAGGAGATTCAACTCAACAAAATAATCAAGTTGACGTGAACTATCAATAAACAAAAAGATCACATGCAGAGTGAATAAATGTCAACTCAACAGTGCCAAATTATTGAAGCCATATAAGCAACCTAATACAAGGGTTACTTAAAAAAAAAAAAGATTTGTCAGCCCTATGTACTTTCAAGGGTGGTCAAAAAGCATTGCCAGGGAATGGGTGGAGGCTCGGGATGTGCAATTCCTGTAGCCCGACGCCCAGGACATATTGTTTGGGGCCAAGGACAACAAGTTTTCAAGTTCCTTGTCCATGGGACAAGTAGGCCCAAACCTCCAGAGGACAAACTCTTGGGCTGCCAGTTTACAAGGAAGGGAACTGTCTGCAGTTGAGGTAATACGTGTGTGCAGTTGTTAATGCTGTTCAAGCTTGTATTTATGATTCAGTAATACAAAGTCTTAATTATCAGGGAGAGCACTCTAAATAAATGTTGGAAGCTCACTACTGGCAGTGGTTCCAGTTAAAACAAAATGCATACACACAGATTTGAAAAAATAACAATATGAGGAGATTTAGAATGCACACAGATTGCTCTTTCATTAGATGTAAATGGTTGCACAAGCTTTTAAGCAAGACTGAGTATTCTTTGCTTTTAAAATAAGATGCTCAGTGATAATGCAAGAAGAAATTTCTTTTAATAAATTACTGTGACATTTTAGGTATTATTTATTTGAAGTATCATTTACTAAAATGTCTGGATTCATGGTAGCAGTTCCAAAAATATTCATAATAGAAAGTCAGTGAAACTAGTTTCAACAAGATTATGGAAACATGAAAAGAAACAAACACTGGCAAAGCCAACCAGTGGTCAGTCTTTTTGTTTTGTCAATGCAGGTCTGGTTTAGCCTTGGTTTTTGTAAATCTTTATTGTTGTGGGAACTGCCAGGCCCTCACTATTCTAACAAACATTTGCAACAAAAAAAAAAAAAAATTGGTCTAAAGAAGCACACATTGTCAACTGTAGTTCCTAGCTCTGAACAAAACTACTTTGTGTGCAAATATGCTCCCTATGGAAGAGCAGAATGCTCTCACTCATAGAAAAGCTAGCTGATAAATGGATATAGACAGAAAAACAATTTTAATAAAAATAGAAGGTCTTGGTTAACACAAGACCTAATTAGGGGCCCAATTATTGAACTAAGTCACAAAAGTGCACCCGTGGTACTTGTGTTTGCATTATTCACAAGAAATTCCATAAGTAGACCAGGAAATTGTACTCCTAGAAAATATTTGTGATTTGTATTTTAACACGAGCAAATATGCATGTGTAGATTTGCTCAAGCAAAAAGCTATTGAGTGTTTACAAGTTCACTTTCCCTCCGACCACTTTTTTCCCAACCCTGCAAGAACTTCCACCCCTCCCCTTGCAAGGAGTAAATTTCCAGTATGGGGAAAGATTGGAGAAGAACTACTGAAAATCCTTAAAACGTACGAGTTACTAGATTTGTTCAACCCTGGAACTATTGCTTACGGCTTAACTGTATATCTGTGAAAAGGTGGCAACATTGCTAATATTCAAGCCCTCCTATAGTATTAGCCCTGGCATATGCAGAGGCTATTATCAGAGCTCTTATATAATAAGATTGCTGCCATAATTTGTTGCAGCCCTACATGGTACCAAAGGGGCAAGTAGATTTTTTTTTTTTTACAGGACAAGTAGATTCATGAAGCAACCTTCTCTTCGACAAGCATGCATTTTATTAAATTCCACACCCCTGAGACTCAATCTTCCTTTCTCAATTTACCTGTTCTCATGGCTTTTCTTCCAGCCATGAAGTGAGGATGGTTGAAATCTGCCACCCATGGTTTACCTCCATGACCCATATACACTTTAAACTTGTTGGGACTTTCTTGCTGAGCAAATCTTTTGGTCAAATGATCCTGAACCTAAAACCAACACAACAGAAAGTGAATACAGAGTTAGTTTAATAACCAGATTGGCATGCACCAGAAAACAACTAACAGTTCATAGTATGAAAACATACAGTGAAAATATCACCAAGGAAAACCTTAAGTCCAAAAGACCTAGATAAAAGCAACCAAAGTTGTTTACCAACAGTTGTGCAGGCTGTTCCCCGTTTGAGGATCGCTATGTCACAGAAAAAAGGAGCAATACCCCAAACATTAGAAGCTAGCTTCAAGTTGTGTTTCCTGACATCCTGACATCCTAAAAGTGAGTTAAAGAGTGTTCAGACATTGGGTATACCTTTGTCTGCCATTATGTTCCGGAGAGGAGGTTTGATAATGCTAAACTGTCACCTGTAATTGAGTTTTCAGTCGCAACCTATATTCCTTTTAGACTGCAAGGACAGCCTTGCTCGGTCTGCTGCTAGGACAAAACCAAATAACATAAGTGTTGTTTTGATAACAGCAAACCTCATTTTTAAAAGTCAAGGCAGGCATGAAAGATCCTCTTTTTCTTTGTATGTGCTACAGGAGACTGGTTAATTCAGACATCTGAGACCGCTCAGCTGAAGTGGAAGGTGGGAACATCTCCAGTGCTATGAAGCCCAGGAAGGGCTGAAAAAGAAACAGCTGAAAAAGTAATAGGCCTTCTCGCCAGAGAGTCTGCTGCCTGAAAGGAATGTATGTGTGCATTTGGTTAATCTGCAAGTGTAGAGGTTGCTTGGACGTCAGTACTGGCTTTAACGGAGGAGGTCACTTGAAGAATATGCTCTTTGAGAGGTACTGTAAGCTGATCAAATGAGCTGTAGAGTGCATGCTTTTATGTAACAGTAATAAAAAATGTTTGCCCAGGGTACAGTCTGCATATTACTCAGATTTACTTTTTGGAAGTATTTGTTTACCTTGCACCTAAATCTTTTCGTGCACTTTGTGGCAACCTGTCTATGCTGCGTGTAATTAAAGTTTAAAATAATGATGTATACATTCACAGTCTCTTCTGTTCGGTCACAGGCTCATAACGTATAGGGACCTCATAACTCTTAAAAGTCACTATTCCCCACTGCACCAAACAGATTTCAATGTGGATTGTGATTGCCTTAACCAAAAGAGGTTTCACTAAGTAAAATAGTGCATTTCTAATTGATTAGTTTAACTTGCATTCATGTTTCATTTAAGGCATGTACTATTTTATATGCAGTTACTTGAAGGTGAAATCCCAACAATAGTTACATAATATTTTTTTTTTTGTGGCCATGCCCTTCATCACCCCCCCCCCCCCCCCAATCCCCCTCTCTTACGCTCACTGACCCTGCTGTTTGTGGCCAGTTTTATGGTCTACTGGGCCAGTGTTTACTGTAGAGTTCCCTTATATTTAAATAAATATTGCCTGCAGCAAGCTCAAATCCAGGTTTTAGGTTTCCCCTACTGCACGTCTATGTTGTCAGCAAAAGCAGTTGTTAAAAATGTTTTTAAAAAATTACAAAAATATATAGATTGTAAACAGGCTCTGAGCACACCCATTACTAACTAATGCAAACACCTAAAATTTCAGAAGTGACTGAAAATATAGCTGTGCCTTTTCACCTAATTGAACATTACTGTTTTTATCTAAATGCTATGTTAATTTTTACATGCGATGTAGCACCCCATACTTGTAAGCACCGATGTTCAAGGAACTATTTTGGCTGTGGCTAATGGCAATGGTGCCAGGTTATGAAAGATGGCCAGTCAGCTCTGCACTGGTTGCAGTTTAACAAGCTTTTGTGAAGGTTTGGAGTGCCTCCCTGGGTTTAGCGATGTGCATCCTCTTTCTCACTAAGGGGCTAGGGAAAAGTTATTATCTCAGGAAGAAAGAAAGGTTCCAGCAGGTACTGTTAAATCCAGAACGCAGGTTACCCTGGAGCAATGGCCATATGCTGTATGCAACAGTTGTGCACACAGCTTGTCGTGAGGTACAAAAGAAAAGGAGGCCAAAGAGACCGGGTGGAAGGTTATAGATGTGTTGAAAAGGCAGCAGAAATGAAGGAAACCCAAGGGTTGAATACAAAAGAGATGATTAGAAAGATTTAGGAGGAGGGCAGCTATGGAGGTGAGATATTAAGGACAGAAAGAAAAGAAGGAACATGGAACAGTAAGCGAGAATGGGATTTGAAGTAGGGCAATAAAGAAATAGGAGGGGCATATGGTGAGAAAATGCACAAATGAGATAGTAAAGGCAGAATGCAAAGAGTGACGGGAGGGTAGAGAAATGGAAAAGCAAGATAGGATCAGGGAATGAAAGAGAAAAGGTAAATGATAGAAAAAAAGAAAAAGTAGGAAGGACAGAAATAATACAGAGAAAGATGGTGAGGTAAGGTGATTCGGAGGAGAGAGCGAAGTAGGGCAGAGAATAAAGGAGGTATGTGAGGAGAGGATGAGCTATGGAAGTGTGATACAAAAAAAGAAGAACTGAATAAGCACACAATGGGGAGGAAAACAGGGAAAGCAGGAAGGCAAAGAATATAAACAAAAAGGGATAGGGAAACAAACATGCGACAAACAAGGACAGAAACGAGAGGAGTTAACGAGAAGTGAAGTCAAAATAATGATTTGATCGAGAGAAGAGGGAGTTTAGAGGGTGGTTGGGGGAGAGATAAGGGTAGGACATAGACTGATGTGAGGAGACAGGATGAGGTAGAAATGGAGGAGAGTGTGAAGTGAGAAGAAAAGTGGGGAGGGTAAGGGGCAAAGATGACAAAATCTAAAGAAAGACAAAGAAGATCAAGATAAGCAAGACAGACAGAGTGGAAGTGGATAAGGGTGGGAAAAGGCGTGAGAAGGTAATAAGAGGCAAAGGAGAGAGCAAAAGTAGGGGATTATTAGAATGATTAGGGTACAAGATGCAGTGGCACCTGTGCCCTGAGGTGCAAGGAGCCCAATGCTTAGGGTACAAGATGCAGTGGCACCTGTGCCCTGAGGTGCAAGGAGCCCAATGCTTAGGGTACAAGATGCAGTGGCACCTGTGCCCTGAGGTGCAAGGAGCCCAATGCTTAGGGTACAAGATGCAGTGGCACCTGTGCCCCGAGGTGCAAGGAGCCCACTGCTTAGGCTACACAATGCAGAAGCACCCGTGCCCGAGGTGCAAGGAGCCCGCTGCATAGGGTACACGATGCAGTGGCACCTGTGCCCGAGGTGCAAGGAGCCCACTGCATCTTTCTAATGGGTGTATTAATACCAATCCAGAGGTGAGTGGGTGAATTCTTCCTCCCAGCACCCTTGTTACACCACTGACTAACAGCTTGCAGACTTGACATACTTTCATATCAAATTGTTGCTTGTCTTTATTGCACACAGCCTTGGCTGCAGTGCGTGGAGCATCTTTATTGCCGCACACAGAAGAAAACATTTGGAGGGAACATTGGTCAGAACTGGATTTCTTGATTAATGGAGGTGGGTGAGAAGCTAAAGTAGCAGCAAACATGTTTCTAAATGCAAAGTGCCCTTCTGCATCTTTTTGTCCAGTTTGAACGGATAAACATTAATGTGTAGTGAGTGTTCATACTGTTCACTAGTTTTCTTGACATTTATCTCACAGGTACAGCTGCAGTAAAACTGAAAGTTGCACATATTGTTTTTCTGTAGGATTAGCTCAAGGTCTTACGTCTAGCAAGTAACGTCTGAATACAGTTTACAATGCAACTTGAAAATGGTGTTTGTAAAGAGGGCTTGTGTTGTGAAGCAAACGTTACAAGCTGCTATTCAGTTGTTCTGAACTCCTTTATCCCAACAACATAGCTCATGAAAGCTCTTCTTACATGCAGTGCATAAATCTACTGCATGTGTGAATGACAAGTAGGAAAGAATCTAGCCAAATTGAAAGCCAGACTGACATGAATAAGACATACCTTGCATTTAGGAAGTTAATAATACCCTTCCATTATGTATTTGTACGAATATTTCCTCACCAGTTAACATTTCAAGCTTGCTTACAGTATGCAAGGATGAATCAACTTTTAGGAATAATATTACAAGTGTTACTATCTTCAACAGAGATTTAAACATGGGTTCATTATCATCGTACAGTATTTTGCTCTTACTGTGAAAGTAGTGTGCCTAGTGGGGGAATGATCATTCGCACACATTCTAAAAACTAACTGATCACTAGTATTTCAAACAGGGAAGGAGGATCTTGCCAGACCCGAACTCCTCTACAGCAGCAGTGAAGAGTGGCCTGTTTGCACCAAGACTCAAGCAGTCTGTACTTTGCCGAATAATATTTTTGGTAGCTCTTCTGGTCTACTGCAAAATCTGCACATCCGAGATATCACAAGAGTCACACAGTCAAACTCATAATTTTGGATCTGGGTGACTAACCTGGTCTTGGTACATTGTTAGTATATTGTGGTATGATGTCCCCTAATAATGCAAACTAATAGGAAAGTTCATTCAGTGTAAGAACCATTCCCGTTTGCTCCATGTTTATGCTGTGCCACATGCAAGTATCGGCATCTCCTGCAAACCTGAGGTATCCTGTAACCTTCTCACCCTCTTACCAAGAAGAGAGACTCGAGTCAAGGGATGCACCTTTGTATCTCCCGGTCTGCCTAGGCAAACCTGCAGGAGCATCAAACGGTGGCTAATCATTGGACTAAACAGAGAAAACAACCAACCCAACATCACATAGTCACAAAGTGGCAGATATTAACAGGAAAACAGATTCAAACTACACCCTCCCATTCTAATAATGATGACCACAGTTCTACGTTTCTCTTAGAGCCCTGCACATTTAGATCCATATTCGCCGCACGAAGAACTGCATTAAACCAATCTGTATAGCTCGGAGGGTGCTCCTTCATCCAATTTTTGCAGATTTCGTTCCGGCCCAACACAATTACATAAAACAAAAATGTGCGATTAGCTTTATTCACCCTGCTCCATATACCCTCATCCTGAAGCTGCCCAAATATAATCAGTGGGAGTGATACATTAATTTTCCAGCCTAGCATAGATGATAATGCCCTTAAAACCTCCTCCCAAAACAACCGAATAGCGGGACAATCCCAGAACAAATGTACATCCGTTGCTCCTGGCTCGCCACATTTCGGACATTTAATCACCTCCCCCTTCTTAAACTTGGCAAGTTTTGCCGGAGATATATACGCTCTGTGTAGAGTATAAAAATGGGTTTTCCTTAATGGGGCAGGCTTCACTACTTCATACAGAGTCACAAACGACTTCTTCCACCATGACCCAATCTTGTCGCCTGACATCGCCTTGCCCCATAGCTTGTTTGGTAGAACAAAATTCTCATCAAGAGTTTCTAATATTTCCCAATACCAGACCGCCAAACTCTTCACAGGTGCAGAGTCCGCCAGATCTAAAAAAGAATCCTCCAAAGCATTTACCACTCCCAATCCTCCCTTAATTTCTTTTTCCCCACTCTCTTATCTGTAGATATTTTAACCTGGACAGTGATCCATCCGTTATTCTTACCAAATCAACCCAAAAAAGTAAAATACCCTCTCGCGCAAGCTCACCCCACCTTTCCACACCTGCCCTTTTGAGTGGCAATGCTAGGATGTCTTGACAGCATTCTGGGGTGCCCGGGAATCCCAGATAGGGGCCTGATTGCTGTAATAGTGTACACCCAACCGTCGTCTCAGCGGATACCAGCTCCTTGCCATTCCGTGCAGTACTTTTAGTTTAACTTTTTGAAAAATTTAGGGTCGCCGAATTTAAATAGAAAAGACTTTGAGGCCCCTTTCACAGATAAAACCATTGCCTTATACATTCTGCCCACTGCTGAACCGTCTGGGGACAGAAACCACATCCTTGAGTTTTTAAACAAGAAATCCCACGCATAATAAGTAAAATCAGGTAGAGCCAGCACCCCCTTTTCCCTTCTTCTGCATAGTTTTTTCCATGATATCCTCGGCCCCTTTGAATTACAAATAAAACTACTTATTGCTTGCTGCATTTTATCCAGGTATCCCTTATGCATTGCCAAAGGTATAGCTGAAAACACAAAATTCCATTTGGGCAGAATAAACATCTTAATTAAATGTATCCTCCCGAGGATCGTCAAAGGGAGATATGCCCATTTTGGTGGCTCAGTAAGCGGGGTTGAATGAGGACAAAAAAAAAAAAAACCTGAGGTATCACTGGTGCTGGAAATCAGGGCATTACACACACAATAATATTTTAAAAAAAAATGTTTTAAAAACTTGCAGATGGTACCATGGTTTAAGGTATGTAGGTAGGTTTTAATATGGTAACAAACATCAATCGGAAGAAAAACGAATACCTTGCATGCAGTCAATTGTCGTCATAACGTTTTTGAACGATATTTCATTTTGAATAAAGGAATACATGTTTTTGCCTGTCAAAGTGTCTAAGTGCCCCCCTAGAGCCACTAAAACAAGCTGAAGATTAGATACTGGCAACAAATATTTTTAGCCTAAAAATGAGGAAGAACAATGTTTTCAGGTGAAATGCTGCCGAAAACTTGCAGGAATCGACAGACAGATTCCTGCATGCATTCTACAAAAAATCATAACAAGGGGTAATTATGGTCAACGCCTACTGTATGGATGACATTTTGGTTCTCACTGTGAAAGGTGAGTGGCTGCAGTTATAAGTGTAGTTTGTGAGTAACCATTACTAAATCAGTTCATGAGTGTGCCATAAATTGTGTGGTTTAACACGAATATTCACCAATCAAAATAGTTGGTTAGGAGCCATCATATGGTGAAGCACCTACCTGCTTTTCAACTTCTTTTGGATCCATGTCTGGAACTAAACGTATTGAGAACTTCCCAATGACTTTTTTTGGAATCACAGTTTTGGCTCCGGAAGCAGAGAAGGCTCCCTCAATCCCGTGCAGAGAAAGGGATGGGTACCTCCACCTGTGCATCAGTATATTTTCCTAATTTAAGAATAAGAGGGTGAAAGTACATGTTTATATGGAAAGACATTTACAAACACAGCTAGCTTTACTTTAATACGACAGCAAAAGAGTGAAAAGAATGGCTATGAGCATGAGAATGCAAATTAGTTTTACTTAAGGCAAAACAGTACTCCTAAAAACGTATACATTAAGATTCTCTTTACATTAACAATGCAATATTCATATGATTAACAATGGCAAGAAACAGCTATGCATAAATATCTTAAATGTAGGACAGAGATCTCTACTGGCTAAAACTTAAAGGAAATACTGAATGGCTAATGTGTTGTATGAACCTGGCAACACTTGGCACTTATGTTTGGCTTACTGTTGATATTTTGAGTTTTGTGCAAATCTGATAAAGTGTGTGTGTGAGTGTGAGAAAGATTGGGGGGGTAGGGCGGGTGGTGGAGTGGGGATTTCCCCATTTAACTCCCAAAGAAATCTTTGCTCCCCAGTAAGAAGAAATCTCAAATTGATTTACACTAAACTTGGCATGAAACTAAAAAGGAAAGTGCAGTGTAAAGTGATTCAGTAAACTGAGACTTTAGCAATACAAAAAGGAGGTTTGTGGGCATTAAAAAGGCTAGACAAACGTTAGAGCTATCTGGACCATTAGTCATAAATTGTCCAAGCCAGGTTCAAGGAAAATTCCGCAACACAATTAAAGAAAGGCCCACCACTGGACAAAGAAGCGCGCTCTCCTGTTGTCCGCAAGCCTTCTTACGTTAAGCAAATCAGAAGAATCCTAACTTAAATGGCTTTGCACTTCATTGCATGGAATGCAAAAACATCAGGTGTGGGCGAAGAATCCTAGGATTAGAAATGGAAGAACATTAGAGAAAACTGCCCCCTAGAGCAAGCAAAAAAAAAAAAAAAAAAAAAGAAGGAGGATAAGTTGGCCACTTGCCATCCAAATTGAATAAAAAAAAAAAAAATACTATAAAGAAAAACAAAAAACGAAAATATATAAATAATAACTATATATATATATATATATATATATATATATATATATATATATATATATATATATATATATATATATATATATATATATATATATATGGAAAATGTCACTTGCCCAGTGTACATCTGTTCGTGGCATGAGACGCTGCAGATTCACATGCTGTGCATATCCCGCCATCTAGTGTTGGGCTCGGAGTGTTACAAGTTGTTTTTCTTCAAAGAAGTCTTTTCGAGTCACGAGATCGAGGGACCCCTCCCATTTCGGCTCCATTGCGCATGGGCGTCGACTCCATCTTAGATTGTTTTCCCCGCAGAGGGTGAGGTAGGAGTTGTGTATATAGTAATAGTGCCCATGCATTGGAGTATGTATGTATTTATGTACAAAATGTGTCTAAAAGTGATATATATATGTACAAATTTACAAATGTACAAGTTTATTTTCATCAACTTATAACGGCTACAGGCTCCCGGGGAGGTGGGAGGGCGCATGTGAATCTGCAGCGTCTCATGTCACGAACAGATGTACACTGGGTAAGTGACATTTTCCGTTCGATGGCATGTGTAGCTGCAGATACACATGCTGTGCATAGACTAGTAAGCAGTTATTTCCCCAAAAAGCGGTGGTATAGCCTGTAGGAGTTGAAGTTGTTTGAAATAATATTCGTAATACTGCCTGTCCTACTGTGGCTTGTTGTGTTGTTAACACATCCACACAGTAATGTTTAGTGAATGTATGAGGCGTAGACCATGTGGCTGCCTTACAGATTTCGGTCGTTGGTATATTTCCTAAAAAGGCCATGGTGGCGCCTTTCTTTCTAGTGGAGTGTGCCTTTGGTGTAATAGGCAGTTCTCTCTTTGCTTTAACATACCAGGTTTGAATACACTTAACTATCCACCTGGCAATGCCTTGTTTGGATATTGGAGTCCCTGTATGAGGTTTTTGAAAAGCTACAAAGAATTGTTTTGTTTTGCGAAATTGTTTGGTTCTATCAATGTAATACATTAGCGCTCTTTTTATGTCTAATGTATGTAATGCTCTTTCAGCTACAGAGTCTGGTTGTGGAAAAAATACTGGGAGTTCTACTGTTTGATTTAAGTGGAACGGTGATATAACTTTTGGCAAAAATTTGGGGTTTGTGCGTAGAACCACTTTATGTTTGTGTATTTGTATAAAGGGTTCTTGTATGGTAAAGGCTTGTATTTCACTTACTCTCCTAAGAGATGTGATAGCTTTTAGAAAGGCTAATTTCCACGTTAAGTATTGTATTTCACAAGAGTGCATGGGTTCAAATGGTGGACTCATGAGTCGTGTTAATACAATATTGAGGTTCCACGAAGGAACTGGTGGTGTTCTTTGGGGAATGATCCTTTTTAGACCCTCCATAAATGCTTTTATGACATGGATTCTAAATAACGGGGTTGAATGTGTAGTTTGCAGACAGGCAAAAATTGCTGTGAGATGTATTTTAATGGACGAAAAAGCGAACAGACTTTTGCAAGTATAGTAAGTAGTTTACAATGTTTGTCGTGGACGCGTGTAATGGTTGTATTTGATTATTATGACAGTAATAAACAAATCGTTTCCATTTATTTGCATAGCAATGTCTTGTAGTAGGTTTCTTAGCCTGTTTGATGACCTCCATACATTCTTGTGTAAGGTCTAGATGTCCGAATTTTAAGACTTCAGGAGCCAGATTGCTAGATTGAGCGATGCTGGATTCGGGTGTCTGATCTGTTGTTTGTGTTGAGTTAACAGATCTGGTCTGTTTGGTAGTTTGATATGAGGCACTACTGACAGGACTAGTAGTGTTGTGTACCAAGGTTGTCGTGCCCAAGTTTGTGCTATTAGTATTAGTTTGAGTTTGTTTTGACTCAATTTGTTTACGAGATACGGAAGGAGTGGGAGAGGGGGAAAAGCGTAAGCAAATATCCCTGACCAACTCATCCATAACGCATTGCCCTTGGAGTGAGGCTGTGGGTACCTGAATGCGAAGTTTTGGCATTTGGCATTTTGCGTTTTCTTTTGTTGCGAATAGGTCTATTTGCGGTGTTCCCCAGGTTTGGAAGAAGGTTTGTAGTATCTGAGGATGAATTTTGCCATTCGTGGATCTGTTGGTGATCCCAACTGAGATTGTCGGCTAACTGGTTTTGAATTCCTGGTATGTATTGCGCTATTAGGCGGATGTGATTGTGAATCGCCCAATGCCAAATCTTTTGTGCTAAGAGACACAACTGTGTTGAGTGTGTCCCTCCCTGCTTGTTTAGGTAATACATTGTTGTCATGTTGTCTGTGTTGACAAGAATATGTTTGTGGGCTATTAGTGGTTGAAATGCTTTCAACGCTAGAAACACTGCTAGTAGTTCTAACTGATTTATATGAAGTTGTTTCTGCTGAGTGTCCCATTGTCCCTGGATGCTGTGTTGGTTGAGGTGTGCTCCCCACCCTACCATGGAAGCATCTGTTGTGATCACAAATTGAGGCACTGGGTCTTGGAAAGGCCACCCTTGGTTTAAATTTATAGGATTCCACCATTGAAGCGAGGGTGTGTTTGGCGGTCTATTAACACTAGATCCTGAAGTTGACCCTGTGCTTGTGTCCATTGTCTCGCTAGGCATTGTTGTAATGGCCGCATGTGTAATCTTGCGTTTGGGACAATGGCTATGCATGAAGACATCATGCCTAGAAGTTTCATCACTAATTTTACTTGATATTGTTGGTTGGGGTGCATGCCTTGTATTACGTTTTGGAATGCTTGTACCCTTTGTGGACTTGGAATGGCAATCCCTTTTTTTGTGTTGATTGTTGCTCCTAAGTATTGTTGTATTTGACACAGTTGTAAGTGTGATTTTAGGTAGTTTATTGAGAACCCTAGTTTGTGAAGGGTTTCTATGACGTATTTTGTGTGTTGAAGACACTGTTTTTGAGTGTTGGTTTTTATTAACCAATCGTCTAAATATGGGAATACGTGTATGTGCTGTCTTCTGAAATGTGCTGCTACTACTGCAAGGCATTTTGTAAATACCCTTGGTGCTTTTATCCCGAATGGTAACACTTTGAATTGGTAATGTACCCCTTGGATTACAAACCTTAATTATTTCATGTGTGAAGGATGTATGGGTATATGGAAGTACGCATCCTTGAGATCTAATGTTGACATGTAGTCTTGTTGTTTGAGCAAGGGGATTACGTCTTGAAGTGTCACCATGTGAAAGTGATCTAATTTGATGTAAAGATTAGGTGTTCTGAGATCTAAGATGGGTCTCAGAGTTTTGTCCTTTTTGGGTATTAGAAAATACAGGGAATAAACACCTGTTCCTTTCTGATGGTTGGGTACCAGTTCTACTGCGTCTTTTTGTAACAACGCTTGGACTTCTAGTTCTAATAGATCCAAGTGCTGTTTGGACATGTTGTGTGTTCTTGGAGGCACATTTGGTGGTAGTTGTAGGAATTCTATGCAATAACCATGTTGGATAATGGCTAGGACCCACAAGTCTGTTGTTATTTCCTCCCAATTTTGGTAATAATCTGTGAGTCTCCCCCCCACTGGTGTTGTGTGTTGGGGATTTGCGACACTAAAGTCACTGTTTAGTTTGAGGTGTTTTTGGGCTTTGGAACTTTCCTCTAATTTTAGGGAACGGTCCACCTCTGTATTGTCGTCGAAAGCCTCCTCTTTGATACTGGCCCTGGTATGTAGGTCTGGTTTGTGAGGTTGAGGGTTCTGTGCTTCGGGGCCCGAAACCACTCTCTAAATTGTGTCTTCCTAAATGTGCCTCTGCTCTGTGGGGAGTAGAGCGTGCCCATGGCCTTGGCCGTATCAGTGTCCTTCAGCTTCTCTATAGCTGTGTCCAACTCCGGCCCAAACAACTGCTGTCCATTAAAAGGCATATTAAGCACAGCCTGTTGGATCTCTGGCTTAAACCCGGAGGTGCGTAGCCATGCGTGTCTCCGAATAGTGACCGCTGTATTTACAGTTCTTGTGGCTGTGTCCGCTGTGTCCATTGCCGATCGTATCTGATTGTTCGAGATACTTTGGCCCTCTTCCACCACTTGTTGTGCACGCTTTTGGAACTCCTTGGGCAGATGTTCTATAAAGTGCTGCATTTCATCCCAATGAGCTCGGTCATATCTGGACAATAAAGCTTGGGAATTGGCAATGCGCCATTGATTGGCCGCTTGTGCTGCAACTCATTTCCCCGCTGCATCAAACGTTCGACTTTCTTTGTCGGGTGGTGGTGCATCTCCAGAGGTATGTGAATTAGCCCTTTTACATGCTGCGCCAACTACTACTGAGTCAGGTGTCAGTTGTTGCGTGATGTACACAGGGTCTGTAGGGGGAGGCTTGTACTTTTTCTCCACCCTAGGTGTGATGGCTCTGCCTTTGACAGGCTCTTGAAATACTTGTTTCGCGTGTTTCAACATCCTTGGTAACATTGGAAGACTTTGGTACTGACTGTGTGTCGACGACAAAGTATTAAATAAAAAGTCATCCTCAATGGGTTCAGCATGCAGTGCCACATTGTGAAAAGCCGCTGCTCTGGACACCACTTGCGTGTAGGCAGTACTGTCTTCACATGGTGATGGTCTTGCTGGGTAGCAGTCTGGACTATTGTCTGACACTGGCACATCATATAGATCCCATGCATCTGGGTCATCCTGGCTCATCCCTGTGTGCGTTGGAGATTGCATCATAAGGGGGGGGGGGGATTGCAATTGGTGACAGTTGCGGTGAGTGGTGTGGTGATGGTTGTGGCGAAGAGCGAGGTGGAGTTACTGCTTTTGCCACTTTTGCTTGTGGTTGTTTTTCTTGGTCTTGGAAAGCAAGTTTCCTTTTCATCCTTATAGGAGGGAGAGTTCTTATTTTCCCCGTTTCCTTTTGAATAGGGAGCCTTCTTTGTGTATAATCTGGCTCCCCCTCTTCTAGCTCTTGTCCAAATTAATGGCCTTGTAATTGTGCTGAAAGGCCTTGTTCTTTGGAGTAGGAGCTTGTTTTCTGCTCCAAAGCTGGGTGTTTCGGAACCAAAACGTTTTCTACAGTCTTTTTCAGCTCCGAAGCCACTTTTTTAGGTTTGACTTAACTCGGAGCCGGTATCTCGGTATCAAGTCTGGTCAGAGCCAGGTTCTCGTTGTCGAGTATATTCTGTGCCGGGATCTCGACCAGAATCGGATGACTTCGACACGTGTGTGGCCTTTTTCGGTGCCGATGGATGGTCACCGATTTTACGGGTTAAGCCATGGCCTGCCGGCGGTGGCGTCCCCTGGGCCTTTATAATTTTTTGCGTGAGTTTTGGTCGGGGCTGGTTTACTCACGGTTTTCGGCGTCTGCTCCGTTTCGGGCTCGTCCGAGTCAGCAAAGGAGAAAGTCTCCTCTTCTTCGACGTTGTGGTGTCCTGACGGCGCCGATGCCATTTGAAGCCTTCGTGCTCTACGGTCCCGTAGTGTTTTCTTCGACCGGGATGTGCACAGCATGTGTATCTGTAGCTACACATGCCATTGAACATATATATGGAAAATGTCACTTACCCAGTGTACATCTGTTCGTGGCATGAGTCGCTACAGATTCACATGCTTTGCTTTGCACATCCCGCCATCTAGTGTTGGGCTCAGAGTTTTACAAGTTGTTTTTCTTCAAAGAAGTCTTTTCGAGTCACGAGATTGAGGGACTCCTCCCATTTCGGCTCCATTGCGCATGGGCGTCGACTCCATCTTAGATTGTTTTCCCCGCAGAGGGTGAGGTAGGAGTTGTGTATTATAGTAATAGTGCCCATGCAATGGAGTGAATATGTATGTACATAATGTATTTTAAAGTGATATATTTACAAATGTTCAAGATCAACTTCGAAACGGCTACAGGCTCCCGGGGAGGCGGGTGGGCGCATGTGAATCTGCAGCGACTCATGCCACGAACAGATGTACACTGGGTAAGTAACATTTTCCGTTCGCTGGCATGTGTAGCTGCAGATACACATGCTTTGCATAGACTAGTAAGCAGTTATCTCCCCAAAAGCGGTGGTTCAGCCTGTAGGAGTTGAAGTTGTTTGAAACAATGTCCTTAATACTGCTTGGCCCACTGTGGCTTGTTGTGCTGTTAACACATCTACGCAGTAGTGTTTGGTAAACGTATGAGGCGTAGACCATGTGGCTGCCTTACATATTTCAGTCATTGGAATATTTCCTAGAAATGCCCTGGTAGCACCTTTCTTTCTAGTCGAGTGTGCCTTTGGTGTAATAGGCAGTTCTCTTTTTGCTTTGAGATAGCAGGTTTGAATGCATTTAACTATCCATCTAGCAATGCCTTGTTTTGAAATTGGATTTCCTGTATGAGGTTTTTGGAAAGCAATAAATAATTGTTTTGTTTTCCGAATTTGTTTTGTTCGGTCAATGTAGTACATTAACGCTCTTTTGATGTCTAATGTATGTAGTGATCTTTCAGCTACAGAATATGGCTTTGGGAAGAACACTGGTAGTTCTACTGTTTGATTTAAGTGGAACGGGGATATGACTTTTGGTAAGAATTTAGGATTTGTTCGCAAGACTACTTTATGCTTGTGTATCTGAATAAATGGTTCTTGTATGGTAAATGCCTGTATCTCACTTACTCTTCTTAGAGATGTGATAGCAATTAGAAATGCAACTTTCCATGTTAAGTATTGCATTTCACATGAGTGCATAGGTTCGAAAGGTGGACCCATGAGTTGTGTTAAGACAATGTTGAGGTTCCACGAAGGAACTGGTGGTGTTCTTGGTGGTATAATTCTTTTAGGCCTTCCATAAACACTTTTATGACTGGTATCCTAAATAATGAAGTGGAGTGCGTAATTTGCAGATAAGATGAAATTGCGGTAAGATGTATTTTAATGGATGAAAAAGCTAGCTTTGACTTTTGCAAATGTAGTAAGTAGCTTACAATGTCTTTAGCAGATGCGTGTAATGACTGGATTTGATTATTATGGCAATAATATACAAATTTTTTCCACTTATTTGCATAGCAATGTCTAGTGGTTGGTTTCCTAGCTTGTTTTATGACCTCCATACATTCCTGTGTAAGGTCTAAGTGTCCGAATTCTAAGACTTCAGGAGCCAAATTGCTAGATTCAGCGATGCTGGATTTGGGTGTCTGATCTGTTGTTTGTGTTGAGTTTACAGATCTGGTCTGTTTGGTAGTTTGACATGAGGCACTACTGAGAGGTCTAGTAGTGTTGTGTACCAAGGTTGTCTTACCCAAGTTGGTGCTATTAGTATGAGTTTGTTTTGACTCAATTTGTTTACCAGATATGGAAGGAGTGGGAGAGGGGGAAAAGCGTATGCAAATATCCCTAACCAACTCATCCATAACGCATTGCCCTGAGACTGATCCTGGGGGTATCTGGATGCGAAGCTTTGGCATTTTGCGTTTTCTTTTGTTGCAAATAGGTCCATTTGTGGTGTTCCCCAACTTTGGAAGTAAGTGTTTAGTATTTGGGGGTGAATCTCCCATTCGTGGATTTGTTGGTGATCCCGAGAGAGATTGTCTGCTAACGGATTCTGAATCCCTGGAATAAACTGTGCTATTAGGCGAATGTGGTTGTGAATTGCCCAATGCCATATTCTCTGTGCCAGGAGACACAACTGTGTCGAGTGTGTTCCTCCCGGTTTGTTCAGATAATACATTGTTGTCATGTTGTCTGTTTTGACAAGAATGTGCTTGTGGCTTATTATGGGTTGAAATGCTTTCAACGCTAGAAATACTGCCAGTAGTTCTAAGTGATTTATGTGAAACTGTTTTTGGTGAGTGTCCCATTGTCCCTGGATGCTGTGTTGATTGAGGTGTGCTCCCCACCCTGTCATGGAGGTATCTGTAGTTATTACGTATTGAGGCACTGGGTCTTGGAAAGGCCGCCCTTGGTTTAAATTTATATTGTTCCACCATAGAAGCGAGATGTATGTTTGGCGGTCTATCAACACTAGATCTAGAAGTTGACCCTGTGCCTGTGACCATTGTGATGCTAGGCACTGTTGTAAGGGCCGCATGTATAATTTGGAGTTTGGGACAATGGCTATACATGAGGACATAAAACCTAGTAGTTTCATCACCATCTTGACCTGTATCTTCTGTTTTGGATACATGGCCTGTATTGCTTTGTGAAATGCTTGTATCCTTTGTGGACTTGGAGTGGCAATCCCTTTTGTTGTGTTGATTGTCACCCCTAACTATTGCTGTGTCTGACACGGCTGAAGGTGTGACTTTGTGTAATTGATTGAGAAACCTAGTTTGTGAAGGGTTTCTATGACGTACTTTGTGTGTTGTGAACACCGTTCGAGCGTGTTGGGTTTGATTAACCAATCGTTTAGGTACGGGAACACATGTATTTGCTGCCTTCTGATATGTGCAGCTACTACTGCCAGGCATTTTGTGAAAACTCTTGGCGCAGTTGTTATTCCGAATGGCAGCACCTTGAATTGGTAATGTACCCCTTGGAATACAAACCTTAAGTATTTTCTGTGTGAAGGATGTGTCAGTATATGGAAATATGCATCCTTTAGGTCTAGTGTTGCCATGTAGACTCGTTGTTTGAGCAGTGGGATTACGTCCTGTAATATCACCATGTGAAAGTGATCTGATTTGATGTAGGTATTTAATGTTCTGAGATCTAATATAGGTCTTAGAGTCTTGTCCTTTTTGGGTATGAGAAAATACAGAGTAAACTCCTGTTCCTTTTTGTTGAATTGGTACTAATTCTATTGCTCCTTTTTGTAGCAGCGCTTGGGCCTCTAGTCCTAGAAGATCCATGTGTTGTTTTGACATATTGTGTGTTTTCGTTGGGACGTTTGGAGGGAATTTGAGAAATTCTATGCAATAACCATGCTGGATCATTGCTAGGACCCAAGTGTCTGTAGTTATTTCCTCCCAATGTTTGTAAAATTCAGTTAGTCTCCCCCCAACAGGTGTTGTGTTGGGGATTTGTGACGTGGAAGACACTGCTTGTTTTGAGGAGTTTTGGGACTTTGGTACTTCCCTCTACTCTTTTGGAATTGTCCCCCTCTATATTGTCCCCGAAAACTTCCCCGCTGATACTGGCTCTGATAAGTGGGCCTTGTTTGTGAGGTTGTGGGTTATATAGTTTGTCCTCGAAACCCCCCTCTCAACAGTGTTTTGCGAAATGTGTCTGTGCTCTGTGGGGAGTAGAGTGCGCCCATGGCTTAGGCCGTATCAGTGTCTTTAAGTTTTTCGATAGCAGTGTCCACCTCCGGCCCAAACAACTGCTGTCCGTTAAAAGGCATATTCAGCACGGCTTGTTGTATTTCCGGCTTGAATCCTGACGTACGCAACCATGCGTGTCTCCTAATGGTTACTGCTGTATTTACTGTCCTAGCAGCTGTATCTGCTGCATCCATTGCTGACTGTATCTGATTATTTGAGATACTTTGTCCTTCCTCCACCACCTGTTGTGCCCTTTTTTGAAACTCTTTGGGTAAGTGTTCAATGAAATGCTGCATTTCTTCCCAATGAGCCCTGTCATATCTTGCCAGCAGTGCTTGTGAATTGGCAATGCGCCATTGGTTGGCCGCTTGTGCTGCAACCCTTTTCCCCGCAGCGTCGAATTTGCGACTCTCCTTGTCTGGAGGTGGTGCGTCTCCCGAGGTGTGAGAGTTTGCTCTCTTGCGAGCTGCCCCTACTACCGCAGAGTCTGGTGTTAATTGCTGCGTAATATATACAGGGTCTGTTGATGGTGGCTTGTACTTTTTCTCCACTCTTGGAGTAATGGCCCAGCCATTCACGGGCTCCTGAAACACCTGTTTTGAGTGTTTTAGCATTCCAGGGAGCACAGGTAAGCTTTGGTATTGGCTATGAGTGGAGGACAGTGTGTTAAACAAAAAGTCATCCTCAATAGGTTCTGCGTGCAAGGTGACATTATGAAATGCTGCTGCTCTTAACACCACCTGTGTGTAGGCTGTACTGTCCTCAGGTGGCGACGGCCTCGCCGGGTAACAGTCTGGGCTGTTATCTGACACCGGCGCATCATAAAGATCCCATGCGTCGGAATCATCCTGACTCATTCCAGTATGAGTTGGGGATTGCATCAGTGGTGGAGTGGCTACCGGTGATGTGTGCGTTGGTGGTGGAGATGGTGGCGGAGTGGTTTGTTTTGCCACCTTTGCCTGTGGCTGCTTGTCCTTTTCTTGAAAGGCAAGTCTTCTTTTCATCCTAATTGGTGGAAGAGTACTTATCTTCCCTGTGTCCTTTTGGATGTGGAGCCTTCTTTGAGTGTAGTCTGGCTCCATTGACTCTAGTTCTTGTCCGAACTTATGTCCTTGCATTTGTGAGGACAGTCCCTGTTCCTCTGTGTAGGAACTGGATTTCGGTTCCGAGGCTGGATGTTTCAGAATGGAAACCTTTTCGGTAGCCTTTTTCGGCTCAGACGACACTTTCTTTACTTTCGGCGTCCTGGTCTCTCGGTGCCGACTTGATTCGGTTCTGCCCTCTCGGTGCCGAACTTGCTCGGATCCGCTGTCTCGGGGTCGAGGTTGCTATGTGTAGTATCTCGACCGGAGTCGGATGACTTCGACACATGCGTGCCCTTTTTCGGTGCCGATGATCGGTCACTTAATTTTCGGGTTAAGCCATGGACTGTTGGCAGTGGCGTCCCCTGGGCTTTTGTGGTCTTGTCGTGAGTTGTGTGCAACGTCTTACTCACGGTTTTAGGCGTTTCTTCGGGATCGAGCTAGTCCGAGTCTGACTCCTGGATGGAGAAGGTTTCTTCTTCCTCCTCGAAGTGTCTTTGTCCTGTCGGCGCCAACGCCATTTGCAGTCTTCTTGCTCTTCGGTCTCTTAATGTCTTCCTTGACCGAAACGCTCGACAGGCTTCACAAGTATCTTCTCTGTGTTCTGGAGACAAACACAAGTTACAGACCAGATGCTGATCTGTATAAGGATACTTGTTGTGGCATTTGGGGCAGAAGCGGAATGGGGTCCGTTCCATCAGCCTTGAAGAGACACGTGGTCGGGCCGACCAGGCCCCGACGGGGGATCGAAAAAAACACAAAGGGCCACCGGGGCTCCTCAAAATATCGGTGTCGATCTGTTGTAACTAACCCGATACCGAACGCAAACAATACCATCAAATTTTCTGAGATTCTAACTATCTTTCTGAACCGAAACGCGGAGCGAAAAGGAACACGTCCGAACCCGATGGCGGAAAGAAAACAATCTAAGATGGAGTCGACGCTCATGCGCAATGGAGCCGAAATGGGAGGAGTCCCTCGATCTCGTGACTCGAAAAGACTTCTTCGAAGAAAAACAACTTGTAACACTCCGAGCCCAACCCTAGATGGCGGGATGTGCAAAGCAAAGCATGTGTACCTGCAGCTACACATGCCATCGAACACACATATATATATATATATATATATATATATATATATATATATATATATATATATATATTAGATAGTTATCTCTGACATCCCGCTAAAAAATGGTTAAGACTCAATAAAAATAGACTCAATAAAAAGGGTTGCTTCTATGAAGGCTTTCGCCATGTTCTGCAAGAGTTGTCAGCTCACAGACGGTTGAGCAAAGTGCCTTACCGAATGTAGCAAGGATTGGCCTCTCAAGGAGGTTAGGTGAATGCAAAACTCCACTGTGCACGCGTTGTAGAAGTTGACTGTACTACATCCTCAAAAAAAGCCGCAATCCACTTTAAATAAATGACAGTTTATGTACAGTGCTGATTAGGAATTGAGTGAAAAAAATATTTAAATTGGCCTTCCATGGTTATCCCCATAATCTAGAACTCGCACAACAGCTATGCAAACCAAAACTTGCTACACACCAAATACCATGCTTGACATCATAATATGTATACCAATAGTTAACAACCTAAAAGCACAACAACACATTTATTAAAATCAACAAATGAAAATTGTTATTTACCTGGTATCTATCGGTCTGTAGCTTGTACTTCTGTAGAACCAAATGTTGTAATACTTTTGCCTTCTTGTTTTGGAAGCAGACAGTGCAAGTTGCTTTTCTTCGAATTATAACTTTCTCTTTTGAGATAACTCATGGTCCTGCCCCCAAACCCACAATACACCAGGTCGAACACTCCACCTCAAACTGTTCCCCACACAATGGGGGGCGAAGTGGGCAAATGGGGTACAGAGAAGCAGAACAATACATGTACACTGTTAATGAATTTATGCAAAAAAACATCCAAAGCATGTGCTTGGGTCAGGTGAGGGTACATTTACAGCATACAAACCAATAGCTACAGGGTAAGTAACATTTTCTGTCTGTTACATGTGCTGCTGTAGATCGCATGGTCTGCATAGACAATAAAGTAGCATACACTGCCCCCTACAAGGCAGTGTCTAGCGAGCGGATGAAGTAAAGGTTTGGAATAATGTTCCAAGTACAGTCTGACTCAAACCTCCTCACAAGCTTGAATATATACAATAATGCCAAGTGAACGTATCAGGTGTTGACTCTATAGCAGACTTTCATATGGCTGCTAGTGATATGTTACCTAGGAGTCATTGTAGCTCCTATATTTGTAGTTGAATGCACTATAGGCATAGAATGCAGCGTTAACTATGCCTTATCATAAAATACTTGAGTGCATTTAACTATTAATCTCACAAGACCAGACTCTGAAATAAGATTTTGCAAACAGTGCTTAGCAACAAAGAGATGCCTTGTCTTGCAAATCTCAGGTTGAGAAAAAATGCCAACTTAATGGCTCGACTGAGGTAAAAACGAGAACCACCTTTGACAGGATAAGGAAATCTCTATCCCTGTGAATGTGGATGAAAGGCTCATCTACTGTTAGGGTCTGCAACTCACAGCCCCTTCGAAAGAAGTGATTCCCACTACAAATGCTAACTTCCAAGAGACATATTGCATTTCGGATAACTTCAAAAGGCTTAACGAAGGCTCCAGGAGTCTAGAGAGGATGTCACTGAGGTCTTACGTAGGGACCAGCAGTGTCTTTGGAGGAATTACCCTCTTAACACCATCATCGAATACTTTGAAGACTGGAATTTTTAAAATAGAGATTTAGGTTGCCTTCTGTGCATGTAAGCAGCTGCTGCCAAACTGTCTAATGAATGAAAATGCCAGCTCTGCTTTATCACAGTGTTACACATACATTTTCTTGCACCATTGCTTTCAGAAGTGAAGTCTGTTTATGCAATAATGAAAAAAATATTTCTACTTTACTACTCATATGGTAGGCTTGCATTGCTCGCACAGGATCAGCATGAGTCGGATGTACCCCAACGCTAGGACTTCAGTAAATAACATAATTCCCTTCCTTGACATTTGGATACCTTGTTTAACTGTGATGCTTGGACAGAAAATCTGCTCAGAAAGGAATCTTCCCATGTAGGTGGGTAGGCATTTCCAGAAGCACGTAGTACTGAGGCTGTGTATATCACATTTGTGCGATGGGAAGGTGCGTCATGGACATCAGCTTGAGCCATCTCACTACGTAACGGATCAGAAGTAGTGGAGAAAAAGCATAAGAACATACCCCTAACCAGGGCACCCACACGGACTGTGTGTGTGGGTACCTGGAGGTGACCCTTGGGCATTTTGCATTTTTTGGAGCGGCGAACAGATCGACCACATGCATCCTCCATCTCTGAAAGTACTACTGAAGTACTGGGAGGATTCGTCTCAATGTACTTGATGATGCATCCTGCTTACTACTTCTGTAAAGTCGCTGTCCATCCACAGCAGATGCTCTACTATGAGCTGGAACTGAGGACGAATCGTGCCAAAATCGACTGGACCACAGCTGATAGCTGGGTTGAGAAAGTACCCTTTGTGTCTAGATGGAGGTTGTATTGTCTGCCTTAATTAGGATTTTTTTTTTTTTTAATTAAAGCAAAATTTTCAGTTCCCTTGAAACACCATCGGCTCTTTCAAGTTGATATAACACTTTTATTGCTCTTGCAGCCAGGCACTGTGAACAGTCCTATTGTGCAGATGAGTTCCTGATCCCCTTGAGTATAGCATCTGAGATAATGGCCACCTGTGCCCAAGAGCCCACAAATGGGCTGGTCAACATGTTCTTGTAGTTCCACCATGTGAGAATGTGCTTAACTCCGGCTCTATCGGCACTAGATGTTCCCATTGGCTCATCACTTGTAACAATTGTGTGACAGACACTCCTGTAGTGGGTGCATGTGAAGCCAAGTGTGCAGCACTATGTTAATTCAAGAGGCCATAGTACCCCCAACAGTTTCATGATCATTTGCACTGTTCGAGGAAGCGATGTCTGAAAAAGAAGTAGCCACCATCACCGTCTTGATTGGGATCGACTTTGTTTTAAAATTCTTTATTTGGGTCTAGCATATAAATAAAACATAACGGAAAATATGGTGCAGCGTATGATACAATGGTGCAGTAGCTCAACAAACCCAGGGCTTGAGGGCACTATAGGAAAGCAGCGGGAGGACAGGCGAACAAGGATTCACCACCCTGGGGTAGACAATAGGAAACAAGCTAGCTGGGGCAAAGGGAAGAGGAGGGAGGGGAGAGGGATGGGTGGGGGGTGAAAGGAGGAGAGGGAGAACAGACAAATGGCAGAAGAGAAAAATAAGAAGGGGGTGCTCAACTAAATAACGTCAATGATTAACTTCTGTTCTAGAAAACAAGGCATCTGTCGAAGCAGATTGTGGGCCTAATTGTGCTAATGGAGTTTGCAGTCCTTTCCCTGTTGAGCCATAGAGCATCACTGCCTTAAAGCACAGTGTAAAATCAGCAGGTTTAGGTCTGTTTTCTGTATCTGGTTGAGTATCCTCTACTTATTGTGGAGAATAAAAACTATATTATATATCAAACCGCTTTCACAATTTTAAATAATACAGGTTTCAACACATCTATGTTTACAAGCCTTTTGCCCAAAATCAATGGCTTTGGGTTTGATTTCACAAAACCTGCTCACAAAGAAAATGAAATAACTTCTAAGAGAATTTAATTAACACCATTAGCCTGACAAATCGTGAATCTCAGCACAATAAATCTGAAGCAACACTTCCTCTTCCAAAATATGAGACAATTGGATATGTGCTATTAAAAAAACGAAATATTAGCATCTCTCTTGTGCAAATATTGGGGCCCTTCGCAACATTCAGCGTGTCAAAATTCTTGTACCAAATGTATAAAACCCACAAATTCTTCAGGCATTGTCAAAAGGCGACAAAACAGTAAGAAGCAACAAAACCCACCGTCTTTATAAACAAATTACAGTACCTTGGTATTGTGAAGCAGTTGTTTTGCACCAATGTCACTAGTGTAGTCTTGCAGGTCAAAATCTATTGCCTGATAAATTTTCTCCTCATCCTTGCTGAGGGGTGCCACAGCCTCATAGATACCCGGGATCAGGATTTTTCCTTTCCTGTCAACCAGTGAATCTTTAAAACACAAAGCACAAACATGGAATTTATTTTACTGAAAGTAAACAAGGGTAACAATTTCCACTTCTCTCTGAAAAGTGTAACAAAGGTGTGGATAGAGCTGTATACACAGGGGCAGGAACAAGAGGGCTGCACTAGCAATTCCTTCATTTTCAAACAATAAATCATGTTATAGTCCTGACTGCATGGTGGGCCAGCTCCAAGCAAGCGGGCAATGTAGCAAAGTTTATCTGATAATCTATAACCAGAATAACCCACCCCCACCTAAAAAAAAAAAAGAAAAAGAAAAAAACTCCAAAAGCCGATATCAGTCTAAAGAATCATGCCCAGATCCAATCCTGTTTTATGGGGCAACCTTCACAGTAGCCCCAAGCTTTCACTGAGATCATGTATTGACAAGCTCCCTATGGATAGTAAATGAAGGGATGCTAATCTGCACCAAGACTGTATATGCTAGTGGGGTCAACCCACCCATACCTACTGAAGATCTTACCGTCTTGAAAAGTCTTGCTCCCCCAACTCAAGCCATCACCAACATGGATTACTTCCAAGTTCCCCACATCTTTCCATTGGCCTTTGGGTGGCTGCCATGTTTTGACAAGCCATAAAATCTAACTGGTGTTAGAAACATTGTTCCGCACTACACAACTGCTCAGCACTTACCCTGACTCATTATTTTAATCCCCACCCTATTCTCTTTTTACACGTCAAACCTGTAAGACATCTGCAAAGGTTCCTATAGTTTTATTACTGGTCCTAGATTACCATCTCCCATCTTCGTTTGTTAACCATGTCCTTTGTAATGTTTGAGTTCCTGGATTTAATTATTTGTTACTTACATGTTGCCCCATCACAGTATGTAAGAAAAGCGCCACGTAAAAAGTACTACTAATAAAATAAATTAGCATTCTCATATTACATTGCTACAAGGAATTAACCCACATTAAACCAGTGAAATTCTAAATGGAGTAACTTCATCTAAAGCTACAAAGACAAAGGAAGGTGAACATAACCCACTTCAGATCCCACTGCAATCTTGCAGGCCTTCCCAGGTGACTCATGTTACCCTCTTTTTCCCACATCAGTACTCTGCACTACATAACTCTTCACAACCCACTTCTTTTAGCCAGGTTTCAGCAGTTTTATAGTGATTCAACATGTTTTCTGAATAAGCACCTCCGTCGGGTGGCAGCGCAGGGATTAGCATGAGTGTAAGACATGGGATGACACACAGAAAACAGCAAGCAGATCTTTTTTCTTTTTTTCCCCATTAGCATTTGAAGTTAATTTTACAAATTACTTTACCTTCATGTCGGTCGTAAAATATTGCTTCGGCAGACTGACTTTTGGGCACATGATTTCTTATCTAAACAGGCACTGGCAAAATCAACAATCCTGGCTTTAATGTTCCAACACGAGCATGCACACAGGTATATTAAAACCAAAACATTTGGCTTTGTCAATGCTGAGAAAGAGTAGCAAAAAAGGATTGCTTTAGGTATACAATGCATATAGGGGATTACAAACGGAATGTTATAGTGTGGTGACGGACCATACTTCTGGGATATGAAACAGTACTATGTGCAATCCAACGAAAGCACTTCGTACAGGGCAGAATTATAAACTAGACAGCAAGTAGCATGAGGTGGAGCCAAAACCTCTCAATGTAAGTTTAAGAATTAGTAACAACTGATCCACATATAACTGCCTGTCATGCAAGCCCTAAAGCACAAGCTATGTTTGACTAGTAATGGTTTAGTTTGCACTGATTACTATGACACCTCTATTACAAATGTTAAAACTCAGGACTAATCATTTAAGCACTGAAAAAAAATTACATTTAAAAGATAGGCATCCACACTAAACAATTTTATTAATTAAAAGCCTGTCGGGTGGTTTATCATTTAAAAAGTCCCAAAAAACAAGCCAATTTCACAGTCAATAGAAGGTTTAAGAGCGGTTGGATGTAGAGTTAAGGCAGACGCGGGCTATTACAGTGCATTGCGCTCCTTCTGGGCCACAATGGCATGATGAAAACTATGCTGTAAAAGAGAAATTCTGTTAACTCGTCAGAAGTGCAGCAGATGAAAAAGCACTAAAGTACACCCCATTTAAAGACATCTCAGAAGTTCCCCCAAAAATCTGTACCAACCTGAAGGTGTGTTTAACCCTTCACGCGGCCTCAGATGCTCTTGCTTTGTGTTCAACAATCTTTTTTCTGGTCTGTAGGCAGCTCAGGATGTATGGCATTGGATAGCCATCCTGCAAGAGCACCAGCTTTAGGTCTGACTCAGGATTTCTCCATCTTGTGTCTACAAATTCCGGAGGGTGTAAAGGGTCAGCTGTACATGATACTCAGAGTTGTGAGAAAAGCAATCCATTGCAGCCCCAGAGACCATTTTTACTAAATACTTCGGCTGCAGTCGTGCTTTCGGATGACTATACATTTCAAGTTGTTTTGCCTCACCATTATATCTTAAAAAGTTGCCTCTGACAGACCCAAATATAGGCGGGGATTTTAAACAGTAAATTAATTGCCAGGGAAAATGGGGAAGTAAACCGCACACTAGGTTGGCTAAAACTCTTCCAGGGTCAGGGAGAAGTAAAAAGGAAGGGGGCCCCCCAACACTCATGTTCACAGTACCTAAAAAGTAAAATCTAAGTTTGCAGCCTCAAAAAAGGGTCTTTACTCAAACTTACCGTCCCGTTATTACCTTGGCCTAATTGATCTCAAAAGCAAAGACTTCGATCTTCATTTTCTTTTGATAGAATCATTCTTTTAACATCAATCCATCAATTTTTATTTTTTTTTGCGCTTGAGCTCACATCTATCACAGATCACTTAAGGGGAAGTCAGCTGTTATTTCTGTGATCTAGACTAACTATTTAAGTCTTCTCTTTGACTCGGATTCGTAATTAACAACAACCATGTAGCCATTCCCTTCTCCTCTTTCTTTTCCAGGTTTAGCCTCAGAAGCTCTGCCATCTGATTTAAGTACAACTGATCCCAACATCCTTGGCACCCTGGAGCCAACTGGGAGTGCTGCCAGTAAAGAGAACTCGGTCCTCAAGAACTGAACATTTTCTTCTTTCTTTCTGTGAACATTCCTATCTGGTAGCAGGCGATTCTTTGGATACGGGAATGGATGAAGGAAATTGGGCTTCGGCAAAACAAACATGACCTACCTCAGCAAATAAAAACCATGAACTAAGGAGGGAATAAAGTAAGTTACCTTTGCTTTCTCACAATAGCCGCAGCAATAACATACTGTAATGCAGTTCCACATGGAACCTGGAAGCTTTTCTACTGAACGATTCTGCTTTCCTGTTTTGAAGAAATCCGCCCTCTACTAACGGGACAATGCAATTCAATTCACTTCTGGTCAGCATTTAAATAATTACAGTCTGGGCTGCAATACCCATAAAAAATGTTAAGTAATACCCCGATCACGTAGAGCTGCTATAGAATATAAAACAAATCCTAGCAAAAATAAATACCTATCATCAATACACTGCACCATGCAAGCAGAGTCACCCTCGCTCAGAAGAACTTGGTGTTCGTTCTCTCTCTCTCGAAACATTTTAGGAACAATTGCATCATGAAAAATACATTTTCCAGAATAGGGTGCCCCCTACTGTGTGATTTAATGTTTCAAAAAATAAAATAATCAGCAGAATTGTGGTCATTATTTGCCAGAGTGTTAATGTAGTATGCCAGCGTGCATCAATGGTGTGGCTTGAATATTTCAGCGTGTGGTTAGGTCCATCAGGTTGCTGCCAAGAAGGATGATGAACATGCTGGCCTGCAGTGGGCATTGCTAAATACGGCAGTCTGTGAAAAACGTTAATTAATGCCAAAAAAGGTAAGCGGTACTCGTTGTGACAAGGAACCTTTCACTGTAGTGTGATGCTCCTCACCCTCCTAAGGCAGCTATTTCTAGTACTTCTGAAGGATATGTATTAGCCAGACGTTTCTGATATTACAGAATTAGCAGGACAGAAGATAGCTATTAGTTTACAGATGCTGCCATGATGCTTGTTTCTGTGTGTCCCCATAGATAAAGCCTGGTTGCTTGATTTACCACGACCACTCTTAGTGGGCTGAAGTGCTGGCTGGCCGACACGTGTTAAAGACTTTTCTGATGTGCAATTATGGGTAACAATACATTTTAAGATTTTTATGATGGATCCTGACCACAAATGTTAGTTAAAATGAGTTTACCTGAACATGTGGAAGTGGGTTTATTGATGTAATTTTGTTAAGCCACTTTTTTTGCAAGAAGCCATATTAGTTAACATGGATGCTCTTTGGATAGTGTTAAATCACTTCTGCTCATTTCCCCTCCCGTCTAGTCCCCCTGGGCATCTTCCCCCCTCTTCCCAGAGCAAAGAACACTGTGACGTAGTGGTTATTTTCCTAACGTACATGTATTGTGAATGGACATTTTAGTGTTCTGATGTAACAAGACTGTCCAAGTACTCTTCCGCTTGAGATCTGCGGCAGAGTTAACACTCTTCTACTATTGCATTGAGTAGTGTTTAAAAATGTTGCGTTTTCACCGAACTTTCTGCATCAATGCGCTGCTGAGGCTGCTTGACTCATACTTATAATTGGGTTAGTGCTATGAGCTTATGACATTATGTAGCATTTTCGGATTTGCCCAATGTTGGTTATCACCAATAATACCACTGTGAGACTGTAGTTTTTGCTAATTAAATATGCAGAAATTGTGTATAAATCCCCTCTGGTTTTGGGAGTGAGCTAAAGACGTTTTCACTTTCCTTGTGAATTTGAAAAATTTCAAAAGATTTTCCTGTGCTACTCGTGTTTGTTCTATAAGAGATTTTTCGGATTTACTTTAAGGATCCTGTACGATTTCTTACGAATTTTGCTGCTCATTTGGGACTTAGAATATTTCAGATTTCTGACTATGTAATCTGTATTTGAGCCTTCGTGACAATATTTGGCATTTTTTCTGTATTGCTACTTTCTGAGAATTTTGTAATAGAGATTTAACTTTGCTCCGCTCTAGAACTCAGTTATTGAGTGGTCTCAGTTCTTATTTGAAACTCTGCTAAACTAATGTTGGGTCTGTTGAAGGGGATGTTGTGTCTTATCACAAGATCAGGAAAGGAGCGGAACTGCTTGAAGTACAAATTCAGTTTTTCATTTAGGGTGTCCTCAATTTTTTGGTGTTTGGTGTTCTGCTCCCACACATGCCACAACCTCCCTCCCACTCTTCCTCACCCAAGAGAAAAAGCTGGTGGGCGCTAGAGAATGGCATAGCAGGGAGGAAGAAGGGATGGGGATAGGTAAAGATGATATGGAAATTATAGATTCATGCTACTGGGAACTGCCCATACTGGTTGCACAACAGGTGAAGGATGGACAAACATGTTTTGGAAAAAATAGAATTTATTCATGTCAATTGCTTGGCATGTGGAGTCTATTTGTATCCATTGGTTGTAATGTGGAAACTGGAAATTTCTGTTGCACAGGTGGCTAGGCATGGGAAGGTTGGCCAAACTTACTATTGGGCAATAACAGCTTGCCAGATCTGTGTCTGGCCATGAGCAGGCTGGCATTACCTGCTTCTAACTGGAATTCATTCTTACTAGGGATGCTGACAGGGGGCAAGTGCTGTCACATTAGGTGTGCTCATGTCATTCAGTGTTGGATTTAGGCACTGGTAGTTTGTTTTTCTTTTAAGTATATCTTTCGATTTTGAGTGTGCTGAGACAGACACGTGATTCAACCGCTGAAAATCAAAATGCCCCATAGACTCATCCTCAAATTGTTACCACCATCAAGACCAGAGAGGTTTCAAAGTGCTCTGTCAAGAAACTGTGCACCAAGACAAAACTCTACCGGAAATGGAAGAAAGCATAAACACAGTCGTAAAGCAACATGTACTGTTCACATTACATATTGCTGCTCATATGAAAATGGCAATTTACGATGTATCTGGGAAATTTGGCGAAAGCCTGTATAGTCATCTTTGAATCTTATAACATTCTGACTAATGTTACAGAATGCTTTATAAGTAGACTTTTAGTATCAATGTTCTAAATATATACCAGGGACGAAGTTAAAACTCCTGTGTTGATTTTTTTTTTTTTAAATCCCATTATGTTTTAGATTGTGTTATTTGCTAAAAATCACCACTGTTCCCAAAATATATATTGGGAGAACTCTGCTGTTTTACTAAAGTTACTGCCCGGAGTGCTTTAGAATACACTACTTAGTCCTATTACCCAAAAATAAATAAATAATATATATATATATATATATATATATATATATATATATATATATATATATCATCTCATCTCACTGGAAGAACTTGTTACATTCCAGTTAAAGGTTGTCTGTACCTTCATCGAAATGGAGGTTAAAGATTATATATATATATATATATATATATATATATATATATACATATATATATATATATATATATATATATATATATATATATATATACATATATATATATATATATATATATACACACACACACATATACACCCCCCTCCCCCCCCCAAGGCCCTTTTGGGGTTAGAGTTATGCAAAAAACAAAGGAGAACTCTGGGAAGTTCCCAATTTAGGTGGAGAGCTGCTCTAGTAAGGAGCACTCTGCAACACCAGTGACACTCTAGATTTGCTCACCTCAAATGTCTGCTTATCTAGCAAAGTTTTTAAGCATAGGATCAGCACAAAGTGCTATCCTCGCCGAGCTAGATAGTGACAAAGTCTTTTGCCATTTGTACAGCAAAATCTTTAAGCATAGGATTGACATAGGGTCATCCTCGCCGAGCTGTAAAATGACAAAAGCCATTTACCACTCCAGGCACAGTATTACAGCTTTGGACTGGAGAACTCTGGGAAGTTCCCAATTTAAGTGGAGAGCTGCTCTAGTAAGGTCTCGGTCTCTCTCAGTCTCTCTCTCTCTCTCTCATGGGGCGTGAGAGAGCAAGAAAGTGTGAGAGAGAATGAAAGTGCCAGGACCGCCATGTCCTAGCCGGCTCCCTGTATCCTGCAGGAGATGGCATTGCTTCCACAAGAAGGAGTTGCTGTAACTAGCAGCTTCCTGCTTGCGGGAGCAATGTTCTAATTCTTTTCCCTGCAAGCATGTTTGGTTGCAAGGAGAGATGAAAACTCCTGCTTGCTAAAAGCGGAATTATGTTTTCTTTTGCCTGACGGAGGATGTCAGCTCCCACCAAGCAAAAGCAAATAGCTACCTCCCAAGGGTGGGCACCTTGGGAGGTAGCAGGAGCAGGCCTTGAGGGGTGGTGGTCCACAGGGCCACGTATTGCTCCACGAGGGGGGCTGCAGGGGGCTGCAAGGGACTCCCCCCCCCCCCTTCATTCAATTTTGCCCCAGGGAGGTGGTGGTCCAATGGGTCAGGGGTTCGTGATAGATAACCCGCCACCCCCAACCAATACATTAGATTAATTGTCCTGGGGAGGTGGCAGTACCAGGGGCTGTAGGGGGGCACGTAGGCACCCGCAAAGATTTTGGATTTGCCCCCTGGAATGTGGCGGTCCCCGGGGTGCAGGAGCAGCATGCACTCTTTCCCCTGCATACTATAATACTCTTGGCCCCAGCGAGGAGGTGATCCCCGGGGCTTTGATAAGCCCTACGAGGGGGCCCCTGTGCCTCCCCTATATTTTATGAATGCCTCCGGGATTTGGTCCCTGGGAGCTAAATGGAAAGCAATCACAGGACACTGGCTTTTTAAAAAAAAAAATTTATTCAAAGCAAAAATTCACAAATATTTGCAATTTTCGCTGTGAATTAAAAATATATATATATATATATATATATATATATATATATGCTTCACTGGTTGAAGAGATGGCAGCCAATCAGACCACTGCACGAGATCAGCAGCATTTGCAAATTCATCACAATCCTATATATATACAAATTTGGATTTTCTTTAATTTCTCCAAATCTACTTAACGAAAATACACCACAAAAAAAAAAAAAAAAAAAAAAAAAAAAAAGGGACAAAAAGTACCTTTCTGCCATATTTGGTGTAAATCTGTCCAGCGGTTCTTAACATGCTAAACACTTTCAATGATTCTATGACACTTTCTTTTCACGGCCCTTGCTTGATTGATTACCCTGAAACTTTTCCATATACAACAAGATTCCAGGGGGCATTGTGTATTATAGTAATAGTGCCCATGCAATGGAGTAAATATGTATGCACATAATGTGGTTTAAAGTGATATATTTACAAATTTACAAATGTTCAAGATCAACTTCGAAACGGCTACAGGCTCCCGGGGAGGCGGGTGGGCGCATGTGAATCTGCAGCGTCTCATGCCACGAACAGATGTACACTGGGTAAGTGACATTTTCCGTTCGATGGCATGTGTAGCTGCAGATACACATGCTTTGCATAGACTAGTAAGCAGTTATTTCCCCAAAAGCGGTGGTTCAGCCTGTAGGAGTTGAAGTTGTTTGAAACAAAGTTCGTAGTACTGCTTGGCCTACTGTGGCTTGTTGTGTTAACACATCCACGCAGTAGTGCTCGGTAAACGTATGAGGCGTAGACCATGTGGCTGCCTTACATATTTCAGTCATTGGAATGTTTCCTAGAAAGGCCATAGTAGCACCTTTCTTTCTAGTTGAGTGTGCCTTTGGTGTAATAGGCAGTTGTCTTTTTGCTTTGAGATAGCAGGTTTGAATGCATTTAACTATCCATCTAGCAATGCCTTGTTTTGAAATTGGATTTCCTGCATGAGGTTTTTGGAAAGCAACAAATAATTGTTTTGTTTTCCGAATTTGTTTTGTTCTGTCAATGTAGTATATTAACGCACTTTTGATGTCTAATGTATGTAGTGCTCTTTCTGTTACAGAATCTGGCTCTGGGAAGAACACTGGTAGTTCTACTGTTTGATTTAAGTGGAACGGTGATATGACTTTTGGTAAGAATTTAGGATTTGTTCGTAAACCTACTTTATGCTTGTGTATTTGAATAAATGGTTGTTGTATGGTAAATGCTTGTAACTCACTTACTCTTCTTAGAGATGTGATGGCAATTAGAAATGCAACTTTCCATGTTAAGTATTGCATTTCACAAGAGTGCATGGGTTCAAAAGGTGGACCCATGAGTCGTGTTAAGACAATGTTGAGGTTCCACGAAGGAACTGGTGGTGTTCTTGGTGGTATAATTCTCTTTAGGCCTTCCATAAATGATTTTATGACTGGTATCCTAAATAGTGAAGTCGAGTGGGTAATTTGCAGATATGCTGAAATTGCGGTAAGATGTATCTTAATGGATGAAAAAGCTAGCTTTGACTTTTGCAAATGTAGTAGGTAGCTTACGATGTTTTTGGCAGATGCGTGTAAGGGTTGAATTTGATTATTATGGCAATAATAAACAAATCTTTTCCTCTTATTTGCATAGCAATGCCTAGTGGTTGGTTTCTTAGCTTGTTTTATGACTTCTATACATTCTTGTGTAAGGTCTAAGTGTCCGAATTCTAAGACTTCAGGAGCCAAATTGCTAGATTCAGCTATGCTTTATTTGGGTGTCTGATCTGTTGTTTGTGTTGAGTTAACAGATCTGGTCTGTTTGGCAGTTTGACATGAGGCACTACTGAGAGGTCTAGTAGTGTTGTGTACCAAGGTTGTCTTGCCCAAGTTGGTGCTATTAGTATGAGTTTGAGTTTGTTTTGACTCAATTTGTTTACCAGATATGGAGGGAGTGGGAGAGGGGGAAAAGCGTATTCAAATATCCCTGACCAACTCATCCATAACGCATTGCCCTGAGATTGATCTTGTGGGTACCTGGATGCAAAGTTTTAGCATTTTGCTTTTTCTTTTGTTGCAAATATGTCTATTTGTGGTGTTCCCCAACTTTGGAAGTAAGTGTTTAGTAGTTGGGGGTGAATCTCCCATTCGTGGACTTGTTGGTGATCCCGAGAGAGATTGTCTGCTAACTGATTCTGAATCCCTGGAATAAACTGTGCTATTAGGCAAATGCGGTTGTGAATCGCCCAATGCCATATTCTCTGTGCCAGGAGACACAACTGTGTTGAGTGTGTTCCTACCTGTTTGTTTAGGTAATACATCGTTGTTATGTTGTCTGTTTTGACAAGAATGTGTTTGTGGCTTATTATGGGTTGAAATGCCTTTAACGCTAGAAATACTGCCAGTAGTTCTAGGTGATTTATGTGAAGCTGTCTTTGCTGATTGTCCCATTGCCCCTAGATGCTGTGTTGATTGAGGTGTGCCCACCACCCTATCATGGAAGCATCCCTCGTAATTACGTATTGTGGCACTGGGTCTTGGAAAGGCCGCCCTTGGTTTAAATTTATATTGTTCCACCATTGAAGCGAGGTGTATGTTTGGCGGTCTATCAACACTAGATCTAGAAGTTGACCCTGTGCCTGTGACCATTGTGATGCTAGACACTGTTGTAAGGGCCGCATGTGCAACCTTGCGTTTGGGACAATGGCTATGCATGATGACATCATGCCTAGGAGTTTCATCACCATTTTGACTTGTATCTTTTGTCTTGGAGACATGGCCTGTATTACATTGTGAAATGCCTGTACTCTTTGTGGACTTGGAGTGGCAATCCCTTTTGCTGCGTTGATTGTGTCCCCTAAGTATTGCTGTGTTTGACACAGTTGAAGATGTGATTTTGTGTAGTTGATTGAGAAACCTAGTTTGTGGAGGGTTTCTATGACGTACTTTGTGTGTTGTGAACACCGTTCTTGCGTGTTGGTTTTGATTAACCAATCGTCTAGGTACGGGAACACATGTATTTGTTGCCTTCTGATATGTGCAGCTACCACTGCCAGGCATTTTGTGAAAACTCTTGGCGCAGTTGTTATTCCGAATGGCAACACCTTGAATTGGTAATGTACCCCTTGGAATACAAACCTTAAGTACTTTCTGTGTGAAGGATGAATCGGTATATGGAAGTATGCATCCTTTAGGTCTAGTGTTGTCATGTAGTCTTGTTGTTTGAGCAGTGGGATAACGTCCTGTAATGTCACCATGTGAAAGTGATCTGATTTGATGTAGGTATTTAACGTTCTGAGATCTAATATAGGTCTTAGAGTCTTGTCCTGTTTGGGTATGAGAAAGTACAGAGATTGAACTCCTGTTCCTTTCTGGTGAATTGGTACTAATTCTATTGCTTCCTTTTGTAGCAACGCTTGGACCTCTAGTCCTATAAGGTCCATGTGTTGTTTTGACATATTGTGTGTTTTCGGTGGGACGTTTGGAGGGAATTTGAGAACTTCTATACAGTAACCATGCTGGATAATTGCTAGGACCCAAGTGTCTGTTATTCCCTCCCAATGTTTGTAAAACTTGGTTAGTCTCCCCCCACAGGTGTTATGTGTTGGGGATTTGTGATGTGGAAGTCACTGCTTGTTTTGAGGAGTTTTGGGACTTTGGAACTTCCGTCTACTCTTTTGGAATTGTCCCCCTCTAGATTGCCCCCGAAAACTTCCCCGCTGATATTGGCTCTGATAAGTGGGCCTTGTTGGTGAGGTTGTGGCTTCTGTAGTTTGTCCTCGAAACCCCCCTCTAAACTGCCGTGAGAAAGTAGCCTCTTTCTAGCCTTGTTACCCCCCTGTTTGTGTGTGTATGTCAGGGTGTTTTCACTGTCTCACTGGGATCCTGCTAGCCAAGGCCCAGTGCTCATAGTAAAAACCCTATGTTTTCAGTATGTTTGTTATGTGTCACTGGGACCCTGCTAGCCAGGACCCCAGTGCTCATAAGTTTGTGACCTAAATGTATGTGTTCCCTGTGTGATGCCTAACTGTCTCACTGAGGCTCTGCTAACCAGAACCTCAGTGGTTATGCTCTCTCTTTACAAATTGTCACTAACAGGCTAGTGACCAATTTCACCAATTTAAATTGGCATACTGGAACACCCTTATAATTCCCTAGTATATGGTACTGAGGTGCCCAGGGTATTGGGGTTCCAGGAGATCCCCATGGACTGCAGCATTTCTTTTGCCACCCATAGGCAGCTCTGACAATTCTTACACAGGCCTGCCATTGCAGCCTGAGTGAAATAACGTCCACGTTATTTCGCAGCCATTTACCACCGCACTTAAGTAACTTATAAGTCACCTATATGTCTAACCTTTACCTGGTAAAGGTTGGGTGCTAAGTTACTTAGTGTGTGGGCACCCTGGCACTAGCCAAAGTGCCCCCACATTGTTCAGGGCAAATTCCCCGGACTTTGTGAGTGCGGGGACACCATTACACGCGTGCACTATACATATGTCACGACATATGTATGGCGTCACAATGGTAACTCCGAACATGGCCATGTAACATGTCTAAGATCATGGAATTGTCACCCAATGCCATTCTGGCATTGGGGAGACAATTCCATGGTCCCCCGAGTCTCTAGCTCAGACCCGGGTACTGCCAAACTACCTTTCCCGGGGTTTCGCTGCTGCTGCTGTCAACCCCTCAGACAGGTTTCTGCCCTCCTGGGGTCCAGCCAGGCTTGGCCCAGGAAGGCAGAACAAAGGACCTCCTCAGAGAGAAGGTGTTACACCCTCTCCCTTTGGAAAAAGGTGTTAAGGCAGGGGAGGAGTAGCCTCCCCCAGCCCTTGGAAATGCTTTCATGGGCACAGATGGTGCCCATTTCTGCATAAGCCAGTCTACACCGGTTCAGGGATCCCCCAGCCCTGCTCTGGCGTGAAACTGGACAAAGGAAAGGGGAGTGACCACTCCCCTGACCTGCACCTCCCCTGGGAGGTGCCCAGAGCTCCTTCAGTGTGCTCCAGACCTCTGCCATCTTGGAAACAGAGGTGCTGCTGGCACACTGGACTGCTCTGAGTGGCCAGTGCCAGCAGGTGACGTCAGAGACTCCTTCTGATAGGCTCCTCCAGGTGTTGCTAGCCTATCCTCTCTCCTAAGTAGCCAAACCTCCTTTTCTGGCTATTTAGGGTCTCTGCTTTGGGGAATTCTTTAGATAACGAATGCAAGAGCTCATCAGAGTTCCTCTGCATCTCTCTCTTCACCTTCTGCCAAGGAATCGACCGCTGACTGCTCTGGAAGCCTGCAAAACTGCAACAAAGTAGCAAAGACGACTACTGCAACCTTGTAACGCTGATCCGGCCGCCTTCGACTGTTTTCCTGGTGGTGCATGCTGTGGGGGTAGTCTGCCTCCTCTCTGCACTAGAAGCTCAGAAGAAATCTCCCGTGGGTCGACGGAATCTTCCCCCTGCAACCGCAGGCACCAAAGAACTGCATCACCGGTCCTCTGGGTCTCCTCTCCGCACGACGAGCGAGGTCCCTTGAACTCAGCAACTCTGTCCAAGTGACTCCCACAGTCCAGTGACTCTTCAGTCCAAGTTTGGTGGAGGTAAGTCCTTGCCTCCCCACGCTAGACTGCATTGTTGGGAACCACGTGATTTGCAGCTGCTCTGGCTCCTGTGCGCTCTTCCAGGATTTCCTTTGTGCACAGCCAAGCCTGGGTCCCCGGCACTCTAACCTGCAGTGCACGACCTCCTGAGTTGTCCTCTGGCGTCGTGGGACCTTCCTTTGGGACTTCGGGTGAGCTCCGGTTCACTCCACTTCGTAGTGCCTGTTCCGGCACTTCTGCGGGTGCTGCTCGCTTCTGAGTGGGCTCTTTGTCTTGCTGGACGCCCCCTCTGTCTCCTCACGCAATTGGCGACATCCTGGTCCCTCCTGGGCCACAGCAGCATCCAAAAACCCTAACCGCGACCCTTGCAGCTAGCAAGGCTTGTTTGCGGTCTTTCTGCACGGAAACACCTCTGCAAGCTTCTTCGCGACGTGGGACATCCATCCTCCAAAGGGGAAGTTTCTAGCCCTTGTCGTTCTTGCAGAATCCACAGCTTCTACCATCCGGTGGCAGCTTCTTTGTACCCACAGCTGGCATTTCCTGGGCATCTGCCCACTCTCGACTTGATCGTGACTCTTGGACTTGGTCCCCTTGTTCCACAGGTACTCTCGTCAGGAAATCCATCGTTGTTGCATTGCTGGTGTTGGTCTTCCTTGCAGAATTCCCCTATCACGACTTCTGTGCTCTTTGGGGAACTTAGGTGCACTTTGCACCCACTTTTCAGGGTCTTGGGGTGGGCTATTTTTCTAACCCTCACTGTTTCCTTACAGTCCCAGCGACCCTCTACAAGGTCACATAGGTTTGGGGTCCATTCGTGGTTCGCATTCCACTTCTAGAGTATATGGTTTGTGTTGCCCCTATCCCTATGTGCCCCCATTGCATTCTATTGTGACTATACATTGTTTGCACTGTTTTCTATTGCTATTACTGCATATTTTGGTATTGTGTACATATATCTTGTGTATATTTGCTATCCTCATACTGAGGGTACTCACTGAGATACTTTGGCATATTGTCATAAAAATAAAGTACCTTTATTTTTTGTATATCTGTGTATTGTGTTTTCTTATGATATTGTGCGTATGACACTAATGGTACTGTAGGAGCTTCACTCGTCTTCTAGTTCAGCCAAAGCTGCTCTGCTAAGCTACCTTTTCTATCAGCCAAAGCTGCTAGACACCCCTCTACACTAATAAGGGATAAATGGACCTGGTGCAAGGTGTAAGTACCCCTTGGTACCCGCTACAAGCCAGGCCAGCCTCCTACAACTGCGTTTTGCGAAATGTGCCTCTGCTCTGTGGGGAGTAGAGTGCGCCCATGGCTTTGGCCGTATCAGTGTCCTTTTCAAGTTTTTCGATAGCAGTGTCCACCTCCAGCCCAAACAAATGCTGTCTGTTAAAAGGCATATTCAGGACGGCTTGTTGTATTTCCGGCTTGAATCCTGACGTACGCAGCCATGCGTGTCTCCTTATGGTTACTGCTGTATTTACTGTCCTAGCCGCCGTATCTGCTACATCCATTGCTGATCGTATCTGATTGTTTGAGATACTCTGTCCTTCTTCCACCACCTGTTGTGCCCTTTTCTGGAACTCCTTGGGTAAATGTTCAATGAAATGTTGCATTTCGTCCCAATAAGCCCTATCATATCTTGCCAGCAGTGCCTGTGAGTTGGCAATGCGCCATTGGTTGGCTGCCTGTGCTGCCACCCTTTTCCCCGCAGCGTCGAATTTGCGACTCTCCTTGTCTGGAGGTGGTGCTTCTACCGAGGTGTGAGAGTTTGCTCTCTTGCGAGCTGCCCCTACTACCACAGAGTCTGGTGTTAATTGCTGCGTGATATATACTGGGTCTATTGGTGGTGGCTTGTATTTTTTCTCCACCCTTGGTGTTATGGCCCTGCCCTTTACAGGCTCCTGAAACACCTGTTTGGAGTGTTTTAGCATTCCAGGTAGCATAGGGAGGCTTTGGTATTGGCTATGTGTGGAGGATAGTGTGTTAAACAAAAAGTCATCCTCAATAGGCTCTGCATGCAGGGTGACATTATGAAATGCCGCTGCTCTTGACACCACCTGCGTGTAGGCTGTACTGTCCTCAGGTGGTGACAGTCTCACTGGGTAACAGTCTGGGCTGTTATCTGACACTGGCGCATCATAAAGATCCCATGCGTCGGGATCATCCTGACTCATTCCAGTATGAGTTGGGGATTGCATCAGTGGTGGAGTGGCTACTGGTGATGTGTGCGTTGAGCGTGGTGGAGATGGTGGCGGTGTTATTTGTCTTGCCACCTTTGCCTGTGGCTGCTTGTCTTTTTCTTGAAAGGCAAGTCTTATTTTCATCCTAATAGGGGGAAGAGTACTTATCTTCCCTGTGTCCTTTTGGATGTAGAGCCTTTTCTGAGTGTAGTCTGGCTCCATGGACTCTAGTTCTTGTCCGAACTTATGTCCTTGCATTTGTGAGGGCAGTCCCTGTTCCTCTGTATAGGAACCTGATTTTGGTTCCGAGGCCGGATGTTTCGGAATGGAAACTTTTTTGGCAGACTTTTTTGGCAGTCTTTTTTGGCTCCGACAATACTTTTTTTTATTTTTGGCTTCCCGCTCTCTCGGTGCCGCCCTCTCAGTGCGGAACTTGCTCGGACCCGCTGTCTCGGGTTCGAGTCTGCTGTGTGCCGGTATCTCGACCGGAGTCGGATGTCTTCGACACATGCGTGCCCTTTTTCGGTGCCGATGTTCGGTCACCTATTTTTCGGGTTAAGCCATGGCCTACTGGCGGTGGCGTCCCCTAGGCTTTTGAGGTCTTCTTGTGAGTTTTATGTGTCAACGTCTTACTCACGGTTTTGGGCGTCTGTTCGGGATCAACCTCGTCCGAGTCCGACTCCTCGATAGAGGAGGTTTCTTCTTCCTCCTCCAAATGTCTTTGTCCTGTCGGTGCCGACGCCATCTGCAGTCTTCTCGCTCTTCGGTCTCTTAATGTCTTCCTCGACCGAAACGCTCGACAGGCTTCACAAGTATCCTCCTTGTGCTCTGGAGACAGACACAAGTTACAGACCAGATGCTGATCTGTATACGGATACTTGTTGTGACATTTTGGGCAGAAGCGGAAGGGGGTCCGTTCCATCAGCCTTGAAGAGACACGTGGCCGGGCCGACCAGGCCCAGACGGGGATCGAAAAAACCCCGAAGGGCCACCGGAGTTCTTCAAAAGTCGGTGTTGATCTGTTGTAACTAACCAGATACCGAACGCAAACAATACCGACGATTTTTCTGAGATTCTAACTAACTTTCCGACCCGAAACACGGAGCGAAAAGGAACACGTCGGAACCCGATGGCGGAAAAAAAAAAACTAAGATGGAGTCGACGCCCATGCGCAATGGAGCCGAAAGGGGAGGAGTCCCTCGATCTCGTGACTCAAAAGACTTCTTCGAAGAAAAACAACTTGTAACTGTAGGAAGTTGGCTCTGTATGTGCTATTTCAAAGTAAGGAATAGCATGCACAGAGTCCAAGGGTTCCCCCTAGAGGTAAAATAGTGGTAAAAATAGATAATACTAATGCTCTATTTTGTGGTAGTGTGGTCGAGCAGTAGGCTTATCCAAGGAGTAGTGTTAGGCATTTGTTGTACATACACATAGACAAATGAGGTACACACACTCAGAGACAAATCCAGCCAATAGGTTTTGTTATAGAAAAATATATTTTCTTAGTTTATTTTAAGAACCACAGGTTCAAATTTAACATGTAATATCTTGTTTGAAAGGTATTGCAGGTAAGTACATTAGGAACTTTGAATCATTTCAATTGCATGTATACTTTTCAAGTTATTCACAAATAGCTACTTTAAAAGTGGACACAGTGCAATTTTCACAGTTCCTGGGGGAGGTAAGTTTTTGTTAGTTTTACCAGGTAAGTAAGACACTTACAGGGTTCAGTTCTTGGTCCAAGGTAGCCCACCGTTGGGGGTTCAGAGCAACCCCAAAGTTACCACACCAGCAGCTCAGGGCCGGTCAGGTGCAGAGTTCAAAGTGGTGCCCAAAACGCATAGGCTATAATGGAGAGAAGGGGGTGCCCCGGTTCCAGTCTGCTTGCAGGTAAGTACCCGTGTCTTCGGAGGGCAGACCAGGGGGGTTTTGTAGGGCACCGGGGGGGACACAAGCCCACACAGAAATTTCACCCTCAGCGGCGCGGGGGCGGCCGGGTGCAGTGTTAGAACAAGCGTCGGGTTCGCAATGTAAGTCAATGAGAGATCAAGGGATCTCTTCAGCGCTGCAGGCAGGCAAGGGGGGGCTTCCTCAGGGAAACCTCCACTTGGGCAAGGGAGAGGGACTCCTGGGGGTCACTTCTGCAGTGAAAGTCCGGTCCTTCAGGTCCTGGGGGCTGCGGGTGCAGGGTCTTTTCCAGGCGTCGGGACTTAGGTTTCAGAGAGTCGCGGTTAGGGGAAGCCTCGGGATTCCCTCTGCAGGCGGCGCTGTGGGGACTCAGGGGGGACAGGTTTTGGTACTCACAGTCGTAGAGCAGTCCGGGGGGCCTCCCTGAGGTGTTGGTTCTCCACCAGCCGAGTCGGGGTCGGCGGGTGCAGTGTTGCAAGTCTCACGCTTCTTGCGGGGAGATTGCAGGGTTCTTTAAAGCTGCTCCTTTGGATAAAGTTGCAGTCTTTTTGGAGCAGGTCCGCTGTCCTCGGGAGTTTCTTGTCGTCGTCGAAGCAGGGCAGTCCTCAGAGGATTCAGAGGTCGCTGGTCCCTTTGGAAGGCGTCGCTGGAGCAGAGTTCTTTGGAAGGCAGGAGACAGGCCGGTGAGTTTCTGGAGCCAAGGCAGTTGTTGTCTTCTGGTCTTCCTCTGCAGGGGTTTTCAGCTAGGCAGTCCTTCTTGTTGTTGCAGGAATCTAATTTTCTAGGGTTCAGGGTAGCCCTTAAATACTAAATTTAAGGGCGTGTTTAGGTCTGGGGGGTTAGTAGCCAATGGCTACTAGCCCTGAGGGTGGGTACACCCTCTTTGTGCCTCCTCCCAAGGGGAGGGGGGTCACATCCCTAATCCTATTGGGGGAATCCTCCATCTGCAAGATGGAGGATTTCTAAAAGTTAGAGTCACCTCAGCTCAGGACACCTTAGGGGCTGTCCTGACTGGCCAGTGACTCCTCCTTGTTGCTTTCTTTGTTCCCTCCAGCCTTGCCGCCAAAAGTGGGGGCCGGGGCCGGAGGGGGCGGGCAACTCCACTAAGCTGGAGTGCCCTGCTGGGCTGTGACAAAGGGGTGAGCCTTTGAGGCTCACCGCCAGGTGTTACAGCTCCTGCCTGGGGGAGGTGTTAGCATCTCCACCGAGTGCAGGCTTTGTTACTGGCCTCAGAGTGACAAAGGCACTCTCCCCATGGGGCCAGCAACATGTCTCTAGTGTGGCAGGCTGCTGGAACCAGTCAGCCTACACAGATAGTCGGTTAAGTTTCAGGGGGCACCTCTAAGGTGCCCTCTGTGGTGTATTTTACAATAAAATGTACACTGGCATCAGTGTGCATTTATTGTGCTGAGAAGTTTGATACCAAACTTCTCAGTTTTCAGTGTAGCCATTATGGTGCTGTGGAGTTCGTGTAAAACAGACTCCCAGACCATATACTCTTATGGCTACCCTGCACTTACAATGTCGAAGGTTTTGCTTAGACACTGTAGGGGCACAGTGCTCATGCACTGGTGCCCTCACCTATGGTATAGTGCACCCTGCCTTAGGGCTGTAAGGCCTGCTAGAGGGGTGTCTTACCTATACTGCATAGGCAGTGAGAGGCTGGCATGGCACCCTGAGGGGAGTGCCATGTCGACTTACTCATTTTGTTCTCACTAGCACACACAAGCTGGTAAGCAGTGTGTCTGTGCTGGGTGAGGGGTCTCTAGGGTGGCATAATACATGCTGCAGCCCTTAGAGACCTTCCCTGGCATCAGGGCCCTTGGTACCAGAGGTACCAGTTACAAGGGACTTATCTGGGTGCCAGGGTGTGCCAATTGTGGAATCAATGGTACATTTTAGGTGAAAGAACACTGGTGCTGGGGCCTGATTAGCAGGGTCCCAGCACACTTCTCAGTCAAGTCAGCATCAGTATCAGGCAAAAAGTGGGGGGTAACTGCAACAGGGAGCCATTTCTTTACAGTAACACTCCGAGCCCAACACTAGATGGCGGGATGTGCACAGCATGTGTATCTGCAGCTACACATGCCATCGAATATATATATATATATATATATATATATATATATATATATATATATATAGATAGACGCCAAGGCTTTTTGAACCCTCCCGCTTCAGCTGAGTCCCAGAAAAAGTGTAAAAAAAAAACCAAAAAAAACAAAAACACAACAACAACAAATAGGGCCAGCATTTAGTCACCCTGACCTCTTAGCTCTGGGGTCCCAGAGAGACTCCCTCAGAGCTAAAAAGCATGTTTTTTTCTCCATTTTGTTGCGATTCGCGGTAGATACAGTGAAACCAAGTCCACCCACTTTAACACCCATTCACAGACCCTATTAACAGACCCCACTCACACACCCATTCACAGACCCACTGAAAACCTCACATACCCACTGACACACCCACTCTCACACCCACATACTTTCACACCCACATACTTTCACAACCACTCTCACCCCCAGATACAGCCTCTCACAACCAATGGGGCGTGGACAACTCCCACCGTGCACAGCCATAGGTCAGTGCGCAGCGTGGGCCTGGGCGGTTGGGGGGTTGGTTGCAGCTTCAGGCCACATATATGCACAATGGTGGTCTCCTCTGTGAAAGTTACATTTAGGTCAGAGTTTCCACAAGGAAACTGGGGTTGGCCGGCAGTGACCAGCAGGGGAGTTGAATGAATGACAAAAAAAAAAAAAAAAATACCTCTGAAGTACACCAAAAAAAAACACAAAAGTAAAAAAGTTATGTTATAGTTAGATAAAGGTAATAAGATCTTAGCTTACAATGAACAAAAGAAGACACTAGAAATTCGCTAGAAAAACCAATGGTTAAAATTAAGTTATAATTAGGTGCTGAAATAAGAAACAAACAAACCAATAAAAACACAACACTACTGAAATTGACCAGTTGTAATTTACTGAGCTAACTATAAAACTTGCACCATGCATACCGTTCAACCACTTGCCTTTCAAACTGTAGCTAATGTGAAGTCTTTAACCCTTTGGGTGTCTTGGACGAGCTGGTCTCACCCTCAGTTGCAGTGTGCTGAGGACGAGACCAGCTCGTCCTGCACCCGGCCCATGGCCTCCTACTGCCCTCCCTCCCCTGGGCAGGGATGGAAGGGGAAATTGCTTACCCTTCTACCCCCGAAACCCCCCCCTCACCTAGTAACGTCTCATGACGCATAACGATTGTACTAGATGCCAGGGAATAAAATATATATATATATATATATATATATATATATATATATATATATATATATATATATATATAGTGGGGTGGTGGCTACCAACCACTATGAGCATGGTTATGCCCCCACCCCAGCTGAAGGGGGTAACAATCTTTCAGCTCTCCCCCACACACACACTAAAAGATCTTATCCCAACGGCAAGCAAGAGGACATTTCATTATTTTGGGATATGATTTTACATTTGGGCCGTGAGAGCTTGACTAACTCTCAAAATCGTCCCTTTTGGAATGGTGAGGACTGCACTTTAGACTTTGGGACGCTGCCATCTAGAAAAATCTACGATACCTAGACACATCTGAAAACTAAACATCTGGGTGAGTCTGGTGTGATGTGCTTCACACGCACCACACACCATTTTCTTACCTACAATGCCTGCAAACCTCCAACTTTGCTTGAAGTCACACAATTTCCCCACATTTTTGTGATAGAACCTTCGGGACTCTGCAGGAATCCACAGAATTCGTACCACCCAGCATTGTCGATTCTATACAGATAAAAAAATAAAAATCTGCCCCACTTGTCAGCCTAAACATGTTTTTTTTCCAAACTGCCCTTTTGGACCTGCTTTGGTTCCCCTTCAATTACGACATGTTTTTCGCTCTTCCCTGTCACTTGGCCCACCTACACAAGTGAGGTATCATTTGTATTGGGAGACTGAGGGGAATGTTGTGTGATAGGAAATTTGTGCCAGTGCAGTGATCCCACACAGAAATGTGGGGGGAAATGTAATTTCTTTTAGCGAAACATGAGGTTTGCTGAGGATTCTGGGTAAGAAAACACTTAGGGAACCACGCAAGTCACACCTCCCTGGACTCCCTCAGGTGTCTAGTTTTCAGAAATGTCTGGGTTTGGCAGGTTCCCCAGATGGCTGCTGGGCCCAGGACCAAAAACGCAGGTGCCCCCTCCCGCAAAAACAGGTAGTTTAGTAATTAATCATTTTGATGTGTCTACGTTATGTTTTGTGGCATTTCCTGTTGTGGGCACTAGGCCTACCCACACAAGTGTGGTACCATTTTTAATCAGGAGATGTGGAGGAATGCTGGGTAGAAGGAAGTTTGTAGCTCCCCTCAGAATCCAGAACTTTGCAGCACTCAAATGTGAGGGAAAACTGTTTTGCCAAATTCTGAGGTTTGTAAAGGATTCTGGGTAACAGAACCAGGTGAGAGCCTCACAAGTCACCCCATCCTGGATTCCTCTAGGTGTCTAGTTTTCAAAAATGCACTGGTTTACCAGGTTTCCCTGGGTGCTGGCTGAGCTAGAGACCAAAATCCACAGCTAGGCACTTTCCAAAAAACACGTCAGATTTCAATGTAAAAATGTGATGTGTCCATGTTGCATTTCCTGTCACAGGCACTTGGCCAACCCACACAAGTGAGGTACCATTTTTAATCGAGAGATGTTGGGGTGGGTGGGGTGGGGGGGGGGGGGGGAGGGTGGTGGGGGAGTACAGACTAGAAGAACAAATGTTATTGTCCCTTGTCTTTCTCTACATTTTTTCCTTCCAAACGTCAGTGTGTAAAAAAGAAGTCTATTTGAGAAATGCCCTGTAATTCACATGATAGTATGGGGACCCCGGAATTCAGAGATGTGTAAATAACCACTGCTTCTCAACACCTTATCTGGTGCCCATTTTGGAAATACAAAGGTGTCCTGGATACCTATTTTTCACTCTCTATATTTCACCAATTTGTCACTCTATATTTCCCCAAAAGAATTGCTGTATACCAGGAATACAATGAAAACCCATTGCAAGGTGCAGCTAATTTATTGGCTGTGGTACCGATGGTTCTTGATGAACCTAAAAGCCCTATATATCCCGCAATCAGAAAAGTCCAGCAAACGTACCAGTATATTGCTTTCTAAAATCTGCAATAGTTGGAAAAAGTAAAACGTGGACAGAAATGGCTTTTTTCACCTCAATTTCAATATTTTAGGGGTTACTTTCTGTAGGAAAACCTTGAAGGAGCTACACAAAATGACCCGTTGCTGAATTCAGAATTTTCTCTACTTTTCATAAATGTTTAGCGGTCCGGGATCCAGTATTGGTTTCACACTCATTTCTGTCTCTAACTGGAAGAAGGATGAAAGCGCACAAAAAAAAAAAAAAAAAAAAAAAGAAGAATTGTACAAAAATGAGATATGTCCCAGTAAAGTGCCAAAATTGTGTTGAAAAATCTCTTTTTCTGACTCAAGTCTGCCTATTACTGATAGCTGGAAAGATGGTGATTTTAGCACCACACCCCCCCTTGTTGATGCCATTTTCAGGGAAAAATCCCACATGCTTTCTTCTGCAGCCCTTTTTACCCCATTTTTGTGAAATAGATTACATTTTAGCTGTATTTTGGCGAATTTATTGGTCTCCTCCAGAGGAACCCACAAACTCTGGGTATCTCTAGAATGTTGGAAAATAAAAAAATGCCAATTTGGCATGGGTAGCTTATTTGGACAAAAAGTTATGAAGGCCTAAGAGTGAACTACCCCAAATAGCCAAAAAAAGGCTCGGCGCCCGAGGGGAAAAGGCCTGGCAGCAAAGGGTTCAAATGTGTGTGTGCGTGGGTGTGTGTTTTCACTGAAAAAAAAAATACAGTTTCCTACAGTAATAATATTTTGGTACCCAATGTTTTGGCCATTGTATTTTTGTATGGAGATATTTCATGCTCTATATTCTGATAGTATTCCGGCCTGAGACCTTTACGCGGAGCTGTAATCTGGTACTTTGGGATTCTTGTGGAAAAGGATTATAGTTCCACTTTTAAAAGGGGGTAGGCTGGGGAGACACTTGTTCAGATTTCTGTGAGAGGAATGGTTGCAGGGTGACAACTCTGAAAGTAAGGAGCTGGAATGAAGAAAATGAACTGAAGGCAAGAAAACAATTTAAATATCATCCTGGATTAGGGCTGGTTTCACCGAGCCATCAAATCCTAAAATTGAGTTTTTAGGATACCCTCAAAAATATGTAGGTGGGCGATTTACATTTAATGTAATCTCTCGTTTTTTTTTTTTTTTTTTTTTTTTTACAAATTTACTGAACCTTCTGTAAAACTAGCCTGAACTCTACTGCATGGCAGCATAATATGAAATGTAGTTTTCAGAAGTTCATTACTGGCAAATTAATCAGTAGATTTATAGGTAACATATTTCAAAATGAGAAAAGACAAATAACATCTTGTTAGAAAAGAAAAAGCTGCCTCTTACCCATTAAAGCAATGAGATCAGTCATTGCCTCGTGCACAGAGCCCCCATAAACGCCAGAATGAAGGTCTTTACAACAGCACTCAACCTAATTTTGAAGACAATATAGATGAACAATTTATTATGATTTATTTAAAACTATCATTTTAGAGACTACAAATCAACATGAAATGGAAATGGTGAGTACCACGTAGTAAAGTATGGCACACAGTGATTCTGAGATATATCACAGCTCAGAGAAAAGGTGTGAAAAGACTAAGGGCCTCAATACGAGTCTTGCGGTAGGACCTCCGCAGACAGGGTGGTCCAACCAGTCAAACCGCTGACACTGCCAGGCTGCAGCCAACCTGCAGCCTGGCAGTCCCAGCGGTTGTAATCCGCCAGTGCAGCACTGCAAGATGCGCTGCCCTAGGAATTACCAGTCCTCATCCGCCAGCCTTTCCATGGTGGTAAACACCTGTGAAAGGACAGCCGAAGTTGTAATGAGGCCCTATATCTCATGTTTCAATGTTTCCAAGTAACTATGCAAATAAATACAATACAAACCCTCAATGGAATGGAATTCTTGGTTGATGGAGCAGCACTGGAAAGATGAGCATAGACTACAGCATATTTGGTTTGGAAAAGGGTACAATACATAATTACATCTAAGAGGTAGTATGCAATTAGGCTTCTACTATTGTCCATCATCCATGGAGACATTTACATACCGATCTACATACATTGGTTATACACTTGAAAGCAAGATTATTGGGTTTCTAAGTTTTAACAAGTAAAAGGGGCCATAGTTTATAGATCAGGAAGCCGTTCAGTTTATTTCAAAGGGTGGCATGGTTAAGACTATTGATAGTTGCCACTGCAAGACCTTACTCAATATGATGTGATGGAAATGACCCACACAAGGTAAATAGGTGCCTTCCCCTGCCCAGGTGTTCACTTGAGGCTGGTTGCCCAACTTTCATTTAGGCCCCAAAGTCACACTAATCGTGTGCATAAAGGTGTAGGGTTGAGCGGGTCCAGTGCAATCCATTTTGGATGACCTTAGATTAGCACAGCACAAAATACAGAGGGATGATAACTTCCCCAGACAACAGCAGTGTACAGCCTGCACTCCTGTGTCTGCTGGTGTGGAGACCCACACACTGGAATGAGTATGATAGAGACATGGCTCCCTTTAAAAATATAACGAATAGCTTGTTAGTAAATAATCGCTGATTAGGTCTTGTTGAACACCACATTTTGGTGGCTGGTAGGTTTGAGAGGTGCAATCATAGATTTTACTTCAAGGTTAAGTTTATGCCTTTTGGCATGTCGCTGAATGTTGCTTCAGTAAAGGTGTGCCCTGGTTTTGGATACTCCTGCTTGGAAACAGCCCCATTGCTATATGCTATCAGAAGCATGACTTTGCACAAAGGATGTGTCTGGAAAGTGGCCTGGAAGTGAAAGAACAAACTCAACCCGGTTCTGAAACCTGAGACAGAAGATCCACATCCCCTGTATGGAAAATGTATATAAGGGAGGGATCATTTAGTTCCAGTTCCAAATCCTTTATGACGAAAGAATAAAAGCTACCTACAGCATACTGACAACTACTGCATGACCATCCAATATTATTCAGCTTTAATCTATCACCATGGAGAGCATAAATAAACTTCACTAGAAAAGGGCAAGGTTCAGGTCATATGAGGAGAAAGTGGTCTGAATGATTAAGAATAAAAAAAGTGAGCATTCTCAGTAACGATCCTAGTCTCATGTCATCCCACCCTTTTTCCGTCATACACCTGGGAGGAATCCACACACATTCCTGTGCAGTGTCAAGGTAAAGATATTTCGAAAAAACAGCCTTCATTATTGAAGTTAACACACAATGGTTCTCGGGGAAAGGCACCAATAAGGGCTTTGTTTGGTTTGCTGATAACCAGATGGCAATTGCCTTGCCTAGATGTAATATTGACTTAAATGGTGGTGATGCATGAAGAAACAACTGTCCTGATGAGAACAGATTTCAATCTTCCTCCACCTCAGCTATGAACCCGGAGAACACCTGTACAACTCAGTCAAAGGGTGACACAAGGTACTGGTAGAGCACCCACTATAGCAAAGGTTTTCAAACTGGGGGGCGGCCCCCCTTGGGGGGCTTCAAGTGATCCTAGGGGGGCACCAGACTCTGGCCAAAAGCAACATTACACAGCTAACAGGCCTTTGTTTTAAGCAGAAGCATGTTATTGCATTTTTTTTTTAAGGTACTGAACTTCAATGTTTAAATAGGTCTAGACATATTTAAACATTGCCATCTTTATAAAATAATTGAGAAAAATTCTGAGGGGGGCCCAATTATTTTTATCTTTGTAACTTGGGGAGGGTGGGTGCGGCAGTAGAAACTTTGGAGACCACTGCACCATCAGATGAAGCAGGGAAACACTTTTAGAATGTGGAAGCATGCAGTGAGTAGTTTGATTGATAAAAACACATTTCCATACAAACCGTGGGCCCAACATGCCTAGTCCATAGCATCTGTAAGATTCCTCCATAAAGAGGCTGTTGAATAGTGTATCCCCACTCAATGGAGGGTTCTACATCGCAGGCACATTTTCCTAACTTTACCCTGAGAGTCACTAGATCACAGGTAAATATAGGTACTACATATGTTCTAAACTCACATTTTATTCACACAAAACCATAGAAATTCAGCAGTTATAGTTGACTGAAGTAACTATAACATGTGCTCTAAGGTAACTGTAACTCGCGACCCCACCATGCACAGTTTTCTTATCAATAATTTTACTCCAAACATTGAAGTCATATTGTCAATGATGTCACAGAAGATGTTATGAGTGACGTGATATGAGGGGTAACTAGCAGTGCATGGTGAGGGCACAAGTTAGTTACCTTAGGGCTCCATCTGCAGAAACATAGCCAATTATTGATTGGGAGGGGGGTGTGTGTGTGTGTGTGTGTGTCTGTGTCTCTGTGTGTGCCCCCCTCCCCCTATGGGCCAATTCTGGCGCCAGAAACCCCCCCAACCCCCCAGGGCACAGCCACTTCTACCAGAGTGCCCTGGCCCCACCTAGGGCACCCAGTTTGCAATGATGGGGACCTGGGAGAGCCTGAATGGCCCAGCTATCACAGCCGGCTCCTTTCTCCTGCAGGAGCCGGCATTGCTCCCACATTCAGTAGGCTGCAAGAAATGAAGCTCCCTGCATGCAAGAGCAATCCTTTCATCTGTCCTCCAAGATCTAGCTTCCTGCCAAATTTGATATAATTCTATTCAGCGGTTCGGGCTATAGTTTCATCTAAAACCGTATTGGAAAATGCATTTAGGGACCCCCCCCCCCCTTTTTTTCCCCTGAGCTTCCACTTGACGAAACACCCCGAAAGTTATAAGATTAAAGCTGCAGTGAGTGGCAAACTAGTTTTGAAAGATTTGGCAAATGCCACCAAAGTTATTGGCAAAAAAAAAAAAACACACACAACAACAAAAAAAACGCTTTGTCTATGGGAAAAGTTTGTCCTAACTATAATTACCTACTGGCTACTGCCAGTAGGTAATACACAATCACACACACAAGCGTCTTAGAAATTAGACAAAAAATAAATAGGGATAGTTTAAAAACTAATAAAAGATATATAATTGAATTAAACCAAAATACATAGGATAAACAAGTAGACGAATGGGAAAGGTTAACATTTTCAAACAAGATTCTATCACTGAAAAATCTAAGTGTTAAAGTGATTTTCCAGTTAGCTGTTAAAATAAAATAGAAATTAACATTTAAAACAGAACAATCACCAACATAGCACTCACCAGTTAATAGTTCATTCAACCTAAAAGAAGCAGTGCATGGCAGGGGTGCAAGGTATGACCTTCCATTTACAACACTCAGTCACTTTCCTCAAGGCCACTTACAGCATTTTTTTTTTTTAGGAATAAATCCTATCGTTTTGTCTTTAAAAATTTGTGAACGCTAAGTTAAAAACTCGACAAACTGAGTGCAAATGGTGAACTGCGTTGTAAGACCTGACAGCCTCAGGGTGGTCACCCCAACATTTTTGCCTGCCTCCCTCTACTTTTTGGACACTGTTTTTGTGGGTTTTAGGACTCTGCGCACTTTACCACCGCTACCCAGTGCTGAAGTGCATATGCTCTCTCCCTTAAAACATGGTGACGTTGGCTCATACCCAATTGGCTTATTTAATTTACTTTTAAGGGGCCAGTAAAGTGCACTACGTGTGCCAAGGGCCTGTAGATTAAATGCTACTAGAGGGCTTGCAGCCCTGATTGTGCCACCCACCTAAGTAGCCCCTTAACCATGCCTCATGCCTGCCACTGTAAGGCCTGTGTGTGCAGTTTCACTGCCACTTCAACTTGGCATTTAAAAGTACTTGCCAAGCCTTAAACTCCCTTTATTCTACATACAAGTCACCCCTAAGGTAGGCCCTAGGTAACTCATAGGGCAGGGTGCGATGTAGATAAAAGGCAGGACAAATACCTGTGTAGTGTATTTGTCCTGGTAGCGTAAAACTCTTAAATTCGTTTTTCACTGCTGTGAGGCCTGCTCCTTTCAGAGGCTAACATTAAGGCTACCCTCATATACTATTTGAGTGGTAGATTCTGATCTGAAAGGAGTAACAAGGTCATATTTGCTGCACGACTGAATTTTCCCCCGCATCACCCACCGGATGGACGCAGCTCCTGTGACTTCGTCCTGCACGCCCAGGATTTCTCTGCATCGTCCCCAGGGCATCCAAATACCCCGCAACTCGAAGAGGATCCAAGTCTGCACGCCGGAAATTGAAGCAAAGCCCTTGCTGCGTGGAAAAGCAGCAATGCATCATCTATGTGCGCCCCGGAGAATCCAATGCACTCCTCCCAGTTTTCCATGCATCTCCTCCTCCTCTGCGGTCCCATGTGGATAATTTAGACACAAACCAGGTACTTTGGGCTTGCAAAAGAAACTTATTGCTTTTTAAGAACTAAAGACTCTATTTAGCATTACAAAAGTGATATTTCAGCTTGTGTTTATCTTATCTTGATCGTTTTGACCTTAATCTACTCAGATAAATATTCTATATTTTTTTAACCTGTGTGGTGTATTTCTGTGGTGTTTACACTGTGTTATTGCAGGATTTATTTCACAAATACTTTACACATTGCCTTTGAAGTTAAGCCGGACTGCTCAGTGCCAAGCTACCAGGTGGTGGGCACAGGATAATTTGGATTGTGTATGACTTACCCTAACTAGAGCGAGGGTCCTTGCTTGGACTGGGGGTAACCTGGCTGCGAACCAAAGACCCCATTTCTAACCTGCGTATAATGAGTTTTCTAAAGCCCTACTGAAATGTGATAAAGAGCTTTAATTAAAATATGGTAGGTGGTTATCCCCAAACAGAATTATTCAAATATTCAATTATTCAAATTCCACTTGTAAAAAGTGCTTTTGTACAATATCGTATTTCGACAGATGTGAAATTAACTAGCCAGTTACTTTTACAGGAACACTGGACATACTTATTCGGGATTACCAATAAACCTTTGCACTGGTAAGGAACTATCAGATTGCCAGTCCTTCTTTCGACAGTAGAACTTACAGATCTCTTATTTAAAAAATAAAAAATAAAAATTGAAATCTTCACCTCACTAATTCAAAGAAATATTATCTGGAGCTTAATATGGGAAATACAGTGCAGAGTACTCCCTGGACATTTGGCTACCTGCATTCTTTAAATATCCTGCAGCTCTATTACTACTGCAGAAAATTCCCTTAAATTCAACCTCTCGAATAATTGAAAGGATAGCTTAAGCCATCCTGTGTTGAAGAAATCATCTCTACCTCCCCTTCCTAGCAAAGGTTCAAAACAGAGGCAACTTCACCACTGTAACCCTTCATAGAATGCAATTTTGTTTGCATGGTCATGATGCAGGACTTAGGAAAGTTAGTCACATACCAGGGCGATCCTGTTTCATCCAAGTCTTAAAATGGCTTATGAGACCAGTTTTACCTATTGGGCCCAAAATCGATGTCCTGGTGATTTTGGCCTTCACCCCAGTCCCAATCCATAATATGGGAGCTATTTTTGCTATATAGCATTGTACAGATGCCTAGATCTCGGCTACTGTAAAACAAAAAAGCATGTTTCCATCACTGGTCTTTCAGGAGATATTGTCATTACCTGGCTAACCTGCAACAAGTGACCGATATTTTAGAATTTGTGCCATCTCATACAAACGTCTCATCCAGAGTCTACCAGCAAAAGTAAGCAACCTATGTTTTTAAGAACTTGAGAAATAGAGCCAAAGCCAATGCAGGTCTCCAGTTTCTTCAATTGGCTGCGAAACAGAGGAGGAAGAAGCTTAAACTACTGCACATATAGCACTAAACCTTCTAGAACCACATCCTTCTCTTTCTACGCCAGAACAACCAGAAGCCACTCCAGGAGCTACGCTCTATTAAAAGGCTACTTTAGAAGATTACCAGATACAGAACATCTTTACCTATTGATATTAAGTGACTGAATACATTTGGCATTACTGAAAGCTTACAATAACAAACATTCCTCAAGTGAACTGGCACAATATGCTGTTGTACTAAGTTATGTTCTGTTGCACTTACATCAAGGGCCCCTTTGGAGTATGCAAGGATTAGATCTGGCAGAAACAATGGTGGGAAACCAGAATACAATTTACAAAAAGTTGTCAAAAATATTAGCCGCAGGACCTTGTAAAAGAAAAATCCAACTCCTGCTCCCAAGTCTCCTATGGCATTTAAAGGACTATTTCAAATCATCTCAACAGTGATAATAAGAGCCATTCCTCGTGTTTCTGCTTTGCAGAACAACTTGCACAGATCAATATCTTCTGGAAAACCTAATGTCCTTTCTAATATCCTTTCTGAAGCTGCAGAACTTTATACCTATGTCCCACAAAACCTAGATGCTGCTAGATTTTATTATGGTCTGAGATAGAATAATTCTCCTGAGAAGTACTGATCCCCTACCTCAACAAATGCACAAAAGTCCAGTGAGCACAACTGACATTACGTTTCGAGGGCCCGGGGTTTCTCATCTACAGCTACAATACAGTTCAGGAAGAGCTACACACCTACCAGACCAGCTCTTCAATTCCAATGTCATCATGTACTACGACACTTGTGGAGCTCCATAATACATGACGATCCCAACGACAATACAAGGATCCCAAAAGAAGCCACTGACTGCTGCCGATATTTCTCCAGGAAATTGAAATCCGAGTGCAAAAAAAATAGAGTCAAATTAAAGAATGCTGCAAATGGTCTTCAAATTTTCCTTTCAACCTAGAGACTTCTGCCCATCCTCTTCAAGTGTCCCTCTCGACTTTGAGATCCCAAAGGCAGATTAAAGCTTGGCCTCTACACTTGACATTCCACAACAGTCAATGTCCCTTTCCTTTTATAGATATTATTTACTTTTTTACCCAAGTAAGGAACAGGGTTTTCTACCATTAAGATATAATATCCCAGGTATCATCCTCACTTCTCTAGAGACAATGGGCATAAATGTGACCTTGACAGGTGGGATACTCCGTCACACACGTGACGCACGTCCCGCCTGCCATTTTACAAGCTCCATAGGATATAATGGAACTGGTATTACAAGGTCTATTATATCCTACGGAACTTGTAAAATGGCAGTGGGATATAATGCCCTAGGTTTCTAACCTTGAACCCTATAGCAGAGAAACAGTGGTTAATTTGAGCAGTTTGTTCAATAAAGACAGGAAAGAAGATTGTACTGTTTTTTAACTGGATGTTGTGTGCATTAGACATGGATATTTATCACAAATCTCCCTCCCCCTGTGCCCCAGTGTATCCATGGATAATTGAGAATGCTTGGATAGAATTCATACCTTTGTAGTGTTTTTAGCCAATCTTTCAATGTAGACTGCAAGATGAACATCTTGTAGGTGCAGAGATGTACTGACAGATTTATGTGGGAACCACCATTCTCACATTAGAAGAACATATCTCTGAGACTAAAAAAAAAATAAAAAAAAAAAAAAAACACCCACATACACACACACACAAATTGACTGAAGTAACTATAACACACGCCCAAGCCATGAACTGCTTATGGCCTCCCAGATTACTTACATCACTTGTGACATCTGATATGACAATATTGATAATATCAATGCCACATTTGAAATGATCGCTTTGATAACACTGAATGGCAGGGTGTACAGGTTATAGTTACTTAAATTAAATATAACTGGCAAATTTCAGTGTTTTCTTTAGTTTTAAAAAAATACGTTTTAACTGATATTTTCACCTAATGATAACGTCCGTTTAACCTTTGTTTACATATTTTATATATATATATATATATATATATACATACATATACACATACACATATATACATACACACACACACACACACACACACACACACACACACACACACACACACACAACTAATGGTGACAGCGCCAGTGCAGTTATATTTGGATCTGATTTGCCAATGGAAAGGCATTTTTTGCTTTCTAAATACCTTTGGTGCAATTTGACAAATCTACAAAAAACTTCCCCCAAACAATCTATCCACTCAGGGTCATTCTTGGAATTTGTGCTTTTGGGTTAATGTAAACCAGTTCAGAATTTTGAGAAATTAGCAATGAAAAATGCTTGGGTGGGCATGAAGGGGTTACCCTTCAGAAAACGTTAGGCCTATGCCATGGGTGTCAAAAGGATACACCTTTGCTGTGGGTGTATATGGAAAATGTCACTTACCCAGTGGACATCTGTTCGTGGCATTAGACGCTGCAGATTCACATGCTGTGCACATCCCGCCATCTAGTGTTGGGCTCGGAGTGTTACAAGTTGTTTTTCTTCTAAGAAGTCTTTTTCGAGTCACGAGATCGAGGGACTCCTCCCCTTTCAGCTCCATTGCGCATGGGCATCGACTCCACCTTAGATTGTTTTCCCCGCAGAGGGTGAGGTAGGAGTTGTGTATGTAGTAATAGTGCCCATGCAATGGAGTAAATATGTATGTACATAAGGTGGTTAAAAGTGATATATTTACAAATTTACAAATGTTCAAGACTAATTTTTTCTCAACTTAAAAACGGCTACAGGCTCCCGGGGAGGTGGGAGGGCGCATGTGAATCTGCAGCATCTCAAGCCACAAACAGATGTACACTGGGTAAGTGACATTTTCCGTTCGATGGCATGTGTAGCTGCAGATACACATGATTTGCATAGACTAGTGAGCAGTTATCTCCCCAAAAGCGGTGGTTCAGCCTGTAGGAGTTGAAGTTGTTTGAAATAAAGTCCTTAATACTGCTTGTCCTACTATGGCTTGCTGTGTTGTTAACACATCCACGCAGTAATGCTTGGTAAATGTATGAGGCGTAGACCATGTGGCTGCCCTACAGATTTCAGTCACTGGTATGTTTCCTAGAAAGGCCATGGTAGCAGCTTTCTTTCTAGTTGAGTGTGCCCTTGTTGCATAGGCAGTTCTCTTTTTGCTTTTATATAACAGGTTTGAATACATTTAACTATCCATCTGGCAATGCCTTGTTTGGATATTGGATTCCCTGTATGAGGTTTTTGGAAAGCAACAAAATTGTTTTGCGAATTTGTTTTGTTCTATCAATGTAGCACATTAGTGCCCTTTTGATGTCTAATGTATGTAATGCTCTCTCAGCTACAGAATCTGGTTCTGTAAAGAACACTGGGAGTTCCACTGTTTGATTTAAGTGGAACGGTGATATGACCTTAGGTAAGAATTTAGGATTTGTTCGTAGAACTACTTTATGTTTGTGTATCTGAATAAAGGGTTCTTGTATGGTAAAGGCTTGTATTTCACTTACTCTTCTAAGAGATGTGATAGCTATAAGAAATGCTACTTTCCATGTTAAGTAATATATCTCACACGAGTGCATGGGTTCAAAAGGTGGACCCATGAGTCGTGTTAATACAATGTTGAGGTTCCACGAAGGAATCTGGTGGGGTTCTTGGTGGGATAATCCTTTTCAGACCCTCCATAAATGCTTTTATGACTGGGATTCTGAATAATGAAGTTGAGTGCGTAATTTGCAGATAAGCTGAAATTGCAGTGAGATGTATTTTAATGGATGAAAAAGCTAACTTGGACTTTTGTAAGTGTAGTAGGTAGCTTACGATGTTTTTAGCAGATGCATGTAATGGTTGAATTTTATTATTATGGCAGTAATAAACAAATCTTTTCCACTTATTTGCGTAGCAATGTCTTGTGGTTGGTTTCCTAGCTTGTTTTATGACCTCCATACATTCTTGTGTGAGGTCTAGGTGTCCGAATTCTAAGACTTTAGGAGCCAAATTGCTAGATTCAGCGATGCTGGGTTCGGGTGTCTGATCTGTTGTTTGTGTTGAGTTAACAGATCTGGTCTGTTTAGCAGTTTGATATGAGGAACTACTGAGAGGTCTAGTAGTGTTGTGTACCAAGGTTGTCTTGCCCAAGTTGGTGCTATTAGTATGAGTTTGAGTTTGTTTTGACTCAATTTGTTTACCAGATACGGAAGGAGTGGGAGAGGGGGAAAAGCGTATGCAAATATCCCTGACCAACTCATCCATAACGCATTGCCTTGAGAGTGAGCTTGTGGGTACCTGGATGCGAAGTTTTGGTATTTTGCGTTTTCTTTTGTTGCAAATAGGTCTATTTGCGGTGTTCCCCATCTGTGGAAGTAAGCCTTTAGTATTTGGGGATGAAGTTCCCATTTGTGGATCTGTTGGTGATCCCGAGAGAGATTGTCGGCTAACTGGTTTTGAATTCCCAGAATGAACTGCACTATTAGGCGAATGTGGTTGTGAATCGCCCAATACCATATCTTTTGTGCTAAGAGACACAACTGTGTTGAGTGTGTCCCTCCCTGTTTGTTCAGATAATACATTGTTGTCATGTTGTCTGTTTTGACAAGAATGTGTTTGTGGGTTATTATAGGTTGAAATGCTTTCAACGCTAGAAATACTGCTAGTAGTTCTAAGTGATTTATATGAAGCTGTCTCTGTTGAGCGTCCCATTGTCCTTGGATGCTGTGTTGGTTGAGGTGTGCTCCCCACCCCATCATGGAAGCATCCGTTGTGATCACGTATTGAGGCACTGTGTCTTGAAAAGGCTGCCCTGTGTTTAAGTTTATATTGTTCCACCATTGAAGCGAGGTGTATGTTTGGCGGTCTATCAACACTAGATCTTGAAGTTGACCCTGTGCTTGTGACCATTGTGATGCTAGGCAGTGTTGTAAGGGCCGCATGTGTAATCTTGCGTTTGGGACAATGGCTATGCATGAGGACATCATGCCTAGTAGCTTCATCACTAGTTTTACTTGGAACTTTTGTTTCGGGTGCATGGCCTGTATTATGTTTTGGAATGCCTGTACCCTTTGTGGACTTGGAGTGGCAATCCCTTTTGTTGTGTTGATTGTTGCTCCCAAGTACTGTTGTATTTGACACGGCTGTAGGTGTGATTTGTTGTAGTCGAGTGAGAAACCTAGCTTGTGAAGGGTTTCTATGACATACTTTGTGTGTTGTGAACACCGTTCTTGCGTATTGGTTTTGATTAACCAATCGTCTAGGTACGGGAACACATGTATTTGCTGCCTTCTGATATGGGCTGCCACTACGGCCAGGCATTTTGTAAAAACTCTTGGCGCTGTTGTTATTCCGAATGGCAACACTTTGAACTGGTAATGTACCCCTTGGATTACAAACCTTAAGTACTTTCTGTGGGAAGGATGTATAGGTATATGGAAATACACATCCTTGAGGTCTAGTGTTGTCATGTAGTCTTGTTGTTTGAGCAATGGGATCATGTCTTGCAGTGTCACCATGTGAAAGTGATCTGATTTGATGTAAATGTTTAATGTTCTGAGATCTAGTATAGGTCTTAGAGTTTTGTCTTTTTTTGAGTATGAGAAAGTACAGGGAGTAAACTCCTGTTCCTTTCTGATGAATTGGTACTAGTTCTATTGCATCTTTTTTGCAACAACGCTTGGACCTCCAGTTGTAATAGATCCATGTGTTGTTTGGACATGTTGTGTGTTTTCGATGGTACATCTGGAGGGAATTGTAGAAATTCTATGCAATAACCATGTTGGATAATGGCTAGGACCCACATGTCTGTTGTTATTTCCTCCCAGTTTTTGTAAAATTTGGTTAGTCTCCCCCCCACTGGTGTTATGTGTTGGGGATTTGGGACGCTGAAGTCACTGTTTATTCTGCGGTGTTTTGGGACTCTGGAACTTCCCTCTAGTTTTAGAGAATTGTCCCCCTCTGTATTGTCCCCGAAAACTTCCCCTCTGATATTGACTCTGGTAAGTGGGTCTTGTTTGTGAGGTTGAGGGTTCTGTGCTCTGTCCCCGAAACCCCCCTCTAAACTGTGATTTACGAAATGTGCCTCTGCTCTGGGGGAAGTAGAGTGCGCCCATGGCTTTGGCCGTATCTATGTCCTTTTTAAGTTTTTCGATAGCAGTGTCCACCTCCGGCCCAAACAACTGCTGTCCGTTAAAAGGCATATTCAGCACCGCTTGTTGAATTTCCGGCTTGAATCCTGAGGTGCGTAGCCATGCGTGTCTCCATATGGTGACCGCTGTATTTACAGTCCTAGCAGCTGTGTCAGCTGCATCCATTGCTGACCGTATCTGATTGTTAGAGATACTCTGGCCTTCTTCCACCACTTGTTGTGCCCTCTTTTGGAACTCTTTGGGTAGGTGTTCTATGAAATGTTGCATTTCATCCCAATGCCTGTGAATTGGCAATGTGCCATTGGTTGGCTGCCTGTGCCGCGACCCTTTTCCCCACTGCGTCGAACTTGCGACTTTCCTTGTCTGGTGGTGGTGCATCTCCCGAAGTGTGTGAGTTTGCTCTTTTGCGAGCTGCCCCTACTACCACTGAGTCCGGTGTTAATTGCTGCGTGATGTACACAGGGTCTGTTGGTGGAGGTTTGTACTTTTTCTACACCCTTTGAGTAATGGCCCTGCCTTTCACAGGCTCCTGAAACACTTGCTTGGAGTGTTTCAGCATTCCCGGTAACATAGGGAGACTCTGGTACTGGCTATGTGTGGACGACAGTGTATTAAATAGAAAGTCATCTTCTATTGGTTCTGCGTGCAGGGTGACATTGTGAAACGCGGCTGCTCTTGGCACCACTTGTGTGTAGGCAGTACTGTCCTCAGGTGGTGACGGTCTCGCTGGATAACAGTCGGGACTGTTATCTGATACAGGCGCATCATAAAGATCCCATGCGTCAGGATCATCCTGACTCATTCCTGTAGGAGTTGGAGACTGCATCATTGGTGGAGTGGCTACCTGTGATGTTTGTGGTGAGCGTTGTGGTGATGGTGGTGGAGTTATTTGTTTTGCCACCTTTGCTTGTGGTTGCTTGTCTTTCTCTTGGAAGGCAAGTTTTCTTTTAATTCGGATTGGAGGGAGAGTACTGATTTTCCCTGTGTCCTTCTGAATGTGGAGCCTCCTTTGAGTGTAATCTGGCTCCCCTGCCTCTAGTTCCTGTCCAAATCTGTGTCCTTGCATCTGTGAGGACAGGCCCGGTTCCTCGGTGTAGGAACTTGGTTTCAGTTCAGAGGCCGGATGTTTCGGTATCGAAACCTTTTAAACCGTCTTTTTGGGCTCCAAAGACACTTTTTTGCCTTTCAGTGTTCCGATCTCTCGGTGCTGACTCATTTCGGTGCCGCCCTCTCGGAGTCGAGACTGCTCTGACCCGGTGTCAAGTCTGTTCTGTGCCGGTATCTCGACAGGAGTTGGATGACTTCGACACATGCGTGCCCTTTTCGGTGCCGATGGCCGGTCACCTAATTTTTGGGTTAAGCCATGGCCTGTTGGCGGTGGCGTCCCCTGGGCTTTAGTGAATTTTCTGTGAGTTTTGGGCAGTGACGTCTTACTCACGGTTCTTGGCATCTGTTCGGGATCGACCTCGTCCGAGTCCGAATCCGAATCCGCGATGGAGAAGGTTTCTTCTTCTTCCAAGTGTTGTTGTCCTGTTGGCGCCGACGCCATTTGTAGTCTTCTTGCTCTTCGGTCTCTTAGCGTTTTCCTCGGCCGAAACGCTCAACAGGCCTCGCAGGTATCCTCTTTGTGTTCGGGAGACAAACACAAATTACAGACCAAATGCTGATCTGTGTAAGGATACTTGTTGTGACATTCGGGGCAGAAGCGGAATGGGGTCCGTTCCATTAGCCTTGAAGACGCACGAGGTCGGGCCGACCAGGCCCCGCCGGGGAATTGAAAACCCCAAAGGGCCACCGGAGCTCTTCAAAATTCAGTGTTGATCTGTTGTAACTAACCCGATACCGAACGCAAACAATACCGTCGAATTTTCCAAGATTTAACTAACTTTCCGAACCGAAACACGGAGCAAAGAGGAACACGTCCGAACCAGATGGCGGAAAGAAAACAATCTAAGATGGAGTCGACGCCCATGCGCAATGGAGCCGAAAGGGGAGGAGTCCCTCGATCTCGTGACTCGAAAAAGACTTCTTCGAAGAAAAACAACTTGTAACACTCCGAGCCCAACACTAGATGGCGGGATGTGCACAGCATGTGTATCTGCAGCTACACATGCCATTGAACACACATATATATATATATATATATATATATATATATTTTTTTTAAAGATTAAGAAGTCTTTAAACTGCAGAACATTATTTGCAGTTTATGCCCTGTCCAACTCTCAAATTTTACATAGGAAGTACAGTTCTCCGGGCATTTATGTGCGATTGAGAATAATGATCCCAGTTATCCCGACATTTTCATAAGGTTCCTGCTGGAGGCCATACATTATTAACATACAGTTCCATAGATCACGTCCCTCAAAAGTAGAGGGGGAGATAGGGAGTGTGAATTACAAAGGTTAGAGTCTAGACTTATCTTGATATTAATATCATGGTTGGCTTGGATGTATCCTCCTTATATACAAGTGTACGCCATTTTGAGGGGTTGATGCCAGTGCAACATCTTTTGAGAGTACGTTCATTAAAGTATTTATCACACAATAAGATATTGCTCAGCATGATTGAGTGGTATCTGATGTGTAACATCTTTCTATTCAAAGGCCAGCTGTTTCAGCAGGGAAGGTGAACTGCAATGGGGACTTGCTTCACCCCCAATTATGCAAACTTGCATTTGGGCTGGTGGGAGGACAGGTCCTTCATAATGCAGGAAGGAGTGAATGGACTATGGAATAATTTAATGGACGAGGTACACTGATGACCTTTTTGTATTGTAGAAAGGAGATGAAGAATCAGCTACCAGATTTGTTGAGACAATTAATGAGGATACCTTCAATGTGCACTTTACATACCACATGAGTAGGACTCAGATTTCCTGGACTTTAGACTTTTGGGGCAAGATTGTAAATTGATCACTACAGTGTTCAGGAAACCAATGGCAGGAAAAAGCACTTTGCATGCTCAAAGCTTTCCCCCTGTGGCTTTGAAACAAAATATCCCTGATGGGGAGTTGCTTAGGGCCAGATGCATTTGTAGCTCTTTTGATCAGTTTCAAGCCGTGCAGGCAGACAGGATTAAAGACTCAGACTTAGGAGCTACCCCAATAATACCTTGGAGACAGCAAGGAAGAAATTGCTTAGGGTAAAAAGAAAGGAGACTGTATTTAAGCCCAGAGAGAAGAAGACTAGCAATCAGAATGACAATGTTATCAGGTTTATACTTATCTATAATAAGCATTCGGTTTTAAGGAAAGTTATGACCAAGCATTGGAATCTTACTAGGGATGACCTCCTCATAGATAATTGTATCACAGCTAGAACACAGATCACACACAGAAGGGCCCGCTCGATGAAGGAATTTCTAGTTAGGAGCAAGGTGACAGAAACTAAACAACGTCTTAAGCCTCAAGTTGGATTTCCTAAATGCCATAGGTGTAAGGCATGTGGAAATGGTAAAAATATGACTGAAGTACGTACACCACACAATGAGATTTTTAAGATTAAGAAGTCTTCAAACTGCAGAACAGAATTTGAGGTTTATGCCCTTTTCTGTCCATGTCCCAAATTGTACATAGGGAGTACAGTTCTCCCAGTACATAAAAGCATTTTACAGCATTTATGTGTGAATAAGAATAATGATCCCAGCTATCCTGTTGCTCGACATTCTCATAAGGTTCAGGCTGGAGGCCATGCATCAAAAGCAGAGGTGGGGGGGGGGGGGGGGGGAGAAAGGGAGTGTGAATTATGAAGGTTAGAGTCTAGACTTATCTTGATATCAGACAGCCATGAACCTTTTGGGTTAAAAACCGATGAGGAATTGTATGTTCATCTATAAAATATGCTAGTCTCATGGTTGAGTAAGGGATTATCAGCAATCTCAGGTTTTATTCAGTTATTTTTCTATGTCCCATTTTTTTTATTTTTATAAAGAGCAACATTGTGTTTTTGTGTTATTACAGGGACAACAATGACGGGAAGAGAAATCGATTTTGGTTAGCTGATTACATTTAGAGTATGAAAAACCATAGGTTACAGTGTGTTACGTTGCCCACTGGGGCTACGTGAGGGATAGATAACATGTGTAAGAGATGACCCCCCCCCCCCTCACCACATAGTATACAGGGACTAGGCTTTGAGTTGATGAGCTGGTATGTTATTTGATTCTTTGCCCACTGTGGCTTTATGTTGAATTTATGCTATATGGGGCAGATGGACCTTGTATTTATTGAACGTTGCCACTTCATGGAATACATGTGCATACTGTTAACAATAACCTATGCAACAGTTACACTGGTTATGATATCATTCTTTTTGACACACGGAGGCCCTGTGTAGATTGTCAATAATACTCAGTTGCAACATAGACAATGAAAACAGTGAAATTGGTTATCAATAAATGTAAATCAGAATATAATTTAGTCTATGAGAATGTACTGCAAGATGGCAGTACCGGCTTTTTTGTTGGCTGTAGTCCCTTTTCGATGTTGCCACAAAGTAGGCTTATAATGCCTTCATTGCATCTCAGCCAGCATTGTCACCAAGGCGCATCTAGGGCTGAAACACATAGACGAGACCAAATAAACTTTACCAGACACGCTCCACGGAGTGCCACATCTTCTGTTATGAGTACTGGGAGACTATCTGATATTTGTTACGCATGTGGCATAGCGCCGTTTGTCAAAGCTACAGGCATTTGGGCTGCCAATGCCAGTACGCGTTGAAAGTAATATATAACGGAACATTGCAGGGGCTGCAGTACCATGGTAGTGGTGACACTTGCTTCTGAGGGACCCAAGATCCAAATTGGGGTCCACAATTCCGAATGATTTTAGATCCAATTCTGTGTGTGGAAGTGTTTGGGGCCAAAACATCACCTCCTCTATGCACGCCTTTGAGATCTGGCATCTGCAGAGAGTGGGGTGCACAGCCTGGACACAGACCAGGCCATATCCCTCACCCCTGCTGAGGAATGCACAGAGGGGTTACATATCTGAGAAGGTTGGGTGCAAGTTCTGGCCACAGAGCATGGCTGAAGGATGTGGTCAGTGGGGATGGGCCATCCACTGAGAGCAAGGCACAGGACCTACCAGAAAGCCAGTCCGAGAGCCCTACCCTTGCTGCACACTACCAAAGGTTGTGTTCAGTGGGGTGGGGCCCCTGAAGGGAGGGGCACAGGGGATGATCACAGGTCAGCCCTGCGCCTCACCCCAGCTGCTCATGAGAGGGCGGGCCTATACAGTGGTATTGCTCACCTTTTGCAGTTGTAGCACAAAACTGGCTGAGCTGATCACAACTGGGTGAGGGGACCCAAAGGCAGTGGGGTTGGTTGTCAATGGAGGCAGGGGGTTGGGGTCTGGCCACAATCCAGGCCCCACACCATGTCTGTGCTGTGCCTTTGTCCATGCGCAACAGGACTATAAGTTAGCAGAAGTAAGTATGCAGGGGCTCGCAGCAGGCCAGGCCCTACAATCACCACACCAAGCACTTGCAAAGGCAAACACAGAGGGGGTTCAGTCACCCATCATGGACTGGGTGAAAGCCTGCTAAGCTGTGTGCAATGGGGTTTGGTAGAGTATGTTAGAGGGCCAAAGGATGTGTGTAGTGGGTGTGATTAAACTGGGATCCACAGGCCAGGCTGGGTGCTCCACTTCCAGTGCCTACATCAGTGGGCTGTCTGCAGCTGGGGTATGGTACATGTTAACCATAAAGAGAAGAGAGGTAAAATAACGAAATAGGCAGATTTAAAAAAAATGAAATTCATTGGGAAAAAACAAAAAGGTAGGTTAAAGTAACGCTATATTTAGGTTTGGTAATTTCACCTTAACATGATTTTTTTTTAAAACCTCATCAATTTACAAGAAAAATAAGTTTAAGTGCAGATAAGGTTACAAAACAAAACCTAAATAAAAACAACAAAAAAAAACCAAAAAAAAATAAAACACTTAAATTAACCAGTTATAGCTTAGTGAACTAACTATAACTTACACCCCATCCTGCACTGCTTATGACCTCACATATTACATTACTCATGACTTGTTAAAAGACAACACTGATTACATCACCCACAAGACTATTATTCACATTACTCCATAAGGCTTCACATAATTTAAAAAAAGAAAATTGGTAGTAGACGGCCTAAAGTGATAAGAATTTCTGTGTGTACATTTTTGGAGGCACAGAATAAATATACCATTGGCCCCCAAGTCACGTCTGGCGTGGGTTGCAGAGGAAGGTTTCTAAGTAGGTTGTTTCTTTAAGCCAAAATCTGGTGCCATAATCTATTAGAAAAGCCAATGCTTATGTTCACAATAGATTATCCACCTGTGGCTCTCTGGGCACAAGTCCATAATAAATATTTGTCAAACAGTGCTATAAATACTTTCTATGTAAAGTGGAGGTTTAAAGGTGTGTACACACATATGCAGAACGTTCCCGCACATTTGAAGAAATTACTAAATATGAGGGACACACTTTAAGATGGTGAAACTCATTGTGGTTCTAAGCATGGCTCAACCTTGTATGTTATTCTGCTCATATTAGTAATGGATGTAGTGTATTTTACCAAACTACAGAGGGTTATCCATAGGGCCAGGCTGAATGGATCTTATCAGTGGCTAATGCATACCAGTCAACCTCTTGACTTAAAAGAGTGGGTCATGTGAGATGTTTAAGAGACTGGTCCCATTAGTTAAATACAGAACATAAAATTTTGTTGTAGGGCGTTTAAGTTTAAATAGTAGGTGATTCATTTCAGTGCATGAAGGCATTCTGTTTGTGAGGTAGGTGAATACCATTATAAAGAGGGTGACATGCACCAAATGTGGTTAAGTTGACAGGTATGCAACTTGTCCTGTATGTTGCCAAAGGTTGTATCCATTATCAGTAGATCAATGAATGGGCACAGGTGTAGCTTGCTGAATTGCAATAGCACATAGCACATTGTCAAAATCATTGGATAAAGTCATAAGTGATGCAATCTACCATGTTACAACTGAGGTACTATTGAAGTCATAAGCACTGCATGATGGGGTGCAAGATATAGGAAGTTCACTGAGCTATATCTGGAAAATCTTAGCGGCTTTTATATATTGTTCTCCAACCATTACTGCACTTTAACTGCTGTTTTTTCAGTGATTGAGTTTTTTAATGTATGTTGATTAAATTACCAAAACCTAAATCTAATGTCACTTTAACCATTATTTTTTTCCAGTAGATGTACATGGACACATACCTCAATATGTCAGTCAAAGAGATAATTTTAGATTGTATGGGATTGTAAGACTTTCTACCCTTTGAAGAGGAGGTAATCTTGAAATTCTGTAGGGTTAAAGCCTAATGGATGAACCAAGCGGACAGAGATGATCTCGGACTAACAATTGTAGAGAGCTAAAGCTGGGTTAAAAATAGCTACGACATCAAACTATAATTTAGATTGGGTTAGGTCTCGTCCGTTTCATACTTTCTCATTACGTAGTTGACATTTTTCTCTCCTGATTAAAGCTAAAAATAAGGAGTAACTTTTTAACACCACACTTATAGGAAAAATAATAAATGTTTTTCCTCTTACATACTTCAGTATGCCCGGTAGCGGGAGGGTTATTAACAATAGTGTCTTAACTTTGCTGCTACAGAATTGGCAATCCAAAATGAAGGCAGGTGTTTTCCACTGCACTGAATGAGAAAAAGGGTCTAGTGGTGTCCATACTCATCATTCACAAAGGTTCGATAGTTACCCCAATTATGTCAATTTGGTAACTGAATCACAGGCTGAACTTATTCTGTTCAACTTAAAATAGTTCTAGCTGACAGAACGTTGTGTATTTTTGTTAATGGAAGAATGGCCTGTTTTTTTTGCTCTGGGGTTAGCCACAACCGTTTCATCTTTACTAAAATTATATGTATACTTGCTTATAGGGGCCTTCAGTTTGCTCTTTTCATTTTTTGGAAATAATTTTGGAGGCTCTGTGCTACTATAGTGTTTGCAGTTGTGTATTAGTAGCTGATCAACACCTATGCATTCAAGCCACGGAGTCCTAAAATGTAAATATTTGGCATCAAGTGTTTCTATTTCCACCATCATGTAGTTTTGGGAGTGAATGACAAGACAATTCTAAATTATTGAAATATGTAGGGAACAATATTTTTGCACAAATGTTCATATTGAGGAAGAAAACTGTTTTTAATCATACTCCTCTCAACTAATAACTTACATCCAGAATTCTGCTTTTAAACATGGCTGATATATTTAAGCTAGTTGAACTAGTATACTCATATACAAGTTTGCGAGACATTGTGTAAATAGAGAATTTTTAGCTTTAATACATGAAATTGGTGTTTAGTATCAAGCGATATGATTTTTTTTAAAACAAAGGGACATTGGAAGGTGTATAATTTAGGGGACTTATCTGAAATCTAGTGGGTGCTAATGGACATATTGCCTATTTATCAACTACTCCCGCGACCCTGTAAGTGCAGAAACAACTCCTATCCATTTACAAAACTTTCATGTACATTTACAGACTAGGAGTGCAGTAAATCAAACATTTTGCCACTTCAAATAATTTACTTGTGGAAGAGATCAGATGGCTGATCGAGGAGTCAATATGTTCATGTCCAATCTCTCATTGTAGTACAACATTCCACTGCTTTGTAGCTATGCTTACACTATATCAACCACACAAATATGCAGATTACAAAATATTGAAAGGCTTTTTTTTAATCCTTTTTGCCTAACTCTGAAATAGAAAAACAGTATATGATAATTTGCAAGATGAAAGATGTTTTATACAAATATCAGGTTATAGATTTCAAGAATTCAAGGATGCAATTCATGACAAACGACTGAAATATTTTAGGGCACTGCCTGGGTGAGATCCAACATGCAGCATTTTAGCTCCGGTCTGGGCAGCAATTATTCTTATGGTCCTAACATTTCAATAATGATAATCAGACATGAAGAACAAAAAAAAAAAAAAACAAAAAAAAAAGTGTCTTCGGCTAGTGGAATTGACTCTGCACCTGGAGACTTGCTCATATGGGATACTAGACCCCGGTGGAGCAGAGTTCAAATGAAGACAGCAGAACACCACTAACCACTCCCCTTCACAACCCTCACCCTCCAGCTTTCCTCACAAGAAAGACATCTTTGCAGTGCTGACTTGACAAAATAGGCAGAGGCAGGCGTTGTGCTAGCCCTTGTTTCGACAGCTGGTCAATGCTTCCAACGACTACGACTACGAAATCTTGGATAGGACCAACAGAGTTGCAAACCCAGAACAATCTCACATCTGATGTGATCACAGGAGTTCATTATTTTTCAAATAAAAGAAAGTCTTGGCAGCTACTTATGAGTCTGGGGAGATTCAGTATAAATGGAGGCATAATTGCTATTTTCTAATGTGTACGAAACGGCTCATGCTAAACAAAGCAAGATAACCTAGAATCTGAAAATATTCCTCATAGGGAAGCTTCCTTTTCAGATAGCTTTCCTTCTGAGGTTGTATTATAACACTCAATAAAATGGATAAAATAAGATGGATGCAGAACCTACAGTCCTCTGCCAAGCAAAAACACAAAAAGGAAACAATAGTAGAGGAGAGAGTCACTGCGCCACCTCTAGAGCAAGAATGTGGCTGTGCCACATGTCAAAAAGGGATTATAATAGGTTAAATCTGAATGGATTATGCCGGAACAGGACTGTGCAGTGTGGTTCTGACCTTACCTCGGAGGCTGAAATTGGATGACGTAGGGTTCAGAGAGGGACATTTATAGTCGCTATTCAACATTGTGTTAATGAAAATGAAGATCAGAGGTGGTGGCTACCTCATAACTTACATCACTCACTTTGTCGGGCTAATACAGAGAAAGAAACAAGACAAGTGCTACGGTTAATGATATACTTGTCAAACTAGAGCCCTATATATGTTACCCTCTACATTTGTTTTATGCAATCTCTTAATAATGACCTCTCTCTACAGGACTTTGAAAATATACAGATTTCTCAACATTAGACACAGCATTAAACAGAACATGGAATCATTTAAGTGAGTACCCCATTTATGTGAGTCCCCCGTTGGGTGTTGTCAAACTGGGATGTGACTTTTCAGGATTTGTTTTTTGTATACAACAATGTTACCTCGGTTTTATTTTACAGAGGGTGCTGAACCTTTCAGGAGTCCATAGGATGTAACTTTCAAGTACTGTGCCATTTCAGCCCCAGCTTAATATTGTCCTAACAGTATTCAAAGATGCACTTTTGACAAACTACTGCAGAATACATCTGTGGCTAGAGTAGTTTGGTGAATGTTTTTTCTTTATTTATTTATTCTCTTCTTTATGAATCTGAAAAATTAGACATTATGCACCATTCAGTCTCGGATGTGCAGGATTATGATTTATCCTGATAAAGTCTTTAATCGTCAATATGTGGTGGTTTTCTATTCTCACACATTTTTCAGTTTGCTCCACTGCACGTGTATACCTTTCAGGGTAAAGTTGTTTACAATTGGTTCATGTTTCCTTTTCAAATATTTATTGGGGTGTAGGGAGGTTCCTTCATCTTCTTTAAAAGACAGTCCTGAGATGGCCTCGCTGATGTACAACAACCGAGAACGAAACATCAACGCATAATAGTATTTTAAAAGAAAGAAGGGTTAACGCCTATGAAGGTTCGTGTATTCTTGGAAAGATAGTCGCTAGTTGCAAGTGGGCATTATGTACATCAACATATGTCGGATAAAGTCTTAATTGTATTAGAACAAACATTGTCAATGTACACTGAGATTTATATTTTGAACCCCTGTGATTATCAGTTTAGTACTTGCTCTTTCTGAAATATAAGTTTTGTAGACATATACATCTGCATTTAGATTTTTTCATTTCCTAATTACTGTATACAAGTCAATTAATTCCTAAATTAATTTGGGGTTGCACTTTTGGGCATCATAAATGTGTAACAAATTTATTTAAAAGATTGCTTTTAAGTAAATCCCTTGTTGGCACCTTCACTTACTTAACTATAGTTAATGACGAACTACAAAAATTACTATTAATATAAGACATTTTTGAGGTCAGAAAGGCTAGATGCAAATTAGAGAATTTGAGGAAATGAAAAGTGGTGCAAACTATTCAATACACCATAACAATATTAAGAGTAGGAGATAAAGCAGATGGCATAGAATATACCTATGGCCAGGCTATAAATCACATACAACAACAAATCAAAGATAGTAATGGCACTTCAAACTATGATGAAAATATAGCCAACATGCTTATGTGATACATTCTTGTGAACTGTAAAGGAGGGAGTAATGTTTTTCAACTGTACCACGATTGCCACAACTTCATACCCTTCTGTATGTCCCTAGTAAATGGTACCTAGGGCCTGGGGACTGAAGAAGGTAGGCTAGGGACCTCTCAGCAAGGCCATGCCACCGCAGCTGGCATCCATTGGTGCAGTGACAAAGTCAAAATGTCAGCAGCACTGCCTAAAGTATAGTTAAGTCACCCCTCTAACAGGCCTTACAAGCCCTAAGGAAGGGTGCACTGTATCTCAGGTGTGAGCATGTAGTGTAGCCATTTTATGTAGCTTTTGCGCGCTTGCTTCAGGCGTTAGGCCCTTGTGCGCTTTGCCCTAGATGCATTTTATTTCTTTGCTCGCAGCATAGGGCCTCTGTGCACTTTGCTCTAGATGCATTTTATTCAGCTTTGTACTGTTATTTCTAAATAACCAGTTCTACGGTCTTGTTTTATTCTTTATATCACACTCTGTTTAGCCTACTTCAGCATCAGAGTTTTCAATAACACATTCTCGCTTACTCTGTGCTTCAGTCAAGGATACAGTCTGGTACATTGCCGATAGACGTGGTAGGAGTTTAGTCTTTGGGTTGTAGATGATACACATTCTTGCGTAGGACGTTTTGTTACCACATCGACATGTTAGTTATAAAAACAATTCCTTGTCCTACTACATGCGAGAGGGAGATTCCGACCAGGGAACCACAACTATACACTGACTGCCCTGTTGCAGATGTTGATCCAGATCACAGGCCTTTGCTCAGGTTTGAGGGTTGATGTCTTCCCACGGAATTTGAAAGGCGAGCTTAACATGCCGTGCTCGAAATAGAACAGAACTAGAGGGAACATAGTTGTTAACACTATGATAGCGTTATTTCTGTGTTTCACTCCCTTGGTTACTATTTTAATCCTACTGTGTTGTATGGTTCTGGTTATTGCGGCTCACGCCTTATTATCTAGAATGCAGTCGTTTTATTAAATCAATCTATAAAACTTAAACTGTTTCTGTCATTTGTATATGAGATCATACTGTAAATGAGAGAGCTGGTTGGGACCTGAGCGACCACGACTTCCCTGAGAAGTTCTAAGATGTCATGCGCTCGGCTGCCAAATCATCCCTTCCCCTTGGGAGAGATAAGGCACTGCTAGTTAGCCAGAGCAAAACCGGATTGAAGGTGACAGGTGTCCTTCTTAGTGGGTCAGACTTAGTCCCCCACACCAGGAACGACTGACACCGAGAAATCCAGGAGTCTCATTTAGGATAATAAGAGCCAAGGCGACAAGCATATCTGCATGAGCAGATATGCCCCTACAATATCCAAGTCTATTCTTAATATTGTAAGTGCCAGTAAAGCCATAGAGAGTACATGGGCTGGAAACGCGACAACTTGAGTTCCCCAGCACCATGATGACTTCACTGAACCCAGGAGTGTATGGTACCAAACAACTCCTCTAAATAAACCCACACTGATGGCACTGTTGAGTTTGTTGCAATATGCACTAAGAGGGCACCTTGGAGGTGCTCCCTGAAAACCTACCAACCCTGGTGTGGACATGGCTGGTTGTAGCCAGCCTGCCACAACCAGACATGTTTCTGGGCCCATGGGGTGAGAGCCCTTGCTCTCAGCCCAGAAACACAGTCCACCCCCTCAGGAAGGCACAGTGCTAGAGGGGGGAACCTCAAAGGCCTGCCGCCTTTGTAATGGGACCCCAGCCTCTGCTGCTAGCAGCAGATAGCAGCCCCAGTTCAAAACTCATTTTGGGTGGGAGAACTGGCATGAAAACCAATGAGAATAGGAGGTGTGTCCACCCTCACCAAATCCACTGAAGGCTAAGTGAAGTACATTTTTCAGTGCTCACCATCCTGAAGATGGTAGTACTTAACCAATCAGGGCTAAGGTAGGTCCCCCTCCCACAGGAGGGTGGCCTAATAGTGGGTGTAGACACCCAAGGTAAGGTTCCCATTGGTCCCTACCTAACAGCCATAAATCTAGTGTTTAGGTGGCTCCCCCAGACCCTGAAAGTAGATTCCTGCTGACCTAAGAAGAGCCAGACACCATAAAGTCCCACCACCAGAGAAGACTGCAGCAACCAACTTACTTGACCCCAGCCCTATCTGCCTGTCTGCAGCCCTTGAAGATCATGCGGTAAAAGAAGACTTGTCCTGCACTCCAGTGACCTCAAAAACCTTAGGACGACTGCCTGCCTTCGATAAAGACCAAGATCTCCTGTGGATAGTGGGCCTGTCCAAAAGAAACAAAAACCTTAAAGAAAAAAATAACTATGCCTGAGCAACAGCAAAACCACCTCTGGGCCCACCTCTCCACCAGATGCCCACATCCAGAGTCAAAGTGTCCCACTGGTGCTGTGCAGGTTCCCCAGTGCTTCCGAGCAAGAGTCCGCCACGGGCTGACTCCAGCCGGACTCCACAGCGACAACTCGAAGACTCCCCTGACTGTATTCTGCCCGGTAAGACTTTTCTGACACCTAAGGACACTCTTGCACACAGAGCCCCTGGGCCTTGGGGAGCATGAGCCCCCATACCCTCTCCCCCCCCCCCCCCGAACTTACGTCAACTCCTCGAGACCAACCTCTGACAATGCTTTACTCACCTGTGAGCGAAGCATCTTCATCCACTCCCAGTCTCCATTGGTTAACACTGGGCACCAGACTCCAACTTTGACCTCTGCACTCGGTCGCCCCTGTGCGGCTGTGGATGCACTCTTGGTGCAGATTTGAACCTTGCCTAGTGTTGACCTAAAACCCCGAAGACTGGATTTGTAAGTCATGTACTTACCTGCAAAACTGCATTCTTGTTTTCCTTCCTTAGGTTAGCATTGCTGAACTGAAAATTGCACAGTGTTGATTTTTGAAACAGAAAAGCAATTCTCTTTAAAAAAACGCACTTCCCTTTTTATGAATTCCAGGGTCTTAAAATAAATCTTCAGAGAAGCTTTTTTTTTAAAAAAAAATTATGTGGATCTCCTTTTTGAGTCGCAAGTCATTTATTGATCACTGTGTGTATAACAACTGTCTTGCACTCCTCTGTGTTAGGCCTAAGGCTGCTTGATCACACTACCACAAATAGAGCACTTTGAGTTTACATTGAGCCCTGTACACTTCTAGGGGAATCTATGGACTCTTTGTAAGATATAACCACTTAGTGGTATATCATATAAAGAGCCAGATTCCTACAAATATCTAACAGGGCAACTAGATGGTCTTCTGAGGGACCTTGGAGGGAGGCGTTGACTAGAGCACAGGTCTCCAACCCCTTCTTCAATAGGAGCTACTCTCCATCAATTAAAATCATCCCAAGCTACTAGCTAAAAGTAGACACAGCAGTAGACATGGTCCTCAGATTGTGCAAACCTAATAAAACAATCTGACTCCAACTCATGCAGTCCCACATTTTAGCTACTCAACTAATAATCTTTATTGTTTAGTTAATAAAAACCATAACAATCATCTCATAATACAACATGTTTAAAGATAAAACATCTCTAAAATTCCGTAAATTCCTTGGCCATGAAACCATGGGAGGATCTGAAATCAGTTTCTTAATTCTAAGATGCAAAAAAGTGCGTGATTAAGTATGCATCCCGGGTGGCAGGTTTACGTCTTTGGTGTGTGCAGTCAAGAATTTGATAAATTTGCATATTGATTGTGCATCATTAGGATCAAACATTGACATCACCGCTGACCGACAGGAACGAGTCCCATTTCTCATAAAAAGCGGTTTTAATAGTTTATGCTGGCTTCTTTTAAGGCTGGACAAATACAAATCAGGTGAACCATATCTTCTTTTGGGCCTTTGCATAGCCTGCAGGAAGTCTCTCCTCTATTCTTCCATGATGGTTGATCCACTCTAGCAGGAGATGCTCCCAAACGCAGAGACAAGAAGTGATGCTTGATGTGAAGTGCGAAGGTTTCAGCCAGGTATTGTGATGGGGCCATGGTGGTATATGTGTGCATTACCAGCCAGGCGTGTGAGCGTTGCGCAAGTTTAGCTTTATCATCTAGAAAAGATTGGATACATATTTCCTTTTTTTATCACTCAACACAAAAGGGAATACGACATGTTGGAATCCCATAGGTACTTTGTTTTCGTCTCTTGCAAGGAGTTGTTCAGGTATCTGTTGTATACTGAATTAAGATTGCCATTTACTGAACTCCATAGTGCTGCTACTAGCGGGCTGACAGTGTTTTTACTTATTTTGTACCAGATCTTTATTGTGTGGGCCTTACTGTCGAGCTGCTGTTGTGTTAGACCAAATTCCAGCCTTAGCCTTAGGCCAGCCCAAGTGCAGGGGAAGCAGAGCGAGGAAGATTGAAGACTTGCTTATAGATTTTTATTTGCTGCCTTTCCAGAAGGCTAACATCTTTCCCGTATTGGGCTGCGCTTCTGTATGTAATTGCTGGAAGGAATTTAGCCGACATAACAGACATTAGTGGTTTATATGATGGGCCCTTTAATCTTTTAGCAAGAGTGCAGAAAGCGAACGCCAAGGCTTTGGACTTCTGTAGAATATACTGATTTTGCGGCACAAAATTTATCTTATTGTCTACTGTAAGTCCAAGATATTTGTAGCTGCAGATCGTATCGAGAGTGAAACCGTTCAATTTTATTTTGTTTGCAGGATTCAAAGAGCTGCCTATTTACATTGTTTTTGTCTTTGAAGTGTTAACCTCCAGTTTGTTTGTCTTTGCAAATTCGCCCAAGGCAGTAACCAGTCGCTGCAACCCTATTTTTGTGTGGCTTAACAGAACAATGTCATCAGCATACGATAGATGTGTTATAGCCAGACTTCCCATCCTTGGAGAATGCAAGTTGGTTGCATCTAGTTTTGCTGAGAGATCTGCCATGAAGAGGTTAAAGAGGTGCGGGCCAACACGCAGCCTTGCTTTAATCCTATATTTGTTGGTATTCTCCTGGAAACTTTTGAGCCGTCTGCTACCTTGATTCGTACCCAAGTTTTGTCATACAGCAATTCTATACACCTCAAAATGCGTTCTTGCAAACCCCAACTCCGTAGTTTGTTCCAGAGAATTGCTCTGTCCACACAATCAAAAGCACTTTTGAAATCCACAAAACATGTGTAAATTTTTCGTTAAGCACTTTGCTCGATTGGCTAGATCTCCTAGCGCAAGAATGTTAGTCACTGTGCCGTAGCCCTTCCGGAAACCAGTTTGATTCATAGGGACCAAGTTATTTAAACTAGACCAGGTGAGAAGTTCTGCTAGGATTAAAGAGGCAAAGTATTTGGCCTCACTGTCAATTAGAGCCATCAGCCTATAGCTAGCTGGGTTTGCCCTGCTGCCTCCTTTGTATATAGGATTAATGATGGATCCTTTCCAACTATCAGGAATGGTACTGTTACGTTTGACTTCAGCATATAATATTGACAGAGTGGCTGACCAATAATCGAGATCTGCCTTAAATATGGCTTGGGGGAGACCATTTAGGCCGGGAGCCCCGTCCCTACGGCTCCTTCTGATCACCTGGGCTACTTTATTGGCACTGAATCTCATATCACTCTGAGGAACGTCTGTAGGTTTTAGCGAAGCCTTCAGTTGCTGATTTTCTACAGGAGGGGTTGGCTTAAAAAAGATGTCTAACAGGCAATCCACCCATTTATCTTCTGAAATTGAAGTACAGTTTATTACTCTTGCTTTTCGGTCTATTTCATTCACTGACATCCAGAATTCTCTAGCATTAGCCTTTCTTAAATTGAAGAGTAATTTGATCCAGAAATCATCCTCCTTTTGGGTTCGTATTTGCCATAGCTGTTTCTTATAATTTTTCCGAAGGGTTTTTATTTGGGCACATAAAGATTCTGTAGGAGGTTTATCTTTTGTGGATCTGAGTTTACGTCTCAGATCCTTTCTTAATTCTAAGATATTTGGTGACATAGTTAGTGGCCTCCGGTTATGATTTGGTGCTTGACGCCTGGCCGAGCCAAATCAAATCAAATCATAAACATTTATAAAGCGCACTACTCACCCGTGCGGGTCTCAAGGCGCTAGGGGGAAGGGGTTACTGCTGCTCGAAAAGCCAGGTCTTGAGTAGTCTCCGGAATGCGGAGTGGTCCTGGGTGGTCCTGAGGATGGTGGGGAGGGTGTTCCAAGTCTTGGCTGCCAGGTAGGAGAAGGACCTCCCACCCGCCGTGGAGCGGCGGATTCGAGGGACGGCGGCGAGAGCGAGGCTGGTGGAGAGGTGAAGACGGGTAAGAGCGTAGAAGCTGAGGCGGCGGTTGAGGTATTCTGGTCCCTTGTTGTGGAGGGCTTTGTGTGCGTGGGTGAGGAGTCGGAAGGTGATCCTTTTGCTGACGGGAAGCCAGTGCAGGTGTCTCAGGTGTGCGGAGATGTGGCTGTTGCGGGGTATGTTGAGGATGAGGCGGGCGGAGGCGTTTTGAATTCGTTGCAGATGTTTCTGGAGTTTAGCGGTGGTTCCTGCGTATAGGGTGTTGCCGTAGTCCAGGCGGCTCGTGACGAGGGCGTGGGTCACGGTCTTTCTGGTGGCGGCGGGGATCCAACGGAAGATCTTCCGGAGCGTGCGGAGGGTGAGGAAGCAGGAGGATGATACGGCGTTGACTTGTTTGGTCATGGTGAGAAGTGAGTCCAGGATGAAACCGAGGTTGCGTGCGTGGTCTGAGGGGGTCGGTGCGGTGCCAAGGGCCGTGGGCCACCAGGAGTCGTCCCAGGAGATTGGGGTGTTTCCGAGGATGAGGACTTCCGTTTTGTCTGAGTTCAGTTTCAGACGGCTTAGTTTTATCCAGTCTGCAACGCCTTTCATTCCGTCTTGCAGGATGGTCTTGGCGCTGGTGGGGTCCTTGGTGAGGGAAAGTATCAGCTGGGTGTCGTCGGCGTAGGAGGTGATGATGATGATGATGTTGTGTTTGCGTACGATGTCGGCGAGGGGGCTCATGTAGACATTGAAGAGAGTCGGACTGAGCGAGGAGCCTTGTGGGACGCCGCAGATGATCTCGGTGGGGTTTGAGCGGAAAGGTGGGAGGTAGACTCTTTGGGAGCGGTTGGAAAGGAAGGGGGTGATCCAGTCTAGGGCCTGTCCTTGGATCCCAGTGGAGCGGAGGCGGGTTATTAGGGTGCGGTGGCAGACGGTGTCGAAGGCAGCCGAGAGGTCGAGGAGGATGAGGGTGACGGTTTCTCCGTTGTCCATCAGGGTTCTGATGTCGTCTGTGACTGAGATGAGGGCGGTTGCTGTGCTGTGATTGGCTCGGAATCCGGACTGAGAGGGGTCGAGTAGGTTGTTGTCTTCAAGGAAGTTGGTAAGCTGCTTGTTGACGGTCTTCTCTATGACTTTGGCAGGGAAGGGGAGGAGCGAGATGGGGCAGAAGTTCTTCAGGTCGCTTGGGTCAGACGTAGGTTTCTTTAGTAGGGCGTTGACTTCAGCATGTTTCCAGCTCTCGGGGAAGGTAGCAGATGAAAAGGACCTGTTGATGATGGTCTGGAGGTGCGGGCGATGATGTTGTCAGCTTTGTTGAAGATGAAGTGTGGGCAGAGGTGCGAGGGGGCACCGGAGTGGATGGAGTTCATGGTGGCTTTGGTCTCTTCTGTGTTGATGTGGGTCCAGGCGTTGAGGGTGATGGCTGGGGTTGTGGGTTCTGTGGTGGTCGGCTGGGTCTGGTGTCCGAAGCTGTCGTGTAGGTCGGTGATCTTACGATGGAAGAAGGTGGCGAGGGAGTTGCAAAGGTCTTGTGAGGGTGTGATGGCGTTGGGGTTGGAGAGCTCTTTTACGATGTTGAAGAGTTCTCTGCTGTTGTGGCTGTTTTTGTCCAGTCTGTCTGTGAAGAAATTCCTTTTGGCGGCGCGGATCAGGTGGTGGTGTTCGCAGGTAGCGTTCTTGAGGGCAGTCATGTTATCTGCGGTGTGGTCCTTACGCCAGGCTTTCTCGAGAGTGCGGCAGGTTTTCTTTGATTCCTTAAGGGTGTCAGTGAACCAGAGAGGTTTTTTGGTGTTGGTCTGTCTTGGGAGGCGTCTGAGGGGGGCAAGGTTGTCTGCGCAGTTGGTGAGCCAAGTGATGGTACTAACTGTAGAAAGCTGGCCCACACTTCCCCAGCTGAGAGATCTTGGCATGCTGTTGATTGAAGCAGGGTTTTTATATTTTTGCACAGCTGTGGTAAAGAGGACTCCGTCCAAAACAAGCGGTTTAGATTGACAGAGGTTACTGTACCTAATTCATTTATGGCTGGAAGAAAACACGGAGCGTTCCAAGCCAATTCTATGTGCTTAAGCGAATGGTCACTGTGAAGAGTAGGTATGATTTTGAATTTTTTAACATGTGCCAGCAGGGGAAGAGAGACAGCAGTATAGTCAAGTCAATTGTAGTTGCATATTTTGCACTATGATTAGTAAAGCTGGGCGGGACATCACCTTTCACCCTGCCGTTTAGCACCCTCATACTCAGATGTTCTAAGGCCTCGACCAATTGCTTGCCCCTTATATCCAGTTTCATCTGTATTGATGGTAACTGTGGTAGCACTGACCAAATTGCGTTTTCTGCTGCCAATTGCTCGTCCGGTTCTGGAGTATATATCAGGTTGCTATTAAAGTCGCCTGTTACTAAGATGTCCCATGCTGGATTAGCGCACCGTATCTCTTCTACCTTTTGTAGAAACTTCTCGAAGAGAAGTACTTTGCGGTGTTTCCGCGGATGGGCGTAGACATTAAAGATAATTAGTGGAGTGTGACGGTTGAAACTAAAATTTATTTTTATTGCCTGTAAGTCCGTTGATGAGAAGGCCAGCTGTTCTGTTGTGACCTGAAGTGCCGTAGAGATGTATGTGGCTAGACCACCGCTTGCCCTGCCTGATTTGTTTGATTTTTCAGCTCCAACGTGGTGTAGAGAATAGCCTCCTAGTTCTATCGGGTCTACCAACCATGTTTCTTGCAGCACTATTATCGAGTAGTTGCAACTGGACATTGCTGTAAATCCTTCTGTAATAATTGCTTTTGCTCCCGCAATGTTCCAGGACATAATAGTAACGGTCGGCCTTTGATCTGTATCTGGTGCATTACGTATGGTGGGTCAATTACTTCTCCTTGAATTTAAGGTACATGCCATCCATCTCCATTCGTCTTGTACTACATTCCCTACAACTAGGGGGGTCAATAGAGGTATTTGAGTCTTTTTCCCCCCCCATTTGGATTGAAGCTGTTCCGCTTCCCCGACGTCCGGGCCCCATCCGTGCATGCGGGCCTGTGATTCCATTTTTTTAAATTGGTTCACTTTTCAGATTTAACAATAGGGGAACAGGATAACGTGGGTTGGTTGGTTGTGATAGCCGTATACCCCAGTTTTCAAACTGTTGCTTAACTGCCATAATTAAAGCAGCGATTTCGCTTGTTCTCCATATAGTCAGAGTTTGTTTCTGGTCATTCTGAGTGCTGTTGGAGAGGAATTTCAGTGATATTAAATCTGGGGACATAATTTTCTTAGTTGAAGGAAGCTCTGACAAAAGCCACAGAATGTTGCCCCTGTTCAGGCTATCTTGTTGGCCGCGTGAGTCATAGTCTGGGGTTAGAATGACCTGCCTTGATTCCATATAATTTTCAATAACATGACTAGATTGGGAATGTTCTATAATTCTGTGTGGCATAGGCCTGTTCCGTTGACCATCTTCCGACTTGTTTCTACTTGGGGCCTTTCTGAGCGTGCATGATTGTTTGCTTAAAAAGGCTTTGTTTTCAAGGTCTGTTGTGGCTATTTGAGTATTTTGAATCGTTACTTTTGTCTTTATTCGACCATCATGATGAGTAGATGCGACCTCCCTAGAAGGATATTTGAGATTTAGGGTCGGTGACAGGTGTTTCTCTGGTGCGAGGATGGAGTCTGGACTGCGAGTCGTCTGCTAAAGGAGTGAATTTATTGTTCTTTGTGCCTGCGGGGATTACTATAACCTGCCCCGCATTGACCTGGGTGGACGATCTTTGCCTGGAAGATGTTTTGAGACTCGACAAGATGCCCTGGGTCTTGTCCGGAAGGGTTATTGTAGATAGTGAGGAAGTGGCTTGTGCGACAGCTGCATAGGAGGGTGGTTCTGGTGGAATCTTCACTGGTAATTGGGCATCTAAAGGGATATCAGATTTATCCTTGTAGATGCAATTTCCTGCCCTTAGGACTCCCTGACGAGGAGCTGCCAACCTTGTGGCCAATGCGTGCCCGTTCAATTGGTCTTGGGATGTTGGGTGTGGCATGTTATATTTGAGCGACATTGGCATCAGTAGGTAGATATTTTCCAGTGAATTGTTGTTCTGGACTGGTGACTACCCCCTCCCTTATGGCTTTGAAGCTATTTGAGATTTGCATGCTGCTTGCGGTACCTTAAGCTCGATTTTGCGGTTGCCGAAGCATTGAAAATATGGGATATAGATTGTCATTAATAGCTTTGGCACGTGTTTGTTTCCTTGCCTTTCGTGCTCGCTTTTTTTGTCTCTTTGTTAGGGGTTTCAGTGCTGGAGCTGGTTGTTCAATTATACTCTCCAAATTGGTAGATGCTGTTTGTTCCGACTGTGAAGATCTATCTGATCCGTCTGTGACCACTGGGATAATGCACTGAATGTTTGCATCTTTTTTTGCTGGGCTGCTTACCCCAAAGACTGGTGTCTTTTGAGATGTATCTTGGTTCCTGGAGATGGCCTCATTGGCTTTCCTTGCTTTAACTTCCTGCAGAATCTCTACTAAGAGTTGTGGTAACGTACACAGTTAATCTAATATTGGGCCACAATTACAAGGAAAATGCTGTTGGTTGCAATTTTTGATTAATGTGATAGCATGACCTCGGAATCCCTGAATACTCCGTATGGCAGATCAAACCAACACAGGAAGAGGCAGTTTAGAAGGGCAAACTTGAAGACAGATGTTAATCTTGTCCTAACATTATGGCCCGATCACAAGTGGGGTAAGAATTGCCAATATCAGAATTATATGTTTTACAATCAAAACAGCACAAAGCGGATACATATAATCAGGTAACATCTGTGGATACTTATCAGGAGAAAATGGCCAATAAATACTGGGACATGTAGATTTTGTTGTGTTAAGGACCATAAATCCACGCCATTCCCCATTTTAGAGGAAAACTCGAAAGGAGCCATAATTATCACACCTGATAAATTTCAAACACATCTGTGGTGTAAGAGTTACCACACCACACACTGGCCCACTCGTACGGAGGGCATAAGGCTTTTAGGCAAAATAAGTTTATTAATGAGGTTACCGGAGCGACAATTCCACTTAACACCCTTGTGTTGTTATCCGACTATAATGAAGACAAAGGGGAATAACCCCTGATGTCACAACGGAGTCACACTTATGCGGCTTTCAGCCAAGCCTACTACAGCTTAGGCATGCAAGCCTCTAGAACCTACTCCACTACAACCGTGGCAAATGAAGATGTGGCGCTTAAATGCAGTGGTGATAAGCTCAGCTGTGACTGATGCCAATCTACCGTAGTACGAGCTGGTCAAACCTTTATAAAACTGAACTCTATAGGAGGAGACCAGAGCAATATCAAGCGGAGATGGTAAGGACAGTGGGATTACTCAACCCAGACCATTGTAGATTATGAAAAACAAAAAACAAAAAAACACACACACACAAGTTGTTAAAACAATTATTATTAACAATTATTTTTAATTATTATTCTTAACTATTTAATTACTTTCTGGATATTTGAACACTACATGTGTTTTATAAAAAGAGGGCCAAGTAGGTGTGGTTGAGGCTTCTTACAAACTAATTCAAATTGCAAAGCTCAAACTAAAACTAACTAAACATTACCTCAATGAAGAAGTAGCAGATACCACGGAGGCCATATGTAATGCAGGGTTTGTTTTTTCCGAGCCAGTAATTATCGGAAATACAAACGTAGTCGACATCCTTGAAAAAAGTATCCTTCCGAGAAAAGATTAGGTCATCCAAGCCTTCCGAACCAGATTCTTCCATGCCTTCAAAGCAGAATTTAAGATTGACGGGAACTTCCTACAAAAAGAGCAATATGATTATAACATTTATAAAATTATTCCTAGATAAAAGTGCATATACCCAAGTATGTATATATATATTACATTAAAATACAATATTGGTTATTTGCGCCTTAGACTCATGAGTATTTTGTAATTTTATTCCATCCATATTTTATACCTCCAACTTTCTTTTCTGGCATTTACAGAAAACATGGAAAGCTTGAGGATTATTGTAATAATTTGACATCATCTACCTCCTAGCAACCACAGGGAGGAGTAATCAATGAAGCAGCACAACTTGGAACATTAGTGACATGAGCAATATATAGCAATGTAGCGGGGACCACCAGAGTGATGCTCGAATTGTCTGTTATATCACTTGTAACCCCAAGATGGAAAATTTACTATTAGAGACGTTATAATTTTAAGATGTTTATGCCCCCTCTGCTTTTAACAGTGGCCCAGAGTTAGATGAGCCATAGGGGAGCCATTCACAACATGGGCTCAGCTCTCTCGGTCCTGCTCTCTGGGCCATATATTTGAAAGGTTATACCTGTTGTTCTCCCCACCTTGTGCATAACATACCACCCCCAAATGCTCTTGGAAATACCCTGTTCTGCTCCAAAATAAATTTTTAAAAAACAAGAATCGTCTTTTTCTTATCTCCCTCGCCCCAACCAAGGCAGTGATCTTGCTCAATTTGACAATAGACGATTGGCACCATGCTAACTGCTGATCTGTGATTAAGTGCAGGTCTGTGCAAAACAGATGCTGAAAGATGTACGAAAGGAGCTCTTTTTGTATTAATAACCCCTCCTCACCACTCTGGTCACCCCCAAAAGTTTTTAGACAGATGCTACTGGTTTTCTTGGCTATGTAGTTCGAGCCTCATGTCCTGAGCAAGTGTTTTGACCCCCAAAGTATTTGTATGAATGGCTAATACCAGACTGTCTTGTTTAATTTAAGTCACTAGTATATGATACAGGACATCGCCGGAGCTAGTAAGTTAAACATCACTAGTGGACTACAGCACATAATTGTGCCACCACTAGTGGCAATGTGAAAATGTGACTCTAGACCTGCTACTTCAGCCTAGGAGAGCAGGCCACATCCTTTCTTTTTAAAAATTTATAAGCCACCCCCAGAGTAGGCTATTGTAGCCCACGAGGTAGGGTACTTTATTAAAAAGAAGGGCATGTTATTTTTTGCTTAACATTCCTCTGCAGTGAAAACACAAAACTGCAGTTTTTACTGTAGCAATACCAGTGGTTCCATTGACTAACATGGAGATTCACTAGCCACCGCTCTAAGTGCTAACTTCCGTACTGGACCACCAAAGCCATTACTCGAAGGTACAAAATTAATTATTACATTTAACCTGACTTGTTGCTTGGATCGGATTTGGGGTGTCTTTAGAAAGTCACCATTTTGTTGCTAAAAGCTCCGGTAGCCTTTCCGGACTTTCTACAGTGGTTTTCACCCAAGACAATAGGCTGCCCCCTTGCTGGAAGTGTGAAATGTTCCCAGGAACTTGTATGTGAGGATTTGGGTGTACTATATAGTACGGCTGGTAAACCCGAACGTGCAGTACACTCACAAATACCGTCTTGGGTCCTGTAAGGTATGTTTACTTAACATAAGCTCAACCCTGGATAGTTGAGGTTTCAAACAGTAAGGCTTAGCAAAGGAATAATGTATAAAGCATTTAACAGCACCTAACAATAGAAATTCACAACATGAAAGAAAGAAGACAGATTTATAAGAAAATAAATGTAATAAAATGTTTATTTATAAATCCTTAAGAGACCTTAATTATCAAAATCCACCAGAGGGGTCCACAGATACAGATTTTAGAAGTGATAAATAACTTTACTATCACCTGCAAACAAGCACTGGCCAACAAAAAAGTTAGAAAACGTTTGAAAAGTTTGTATTATTTCAACAACTCTGGCCCAAGTTGGGCGTAAAACTTCGGCAGGCCAGAGTTCTAGGGAGCCAGTAATGATACTATGAACAATTACATGGCCACAAGACTGCTTAGAGCAAGATCCAAACTTTACAGGATGGCCGTCATAAAGTACAATGGAGTGGTCCTAATGCTGATGGATGCAGACTCAAAGATGCTCAAGGATGCTCCTGATGTTGTTCAGTCAAAGGGTTAAAGTCAGGTCGAGTCATCGGTCCACAGGTGAGTGGGGGGTGACTTTGAAAGCCTGCAAAGGGGACTTGGTGGGACCTTGAGATCCTTGGACAAACACTGCTTATGCAGACCTTGTGCCTTTGCAACACAGTGATCACAGTGCAAATCTTTGGTGGAGGCTAGTCCCCCTCTTGGGCGACAAATCTGGTCAGAACCAACACGCATGGGTCTAGTAGACACAGGTGAAGCTTTTGGCTATCTCTGAATTGCCCTTTGGGATGCCTGGCAACCAGTAGCAGCAAAACTCATGCGGTGGCTACAGAGATGCAATTTGGTGGTCTTTCAGCTTTAATATCCCCATGGCTATTTGGGAGGTCAGCCAGCTGACCCTTTGAGACTCTGCTTCGGAACAGGGCTGGGAATCAGCTCTTCATCAAGCCGGGCTCGCAGAACAGGGTCCAATCTCCGCTAGCCCAAAGTGCAGCAGATACAGTTGCTTCAGCGTTGCAGCCTATATTTGTGCACTTCCAATGGTGCAAAGTGGCCTTCTACTTGCCCTCCTTCCAAGTCCTGCAAGTATTCTGTGTCAATGTGCCAGTGGTACCATATTTATCCCAGGAAAATGCCCTGAGTGGACCATGTAGTCACTAGCCAGTGGGCTACTGGCATCCCTCCCACCTAGTGACGGAGTTCCTGTGAAGTGTGGCATCTGGCTATCCCAGAATGCCACATGCTTGCCCCCTCAAGATGGCAGACCTTTCTTCAGTTGTGAGAAGCAAGGAAGCCCACCCTAGCGATGCGGCTACCTGAAGACAACACACTCATAGTAAAACCATTTTGGTGGGGAGTTTCCGATCTCTGGCCCAGTCTCCAAGCTGTCTACAGGAACAAAAGGCATCCTGCTTAGCGGGGTTGGGGCGAGGGGGCAGCACTGCCTTTGTTCCTGAGTTTTTCTCACGTCTCCCCACATGGTGAGAAAGCGGTCTGTGTGTGTATGCCTTTATGAGGCTACTGGATGAGCAGAGCTCAGTGGCAACTTTTGAGGAGTTGCCTGCCTTTAATAGTGACCTCAATTTCTACCTGGGCATCAGGTTGCATTTAATGACATACTTAATTTGATACCTTACAAGACACAGTTTCGTAGTCCCAGTCAAATGTTATCCATGTTGGGACTGTACGCTCAGCAAAACAATTTGGAACTGTTGCTGCTAAGAAATATCGTAAAACATATGTCTTACTGTTGGAAATGGCCGTTTCTGCAGGGCTATCCCCAAACTTTCTGCCTTTCTCCTCCTATTTTTCTGACCATCTTTTGTTGGCTTTAGGACCCTGGGCACTTTACCACTTAGTAATCAGTGCTAAAGTGCATGTGCTCTCCCCCCTAAAACATGGCACGATTGCCGTACACCTGTTTGGCACATTTAATTTACCTATAAGTCCCTTGTAAAGTGGTATAACATACACCCAGTGCCTGTAAATTAAATGCTGCTAGTGGGCCTGCAGCGCCGATTGCACCACCAACAGAAGTAGCCTTTCAAACCGGTCTCAGGCCTGCCACTGCAGGGTCTACATGTGCAGTTCACTGCCACATTGATTTGGCAATTCACACTATTTGCCAAGGCCTAAGCTCCCCTTTGATCACCTCTACGTCAACTCTAATGCTCTATTGGCAGGGTGCTTTGTATGTAAAAAGGTAGGACATGCACTCTTATGTTTTTCATGTGCTAGTAGGGACAAACTGCCTATTTCGTCTTTCACTACTGCTCCTCTCTGATGGGTAGGAGTTGCGCTGGCATGTTTGGAGTAGTAGGGAGAAATCCTGCTTACTGGTGTAGTTGGATTTTACATTAATATTTTAGAAATGCCACTTTTAGAAAGTGGGCATTTCTCTGTTCTTATAAATGTTTGCTTTGCAGCCTTACTCCAATCCACGGCTATGGCAGAGTGACAGCTACACTTTGTGCATACTTTCCAGACAGCTGCAACACAGGAAGGGTTGGGTGTGACAGGAGAGGCATCTGCCTACATCTGCATACTGATAGTCATTGGGCTGTGATAGGTCATTTGCAACTTACATGTCAATAGGCCGTGTCCTGCCCTGATTTACCCTCCTACTGATGTCCGAAGCCAGGGTTGGGTTGAACGGGGTTTGTGTTACACTTGAAAGGGTCACCCCTTATATAAAAAAAAAAAGAAAATGAGTATAAATACAGGGGCTCTGAGCCCATGCTTTAAAGTACTTTTGGAACTGGAACTGAACCTTTTCCAGAAGAACTGCTGCACAAAGGTCTCATCTGGACTGCTTTTCTCCTGTTGCTCTGCTGCCTGTTACTTGGTGGGTAGCCTAGAGGACTCACTGGATTGCTTTTCTGCTTGTTGCCCTGCTGCCATCTGTATTCTGACCTTGGTCCACTTGGGTTCCACTGAGACACTGCTATGCTGCCAGGAGAAACTGCCAGTTCTGCAACTGTTTTATGGTGCTGACCTGCTGCATCGAAGGAGAGATTGCCACTTTGAAATTTAGAAGGGTGAGCTGGCTTGCCTGCCGTCCAGTGTCCCTAAAGTGTCTCCCAAGGGTGTGTTGACTCGCCGCCCATTTGGCAAATCCAGGATCTTCAGACTGTCATCACCACCCCACCCAAACACCTTACAGTGAGACTTTGCCACCTTGCACGGCTGGCAGCAGTGTGCTGTTCAGAAACCTTCCTTTCGTCAACTGAGGGCATCCAGCTGCGGGAGAAGTTGCTCTCAGGACTTGAGCCATGCTTTACGCGGCCCCAAGTGTTCCCTAGGTCGTACTTCATATTAGTGCCTGTTTGGAACACGAATGTATGTTCCTGATCTAGATGGTCCTGGTGTGGAGGCGGCAGATACGCCCTTTGACATAAATGATCGTGTCACTGTTTTGCAGGATTTACAACAATTCCGTGAAGATAACTCTTCTGCAAGTGCTGCCTCCTCAGGAATTAAGGATGAGCCAGTAACACCTACTGGTTGGATACCCAGGATTGGGGGATCTAGTGCGTGAAAAGGTCGCAGTAAAGAAATAATTTGGTCCTTCTTATCGAGCACCTGTCCCTGTGTTAGGGGTAAGCGGCACGAGAACTGTGATTTTACTGCCGCTGCAAGGGGTCAAAGGAAATCGTTTTGTTTCCATTGATAATGTCAAGTTACAACATGTGGCCGATTCTGCACAGCAGACCAAGAGGGACACCCAGTAGTTCCGGAATCCCTGTCACTACTGGGGAAGAAGTCCCGCTGCAGGTGATTTGCACCGATGCGGTTTCCTCTCTGAGCTTGGGGAGGGTGGATGATGAACTTGCGATTGTTCCACAGACGACGATTAATATGGAATCTTTTGATCAAGTTGCTGTACGTTCTACTGAGGTTTCTGAACATGTGGTTTATAGCATGCCTAGGCGAGAGCCTCCTTCTGCTTCTTTGTTCACAATTGCACCTTTTGCAAGAACTGCCTCTGGCTGCTTCAACGACGCTGATGATGCAGTGTCCAGCTCCTCGTCCTCGATGTCTTCTGTCCGAGGTCCACGTAAGCTGCTGTGTTGGCTTTAACGCACATATATTGTTTTTTTCTTGGAACTATTTGTGGCTTTTTATGGCTGTAAGGACTCTTTTTATGGTTGGGATTTGTGGTTACTTTTTTTCTGGTAATACATGGTCATTTTCTTCCTGATCGATCTGACATTGAGCACGTGGAGACTGTGTTAAAACCACATTTTTCGTCTCATATGGTTCGACGAGACTTGTCCAATGTAAACATTTCTGCAATACCGATTCCGGATGGGATTGTGTGGGATAAAGTAATGTTTGATATATATGGTCCCACTGAATTGATTCAAATACTGTATGTCCTCAAGTTATCAATGAATGATATTGTTATACCAGGCATTGTCTCTGATGATTGGGATGTGATGACAGTAGATGCTATGCTGACAGATTTGCAATATTATACTGTCTATGACGATGAAGATGCTTACCAATTTAGAGATAATCATGGTGACATGTTTTGCTACAACTATTATGGACACCACTTTATTCATAAAGCTAGTAGCCCTAAGTCCATATTTAATTATGTGCAATGGGAACATTGCTCGACTCCCCCACAAGGGAGTTCGAAAACGTATTATGATAAATTTGCATATTTTTCTGGGCATAATCAAAAAAATGCTAGGTCTTACTATTTTAAAGTTACTACGTATTCCAATAAGCAAATGTTGTTGACCGATACAAACAAATTTGAATACAGTAATTTAGTATCTAAACTTTCGGTCGAGGGGTATGAATACTGGTTTAAGACTGTTGACTTGAAAAGTGTTTGGGGTACGAAAAATAGGCAGATGCAAGGCAGGGACACATTATTTAGAGCATGTATTATCCCTGTGCAGATGATTTTCCTCAATGACAGTACAACAGACTAGCTGTTTGGGCTTGGCGACAATTGGAGAGTTAAATTTGCCTAGTATACCTGTCCCTTCCAAATTAAACAACTGGCAGCACTATGTGAATGCTACTTTTAGTGAATTTACACATTAGGTCCAGAATGGTACGCTTAACACTTCAGCGATACATCCAGGCGGGTGGTTATTATGGCCGATAGACACTAATAAGTGTCATCAACGTTTGGTCACCTCTTCAGGGGGGTTCAGGACTAGTAGGGCAGACCCTCGTTACATTTCACCAGAACATGCTGATATTATAACTACATACAGCGTGGGGAAGCTTTGTCAGCAATGGTTGAAGTCATCCACGCTGGATGCAGTTAAGTCACATCTCACGTTACTGTCTAATGATACTGATTTCCAAGATTTTTTGTCAGGTCCCAAGGTACCACGGAAGAAAAGGTTTTTATACGAAGTTTATAATGAGATTTGGAAGCTTTCACAACAGGAGGCTGCAGCCCGGTTGAGGCAGATTGATCAGGAAAACCGGATGCAGACTTTGTCTGTTGTTGATAACGGCATGCATACCCTTTCTGACCGTGTTTACACGATTGACAGCATTGTTTCCTCTGCTATTGACATTATTAAATCGGACATGTCTTCTTTATATCATGGGCAGAGTCAAACGTGGTCCATCATGCAGCTGGGTTGGACTCTTCAGACCTTGAAGGCAGGTCGCGTTCCATGGCAGCACATTCGTGCCAAAGAGATCTTTGTCTCCTTTAATTTGACTCGTCAACAACAGCTGATGGCTAAAAAGGAAGCGACATATGTTATGTTGAATATTGAGAAATTGGAGAAACTGCCTTTCACGGTGGCTGAGATTCCGTCAGCTGAGTGGTTGATTCATGGGGTTATTCATCTGCCTATCTCCACTCTGCAATTTACTTCTTGTTTGAAGCACATTCCGTGGGTAGATATGAACTATTGGGAGACAGTTACATACACGAGGTGTGGGAGCTTCCCTTTCAATACAGATGTGTTAATGGTTTGAGGGAGGTTTTTCTTAACGGTAGTGAATGCGAAACTTCTGTCAGCCCTTCTATGGTTTGTAAACAGCTGTCCTTGCACAGAGCGTGTAACGCTTTGATTGCTAACTTAGCTTGTTATCTGAAGGGAGTTCCAGTCCCGGTTATTAAAAACACTTTCCAGGTGCTTTCTAACGGCAGTTACATTGTTCTTAACAGCGAACGCTGCTGTGGCATGCGTGCCGGAATAGTTTACGTTGTCGTTGTCAACAAGGCCGTTACGTGCTGCGGGAATGTGTTGTTTCCCCCCACTCAAATTAGGGAGGTAGCGGACATCTGGCCTCATATTGCTACTTCCAAGGTTAATTTCGAACAGTTGAGTCGGCTAAAAGCTTTGTTTCAAAAGCATGTGGCCCTTACATCTGCTAGCGAGACCTACGCACTTCAGGTGGCAAGGTCATCGGCAGAGATACAGTCCCTTTTGCATACTAACTTTCCAAGTCACTTTGGTGAACTTGTGGGACGTATATTTAATGGATCCAGCACTGCTGGTATTGCACATTTTTTCAAAGCCGTTGGTGTTGGTTTTGTTCACACCTTCTCTTCAATATTCGGTTTGATACCTTCGGCTATACACTCTATTTTCAGAAGCATTTTTGGGGGTTTCCCGATTACTTTGGCTTTATTGGCTGGAGTCTTGCTGTTGTTGCTATTTTTTCGCAATGGCTGTCCCGCCACGACGAGATCCTATATTGCTGCTCCCGTCAGCGCAGCTGTGTCGTGTACGCATGATGCAGCATTTTGGAGCAACACTCCTGGGCCATTTGGAGTGTGACTGGTCTCTGTCATTCAGACCGGTTTTGGATTGTGTGCAACCCGTGTTTCGGTGCCTTTGGTGCTCGTTTGAACATGCACTGGCTCTCTGTCTCTCACTGCGGCGCCCTCCAGTGGTCGATCCTGATCTGTTGATGTTCCTGATTAGGGCTCATTCCCAGACTTGTGCACTACGGTTGTGTTTGCTTCGTGAGGCAGTTTATGAGATTCCCTTCCTGGAGGAAGATGGTTTTGTCTCATTCATAGGCCCTGCACGGGGTGCCGCCCTGAATGGTTTTGGGGCTTTGGAACACACCTGCTCCATGGTACTTTGTGGCGTGGATCTTCCGATATTGACATATCGAAGTGGAGGAGCTCCTACTCTCTATTGCTTCTGTTTAACAATTGGATTTCTTTCCTCTCCTGCAAAATTGACATTATATTAAATTTGGCTTTATTGTCACGTGTTTTCTAAATTTATGACTTTGTTGTCTTCTGACCTTGTCGAAATATGTATATAATTTTAGGTATTGTTTATATCTGGGGCATATTTTTATAATATTGGAACCACTTGCTACCGACAAGGGGAGGGTGTAGTGTGGTTGGTTTTACGTATCCTTTGCGCGTTAGCTTCAGGCTTTAGGCCTTTGTGCACTTTGCCCTGGATGTATTTTATTCATTTGCTGGCAGCTTAGAGCCTCTGTGCACTTTGCCCTAAATGCTTTTTATTAGGATTCGTACTGTTATTTTTCAGATAGCCAGTTCTACGGTTTTGTTTTTTATTCATATCACACTGTTTTGCTTACTTCAGCACTGGAGTTCTCCAAAACACATTCACTCTGTGCTTTAGTCAAAGATACAGTCTGGTACATTGCCGATAGACGTGGTAGGAGTTTAGACTTGGCATTCCTGCGTAGGGACATTTTTTGATCACACTGACATGTTAAGTTATAAAATCACTTCCTTGTCCCAATACACGCAAGAGGGAGATTCCGACCAGGGAACCACAACTAGACGCTGACTGCCTCGTTGCAGATGCTGAACCAAGATCACAGGCCTTTGCTCAGGTATGAGGGCTGATGTCTCCCCAGTGATACAGACAGACAAGCTAGAAGCTTAACATGCTGTGCTCGAAATAGAACAAGCAGAGGGAGAGTAGAAACTATTATACACGATGATCGCTTTGTTCTTATGTTTTACTCTCCTGGTAACTATTTCAATCCTACTGTGTTGTATGGTTCTGGTTATTGCGGCTCATGCCTTATTATCTAAAATACAGTTTTATTAAATCATTATATAAAACTTATACTGTCTTTGTCATTTGTATATGAGATCATATTGTAAATGAGAGAGTTGGTTTGGATCTGAGTGACCATGACTTCTCTGAGAAGTTCCAAAGATGTCATGCGCTCGGCTGCCCAATCATCTCTTCCCCGTGGGAGAAATGAGGCACTGCTAGTTAGCCGGAGCAAAAACCGGATTTAGGGTGACAGAGTTCCTTACACGTGGGTCAGACTCAGTCCCCCACACCGTTACCGATCCTGCTGCCTAGAAATCCAGTAGTCTCATTTAGGATAGTGAGAGCCCACGCGACAAAAGTGTGTTGGGCGCCAACAAAACAATGCGCGGAAGTCAGGAAAGACTGCGTAGGTTGCTGAAGGAAAGTCCTCCCCTATCCCGGATCGCCGCCTCAGGGCACAAGAGGCTGACTGTGAGGGTTTCCCCCTGCAGCGCAAACCTTCTGGAGTCAGGAGGGAATACCTTGACTGGGACCAGCTCATGACAATTTCATTTCTACAAGCAGCTGCGCGGTGCCACTCTCGGGCAGCTGCTCCTATTGTGAATCTGTAGTGGGACAGGTGGCGGGGATTCCCCCAATGAGGGTCTCCCCATGATATTCCACTATGTTTGTGATTTCTTTCCCCCTTCCCCCACCTCCCCTTAACTTGGATGTGGCCCGAGGGTATGGCTTGTCAGGAGTAAGATAACACCATAGCAGTGCTGATAAAGACTTGAGAATAGCCTACAGAGAAGTTTACAGAGATTTCTGTAATATAAGCAGTAGCCACCCCCCCACCCCAACATGCCATGGGCTCTACCTTCCTTCTGGCTCTCAAAGTACCTTACCCATTGGGTGTATCCAAACTGACATGCAATTTTTATGGGGTTAAAACACTGGCACTGAAGACTAATTAGCAGTCCTCCGTGCACTGTCAGAGTCAGAAAACCCAGGAACATCACTCCAAAAATGTAGGGGTGAACATGCAAGAAGAGGCATTTCCTTACATGGAAGCATAGAGAATTGCTGAGGGGAGAAGGTGTGACTCCTCCAGCAGGATGACTATCGGGGGTTGGCCACAGACAGCCCAGATTCAAAGAGGCTACAGCTTTAGTGATGCGAATTGCAATCACACCTTTTCCTGCCTAACTTGGCAGACAGTCTGGCATCTCCTCCAGGAGGTTGGGGGAAGAGGACCTCTTGCAGAGCCAGTTTTCCAGGAGTGCCGGCTCATTATGCTGGGCATATCCCACAGATGTGCCCAGGACTCCTCACAGAGAATGTCATCTTTGTTTGGGGGGGTAGTGAAGGGTAACCTAGGATTGTTTGGTGGCCATCCCTGATCCCCATGAGGTGATGTAAAGTGGGAAGGGTAGCCTCATGATAATTATTTCCCCATTGACTTAGGACTACTACCTTCCCACAGACAAGAAGATGGCATAAAATTAGCAGCCCAGACCCAAAGTCCTCAGGTCACTATTGGACTGGAAGAAGACCGAAGAACTGCCCTGCTGCTCCCTGGGACCAGTAAAGAGCAGCTGCACTAAAGACTGGAGCAAAGGGACCCACAAAGAGGACTGTGCCTGGGGTGCCCACTCCTGGAAAACAGCTCCACTTGTGTGAGGATGGAAGTGATTAAAAGGGCGGGCATCCTGTTACGCTTCAGGGCCACCAAAGGCTGAAGGAACCTACACCAGCAAAAAGCCCATCTGTCCAAAATGCCTGCCTGCCTCTGATTGAAGAAGAGCCCTCTCTGCAACATAGTCATGACCTTCCTGAGATGGCCTCAACTCTGTGGGACCCAAGCCGCATTCAAAGTGAAAAACAAAAAACAACAAAAGAGAAGAGGATTTACTTATCTGTAAGCTACCTATGAACATGCTGTAGCAGAGTCCAATGGCAAATAGACCTGCACTGGACTCTCCTGCTGCAATAGGACATAGAGTCCTGAGGCTGGAGATGATCCCTCAAGGCCCTTGGAAAGCTCACTGCATCTCTTCAGCATCCTTCTTTCTCAGCATCAGGACCACTTCTTGGCTGGACTGCTTTAGAGGAGGAGAAAACCTTGATGACTCCAAGACTGCCGACTACGACAGGTAACCTATTTACCTGGACCCGAGTGGTCCCTGTGACTGACCCCAAGCTGTTGTGGCTAACCCAAGAGGATTCGAACAGGAGTTTTAGCCTATTGATTACTAATTGCTTGCAATGATTTATTGCACTTGAAAGTACTTTACTAACATTTTAAAAATCCTATTGCCGGTTTTCCCCAAGGATTTCTGTTCCTTAATGTCTATTTAAAGCTAAAAACACACTATTTGTATAAAGTTGTGTCAGATTTTTATTGTGTAGTGTTTCTTACTTACCTGTTTTGGTACAGCTAAATACAGCACACATATTTCTTTGATTAAGAAAGATCGCTCTATGCCACAGCTACCCAGGTTCAAGCTAAGTGTTTTGGACCTGATAAGTATTGTGACATTATCACATAGTGAGCTCTCACAACCACACCACAGAAAAATACACTTTTCTACAAAAAGGAATACAGGGGTTAGCAGAACATGAGCATCAGCCACATTCTCTCATTATTCTGGAGTCTGCTTTAGACCAGAGGTGAGAGAAGGCCTATGAAACAGCACACTGATTCGCCATTCAATGGCTTTGCTTGGCTCTCTGATGAATCAAGCAACCACAATTACTAAAAAAGAGCTTTTGTTTTTCACGGCAGTGGCATAATTGTAGTGAATATCCAGCTTTCAGACCCCATATGATACCAATAGCTTCCCACAGAAGACATACAGAACTTAATTTTTCTGGGGACAGCAAAGAAGCAAAGATCAATTCCAAAGTCTAGCAGTAGTTAAAAAATACAATCCTTAAATGATGGACATTCAATGCAGCCTCATACTGTCGATCAATTTGGCAATACATTGAGATTCATTAAGATATGTTGAATTCATCTTTCCCATCAAGCATTCCCCTGAGTTTTCACATCTAAGTTAGAGGTCATACAAGGGCATCAAATCAAAATTAAGTATTGAACTGAAACTTTCCAACTCTATCCAGGTAAATAGGAAATATATACCAGTAACACTACACCATCCCAAGGTTCTACATTTACTGTTATATTTTCCATAATCTCATGAATGCTTAATTTTAGATTTTTGAGGTCAAAGCTGCTGTTTGGTCCACAAGCAGACCCGAGAATGGATTGCTAGCATAGCTTCCTCCCAGCAGTGGCTGTGTTATCAGAGGCCAATGTTTCAAGGATGCTTAGGTACAATCGGTTTTTCCCTCAGCACTTTGAAGGAGCCAACCTGCCAAAATAGCCTCTTCTGCTTAAATGGCTTGGACGACATTCTTGTTTGCCCGCCAGGATATTGCCATCTCTGCTACCTCATGGGTGGGAGATGGAGTAAAATCTACTTGAAGCAGGTCTGTGGAAAGCACTTTGTCAAAAGTCAGGGAATGCCACAATTACCCTAAGTAAGTTGCTTCTATTTAGAATGTCATGTCGGCCTCTGGAGAGGGATGTGGAAGTGACAAGACTTATATTGTTAGCATTGTGTTGACCATTCACAACTAAAAGCCCTGCGTTGTGGTTTGCTTTAACTGACCTTCCCCACTGTAGGACTTGACTACATTCGCTGGTCAACCATTCAAGAAGATCTGCTTCAGAGACAGACGTGTTGTCCTATTAGCCTGCGGGCTGTATAGGGAAACCTTATAGGCCGTTGCCTGGGAGATCTGGTTGAACTTGCAGTTCCTGGATAGATTTTGTTCTTGCGAGAAGGAGGATTTGGGTGGCCATTGTTAATGCCTACTTGCTGCTATAGGGCCGGGATCAACTAATCTTGGCCTGATTAAGGATATGGTCTGTCGTCCGAGGTGAAGTGTAGCGTTAGAGGCTCTCGTTATGTAGTCTATTGGCTCTGCTCCCAGTCCAAACACTGGATTTTGTAGAGTTTGCAATTAGACCCAAGTAAGATGGCCATTTGGGAAGGAGGAAGGTTGTTTGGCCTGTAGGAGAGGAAGAACCTGGGGCCCAAAATGCTTTCAGCTGTCGTTTTTGGGAAATCGCCAATTATGAGGGTGCTGCCTAGAACGTGGGTTACAATTAAGACCCTGCACAGGATTCCCACTAATTTCATCAGCCCTGCCATTTGGTGGCAATATTGGGTGTCCTGTTCATTGTGGACTACTAGGTCTGGTTGTGTCTCCTCACTATTTTCTAAGGGTAGGGTTGTCTGGTGAAATGTGATGGATGGTATAATCACTACTTTTCACAGCTGACACTTTACATTTTTTTTTAGAACAAGTTTTTTTGACGAATGAATATACACAAGACTTGGAATTTTATTTTGTTCTAGGTTTTGAAACAACTGTGGTTCATCCGAGACTGGTATCATCTGCTTTTCCTATAACACTAGTGGAGACTTTCAGCTGTGGATATTTAATGGTGTACTACTAGGGGTAGTCAGAATATGTTGGTGCTCCATTAGGTGCGCCTCCTCCAAGCATAGGGACTTCTTACAGTCAACAATGATTGACAATTTCTTCAGGGACTTCTCCCAGTTTTTGCAAGATTGCTCAGCAGTTGCAAGGGTCCCTTGCTCGGCTTTTTTTTCCCCTCCCTAAGTGAGTCGGTCACTGCGCATTCCGTTGCTCACATTCTCCTATCTAGTGTTACAACGTCAGACGCTATATTACAAATGGCTGATGTTTGTGTAGTCAAGGCTCCTGCTACTATGGCTAGTGTTCACCACATGATTTTCATAATGGCAAGTACAGGAGGAGTTTCGGGGACGTTTGTGCCGAACTTACTCCTCTTTTGGGGTGGAGGGGAAAGCTCCCCTAGGACTGAGCTCTGTGCAGTGCTGTTTGAGCTGGCCACACTAGGACCTGAAGACGGTATAGGTCTACTAGTCCAAGGACATTCTCATCTAGTCCAAAGGAATCAATTGCATCCTTTGATAAGGAGCATGGGAAGCACAACATAAGTGATGCATCAAAGGGGGGACAGCTGGCTCAGTCCACAGTCTGGGTGCAGAAGAATTGGGCATTACAGTAGAGTGAAAAGAACAGAAATGCCCTCGTGTTCCAGATCACTGTGGAACATGGTACTTGTAATAATGTTGTGAGTTCAGCAGCCAAGCAAGACCGGTGAGTTGGCAGCTGTTAATTTAGACTGCTTGTAACTGGAATTACAGTTGGAAATACCGTCAGGCTTGCAAGTTTGTTTTTTGTGTCAAAGGGCTGTGTGAGGGCCTCTCCTTGCTTTGTTCACCTACCAAAAGGAGAGAAGACAAACTTTATCCTTAAGGTGAATTACAAAAAAAAAAAAAAAAAAAAAAAGAAACACATAGGTTGCTTAGAATGCCCGTGCTTAGGGGCTTAGTTCGCATGTTGTGGGGATTCTGCTTAAGTTTCACATTGGGCTGTGATTCAAATGAAGCATTTGTGTGATAGTAGTGCATAATTTTGTTTGGGGATATTTTGGTGGGTGACCGTGGCTTGGGGTGGTTAGCTGGACCCTTGAGACAGACCGGTACTGCAGTTGCATGTGGTCAAAGTAAGAGTCTGGGGGACAGGAGGGGAGCAAGAGTGACTGGCTGGATAGCAAAGGGGTGGATTGCAGGCTGTATGCACCTTGATATTTGGAAGGTGTCTGCTGAGCTTTGTTTCGTTTTTCCTTCTTTAAGGGTTCTCCCATTTAGAGTCAGCCCTGGGTCTTGTGAGTAAGTGTTCAGTTTTGGGCTGTAATGCAGAATAGATGGTAAATCAGGGTCTAGGTTCTAAAGGGAGCCTCGCTTTTTGTCCCCTGGTGTTTCACTGGGCTGGACTCTCATTTTTGTCCACTGCCAGGCAGACTGGCCTAATAAAAATAGGCTGATCTGTCCCCAAGGTGAGTAGTAATGGCCTAAATATAATTTGCCTCCAAGGGAGCGACCCTTGCCTAAAGGGGTCGCTCCCCACATCTAAAAAACATAAAACAAAAAATAATCCCTGGTGTCTAGCGGTTTATGCCTCCCCTAGGGGCAGATCGGCCCAATTAGAAACGGCCGATCTAAGGCCAAAAATAATTTTCCACCCAGGGACGCGACCCTTGCCTAAGGGGTCGTGCCCCTTATGCATAAATACCACAAAAAAAAAAAAAAATCCCTGTTGTCTAGTGAGCATCGATCAGGCAGCAGAAATGCTGAGGAAGACATCAAAGGAAAGGAAAGGCCTTTCATTTGATGCTTCTCTTGCCTCCTCCACAATTTGTTTTAGGCCATTTCTGTCCCCCTTGGGGGGGCAGATCGGCCTATTTTGATTAGGCTGATCTGGGGGGGCAGAAACCACTTAAGCACCAAGGATTGGTGTGTGTGTGTGTATGTGTGTTTTGCTTGGGGGGGGCTGGGGGGGGAGAGAGACAGCCCCTTGGGCAAGGGTCGCTCTCCACTGTGGTGGCTACCAACCAGTATGGGCATGGTTATGCCCCCAACCCAAATGAATGGGGTACCAGTCTTTCAGCTCTTCCCCGCACACTAAAACATCTTATCCCACGGAAAGCAAGAGGACATTTGATTATTTCGGGTTTTGGTTTTACATTTAGGCCATGAGAGCTTGTTTAACTCTCAAAATCATCCCACTTGGAATGGGGAGGGCTGCACTTTGGGACGCCGCCATGTAGAAAAATCCACAAGACCTAGACACGTCTGAAAACTAAACTTCTGGGTGAGTCTAGGGTGGTGTGCTTCACATGTACCCCGCACCATATTCTTACCCACAATGCCCTGTAAACCTCCAACTTTGTTCGAAATCAGACATTTTTGTGATGTAACCTTCCGGAATCTGCAAGAATCCACAAAATTCCTACCACCCAGCATTGTCACATCTATACAGATGACAAGATCAGTCCCACTTGACAGCCTAAAAACGTATTTATTTATTTTTTTTCCTTCCCCAAACTGCCCTTTTGGACCTGCTTTGGTTCCCCCTCATTTTTTACGTTTTTGGCTCTTCCCTGTCACAGGCACTTGGTCCACCTACACAAGTGAGGTATAATTTTTACAGGAAGACAGAGGGGAACGTTGGGTGGTAGGAAATTTGTGCCGGCGATCCCACACAGAAATGTGGGGAAAAAAGAAGAAAAAAAAAAGTGATTTTTTTTTTTTAAAGCTAAATTTGAGGTTTAGTGAGGATTCTGGGTAAGAACACACTATGGGATCCACGCAAGTCACACCACCCTTGATTCCCTCAGGTGTCTAGTTTTCAGAAATGTTTGGGTTTGGTAGGTTTCCCTAGATGGCTGCTGAAGCCAGGACAAAAACGCAGGAGCCCTCACCCCCCTCACCCCCACACACAAAAACAGGCAGTTTTGTATTTGATAATTTTGATGTGTCCACATAGGGTTTTGGGGCATTTCCTGTTGCGGGCACCAGGCATACCCGCACAAGTGAGGTACCATTTTTATTTTGAGACCTGGGGGAATACTGGGTAGAAGGAAGTTTGTGGCCCCTCTCAGATTCCAGAACTTTGCAGCACCAAAATGTGAGGAAAGTGTTTTTTGCCAAATTGAGATTTGCTAAGGTTTCTGGGTAACAGAACTTGGTGAAAGCACCACAAGTTACCCCACCATGGTTCCCCTAGGTGTTTAGTTTTCAGAAATGTCCAGGTTTGCTAGGTTTTCTTAGGTGCCGGATGAGCTAGAGGCCAAAATCCACAGCTAGGTACTTTGCAAAAACACAGGTCGGTTTTCTTTGGGAAAACGTGATGTGTCCATGTTGTGTTTTGGGGCATTTCCTGTCGTGGGCACTAAGCCTACCCACACAAGTGAGGTACCATTTTTATCAGGAGACTTGGAGAAAACTCTGGGTGGAAGGAAATTTGTGGCTCCTCTCAGATTCTAGAACTTTGCAGCACCGAAATGTGAGTAAAGTGTTTTTGGCCACATTTTGAGGTTTGCGAAGGATTCTGGGTAACAGAACCTGGTGAGAGTCCCACAAGTCACACCATCCTGGATTCCTGTAAGTGTCTAGTTTTTAAAAAAAATTCACATTTGGTAGGTTCCCCTAGGTGCCGGCTGAGCTAGAGGCCAGTATCCATAGCTACGCACTTTGCAAAAAACATGTCAGATTTCAGTATAAAAATGTGATGTGTCCATGTTAAGTTTCCTGTCGCAGGCACTAGGCCTAACCACCATTTGAGGTACCATTTTTATGGGGAGACTTGGAGGAAAAACAGAATAGAAGAACAAGTGTTATGCCCCTTGTCTTTCTCTACATTTTTTCCTTCTAAATATAAGACAGTGTGTAAAAAAGAAGTCTATTTGAGAAATGCCCTGTAATTCACATGCTAATATGGAGAGCCCAGAATTCAGAGATGTGCAAATAACCACTGCTTCTCAACACCTTATCTAGTGCCCTTTTTTGAAATACAAATGTTTTCTTGTTACCTATTTTTCACTCTTTATATTTCAGCAAATGAATTGCTGTATACCCGGTATAGAATGAAAACCCATTGCAAGGTGCAGCTCATTTATTGGCTCTGGGTACCTAGGGTTCTTGATGAACCTACAAGCCCTATGTATCCCCGCAAGCAGAAGAGTCCAGCAGACGCAACAGTAAATTGCTTTCAAAAATCTGACATTACAGGAAAAAGTTACAGAGTAAGACATGGAGAAAAGTGGCTGTTTTTTTCACCTCAATTTAAAAAAAAAATGTATTTCACCTGTTATTTTCTGTAGGAAAACCTTGTAGGATCTACACAAATGACCACTCGGTGAATTCAGAATTTTGTCTACTTTTCAGAAATGTTTAGCTTTCCGGGAACCAGCATTGGTTTCACACACATTTCTGTCACTAACTGGAAGGAGGCTGAAAGCACACAAAAAAAGTAAAAATGGGATATGTCCTAGTAAAATACCAAAACTGTGTTGAAAAATTTGGTTTTCTGATTCAAGTCTGCCTGTTCCTAAAAGCAGGGAAGAAGTTGATTTTACCACTGCAAACCCTTTGTTGATGCCATTTTCAGGGAAAAAACACAAGTATTCTGCAGCCCCATTTTCCCCCACCTTTTTGAAAAAAAATAAAACGAAATTTTCGTTGTATTTTGGCTAATTTCTTGGTCTCCTTCAGGGGAAACCACAAACTCAGTGTACCTCTAGAATCCCTAGGATGATGGAAAAAAGGACAAATTTGGCATGGGTAGCTTATGTGGACAAAAAGTTATGAGGGCCTAAGCGAGAACTGCCGGAATAGACAAAAATAGGCCTGGCACCTGAGGGGGGAAAAGGCCTGGCAGCGAAGGGGTTAAGGATTTAAAAATAAAGAAGTGGTACAGCAGCCCAGGAACATCAGTCCTGGAACTGACGTGAACTCCTTTTAAAGGTGGTTGTGCACAAGTGATCAAGAAAAATAACATCAGTCATAAAGCAAGACAGCTAAAGGCTGAAGTGGGCTGACCCACTGCTGCACGTTGTATGCTGTGGTGGGGGCAGAAAAATGTGAATGGCAAGTCAGACAATGGATGATGAGGGCTAAACCAAAGCTCCTGTGTTTGTATGTATCTTCTTATATTTTAATATTATTTTTGGTAACCATGAGGCTCTAAACATGGCTAAAGTGATAACAAAGCCAGACGTAAGTGCACTCACAGTTATAATTTTTGTTCTTCTAAGGTCTGTATGTGTTGCTATGATGACAAAAATGTATGCCACCACTACAAAGATGCAAAACATACATGCAAGTGTTGATTCACAGAGATCTATGCGAAATGTCAAAAGTCAGGCACCTCTCAAATGTCACTGTACTTTACTAGCTACATTTACACATTTATAGCTGGTACAAAAACAAAAAAAGAAAAACGACCCAATTACATTTAGTATATAGCAATAATCAATCTACAAGAAACTCCAAATCTAGAGAGACGCAGAGAAAAGAGGGAGCGGAGTCATTGCTTAGATAGTGCGGGACCACACATAAATGTCCCTTGGGGTATCAAGCTTCAGATGTCCCCCATATCTAAACTGGTCAGTGAGTCAAAATTTGTCAGTGGACGGGGCACCCGAGGGTCCTTGGGCAAATACAATACCCAGAGGTTTCTTGACAGGTACTAGTCATTTTGATCCCTGGCCTGGGTTCAATCACATTTTATCTCAGAGAGGTCTCTAGAACCATAAGGTTTGGGGAGACTTTTTCAAGTTACAGAACCCAAGAGAGGCCACAGCTTTTAGAATAACTGATAGGTAGTAGTGAATAACTGATTTTTTCACCATTGGTTTCAAATCAAAGAAAAAAGTAATGATTTGTCAGCATATGTGCTCTGTTATGTTACAAACTGCAGAGTAGGTCAAAATGTGGCAACACTGGAATTTCTTACCTTACTTCAAAAACAAAATACCCCCTTGATCAGCTAACACAGTCTGCCCATTAGTGCAGAAATAGCTTGACAAATGTGGTACAAGTCATGGTCCAGAAACAAAAACTATGGATTCATGAGATACTAGTTGACACCAGTCACCATATACAGCAAGGTACCTTCCACGTGTGTGAGGCAAATTCAACAGCAACACAACATTTATGTTGGGAAAGGAAAGTAAATCTTGTGTGATTGGGCAAAAACAGATTCCCACATCTGTTCTTTTTAGGTGGCTGTACTATGTGGTAGAACATAAGAGGCATTTGATGTGAAGGGTGAGGGCGTGTGCAGTACAGAGTTTTATCCCAGCATCAATACCCTTTCCATTGTAGGCATTCATATCCCAAGGAACACCACATTTGGAAACTTTGCTTAAGATAAGAGAAAAGCACTTACTTTGTGTTATCACAACTGATACTGTAGAACATAAAACTGCAGAGGCAGTAATGATCCTTGAACAATCTCCATACAATTAAGTTAAAAACCTTTGAACAATAATAATACTGACCAAGCAGAATACTGCTTATGAAGTTGATTGTGACGTACCCGTTTGAGTTGTTGATAGGCCTCTATGCAGTTGAGCCATGCAAGCACTGGACCTTTGTCATCTGTGGAACCACGCCCATACAGTTTGCCTGCAAGAGTAAGATTATTTTGCATGAGAATGTAGCCAACTTCGCATACAGCGGTACCAAAGAACAATGTTAATAAGTTTGATTTTGCGATTTGCTTCAAGCGTATTAATAGGCAATCCAATACTTGAATGTTCCAAAGAACACACATTTGCCTATTCATTTCTCAAAACACACACCATTGGCGAATCTACTTACTGGGCAGATTTTCCACTAATGGGAGTGCAGTATATAGTTGGCAAAACCTTCAAGTCCCAATTCTGATTAGCAGGATTTGGAAGTTCAAAACATAAATTCCACTTTTCCAACCGAACGTTGCACCAAAGTTTGAACAAGTGTTATGAATACAGCACTGAGACAATATGCTGAGCACAGAGACAAGATTCGGAGTGCTATTAACAGTATTATCGTGTTTTTTCCTGTAGTTAAGTGCAATTTACAGCCATATTACTGAAACTGACTCTAAAGATACCTCCCTCAATTATACACTACATACAAGAAAAAAACTCAGTGGCTTTGCAAGAATGTCTTGTGCACTAAAGCAAGCAAGGAGAATGCACCCCTCCTCCCAGTCAGTTGCGGAAAAAAAAAAAAAAAAAAAAAAAAAAAACACAACCATAATTTAGGTGCAGGATACCTCTCACACTCTCGCCCCAGACATGGCCTGGACAACTTCACCTTGTGCACTAATGTTGACTATGCCCTTCGCCTTGAAACCAAACACTAACTGGAGAATGATTTACAAAGCGGTCAGTTGTATTACCACGGTTGAGAAATGAAATGAAGCAACATGAAAAACATTCATTTAACTGCCGAAATATCTGTGTTTAGCAAACGTACACTGTAGAATGATGCACAAATCATGTGATGATTTTACACACCGTCATCAATGTACAAAGTAATTAGACGAATTTAATAAAGACACAAACTACAAATGGTGCTGTGATTGTTTACTGTCCATCAGTATTGGAGCCAACGTCCTCATTCACTCATCTTTTCAGAGGGCAGCCATATAGAGAGCAAGGCTTGACGGGAAAAGTAAAGCATGTGGACACAGTCACGCGCCAGTTTCTGTAAAGTGTATTCAATGTTCCAGAGTTCAGTGAAATGGATTCCAAAAAACATTCAAAATATCTTGCCTACTGTTAACAAGCTTACACTGGAGTCCAAGAAACTCATTGGTTTATTGATTAACAGTGGATGTTGAAATCTGGTTCAGCGGTCCAAGTTTCTATGCACTTTGGACTAAGCAAATATCTTCTACCACAAAAGATTGACTAGAAGAGTCCATCAAAGGTCAAGTGGCAGAGCAACAACAATTCTTCACCACACCCACTTAGGGATGAAGGAACTATGGGCACTAAAACTGAACAACTGAGTTGATTGGTTACTATTCAGGCTTAGTAGCATTACTTTGTTTTCACTGTAAATCCAAATCCTAGGTTATAATGTGACATACTGTAGGAAAGCTGGGCAATGTTGGCTAATACTCAAAGTTGAATAGTATGCCACCAAAGAGTTCAGTCATAAGCTTCGGTGACCCCAATATTAGGTTTCCACTAAACTCCTGGCCACTAGTCACAGCACAAAAGGTCACCGACAGGCCAATGAATATCAAAAGAGGTGCTACTCTGAACTAAACAAATACAGTGGTTTTAACTTACAACTTCAACTACTGCAAGCATTATTACGATGCCAAATATTGCGGTTTTAATACAGACCATCCAAATCACAATGAGACAAACATTAGCACATAGTTTTCAGTTAGGAGTGTACACAAGTGGTAGGCAGGGATGGGAAATCTCGAACTAGGGAGCATACAGTCAGTAAAGTCAGCAGCAGAATTACATAATAAGAGTGTGGAAAACACTGGCATTCATTCAAGTCTCTTTCAGGTTATCAGCTAACAACGCCTAGTCTTGGCAAGTTGGTGCACTGGTCATTTCTGTTATTGCAATTATACGTTAAAAAAAATGAATCATTCAGCTTGAACACAACGTAAAATATGCTTGCAGAACAAGTTTTAGATTAAAAGAAATTATATACACAAAAACTTAACCACCGTACATAATTTTAATAGCACAGTACCGGTGTTTCAAAGAAGCCTTATGAATCAACTCTAACTTTAATGCATAACAAAAAGAAAGCATCTTAGTGGTGCAGAGAAAATATACTATTGGCTTTGAATTACCTTAAGCTGGAGACATATTTTCAACACATAGGGATAACTAAAAGAAATACATAGAAAGGATATAGAATAGAAAGAAAAACACATTGGCTTATTAAAGTATCGACCGAGCAGCACAGACACTGAAGTGCACTTCTTTTTAGGTGGACATGCAGATGTAATCAGGCAAAATGCCATCACTCACAGTGCAAGATGGCCAGTGGCTGAAGTGGGCTAATCCCATGCTGTATGTTGAAGTCAGTGTAAACAAATTGTGAAGAAAAACTGAACAGACCAATGGTGAAGAGGGCTGTCCCAACTTTTGGTAAGTAGGGTTATATGATACAATTCCCATGTACAGAGATGTACAATATATAGTTACAAAATGTGGTACTCAACAACTTTTCCGATAAAGAATAGGTGTTCAGTGCCAAGACAACCTGTTGACCAACTGGACACAAATGTTTGCTTTTCCACTCAGTTTGTCCAATGTACTTAAATTTAAACTGTAACAAGTTGACACCGCTTTTGCAAGTACTAGCCAGCTTTTTGTGAACCATCCGTGAGCAATGGTTAGCGGCAGAGCCAATGAGATGGAATATTTTTGGTTCCAGTAACAAGCTAGACTGCTGCTTTTAAAGCTACTGTGCACATTATATAAAACAGTCTGGGTGTCATTCCCAAAGTTCTATAAAGAAGAGTCAACCAAGATCATTGCCTCAATCCCATTAACACCGTAAACAGGTCACAAGATCAAGTGCTAGTCAATGGGCAAGGAAACTCTAGCTAAGATGACAAAAGATGCCTTGGCTATAATTAAAAGTACTTCAAACATTTTGTGGAGCGTGTATACAAATCCAGCCTCAGTGTTCAAGTAACCTTAGAAAGACCCAGAAGTGCTCCTTGATTTCAACAGTCTGCCTTCAGGGTATTGTTCCACATGATTTTGTACAATATACAGGAATTGAGAGGGAATACAACTGGTCTTCTGCCTCAAAAGGTCAAGGAGTATCTCAAGTACACCAACAAACCACTGAAAATAAATTGAACAGACATGGTGCAAAAACTCCACCTGCTTTAGAGTTATCCACAGAAACTGCAATCTAAAGAACTTGCAAGTGTACTTAATACTTCCATTATTCTGCTAGTGTACTCTAACCTCAATACTACAATCATTCCCTTGCACAACTTGTGTAAACAATTCACTATCACGACTTTGATAAGATTACTTTAAATTCAATTGGTTAAAAACATGTAATCTATTCAAAAGACTCAGCAGAAAATAAACAGGGTTACAGCGGTCATTGATTAAGAGTTGGATCAATAAACTCTGCACTCTTTAACAGTTATGAGGAAGCTTGGGATCTAAAGTACAAGGCACCTTCTCGTTGTTATGGCAGACAGAGCTAAATTATCCTTGCTAAAAACAGGGATGACGACTCACTGACAACCCTGACCGGCAAAAGTCCCTTTACGACTAGAAGGCACACCTCACAAACTGAATGTACTGCCAACTCTCCACATTCAAGAGTGGACTAACTGGTCAGGTAAACATTTATAAAAAAAAAAAAAAAACACACACACACTCACACACAAGGATGATGACTCTAAACATAAACCTGTGGGCAGCAATATAGTAAAATCTGAAATGAGACAGTTATAAACCAAAAAGATACACATACTCTTAGATGCACACAAATGTCCCGTATCAGATTGTCAACAAGAACAGAGAGTTGTGGTAGCTGCTACTTTCAGTTCTTTTTTTTTTTTTTAAGATCTGATGCAATTTATGTGCAAGAGGTCACAAGACAGTGAGCAACTGACTGATAGACAGAAGCAGAGTCAGCTTTTCGGTCTTGCCAGTGGGTAATAATAGAAGAGAAATAAGTGAGAACCCCTAGACAGGTATACTACACCCAGAGTCACAAGACAATCTAAAGTCTCCATCCCGTAAGAGTAACAGCTTCCCTTAAGAGTAACAGTGGATTTCACTTTGCAAATGTATGACAGATCCCAGAAAATAATTAGTTTAAGATCTTTGCTACCACTCTCATAGAGCACCATGTAGGGCCTCATGAAAGCAATATTTGTGACTAGATACTCTTTGGGATGCAATTCCCCTCCTGCAGAACCTTTTCTGGTGGGATGAATACTCACCTGGAGGATGGGGTGTATGAGAAGGTTCTTACTGATGTGATGTGTTAAAGAGGAAGAAGGGTAGACCTGTGTCTAACGCGCACTCTAGCATATCACTGATCCAGAAGAACATTAATTACGTTTATGAGGATATTAATATCCAAATAAAGTCAATAATTCAGGAATGTTTCCATACAGGTTTCTATATTCAGTCACAAAGGACTGTGGATGCTCTAGAACTAAGATTTGAAATAATTCCCCTGGGTTATTTCATGAGGAAGTTCTCGTATTCAATAATAATTGCTCTTACAATGGTTTATAAGTGTAAACACCAAGTTCACGTATTGCAGTTTTGTCTTTGTGATTACCTCTGAACAAAGTGGGTGCTCTTTCTATAAGATGTTTACGGTGGACTTTTACATGCAAGTCATCAGGGCTCGTTCTTCCATTACTACATGCATGTTGAAAACAAGTGCAGATAACTTTATTTGGTTGTTTGGTAATCAAGAATGCGACAGCCTGATAGACATTAGCTGTCCCTTTTTATTCACAAAAATGTGCATTTATATTTTTATGGTTTCAGCTGAAGAAACAAAAGGCTTAGACAACAAACCAAATGGACTAAAGAAAGGAAATCCTAGACAAACAATCCATTCTCTTTAGAGCTCAGATGATCAGAGAATATCCTGCCCTTAACCAATGGTGCACACTAACTTAATTGACAGTAAGGGTAAGGAAGAGGATATAAAGTGTCAGTGAAGTAAAACCCCATCACATAGTGTTCCACTTAAATAGAAGTAGGGCATGGAACTCTGCATCTTACCGTACTACATCCAGCCCTCAACGGTGGTAAGACAGGTTTCAGTTTTGTACAAAGAATTATTGTGCATGCTTTGCCAACTGGGTTGGACAAACAGCAGAACAAGAACGCAGCCAAACGTGGCAAGGCTAACATTTTCTAGGAGATGTCTAATGGAATATAAATATAGCTGCATACTTTAACGCCTCTTGTAATGGAGAAACTGGAAAAACTGATCTGCAAACAGTTGGAAAGAGGCACTGTACCAGTGCACCAGTCCATTCCTGATGATTCTGCCCACGTCCTGCTCGGTCCAATTAAATGGATGTACAGCAAATCAGTTTCAAAAATATCAAAACACTATTCTAAACAGCATGAACTCCAGCTTCTGAAAGCACATAAAGGAAGGGAACTAAATGAAAAGTGCACTGGACTGAATTCTGGCCACTGTAGCTGGAAATATTGTCCGAGACTCAACAACACACTTCAGAAAGCAATTAAGAACCATGCTAAACATCTCAGCCCACTCCCATCTACTTTTTCTTCTGCTCTTTAATTTGTTTTTTCTTTCTGTTCCTGACTCCAGTGGCTCTATGGATTTGGTGCTTTTAAAATCCTCCAGCAAGCCACTGTCTTCAACCGTTTCATGAATGTGCAAATTTGCACTTGCCTGCACTGAAGTCCAGCTACCACTTCTGCAAGCTAACTGTAATGATTGTGTTATTTTTCAATTTTGTATTGCGCGGAAGTAGCATACCATAGGTAACTGCATAAGTGCACAAAATAGCACTTGATAATGCATTTAAGAGTCCCTGACCAAGAACCAAGCACTGCTGCACCTCCCTTTCATCAGAACAAACTCCATTTACAAGAGCTGTCAACGACTGATGACTCTAGCAATTCCCCACCCAGCTTACTACAGTACGCTGCTTGCAAGTCTTTTGTGTGGACAAGTATATTCACATAGTTACAGGGCTATAAAGGCATAAAATAGGTAATTTCTGTGTTATATGCAGAAGAGTTTGTATACCTAGCAAAAACAGGAGATAATACAGTAGACAGAATAGTGAAACGTACAGCACACTCAAAGTGATCTAAAAAGAAAATACGTTTTCATATGAGTCAAAATAAAAGGATGACGGGGAAATAGGTCTGCTGCGCAAGTTCTTATGTAGGCTGAACTGTTCTGCTAAATAAATATTTCTCTCGGAACTTCTGTTAGGTGCTGGGAAAATTAACATTACACTATCAGTTGGGTTTTCTGCAAGGAGGGCATATGTTAAATTATACAAAAAATGCAATACAGGTTAGTCAACTGAACCAAGCAGATCACAATTAGTAAAATTCATATTTGGTTTTGGGTCTGTGTAAGCATGTGAAGTATGATAACATCCAACAGTTCACACAGCCTGGTTAATAAAAAATTCCCTCTGGCGTCAAGTGGCACCATAGTGGAGCCAAAGAAATAAAAAAGGACGAGAATCTGCTTCTCACAAAAATTTTACTTTGCAATGGCTTATTCAACCTGGTCTTAGGTTTAGCAGACGGGGTGAAGAGGAGGGGGAAGCAAAATCAGCTAGAAGCACATCCAGTAAGGAAGCTTGGGCATCTAGGAAAACAGGTCCTTTATATCACCAGAAGATGTCTGCATTGACAAATAACATAAGCCACTCCAGATCTAGTAAACAGTTTTGACACAGGTACTCACCATCTCTTTCCTCCAGGACAAAAGGCTCACTGTCCCAACCATCATCCAAGGCTGCAGGCTGGACGTCCAGATGTCCGTAAACACAAACTGTTTTCTTGCCTGGGTCCGAGCCCAGTCTGCCCAAAATAACTGGTGGAAGTGGAATCTCAGTGCCATCAGGGAGCTTAAAGACAAACCAGACCAAAACAATGTTACTGTTTGCAAACTTTTAGAACTCCAGTAACACATTGTATAACCAGTGCTGAGCTGCATTTTAAAGTCAGTATCTGGATTATTAAAATAAACACCAAAACATATATTTGTTTACAAATTAATAACGCTTTTGAGAGGCCACAAGGGATTAGTGAAGAAGGTAGCACTTAATCTGAGTCCCACAATATGACTGGGGAGATATCCCAATAAATTGCTGATTGACCAGGTGCCTCGTTGTGCATTTCACTCAGCATGGTCTGATCACTCCGGTGAGACAATTAGCAAATCATGGCTGCTATTGGCAGCCGGATCCAAAGAATATTCGCAAATTATTGTTTCTAGTTTGAGATTTTAAATGATGAAAAGATTAGCCCCTTTGGAATAAGTTAACAAAGGTCGGGTGCAGCATCAAGGCTGCCTTATTACTACAGGCATGTGAAAGCCGGACCGTAAAACAAGCTGCGCAGGTATAAACGCAACAGTGTATGACATAAAACAAAATTGTTTTTTGCTGAAAACATTTGTGACACGGGGCACGACCCTTATATCCATTCATATACATGCATCAAGGCAGTGCTCCAAACTGCGAAAGCCCACTTAGACATCAGGTCCCAGGTTAGTGTATCATATATAAAAGCAAACGTGATTTTTTTCTTTATTTCCTGATAAGCCATTCTTGTTTTACTTTCTACCTTCAGAAAGCTCAGAGTGGTTAATGGCTTCACTAGAGGTGCCAGACACCCTTTCAAAATTAGAAGCTAGGTGACAAAACAAAAGGTTCTTCATACTTCCAAACTATTTGATTCTCTTCTCACCTTCTGTTTACCAACATCGACTAATTCACAGGTGCCACCCAGGCGCTCAATCTCCTTGGCAGCGACTTCCATCATCCGCTTGGTTTCATCTCTTTTCTCCGGCCATGCAGACACGCTCTGGATTGCCACCCATTCTGCCAAGCGCTGGGGTAAACAAAAAACAGAATCACAATGGAACTGACAAAAATTGTATTTTGAACATTAGCATGCTGCTTGGAAATGGAAACCTCATCTGTTGCTCTGCAGAACAATTGTTGCTGGACTTTAAAAAGCTATTCAGGTAGTTGGTAAGAGCACAGGCATGCAGAGCTTCCAACTTAGAACAAGTATTTGTTTAACTGCTTTAACATTGCTATCCTTTAACTTACTTATGTACATTAGATCTGTTGAGTACCAGTGTGTTAGAAATTGGGTCTCTAGTTGGCAGAGGTTTGCACTCTGCCCAAGTAGGGACCGCAATCCTAGTCAGGACAAGTAAGATACACACTGAAAGTTTACCTGTGCTCACCCTCTGGTAGCTTGGCACAGAACAATCAAGCTAAAATAAAGAGGCGATGTATAAAGTATTTGTGCACACTCACAATAACACAGTGAAAACACCACAAAAGGACTCCAAACCAATTTTCACAAATAGCCAGTATTTATCTGAGTCAAACAAGACTAAAACGACAAAAATCCAACATACACAAACCAATTTATGAATTCTGAAAGATTAAATCAAAAGGAAGTGCTTAGAAGACAATAGCTCTCATCCAGGGCTATTTGGTGGCTCTGGACAAATTCAAAAGTTCAGTCCAACTTAGATGGCGTGCAGGCCGGGTACAGGACCCGCTGACAGTACCTTGGTTGTGTCGAGGCTTGGTGACAATGGGTTGATCCAAGAAAGGAATCAGTCGCGCTTGCAGGCAATGCATCGTTTCCTGATCAGGCAACTTTGGTGATGAGTTGAGGTCCAGAAGCGATAAGTACTGGTTCTAATGCCTCAACCGAGCTGTGGTTGTGTTGTAAGTCGGGGTTGTTGTGTTGTGCAGTTGACGACCATGGCTTCTGGGCAGGCAGCAGTAATACTGACATTTCTGCAGAAGGATGCATCGGTTCCAATCGCCAGTGTCACTGCATCCGTTCTTGTGTTACAGCACCACACTCCCCTCCAAGGGCCCAGGACCGAATTTGGCACCACTTGGCAGAGCAGGATTCACAGTAAAGGAGCCCAGGTGATGGCAGCAAGATGCAGGTGAAGTCTTTGATATCCCTGAGACTTCAGAGACAGGCACCAAGCTCAGTCAGCCCCTTGAAGAAACTTTAGGCTGCAGGATGTAGAGAGTTCGATCCAGTCCCCTCACTCCTAGGCAGCCAAGAATTAGCAGGCACTGGGCCAACACAGCAGAGCAAACTGCAACGTGACAGCCCCGCAGTCCTTCTTCCTGGTAGAATGTCCTCAACCCAGAAGTGATCAAAAGGCCCAGTACTTATACCACAAAAGACCTTTGATGTAGGGATAACTTCAAAAGTGGTTTTAAAGTACACCAGTTCCCCTTCAGCACAGTCTTGTCTGCCAGGAGATCTGTGGCGGATTGTCAGTCCTTTGTGTGGGGTCAAGCCACTATCCTTTGAAGTGTAAGCAAGAGCCTCTCCACCCTTCCTGCCTAGAAAGACCCATCAGCATGCAGATGACTGAAAATGCAGCTGAGTGTCCTGTGTTTATGGCTGCCTTGGTGGACTGCACGAGGGGAGCTGTCACCCAGCATCAACCAGAGATGGATTGGAGACAGGCTGTGAGTCACAAAGAGAACCAACATGCCTACTTTCTAAAAGTGGCATTTCTAAAATAGTAGTGTTAAATCCAACTTTACAAGTACACAGGATTTCTCACTACCATTCCAAACATAATGCCACTCCTTTCAGATCAGAAATTACCACTTAAAAATATTTTTACGAGATTTTCCAATGCTAATCTATGAGAGGAGCAACCCTGGTAGTGAAAAAACGAAATAAGTTGTTTCTCGCTATTAGGGCATGTAAATAACTTAAAAGTACATGTACTACCTTTTAAATGCACCACACCCTGCCATGTCGGTCACAGAGAGCCAATCTTAGGAGTGATTTGCACGTAATATATATATATTTGTTTTTTAAAAGAGGAGGTTTGGTCTGGCAAAAGGGTACAGTTGCCAGGTCGAAATGGCAGTTTAAACTGCACTCAGCTCTGCAGTGGCAGGCTGAAGACATGATTGGGCTACAATAGTGGTTGGCACGATTAGTGATGCAGGGCCACTAGTAGGTCCTGCATCACTAATTCACTAGTGCACTTTACAGGGAACATATTGGTAAATCAAACATGCCGATCATGGAGAAGACAATGTTACTGTGCTTTAAACAAACAGCACGCACTGGTCAGTAGTGAAAAAGCGCACATAGTCCTAAAGCCAGCAAAAATGAAGTTCAGCACACAGTTCGGAGGTCAGAAAGCAAAAAGGTCTAGGGAAATCACGTCAGAAGATGTCAGGTCTAACACAGTCACTCCTGATCAACCTTATTACAGACCCCCCCCATACATCTTATCCCCAATGACAGCTACTTTTTGATGCGAAAATACAAAAGGAAATAGAGTTTCAGGCACTAAAGCCTCTCCAGCAAAATAAAACTTCAGGGTGCTCTAACACATACCTCATTAAGGCTTTACCAGAAAGCAGCTGTATTTTAAGGCATCGAGACACCTTGTTGTCTAAAGTGAAATAAACCAGATTTGTAAAGTAATATGTCCTGCACTATAGGAATCAAACAATGTGTGCAAATGAACCAAGATGTGGGTGAACTTGAGGGGGTCGATTTAATCCAGGACCAGAAAAGGAAGGAAAAAAAAAAAAAAAAAACTTAGGGTTCAGAATTTCTTTTTGTCAGCAACAAAGACGAACAAATGGAGGAAGTGAAGTGTTTAAATTAGATTTGCCGATTAGGCAACATCGCAAGCTTATCTATAGTTTTTAAAAGCTGAGCATGCGGTTTTAGGACTTCAGCAATGCTGCCCTGCTGACGTGAGAGACAGGCAGAAAACACAGCATGTTGGGATTACAGCGCATCATTAGGAATGACCTTTGAAGCCTGCGGCAAGCTGAATACTTGAGAACACCTCTATTACCCCAGCCTCCCATGGATAAGGTGTGAAATTATATTATTATTATCTTCACTAGAAGCACTTAATGTGCCTACAGGGCCAGTTGCCTCAGAATGTGCTGTAGCATTTCTAACAGTTCCTACTCCTCGGTAAAGTGCTGAAGCCTTGCTGGCACAAGTAGCGTGCAACACTGTGTAGGGTATGTGGTTGGAAGAGTGCTGTCTTAGTACTGACCCTATGTGGTAATTTTATGACCAAGGAGCAGTTACCGTGTTTGGGGCACAGATCTTAGCAGTGTGGTGAATGAAAGCAGTGTGACAGATAGATGTGGGACTTACATTTTTGAGAAATGCTGGCACCATTAGTTCGCTCTGCAGGTCCGTTTGTGTAAACGTAGTTATAAGGGATTCTAGCACCGTTTCTGCACTGGTGGCTGCCTTAAGGTGGGCCATGCTACGAAGCTATGAGGCTGGAAAGATATTAGAGAGAGGGAAGTGTGCGTTCACAATCTGTCCACATTGACGGAGATACTCATCACCTGTGACCAACATAATAACGAAATAAAGAAAGGCCAGAGTATATAGTTTGTGGGACACAGTGTCAGACTGAGTTAGAGTCCTCTATTGAACACCAATGTTTGGCAGATCTTGCTGCAGTATGCCTAGTTTTCCTCCGCCTGTCCAGTTGCTGTATAGTGGGTATTTGCATTGTATTGTAGCATTTGTAGATCATTTATTCACATGGATAGCATGCTACATAATGTGTGAATGCGGCTGGAAATATGATGTCTTTGCTTGAAGCCTATGTGGGAAGTGTTTCCATGCTGTAAGTGATGACCACTTACATACAGTTACTGTGCTATGGGATACAGTGCTTGTGGGTGGGATGAATGGGTGGGGGTGAGCTGTAGACATGCTTTTTTTTAAATAGTTTACTGGAATAACTGTTGAGCTCTGCAGATCCCTTTATTGTGTTGGTAAGTTTTCTTTGATGTCCTCCATTCCATTTCTTGAGATGGTTGACAGGCATGGAGAAGTGGAAATCCGATGAGCCCACAGACTTTCACAGTAATCCTCTATATGATTGCCATTATGGGATGCCAATTAAGGAGACTTGTCAGGATGCACTAAGTTATAAACATCATTTGGCATAACAGATGTTTGTGCTCAGGGTATGTAACTATTTGGGAACTGCAGTGTGGACTATATTAGAGTACATGGGTATAACCAAGCAGCTGGGATACCGTTTGATGCTGTGCAAAAAAGGAAAAGTGTGAAAGGTGAATTGGTGGCAGTTTATAAATGGTTACATAAGAGGACTAGGAACACAAATTCAGCTGCAATGAAGAAGACACAGATGAATTTCCCATAAACTGTCTTGCAGCCGGTAAAACAAGTAACATCGCAAATTTAAACTTGTTTTTCATCCGAGCACTAAGGAACCAGGATTTGTGCCAATACGGTTATGTCAATGATGACTAAAACTGTATTGGCGATGCACATGGAGAGCGAAAAACCATATTGTCCACTTTTTGTCATGCAACAAGGGATAGAATGCCTAAATTAATTTCAGACACTGGCAATTGCTTGGGCTGCACTCCAGTCCATTGTTTTTCATCCACCATGCCAACTGAAAGGAAAGGTCCCCCTTATGCAAATCAATACCAAGCCTGCTCTTCTTGGGAATAGTCCACCCCGAACTGCCAAGTGAGGACCCATCCAGAAAGGACCACAAGCAACTTCGCAACACAGACCGGTTTCGCCCCACTTGGGATTCGTCAGTAGGGTGTAGCTTGAATCCTATGACAAAGTGAGCATGGGACCCATACCTGGGCATTTCTATCACACTCGCACTGTCAACTCCCACAACTACAGGTGAGGGATGGAATGCTTGAACTAATCTCACCTTTTGTGTATTTGATGTACCACTCGAAGTGGCTAAGGTATGCCCAAAAGTGGTTTTCGGAACCAAGTTACAAGTGACTGACTAGACCTAATCATTGCAAAACCAGTCTTGAATTGCTTGGGAGGACCTGACTTGGCTGTTCGATGAGGACTGCTCCAACTGGAGCAGAGTCAAGACTGATTTGCATACGACATGGTTAAAGTCTCAGATGGCATGGTGGTCAAAAGAAAGATGAGTTGGAATGCTAAAACCAACCAATTGCCAGTGGTTAGACTTACTGCAAGAACCCCTCCCCCCATCACCTTTTGTGCGTTTGATCATGTTTTTTCACGGCATAGCAGTTAATGGGGCAGTGGATACTTGATCAGCATGGGAATACAACAGGTAACGCAAGTTTGGTAAAGGTATTTTTGCAAAACGTATGTTTGCAAATGAGCCATGCAGATTTAGACAAAAGTGTTTTTAGGTTTGCTGAAATGTTCAGACTGGCACAGGGACAGGAGTAGGAATGTGTAACTGAGGGGGCAAATGGCACAGAGTCGTAGTTTGACCCATTAACAACTTTAGTGTGTCAACAATGAGCGTGGAACGAAAGGAAGGGATGTACGACTGATCAATACACTGTCTGCCTGAAGGTGCATTACTAACGCAATATGTATGAGCAAGAAAACTGAACTACTGAGTAAGTAAACAATAAGCATGTCAAAAGCATGCAGCAGGATGTTATAAAGATTGAGATGGTCTAAGGTAGAGATGAGGGGGAATCGAAGGACACAGAACTGTGATTATGACAGAAAGCAGGAGGGCTCTATGCTTCAGGGGAATATGCATTTAAGGGAAAAACCGGTTGTTTTTTAACTTGGGGTTTTGTACAGCACTACTAACAACCCAGCAATAGTTTGATAGCACTTTTTTTTTTAGGTATCTTACCAGGGACGTCATGTGATCCACCTGGGGAAGCCTAATGCCAGGATAAATAGGTGTCTCTTCTGAATTTAAGATGGAGGCACTTTCCAGTCTCGCATCAGAGGTCAGACTTCGAAAGGGATAAGCACTGTGAGGTTTTTTTGGGCCGCGAATCTACTCTCAGCACAGAATTCTTATTTTAAAGAGATGCACAGCAGAAAAGGACAGAAGCTATCAGAGGTTTGGTGCTAATGTTATTCTCATGGATATGTATACGCGATTTGGTACTATTGCAACTAATGTAATTTATTTACAATACATTTTTATCCCAGCTCATTTAGATGGGGCGCCATGAATAGACCTGTGGAAAAGGTGAAGGGTTTTAAGAGATAAAGAGTGATTTTCAAGCGCACTGCTTTGTCAACGTCCGATGAGTCAAAATTTCATCAGGGTGTCTACTCCGCAGGCAGGGTGCAGGTGCAAGAGGGCTGGTAAACTTGTCACATTAGGACTCGTTTAGAAATTCTGTAGCATTGTTGAGGTGGACTGCGGCTACCCCACGAGGAAGTGAAACAAGTGGATAGCGAAGTGCAGATTAAATTATTGTTGAAAGACAAGTCAATCTGAAGAAATGGTCAGTAAATTGTTGAGTCTAAGGGGTGGTGGGAGTCGTACCTGTGAAAGTTTTGCAAATGGGACAAATTAATAAGACGGTCTATGGTTGAGAAGCTATTTAGGCACACGGGAGAGAAGAACATAAAAAGTTGTCAGGTTCATGCAGCACTGAAGAAATGTGTAGGGAAGATGGATCTGGAGTGTGAGGGTACAATGGTTTATCATATGGAGGAATTGAAAAGATAAGTAGTTGAAGGGTTTAGGAAGAGAATGATTGGAAAGGTAAGGTGACAAGTGCCTACAGAGGCTATGTCGGTTGTATTACCACATGCAGCTTTCACTTGCCCACCACTGCCTCCAGAAAAATATAGCTGCTGAATGAGCAAATGAAGAATGGCAGAAGCACCTTAGACTTGCTTAAAACTGATGATTGAGGCGATCTGGTTTGAAATATACGAGCGGCCCTGCGGAAGGATTTTATTACAATTAAAAGGAAGACTCGGTGTGGTGGCCAGAGGCTGAAAGAACGTGGACCATACTGCTTCTTAGATGGGCGTGTAGTAGGCAAGGAAGACGTTTTCCGGGCCACTGGGAACCAGACTCTGGTGATGGCGTTGTTCGGGCTAGGTGGAGATTTTTCCATTCGTAGCAAATAAATGGTTACCTTATGAAGTGATTGGCGAGTGTTTTAACAGTCTTTGGAGCAGGAATATCGGTGATAGGGGTATTTATTGCAGATTTTGGATAGTTCCTGAAATGTATTGACAAGTTCGGTCTTGTTTCAGAGTAAACAGGCTGCACGGTTGGTAGACTCAAAGCACGGTACGTTCCGAGGGCAGCTATGCAAGGAGACGAGTTGCCCTAACGACGTTTGTAAGATCTGGCCGGTCATGCAGAACAGCCCTTTCTACACTAGAGAAGTGCCCGATTACTCCTATTTGTCCACTGAGGCTCGTCACCTTTCCACAAAGGAGGTGCACCTTAAAAAACATGCCCTCTATTGCCAGAGCATAATGAAGCAACGCAACGTCAAAACCGGCTAACCTACTTACGAGTGTGACAAAACAATGGCACCCCTTTTAAAAATGTACATCAGTCCACTGCATTTCGAAAAGATATGGAACGCATGTCGTGTTATATATCACTGGGTTATTTCACAGCTGCCCGAGGGCTAAAGGTCATATGTTTACGTTGTGTCAAAGCCTAAACAGCCTTTCATTCGTCTAAGGTCGATAAATCCTGAAGCAATAGTTTTGTGTTTTGGCAGAATAAAAAGAAAACAATAGGGGTGCCTAACCTACCCACGCCGGATAAGGCACTACAACTTGCGATCTACGACCCAATGATTGCTGACTACTATTCAATTCACTTCATGGTGTTAACTTTACTGAGCGCCAGAAGAACATGCCCACTGCAAACACTGTACTTCTACAATACCACATTAATCAGCGAGCTCCTCGCCTAATTAAATAGAAAAAACAGATCTGTGTTAATTTGTCATACACGAGAACGACGCGGCATAGCTGATCGCCGTCTGGGATCCCATTGGACAAGAAGAGAAAGGAAAGCAAAGCGCGGCGCCCAAACTCCCACTCACCTTAACATACAGGTCCTGGTGCTCATCCACGTATTTAAAGAGCGCAGGGAGGACATCGGAAGACATCTCTGAAGCACGGCGTCAGTCTGGATCCCTAGAAACAAGTGCCGGTGAACAGTCCTCCGAGCTTTAAAGACGCTGCTGAGCTCGCATGTTTCCACTCAGACCGCTTCCTCGTTCAGCTCCGCCCCGTCAAGCTAGCTGACCCTGCGCGTTAAAAACACCAATCAAGCGCCTCTTCACCGGAGGGTGCTCGTCGAGTCACGTGACGGCTCAGCACGTGATAGCGGTCGGTGACTGAAGGAGCAGACCAGGAGGAGTCAGCGCTTGGCTGTTCGCCCCCCTTCTGGGTCCTGAACTGTTCCAGGCACCCCCAGTGTCACCTGTCACCTGTCACATGCCCCAGTGAGTTTCTACCCCCTACAGAAGCCCTCGCACTTGACTGTTTTTATGTTGTAAGGCTTGAGGAAGTAGACATGAGAGCCACGAGTCATGGTGACACAGGCCATTGACCAGCAACAACACGTGATGAGTAGCAGACCTGCCAACATCGGGCGATATGGTGCGCAAATAAGACCGACGAGTGAGAGAAAGAACGAGCAACGAGCGTTAGCACAACCAATAGTTCTCCCCTAAATAAGAGCTATCGGTTTTGACAATGTGCTTTTGATACTGTTCAGCATCGTTAAAAGTTAGTGACTGGAGTGTCAAAGAGTGGTGTGGTGTCATAGACTGGATTTGTTGGAGAATAGTGCGGTAGAGTGGAGTAGGGGGAGTAGGGTGTTGAGTAGAGGGGAGTTGACTTTAGTGGATCAATGGCAGTGTTGTAGAGTGCAGGTCGTGGAGTGGGGGGATAACATAGCTGCCAAGTTTCCAGTTTGTCATATGTGACATTTACAGGTTTTTGGTATGCCTGGGTGTGACATTTCAAAACACCATGTGTGCCACTTTGAGTAACACTTTATTACAAGCATAACTGTTAGACCTGGCATTGTTAGTGAGGTTTCCCCTGTCTTTTTGCCTCTGCTTCCTGTGTTTTTGACTGTATGCCTGACTTTGTTTTTGCTGGTTTTTGGTACTCTGGGCACTTTACCACTGCTGACCAGTGCTAAAGTGCAAGTGCTCCCTGAAAACTTGACGTTATGATTGGTGTTCCCTGATTGGCATATTTGATTTACTAGTAAGTCCCTAGTAAAGTGCAACAGAGGTGCACAGGGCCTGTAAATCAAATGCTACTAGTGGGCCTATAGCACTGATTATGCCACCCACAGGAGTAGCCCTGTAAACATGTCTCAGACCTGCGACTGCAGTGTCTGTGTATGCAGTTTTAGAGTGCCAGTTCGACCTGGCACGTGTACCCACCTGCAGGTCCAAACCTTCCTTTTTAGGGTCGAGCCTGCATTGCATGCGCTCGCGCATGCGTATCGCAGCGAGACGCTTTCGTGTTTAAAAAAGGGCTCGGAGCCCTGTCAACGTCACGTCAGTGTTTTTCATTGGTTCGTGGGCTTGCCTAATAAACTCTGCTTGCTTTCATTAGTCTAAGGTACGTCATGCCTTTTCATGTGGCGAGCCCTCCTTGAGCGCATCGACCAAGTACAGAAAACATGCAAGGCTTGCTGTTTTCTGTCCAGCTCGTGGACTACTTTTTCTCTAATTTACTAGCGCGATTTCGCTTGGCAGAAGTCGAGCGCTTTACATAGTTAATTGCACTTTTTTGGGTTACATACATAAATGCACTTTTGCCGATAGGTGAAAAGTCGGGTTAGGAGTTTACAACGCTATCCGCTCTAACATGAGACCAGTTACATTGCAAATGCTTGTTACTACTTGTAAGTCCCTCCTGAGGTAGGCCCTAGGTAGCCCCTTGGACAGGGTGCAGTGTATGTAAAAGGTAGGACTATACTGGTGTGTTTTACATGTCCTGATAGTGAAATACTGCCAAATTTGTTTTTCACTATTGCAAGGCCTATCTCTCCCTTAGGTTAACACAGAAACTGCCTTTAAATATCTTTTAAGTGCAGTTTCCCATTCGGAGTAGATAGAGATATGGAGGTTGGGGTCCCTGAACTCACAATTTGAAAATACATCTTTTGGTAGAGTTGGTATTCAGGTTGTCAGTTTGAAAATGGCACTTTTAGAAAGCATGCATGTTCTTGCTTAACCATTCTGTGCCTCTGCCTGCCTGTGGAATACATGTCTGTGTCAGACTGACAGTATCAAAAGTAACCAATTATGCTCCAACTATAATATTTAGAATCTCATAAATATTTGAGCAACTTGTCTTGGGAGCGGGGAGGACTTACTTGTGAAGGATGCTTATGAGAGATTCACACATAGCACAGTCTTAAACAGCGAAAGGGAAGTAAGTTTGAAGGCAGACCTGAAGGCCCTAGAGGATGATTATTGCACCAATGCTACCCTCAATTACTTGAGAGTTTTAAGGAATAAGAATTTAAACTCAACTGTGTTTATACCATGGTGGCGGAGAAATACCTGTCTTCCATTAAACAGAACACTTATGAACACAGCAAAAATGCAGGGAGGCTGTTGGCAATGCAACTGAAACAAAGAGAGGCCCAGTCCCCTATTCCAGATATTGGTATGACCTTTTGAGAGATTCTCACTCAGCCAATAAACATCTTGCAGGAGTTCACTTCCTTTTAGTATGCGCTGTATACGTCGAAAACCCAGAGGAACCTGCCCATGATAGCTAATTAATTAATTAATGTCACAGCTTTATTTGCCTACTCTCCGTGCCAACCTTTGGGAAGAGGTGGGTCAAGGTATTTCTGACAAGGAGGTTGTAGAGCCTATTAAATTTATGGCTGTGAGGAAAGCGCTGGGAGAAGACTGCTTCCCTTTAGAATTTTATAAAACTACACTGACACAAAGTCCCGATTCTCAGTGGGATGTTTCTAGAAGCCTAGATCAATTGCTTCTTGTGACCTGAATTTAGCAGAGCATAGATCTCACTCTTTCCCAAGCCAAGTAAGGATACCCTATCTTGTACCAGCTACTGACTCATTTCACTCTAACTGTAATATAAAGATCTTTGCCAAATTCTGACCACTAGGCTCAGTAAGGTTACCCACTTACTAATACACAATGACAAGGTCGGCTTTGTTTCCTCCAGGTCCTCTTGCAACCACTTGCGGACCTTTGCCTCCCTGCTCTGGTCTAAGAGGACTGGTAAAGATGACAAACTCCTCTCCTTGAAGCTAAAAATGCATTTGACTGTGTTGAATATGGACTTATCTCTTCCATACTACATACAGATGCTTTATAGGCCAGGCCTTCATTCAGATGGTTTGCTGACTCTGAAGTGTTCCCGGTGCACAAATCAACTGCATTGGTCTTCTGTTGGATCTGATTCCAATCTCCTGATACATGAGGCAGAGCTGCCTGCTATCACTCTTCTTGCTTCTCACCCTGGAGCTGCGAGTAGTAACTATTAGAACCTTGCATTGGGTGGCGGAAGTGAACACTTTAGATGGGGAACTGAAACTGCTACTCCATGCAGATGACATTGAACGAGCCGTTCACTCCCATCCCTTCCCGTATGAATCTTGTTGAGTCCTATTACTGGCTTTCAGGATATAAAATAAACTGGAACAAGACGGAGGCCCTGCTTTCGACTCTCCTCTAGGCGTTCGCAGCTTGATTTCCCGGCTAAGTGGATACCTCGTGGCCTGAAGCAGCATTCGGACTGTGTTAAAAAAAAGTGTGGGAACTGAGATGTTGCATGCAGTGGGTGCGGGGTCAGTGAGCGTGGGGAGTGGGGTCAAAGGTGTGGCTAAAAAAACAAAGGGTCTCATTTACAAGTCCCTTGCTCCAACGGTGAGTCACTTTTTATATGGGGAAAAAGTGATGCACCGGCTGCCAAGAGGGTTGTAAATAAGCCCCTATATGTTTTGTAAATTGTTTTGGTCTTTCACCTACAAGTAGCCACATATAGAATAACGCGCATCTTAAATGAAAAACACATTTAAAAAAGGTTGTTTCTCAGTGGGAACTGCACTATAGTACCTTGTGAAACCTCTATTAGTTAATGTACTGCAGAGGTGTTGGAAATTGCCTTTCTACAGGGTCACCCTCAAACTTTTTGCCTTCCTCCTCTTTTTTCTGACCAAATGTTTGCTGGCTTTAGGACTCTGCGCACTTTACCACTGCTAATCAGTGCTAAAGTGCAAATGCTCTCTCCCTAAAACATGGGGACATTGTCTCATACCCAATTGGCATATTTAATTTACTTGTAAGTCCATAGCAAAGTGCACTACATGTGCCCAGGGCCTGTAAAATAAATACTACTAGTGGGCCTGCAGCACTGGTTGTTCCACCCACATAAGTAGCCCTTAACCATGTCTCAGGCCTGCCACTGGAAGGCCTGTGTGTGCAGTTTCACTGCCACCTCGACTGGGCATTTAAAAGTAATTGCCAAGCCTTAAACTCTCCTTTTTCTACATATAAGTCACCCCTAAGGTAGGCCTTAGGTAACCCATAGGGCTGAGTGCTATGTGGGTAAGAGGCAGGACATGAACATGTGTGTTCTAAATGTCCTAGTAATGTTTACACTGCTGTGGGGCCTGCTCCTTTCATAGGATAGCATTAGGGCTACCCTCATATACTGTTTGGGAGGTAGATTATGACCTGAAAGCAGTAACCAGATCATATTTAGGATGGCCAGAATGGTAATAGAAAATCCTGCTTATTGGTGAAGTTGGATTTAATATTACTATTCTAGAAATGCTACTTTTAGAAAGTGAGCATTTCTCTACACTTAAATCCTTCTATGCCTTACAATCCACGTATGGCTAGGTTAGTTGACAGCTCCCTTGTGTATTTCACGCAGACAACCCAAAACACAGGATGCTCAGTCACACCTGCACACATCTGCATACTGAATGGGTCTTCCTAGGCTGGGAGGGTGGATGGCCTGACACTTACATTTGAAAGTACCGTGGCCTGCCCTCACACAATGGACTGCCAAACCCCCTACTGGGACCCTGGCAGACAGGATGGAACTGAAAGGGGACCCTGTGCTCTTCTAAGCCACTCTTTAAAGTCTCCCCACTTCAAAGGCACATTTGGGTATTTAAACCGGGTCTCTGACTCTACCAACTCAGACACTCCTTGACAAGATACCTACTGAGAAAGGAACTCTGAACACGAATCTGTAACCTGCTAACAGAAGCTGCCTGGCTGCCCAAAGGACTCACCTGACTGCTTTGCTGTAAAGGACTGCTGTCTTGCTGTTGCCCTGCTGCCTTGCTGCCCTCTGACCCTGCTGAGAAGTGCTCTCCAAGGGCTTGGATTGAGCTTGCCTCCTGTTTCCTGAAGGCTCAGGGCCAAAAAGACTTCATCTCTGCAAAGAACTCCTTGTGTGGCAAAAATCAACGCACAGCCTGCCCTGCGGTGAGAAAATCACCGGAATGACGCAGCCAGACTCCCAAGTGGAGATTGACGCAGCGCTAGTGTTGCAACTGGAACTTTGACGCACGGCCCACTGGATTGACGAATAGCCGAGCCAGAACAATGCAGCCTGACTTCCTGCAAGAGGAATCAACGCAGTGCCTGCCTTGCAACATACATTTTCACGTTTCGCCCACCGGATCGACACAGCTCCTCTGACTTCGTCCTGCACACCCAGGATTTCACTGCATTGTCCCCGGGGCGTCCAAATACCCCGCAACCTGAAGAGGATCCAAGTCTGCATGCCGAAAACCGATGCAAAGCCCTTGCTGCGTGGAAAAGCATAGACGCATCATCTGTGTGCACCCAGAAAAACCAACGCACACCTCCCCGTTTTCCACGCATCCCCTCTGCGGTCCTGTGTGGATAATTTAGACACAAACCAGGTACTTTGTGCTTGCAAGAGACACTTATGGCTTTTTAAGAGTTAAAGACTCTGTTTATCATTACCAAAGTGATATTTAAACTTGTATTTATCAAATTTTGATCGTTTTGACCTTAATATACTCAGATAAATATTCTAGATTTTTCTAAACCTGTGTCGTGTTTTTTTGTGGTGTTTGCACTGTGTTACTCCATGCTTTATTGCACAAATGCTTTACACATTGCCTTCTAAGTTAAGCCTGACTGCTCTTTGCCAAGCTACCAGAGGGTTGGCACAGGATAATTTGGATTGTGTGTGACTTACCCTGACTAGAGAGAGGGTCCTTGCTTGGACAGGGGGTAACCTGACTGCCAACCAAAGACCCCATTTCTAACAAGAGGTATGTGGGTAACCAGAAAGCCAAAAAATTAAATCTTGGTTGGTGCAGTAGAGAGTAGTGATTTGTGTATTTTTAGTGATACGAGGTCACAGCCTGTGACAGAAAGCACTGTGAGTGTGAAAGTCATTATTTTAAACCTGTATTACACGCAGTATGAGATAAACTGCTACAAAATGCGCAAAAAAGTTTAAGATAAAATGGTGATTCCAAAATCTAGATTTAAGTAATACCTAGACTGTACATAATTCAACATTTTTTACATTACTGTTCCTTCAACACAACACCTCCATTTGTAGTAAGCACGATATATCTTTGTCATCAGAAAGCGTCATGTGATTCGATCAATTAAAGCCTATACCAGCTCCCCAACATCTTTTACATTTGCAGATTACCCTTTACATTTGCAGATTAACTCATAGCGCACATTTGAATTTCTTCACAGCAGCAGGTACCCTGACAGGAATGCTTGTCTGCCTAACTTTGGCTTCACAGCACAGGAGACTTACTGCATAACACTTCAGCTGAAGCATTTAAACTATTGGAATTGACCATCCCAGGATGGTGGTCTTTTACAAAAAGTAGAGGAACAGTTTTCCATAAATCAAAAAAATATGGGTATTTCTTGCCCTTCCAATCCCACCCAGTCAAACCACTGATCTAAAATATCTGGGTATAATGGTAAGTAGGGATTTGTCTATGCTGAACAAGACAATGTCCTGGCCCCATTAGAGAGAATGACGATTGACTTTACTAAGAGGTCGGCTGTTAGAAATGGGGTCTTTGGTTGGCAGTCAGTTTACCCCCTGTCCAAGCACTCTAGTCGGGGTAAGTCACACAGAATCCAAATTATCCTGTGCCCACCCTCTGGTAGCTTGGCACCGGGCAGTCAGGCTTAACTTAGAAGGCAATGTGTAAAGTATTTGTGCAATAAATCATACAATAACACCATATAGCACCACAAAAATACACCACACAGTGTTTAGAAAAATATATGATATCTGGATATTTGCAGGTCAAAAACGATCAAAGATGCAATAAGAAAATGTAAAGATATCACTGAAAAGTGATATAAAGTGTCCTAAGTCTTTTAAAAGCAAATAAAGTCTCTACCAAGCACAAAGTACCTGGTTTGAGTGAAAAATCTCCGCAAAGGGCAGCAGAGGAGGAGATGCGTGGAAAAATGGTGTGTGCGTCGGTTTCGCCCCTTCACACACGGACTTCCGTCGTTATTTTCCAAGCGGGGAAGACATCACGTTGTTTTCCGGTGCGCGGACGGCCTCCTCTTCGGGTTGCGGGGTTTTCAGACACCCCGGGGTCTGTGCGTGGAATTCTGGGCTTGTTGGCAAGCTCTGCGTCGTTCCGGTGGGCGATGCGGGGAAATTCCTCCCTCGCGACAGGCGCGGCGTTGATTTCCCCTCTGGGAGTCGGGCATCGTCGTCCTAGGTCGGCTGTGCATCGATCTGGTGGGCTGTGCATCGAAGTTTCGGTCGCACCGCAGGCGCCGCGTCGATCTTTTCCTGGCGAAGTCGAGCGGTGTCATCCCGTGTTGGCGTGCGGTGAAAATTTCACTGCGGAGCAAGCTGTGCGTTGACTTTTTCACTGCAAAAGGAGTCCAACTGCAAGAGAGAAGTCTTTTTGGTCCTTAGACTTCAGGCAACAGGAACAAGCTCTATCCGAGCCCTTGGAGAGCACTTCTTCACCACAGCCAGGGAACAACAAGGCAGCAGGGCAACAGCAAGGCAGCAGTCCTTCAGCGAAAGCCGTCAGGTGAGTCCTTTGGGCAGCCAGGCAGTTCTTCTTGGCAGGATGCAGGTTCTGGTTACATGTTTCTTCTCCAGGAAGTGTCTGAGGTGGTAGGGCAGAGGCCCTTGTTTAATACCCAAATGTGCCTTTGAAGTGGGGGAGACTTCAAAGAGTGGCTTAGAAGTGCACCAGGTCCCCTTTCAGTTCAATCCTGTCTGCCAGGGTCCCAGTAGGGGGTGTGGCAGTCCTTTGTGTGAGAGCAGGCCCTCCACCCTCCCAGCCCAGGAAGACCCATTCAAAATGCAGATGTATGCAAGTGAGGCTGGGTACCCTGTGTTTGGGGTGTGTCTGAGTGAATGCACAAGGAGCTGTCAACTAAACCCAGCCAGACGTGGATTGTAAGGCACAGAAAGATTTAAGTTCAGAGAAATGCTCATTTTCTAAAAGTGGCATTTCTAAAATAGTAATATTAAATCCTACTTCACCAGTCAGCTGGATTTTGTATTACCATTCTGGCCATACTAAATATGACCTTCCTACTCCTTTCAGATCAGCAGCTACCACTTCAATAATGTATAAGGGCAGCCCCAATGTTAGCCTATGAAGGGAGCAGGCCTCTCAGTAGTTTAAAAACGAATTTAGGAGTTTTACAATAACAGGACATGTAAACTACACAGGTACAGGTCCTGCCTTTTACCCACACAGCACCCTGCTCTAGGGGTTACCTAGGGCACACCTTAGGGGTGACTTATATGTAGAAAAAGGGGAGTTTTAGGCTTGGAAAGTACTTGTAAATGCCAAGTGGAAGTGGCAGTGAAACTGCACACACAGGCCTTGCAATGGCAGGCCTGAGACAAGGTTAAGGGGCTACTTAAGTGGGTGGCACAACCAGTGCTGCAGGCCCACTAGTAGCATTTAATCTACAGGCCCTGGGCACATACAGTGCACATAACTAGGGTCTTATAAGTAAATTAAATAGTCCAATTGGGTATGATCCAATGTTACCATGTTTAAAGGAAGAGAGCATATGCACTTTAGCACTGGTTAGCAGTGGTAAAGTGCGCAGAGTCTAAAAACCAGCAAAAACAGTGTCCAGAATGTGGAGGGAGGCAGGCAAAAAGTTAGGGGTGACCACCTTAAGGCTGTCAGGTCTAACGTGTCCACATGTGTCTCCCCCAGCTGAAAGTGGGGAGAGCTACTCAACCTCCTGGGAGCTCTCATCGCTAAGGCGGAAGTATCTGGAGAGACCATCAGCGTTGGCGTGGTCAATCCACGGGCGATGCTCCACCGTAAAGTTAATCCCCGTAGGGAAATGGACCACCTCAAGAGTTTTGGATTCTCACCCCTCATCTGCACGAGCCATCTGAGGGGCCTGTGGTCTGTCTGAACCCAGAAGTGAGTCCCAAACAGGTAGGGTCTTAACTTCTTCAGTGCCCAGACCACAGCAAATGCTTCTCTCTCAATAGCACTCCACCTCTGTTCCAGTGGTAATAGCCTTCTGCTAATAAAGGCTACTGGTTGGTCTGAGCCCTCCTCATTTAGCTGTGCTAGAACAGCCCCTATGCCATGCTCTGAAGCGTATGTCTGCACAATAAACTCCTGGGAGTAGTCAGGGGCCTTGTGCACGGGGGCCGTGCACATGGCTTCCTTCAAAGAATCAAAGGTTTCTGACAAGCCTCTGTCCAATTCACCAACCTAGGGTGTTTCATGGAAGTGAGTTCTGTCAAGGGTGACACCATGGTACCATAGCCCTTGACAAATCTGCAGTAGTATCCAGTAAGGCCTAAAATGGCTCTCACCTCAGTCTGTGTTCTAGGTGGTTGCCAGGCCTTGATAGTTTCAATCTTCGCCCGAAGTGGCTGCACCTTGCCACCACCTACTAGGTGTCCCAAGTACACCACGGAACCCTGCCCAATCTGGCACTTACTAGCCTTGATGGTCAGGCCTGCCTGTTGCAGAGCCTGAAGCACCTCCTTGAGGTGGAGCAGGTGTTCCTCCCAGCTGGAACTGTAGACAGCTATGTCGTCCAGGTAGGCTGCACAGTAGGCATCCTTACCAGCTAGGACCCTGCTAACCAACCGTTGTAAGGTGGCGAGGGCATTTTTCAACCCAAATGGCATCACCCAGAACTGGTAATGGCCATCAGGTGTGGAAAATGCTGATCTCTCGTTAGCCCCGAAAACACACAAAAAGGAGTACGGGGTTCTTCTATTGCGACGAGGGGCAGACCTCTGGTGCACCAGTTGTGCCCCAGGTTCCTCGTGGTCCTCTAATGGAGGAGGGGTATCAGTGTGAGTTGGGACAGTAGTGGGTCTAGAGAACAGGGGGGAATTTCCTTTACGGACTAGGTGGTCTCACACACTATATAGTGTCATGCTTCATCATATGACCACCTAGCCCCACCCAGGTAGGACAGTGCCACCTAGGCGGACTCAACCTCACTGTTAAAAGAACAGGAGGGAGTGCGTAAACCAGTTCTAGGTCTGAAAAGATCGGGATCCAGCTGATCTAGGGAATAAAAATACCTAAACAGATACCTGTGTGAGTATTTTAATAGTAGGGTCTGTTTGGTGTGATTAAAAACGAAGATTGGGACACCTCTGTGAGAGCAAGGACTCGCAGGGTCACCTATCTAAAGAGTGAAAGCCGACATGTTTCTGCCCTCAGTAGTGAGCCTAGAAAGGTCTCGGGGCGTTCATCAGGGCAAAGGATCCCTAAGACTCACGCTAGGCGTATAAGAAAACACTATCCGTTAGTTAACAGTTTAAGAAAAGGAAACAAAAGAGGGGGGCCTACCTTACCAAGGAACTACCTGGAGGGGGCCTGTAGGGTATAAAACAGACCGACAATGAAGGCAACATTGTGACACAGCACTGCACAGCAAACCACAGCACACGTGAGGCAAATAATCATGCAAGGAACAATATTACTGGGTGCGACAACTAATCACATATAAACTCATGGACAGTAATGCTAAGGAGGGTAAGTGGATAAAGTTTTTACCCTATCCCTAGAGGCTAATGGCCTCTGGTATCCAGGAGAGGGAGTGTCCCCTTATAGTCAGACACTAAGGTTCAAAAGAAGGGGACATGGAGAAGGACATAAAAGAAAATACACCAAAAAATTGAAAAGCCTCTAGAATCCAAAGGCGAGGGCTAGTTGCAAAAATGTCCACCTGAAAGAGTTACAGTTAATAATAGCGCACTATCTAGAGAGCGTTAAATAGGGGGGGGGGAGGAAGGGGAACAGGAAAGGAAACGGCAAAAAGAAGAAAAAGAAGCAAGAAGCGCAGGAGAATCTTATCTGTGTGTCCAGGTGTTGCCGAATCACTCACTGCATCAAAGAGGGCGCTCGCTGTGCGCCTATACCGTCCTCTCTCTGGACTGCTTGGGTAAAGTGGCCAGGGAGAGACGGGTTTTATATGGTAGGAATCACCTTAATCAAGCGATCAGGTGGAGGAAATCACTGCCGCGGCCCGCGGTTACCTCGTCAGACGGACGTTGGGACCGGAAGAGGAGCTTCCGTGTTGGAGGCGGAGCAGCCGGCTCGTCGTCATTGTGCTTCCGGGGGGCCTCGGGTTGAAGCCTCTTGCTGCAGCCCGGGGCGTCAGGAAGTGACGCGAGGACCTCAGGGTCACTGGGAAACGTAGTTCCCTGGCGGCCCGAGGGCTGAAAAAACAATAACGGGGGGGGGAAGGAATGAAAGAATAAGGAGTGAGTAGGCAAAATGCAGGTACGGGGTAGCGGTGTGGGGGGGAGGGTTGGTTTGTGTGAGGAAGGGGAAAAGAGAAAGGGGGGGGAGAAAGGATAAGGGGGGGAAGAGATGGGGGAAACCAGAGAAGGAGAAAAATAAAGGAAAAATATATATATATAATAAAATAAATAAAGGGAAAAAATCAAATTGGAAGGAGAAAAATGCAAGAGAAAGAAATAAGAAGAAGAAGGGGAAGGGAAGGAGAGTTAGGCAAGGAAGGGTGTGAGAAGGGGTGGGGGAAGAAAAGGAAAAGGAAAGGAATAAAGGTAAAGACAAGAGAAGAAGAAAGAGATCACGGGGAAAAAGGGAAAGAGCAAGGGGAGATGGGCGAAACGCTGGGGAAAGAAGGGGTTTGAAGAGGGAAGGGGTGGAAAGAAGGGGATGAAGGAGGGGGGGGGAAAGGAGGGCGGGTTGGGAGGGGTTGAATAGGGGTATAGGAAGTGGATGGGGAGGAAAGAAAGGTAGAGCGGGTGGGGAACGACCTGGAAGGTGGGAGAGGGGAGGGGGACATGGATAGCGGGAAGACCGGAATGGTCAAGCTGGCAAGTAGCAAGGACCTATTTGTAAAGTGAGAACCAGGGTATCTCATCGTTCAGGCCGACTGTGTCTGTACGTAACCTCCACACCCAGCGTTGTTCAGCCCGAAACAGTTTCTGTGACATGTTGGGGGTTGTGGGGGGCAGATGCTCTAGGACCGTCCAGGACAGGTCACCCAGGGAATGGTTCTTCAGGAGGAAGTGACTAGTCAATTTGGTGGCATCGCGTTTACACCGGATCGTGATCCTGTGTTCGCAGATCCTTGTGCTGACCTTTCTGGTGGTCATACCCACGTATTTGAGTTGACAAGGACATCTGATCAGATAAATCACATTTTTGCTGTTACAGTTGGTGAGAGATTTTTGCACCCAAGGGGTTTTGAGGTCTAGGTTGATTGTAGTGGATTTTAGGGTTAGACGACATACACTACAGTTGCCACAAGGGTAGTGGCCTGCTGGGGTTGGTAGGTGCCAGAGAGTAGTTTGTCTGGGGTGAGATCTTTCTTTTGGTCTTGTGTGTACCACTAAGTCACGTATGTTGGACGTTCTCTTATAGGCATGTAATGGCTGCTGGAACGGTAAGCCACCTGATGTGAGGATCTTCCAATCCTCTTTCGCCCCCTCAGTCAGTGCGATCTGCCAGTACCCTGAAGTAAGATCAAACGTACTCAGGAACTTGGCAGCACCTAGTATGTCAACGAGCTCATCAGCTCGGGGAATGGGGTGAGCATCAGTCCGTGTGACTGAGTTGAGACCCCGGTAGTCCACGCAGAACCGGAGTTCTGGCTTGGCACCGGGGGAAGCAGCTTTAGGGACCAGCACCACAGGGCTGGCCCAGGGACTGCTGGATTTCTCAATAACCCCTAAGATCAACATCTTGGAGATCTCCTCCTTGATGCTGGCCTTGACCTTATCCGATAACCTGTAAATTTTGTTCTTTACAGGGGGACTGTCTCCAGTGTCAATATCATGAACACATAAATGGGTAAGTCCAGGAGTAAGGGAGAACAGGGAAGAGAACTGTTCTAAGGGTCAGAGAGTCAGATAGGATGACACCCCCCACGGAACCATCACCTTCTTTTGCAAAGAGGAGGTCGGGGAGAGGTTCACTCTCCTCTTCCATGCCCTCATCTATGACCAGGAGCATACTGACCTCAGACCTCTCAAAGTGAGGTTTGAGTTGGTTGTGATGGAGAACACTTAGGGGGTGCCTAGGGATCTTGAGGTCCACTAGGTAAGTGGCCTCCCCCTTTCGCTCCTTAACTTCAAAGCCAGTCCAGCGGTCCTGGAGAGCCCTAGGCTCCACTGGCTCCATCACCCAAACCTTGTCTCCAGGTGAGAACTCAACCAGAGTGGCCTTCCAGTCGTACCACTCCTTCATCACCTCTTGACTGGCCTCAAGGTTATCTTTGGCCTGCTTCCAGAAGTTTTGGGTTTGGTTGCGGAGGGCCAGCATGTACCTGACCACATCCTGGGAAGGTGTTGTGGGAGCTTTCTCCCAGCCCTCTTTAACAATGCTTAGGAGTCCCCTGACAGGGTGACCATAGAGAAGCTCGAAGGGGCTGAACCCCACCCCTTTCTCGGGCACCTCTCTGTAAGCAAACAACAGGCATGGTAAGAGGACGTCCCACTTACGTCTCATGGTTTCGGTCAGGCCACTAATCATGCCCTTCAGGGTCTTGTTGAATCTTTCAACAAGCCCATTGGATTGAGGATGATAAGGGGTGGTAAACCGGTAGGTCACCCCACACTCATCCCACATAGACTTCATGTATGCAGACATGAAGTTTGTGCCCCTGTCAGACACAACCTCCTTAGGGAATCCCACACGGGTAAATATTCCCAACAGGGCTCTGGTCACCACCGGTGCAGTCACTGTTCTCAGAGGGATTGCCTCTGGATAGCGGGTGGCATGGTCCACCAAAACCAGGATAAACCTGTTGCCCAAGGCAGTTTTGGTGTCCAAGGGACCAACAATGTTGATTCCCACCCTTTCAAAGGGGGTGACAATGACAGGGAGTGGGAGCAGGGGAGCCTTAAGCTGTTTCCCTGTCTTCCCACTAGCGTGGCAGGTGGGGCAAGCTCTGCAGAAATTAACTGAGGCTATCCTCAATCTGGGCCAATGGAAGTGGGTGACAAGCCTGTTAAAGGTCTTGTCTTGGCCCAGGTATCCTGCCAGGGGCATGTCGTAAGCCAGACCCAGTAGGAAGACCCGGTAACACTGGGGGACCACCAGCACACGGGCTGCCCCAGGACCTGGAACCTTAGGCTCACTGTAAAGGAGATCATTCTCCAAGTAAATATGGTGCGTGCCAGAGGCATCACCTGCTGCTTGGGCTGTGGCCTGTCGCCTCAGACCCTCAAGGGTGGGGCATTCCTTCTGCGCCTTGCAGAATTCTGCTCTGGTTGGCCCACCCTCTACTTGCCAGCCAGCAAGTTCAGGTAGGGTACCCAGGTGAGCTATGTCCTCTCCAGTTGGCTCAGGGGCCTCCTCCTCAGGGGCCCCGTCCACCACCGTGGGAACATTTGAGGCAGGTTTCCTGCGCCTCTTGCCCCTCCTCTTTGCAGCTGCCTGGGCCATTGTTCCAGGTTCCAGACACCCTTGACTCCCTTCCCGGGTAGCCATGGACCGTGTGGTCATGCAGACCGACTCAGGCAAACCTAACATCTCCAGGTGGGATCTGAAAGACAGTATGCTCAAGAGCATTGCCTAACAGACAATCTACAGGCATGGCAGGACTCACAGCTACTTTCAGAGTAGCAGAGACCCCACCCCACTCAAAGGGAACCAGAGCCACCAGTAGGTGACTCTCACGATTGTCAGTGACTATGACCTGGTGGAATGTATTTGGGACTATCTGCTCTGATGACACCAGCTGACTCTTGACAGTAGTCATGCTGGCTCCTGGGTCACGCAGAGCCTCCACCCTTTGCCCATCAATGGTGACCCTCTCCCTATACTTGGAAGTATTTTGTGGCATGTGGGCTTTGGGCACCATTTTTCTTTCTCCCAGGGATACTAGGGAAACCTCTGCCTGCTCCCCAAAGCTATCTGGGTCTGTCTCCCCCCCGAGCGCTACACTATTCAACCCAGGTGTCAGTCCGGTAGTGGATGGTGCTTTCTTGGAACACTGGGAGTCGCCCTTAGAGTGACCATGCTGGTAGCACTCTAAGCATTTGGGGATGAATTTCACTGATGATTTATCAAAATACCCTGTCTTTTTCCCAAATCTGGAAGAGGAATAGTCGCCACCCTCTCCCTGGGAATTCTTTTGGGGGCCTTTTGAGAGTTCCTTATCTGTAAGTTTATCTCCCCCCTCTTTCTTCTGTTGGGAACCCTGACCACCTTTGTTGGTGTCCCCCCCAGATATCCTTCGGGACACTCTGGTGCTAACCCAGAGGTCCGCCTCCTCAGCAAGCTTCCTGGGATCAGTCAGCTTACTATTTACCAAGTGCTGGCGCAACTCTGTAAAAGTAACACTGAGCATATGCTCTCTCAGAATCAAGTCATATAACCCTTTGTAATCATCTACTTTGCTGCCCCGCACCCATCCATTCAGTACCTTACTGCAAAAGTCAAATAAATCTACCCATATTTGTGTGGATTGTTTGGTGCTGTCCCTGAACCTCTGACGGTATCCCTCAGGGGTAAGCCCAAACTTGGCAAGTAAGATGGCTTTCTGAAGTGGGTATGTGTTTCGATCCTTAGGATCCAGTGTGAGAAGTGTGTCCCTCCCCAGTATTGGCACATAACTCCACATAGCTGTACCCCATTGCCCTTCAGGAACCTCATAAGCCTCTAGTGCAACTTCATAAGCAGCAAGCCACTTATATATGTCATCTCCCACCAGAAAACTGGGCACCACATTTTTGGGAATACAAACCTTCTTTTCTCCACCAGGTCCTGTCTGTATGCTGCCACCATTACTGCTGGACTCAGACTGTCTTGCCTTGATCTCCAGCCCCTTGAGACTCAGTTCATGAGCCAACAAAAGTTTCTTTTCTGCCAAAGCTCTCTCAGCTCCAATCTTCTTGGCTGCTCCTTCAGCTTCAGCTTGTTTGGCTTCTTTTTCTGCCCTCCTTTCCTCCTGTTGAGCCTCAATTTTTAATTTTGCCATTTGCAATTGAAACTCTCTCCTCTCTCCTTTCCTTTTCTGTCAGGCTTTGATAAGAGACACAGCTCCCTGGTTTGGCAGGAGGCACAATTGCAGTGGTAACATTATCCATTAATGGAAAGAAATCCTCTGAGGGGCCATCCTCTGGACCCTCCTCCTCAACATCCTCCTCTGAATGGGCTTCTGCCCAGGCCCTCAGCGCCATTTGAAATTCCTCCTTTCTGGAGCCACCTTGGGTGGGTACTCCCATATCCCTGCAGAACCCTTTCAGCTGTTTGACAGTATGGGCCATATTTATACTTTTTGACGCACAACTGCGCCAACGCAGTTGTGCGTCAAAAAATTTAACGTCGGCTAACGCCATTCCAAAGCGCCATGCGGGCGCCTTATTTATTGAATGACGTTAGCCGGCGCAGCTGACTGGTGTGCGTCAAAAAAAATGACCCACACCAGGCAGCGCCGGCAAAAGGAGAAAATGGAGCTTGGGCGTCAAAAAATGGGGCAAGTCAGGTCTGAGTCAAAATATTGGCCTCAACCCGATTTGCGCCATTTTATTTTACTCCCAACCCCCATTGAAATGACTCCTGTCTTAGCACAGACAGGAGTCATGCCCCCTTGCCCAATGGCCATGCCCTGGGGACTTATGTCCCCTGGGCATGGTCATTGGGCATAGTGGCATGTAGGGGGGCACAAATCAGGCCCCCCTATGCCACAAAAATAAATAAATAATAATACTTACCTGAACTTACCTTAAGTTCCCTGGGATGGGTCCCTCCATCCTTGGGCGTCCTCCTGGGGTGGGCAAGGGTGGCAGAGGGTGTCCCTGGGGGCATGGGAGGCACCTCTGGGCTCCTTCCGAGCCCACAGGTCCCTTAACGCCTGCCCTGACCAGGTGTTAAAAAATGACGCTAAAGCGGCTGGACGTCATTTTTTAAGGCCCGCCCACTCCCGTGCGTCATTTTTGCACGGGAGTTTAAATAAGGCGCACATGCCTTGGAGTCATTTTTTAGAAGGGAACGCCTACCTTGCATATCATTAACGCAAGGTAGGTGTCCACGCTAAAAAATGACGCAAACTCCAAGATCTTTGGCGCTAGACGGGTCTAACGCCAAAGTATAAATATGGAGTTAGCTTTGCGTCGGATTTGCGTAAAAAAAAACAATGCAAATCCGGCGCAAACAGAGTATAAATATGCCCCTATATGTCTCCAACAGGGCTAGGACAAAATCTGTTTGAGACCCAGCCTGAGACATGTTGAGTGAGGATTTCAGTAAAAAATTAACAGGAAAAACGGATAAAAAAGTTGACCTTTAACTGTGGGTAGGTAGTGGAATACTTAGCTACTGTATGTCACTGCACAAATACAAGTCCTATCCTCACCCCTGATCACCAATGTTAGAAATGGGGTCTTTGGTTGGCAGTCAGGTTACCCCCTGTCCAAGCAAGGACCCTCACTCTAGTCAGGGTAAGTCACACACAATCCAAATGATCCTGTGCCCACCCTCTGGTAGCTTGGCACTGAGCAGTCAGGCTTAACTTAGAAGTCAATGTGTAAAGTATTTGTGCAATAAATCATACAATAACACCACATAGCACCACAAAAATACACTACACAGTGTTTAGAAAAATATATGATATTTATCTGGATATTTGTAGGTCAAAAATTATCAAAGATGCAATAAGAAAATGTAAAGATATCACTGAAAAGTGATATAAAGTGTCTTAAGTCTTTTAAAAGCAAACAAAATCTCTTTCAAGCACAAAGTACCTGATTTGAGTGAAAAATCTCTGCAAAGGGCCGCAGAGGAGGAGATGCGTGGAAAAATGGTGTGTGCGTCGCTTTCGGCCCTTCACACACGGACTTGCGTCGTTATTTTCCACGCGGGGAAGATGTTGTGTTGTTTTCCGGAACGCGGTCGGCCTCCTCTTCGGGTTGCGGGATTTTCAGACGCCCCGGGGTCTGTGCGTGGAATTTTGGGCTTGTTGGCAAGCTCTGCATCGTTCCTTTGGGCGATGCGGGGACATTTCTCCCTCACGGCAGGCGTGGCGTCCATTTCCTCTCTGGGAGTCGGACGTCGTCGTCCCAGGTCGGCTGTGCGTCGATCTGGTGGGCCTTGCGTCAAAGTTCCGGTCGCACCTTAGGCGCCTCGTCGATCTTTTCCTTGCAAAGTCGAGCGGCGTCGTCCTTGGTCGGCGTGCGGTGAGGTTTTCACCGCAGAGCAAGCTGTGCATCGTACTTTTCGCCGCACAAGTTGCAAGAGAGAAGTCTTTTTGGTCCTGAGACTTCAAGGAACAGGAGGCAAGCTCTATCCAAGCCCTTGGAGAGCACTTCTTCACCACAGCCAGGGAACAACAAGGCAGCAGGGCAACAGCAAGGCAGCAGTCCTTCAGAGAAAGCAGTCAGGTGAGTCCTTTTGGGCAGCCAGGCAGTTCTTCTTGGCAAGATGCAGGTTCTGGTTACAAGTTTCTTCTCCAGGAAGTGTCTGAGGTGGTAGGGCAGAGGCCCTGTTTTATACCCAAATGTGCCTTTGAAGTGGGGGAGACTTCAAAGAGTGGCTTAGAAGTGCACCAGGTCCCCTTTCAGTTCAATCCTGTCTGCCAGGGTCCCAGTAGAGGGTGTGGCAGTCCTTTGTGTGAGAGCAGGCCCGCGACCCTCCCAGCCCAGGAAGACTGGTTCAAAATGCAGATGTATGCAAGTGAGGCTGAGTAACCTGTGTTTGGGGTGTGTCTGAGTGAATGCACAAGGAGCTGTCAACTAAACCCAGCCAGACGTGGATTGTAAGGCACAGAAAGATTTAAGTTCAGAGAAATGCTCACTTTCTAAAAGTGGCATTTCTAAAATAGTAATATTAAATCCAACTTCACCAGTCAGCAGGATTTTGTATTACCATTCTGGCCATACTAATTATGACCTTCCTACTCCTTTTAGATCAGCAGCTACCACTTCAATAATGTATGAGGGCAGCCCCAATGTTAGCCTATGAAGGGAGCAGGCCTCACAGTAGTTTAAAAACGAATTTAGGAGTTTTACAATAACAGGACATGTAAACTACACAGGTACAGGTCCTGCCTTTTACCCACACAGCACCCTGCTCTAGGGGTTACCTAGAGCACACCTTAGGGGTGACTTATATGTAGAAAAAGGGGAGCTTTAGGCGTGGCAAGTACTTTTAAATGCCAAGTGGTAGTGGAAGTGGCAGTGAAACTGCACACACAGGCCTTGCAATCGCAGGCCTGAGACAAGGTTAAGGGGCTACTTAAGTGGGTGGCACAACCAGTACTGCAGGCCCACTAGTAGCATTTAATCTACAGGCCCTGGGCACATACAGTGCACATTACTAGGGTCTTATAACTAAATTAAATAGTCCAATTGGGTATGATCCAATGTTACCATGTTTAAAGGGAGAGAGCATATGCACTTTAGCACTGGTTAGCAGTGGTAAAGTGCGCAGAGTCTAAAAACCAGCACAAACAGTGTCCAGAAAGTCGAGGGAGGCAGGCAAAAAGTTAGGGGTGACCACCCTAAGGCTGTCAGGTCTAACATCGGCCCTCCAGTTGTCCCTTTGAGACAGTGTCCAGACCTTCAAAATGGTTATGGCCCCTAGATTTAATTACCTCTCCTTAATGCTCCCTGTCAAAATTGCAGCTGGAATCTTATCGCAGATAGATGCTGCAGTCCACAAGCATGTTTGGGGCCCTACTTCTCTGAGACTAGCTTCCAATAAACTATGTGCAACAACAACAGCAGGTGGCCTCCTGTTGCCCCATTTTAGAACTTGCTACAAGGCACACTTGGGACCGCCAAGAGCCTGAAGCTGGTGGAAATGGACACCGTCTGGAAATTGATGAGTGGCCTGCTGAATCTAGAATATTTCCTTCACCCCAAAGCACGCTGTGGTACAATGGGGCCCTCACTATAGACACTATGAACTTAACCCGCTCCTCTCTTGGTGGACTGGAAACACAAAGGTGTCTCTGAAGTCCACCACTGTCTGACAGAGGGTTCGGTTGTACCCTACATGCAGCTTGCCAAAGACTATCATCTGCTGAGGTCACACTTCTGGAGATACTTGCAAATCAGCCACTGCTTCCATACACATCACTGTGTATCTACTTGGGCCCACATCCCTTCCTTGTTACACTCTTACTTGGTGAAGTGGGCCACTATAGCAACACAAAAGGATGATGGACAGCACAGTGAGCAAGGGACCCACGTCTGAGCATTACGGAGTGCTGACAATGTAAACACTCATCCCCAATCACAGATCTGGGTTTAATCCATCGTTCTTTTGCTCACTATGCCATCCCAGTTTGGACCCAGCCATATGCAAATCAGTCTTGACCCTGTTCCTCATGGGAACAGTCCAGCCCAAACTGCCTGGCCAGGTCCTCCCTGGACCAGAAACAAGCATCCTGGGACCGGTTTCAGAGTTTCACCCTTCTTCAGCCAGGCTAGCTTGAATCCAGTGGCACAGTGAGCAAGGGACCCACTTCCGGGCATACCCTTCCCACTTAGGGCAATTTTAGCAACACAAAAGGATGATGGACGGAGTGCTGACAATGCAAACACTCATCCCCAGTCACAGATCTGGGTTTAATCCATTGTTCTTTTGCTCACTATGCCACCCCAGTTTGGACCCAGCCATATGCAAATCAGTCTTGACCGTGCTCCTCATGGGACCAGTCCAGCCTGAACTGCCAGGCCAGGTCCTCCCTGGACCAGAAACAAGCATCCTGGGACTGTTTTCAGAGTTTCACCCTTCTTCAGCCAGGCTAGCTTGAATCCAGTGGCACAGTGAGCAGGGGACCCACGTTTGGCATACCCTTCACACTTTTTGGCAACTTTAGCAACACAAAAGGATGATAGGCGGAGTGCTGACAATGCAAACACTCACCCCCAGTCACAGATCTGGGTTTAATCCATCGTTCTTTTGCTCACTATGCCACCCCAGTTTGGACCCAGCCATATGCAAATCAGTCTTGACCCTGTTCCTCATGGGAACAGTCCAGCCCCAACTGCCAGGCCAGGTCCTCCCTAGACTGGAAACAAGCATCCTGGGACCGGTTTCAGGGTTTCACCCTTCTTCAGCCAGGCCAGTGGGCCACTATACAAATTGTTTTCTGTCTAATAAGACCTGCTTATATTGATATTGTTTTCTGAACCCTTAGAGTGCTTTCTCAATATATAGTGGCAGGAATGCCTTGAAGTCCAATACTTTCTACTGGACTGGTGTGAACTCAAGAAAACACATGGCAGAGGCCTCCCAGAAGTGTGAATGAAGGCCAGTTTCTTCAAGATCCTCCAGGACTGGCACTGAATGCCAGCTAAATTTGCAGAGCAAAATTTGTGCCCACTTTCGACCGCTGGCACTGTCAACAAACTGGTTGTGATATTCTTCACATACTCTGGTCATTCCCTGCAATCTGACTGGTTTGGGAGGGAGTTGGCCTAATGATGAGTGAGAAATGCAGGTGCCTTCTTCATTTTACAGCTGTAATGGCCATTTTGCATGCTACACAAGCCATCTTAGACCCCACTCATCATTAAAAAAAGATAGATGGCCTCTGTTCTGGTGGCTGCTCAAGTGCTTCCTATGCAGGTGGATGTCCCCAATTTTGCCTACTTTGGAGGATTGGCTCGAGGCCTTGGCTGCGACTGCTGCCCACTAACAACTTATATAGAGATTGAATGTCCAGTAGCCCATTTCCAGAGACATTTGTGGGACCTTTCTCTGGGAGGATCAGCTGTTAACGGGAAACCATGGTTTTCTGTTGTGTATGCTTATTTGACCTCTTATTCTGGTGCTTTGCCGTCCATATGGCATTTTCCGTCTAGTCATCCCAATGAGTTACTGTTGGGGCACTGTGAACCTTTAGACAAGGCTGTTCATCTCTTTTTCCCATGTAATGCCTTTCCATGTAGCTTTCTATTTTTGATGACTTCTTCTTTTCACTTTACACATTTACTGAGTTCAGGTTATCTTTGCATTACTTTTGCAATTTGGTAATTGACTGCTTGTCCACGTTATGGGTTTTTGGTTGCTTCTTGCGCCATTGAATGTTAAGGTCTAATGTGTATCCAAATATAGTTATAGAGCAATTAAAAGAAAAATAAGCTTCAAATGGAGCCCCTTGGTGCTCTACTCACACAGAACAGCATTAAAATTCAACGATATGCCACAATACACAACTCTTCTAAAAACCTTTCTCTGCCTCAGTTATCCAATGCCTCAAACACTACCTGTACCTCATTTAGACCTCGATGTTCAGCTCCTACCTCAAGCTTAACCACACCAAGACAGAATTTCTGTTATCTGGCAAGTATAACAAGCAAGAAATAGTACAAACCTGGCTCATTGACATGAACCTTGATTACTTCAAACCCCAAACTTCACAGAACGCCATGTCACTTGGATTTACCCTAGACAGCAGTCTCTCCATCAAAGAATACAGTGCCAAAACAAAGCTAGCCTGGAGCCAGCTCTCTCTCCTAAAGAAAGTGAAATATTTCTTCCAGAAAGGGACTTCAGAATTTGTGTTCAAGTGCTCTTGCATCTAGGTGGTGGTAACATCCTGCTCCATGGCCTGCCTGACCGCATATTAGCCCTTCTTCTTGCCTCAGAATGGCTCTTTCAGAGCCTGAAGAAATATGATCACATCACCCCATTCTCATGGAGCTCCATTGGATCACCTTTGCTGCCCGTGCCATCTTCAAAACCAGCTGCATTTCTGTACAAGGCCATCATGACCAGCACCCTAGCTTATTTTGCAGATAAGCTGGGAATCTATGGGGCCCCTTGGCACACCTGCAGCCAGGACACCATCAGATTGGATGACTAAAAGGATGGTCCAGTCCTGCACAAGAATCATATACTCTTTAATGCCCCTGACTTCTCCCAAGAGGCGAAAGTTGAAAGTAAACATTGTTTTGCAGTTTGTCCTGCCCTGTACGAAGCACACATCAGAAACAGGTTACTGTAGCCAGCTACTGTGCTCATCAACAAGGAAATAAATAAAGGGAAAGAATTAAAGAGTATCATAAACCGAAAGACTGAGAAACATTCTGGTGACACTGAGCTAATCAGCCATGGACACATGGTACAAACATGTGACACATCCCTGTAGCAGGAAAAGGAACAGTGATGCTACTGTAGTGCCCTCACTATCTGAAAGGAAGAGACTGGAATCTGTCTCAAAGAGATGGACTGACAAAGAATGGTCAGGAGACAGTGACTCAAGGAGAGGTAGGGCTAAATCCACTGCCTCTCCTCTTAAACTCAATACTGTGGAATAACCAACCGTCTGTTGTCCAACTGTCTCTCCCTTCCTTTCTTCATCTGCGTTCACACCACTTGTTCAGGTGAACTTGACTCATGCATTGCATCATAGACTCTTGGATGTGGTTTGGATGCTTATTCATGGATGCGACAAGACAACGATGTATGTGTATTCTTTCTCGTGTTTGCCTCTCTTTTTTGCAGAATAATGATGGCAGGGTGCATCCTATCCTCCATGCTACATTCACATTTTCTATTGTGCTGTGAAGCATGTCCCACACACATAAGATATCCAGGAAGTTTTTTTGCAGCAGAGCATATTTCGTTGCTCTTTACACACTGATCAGTCATTCACATGCTTTTTGGTTTCTGTGTTTAGTTCATTATTTTCTTTTTTTAAGGAAACAGGTGGGGTTGTCAGAACCTGGTAGTGATGCCCACCTGTAAATAGTTTGGGCCAGACGCATGTCTGACAAATAGGCACCCCACACACTTCTTGCTGTCCCAATTCACCCTGGATAATCTTTTAGAGATGAGACCTTCATCTAGTTGATTTTTCCTTCCATCCAAGCATATATCTACAATTACATCTTTACATCCTCCACCCCTCCTCCTCCTTTGCCCTCATGATTCCCACTCCAGTTTCCTCAGTTTACTATTGACCATAGCAATAGACTTGGGCTCTTGTCGGTTAAGTTTAATTTAATGTATTGTTTTAAGGTTATTGAATTCCACAATTGAGATAGCTCATCTATTTCTAATCTCTCAAGTCTTTTAAACTTGTCTTTCAAACCCTCTTTTCTATTGGTAAATTAGGTATCTCCACCCCAGTTCTTAAGCTGATGAACAGTTCCTCTGCCATATTTCCTCTCTCAGCAAGCAATGCCATAATTCACAATTAACACTTGGCTCTTGCACCATCATACTGGTTATCTGTGCCCTGAATACTCACTTACTGATTGTTAACCCTTATTGGTCTGGTACTTATACTGTCACCCATGTGACCAACTCAACTCATATTGCTTTCACTCAATGTAAATGGTTTATCCCACTTTGTGAAATGCAGGAAAATACTGTTGTATCTTGCCACAAAAACTCCTATCATAACCTCAGTTTACAAAATGTACCTTTTATCAAACAAGTGGGTAAACGTAAAAGGAACTGGGTGGATAAGCAGTAGGAGAACACCTAGGCCTGTTGTGACAATTGAACCTTCTTTATTTCTGTCCTACTAGAAAAGATGTGGTGTGGGTACTACTCCAAAAACATCTGCAATACATAATCCGAAAGATCTGAATATATCAGATGGAGAGGTACATGTTTGTTCCACACTCTTAATAGACTTCACATACAGACCCCATACTGCTTAAACCCTCTTCCTGGCATCAGTTCCCAGGGTTCTCACTGACTTAGGCTCCACACATGTGGCCACAGGATGGGTTGGAATGCTGCTTTAGACCCATAAGGGATCGGTCTGGCCCTGCAGGTAGGGATAACGCAAAAGATAAGGGCCTACTCTTGAGATTTTTGAATACCACGGTATTCTGGACCAATGGACTATGACCCACCCTGGAAATAGACACTGTACCTCATGTGTGCATAGCTCTTGCTCTAGGAGAGATTACTTCCTTACTTCATGAATAGGTTGTTCATTAATCTTTCACTGTTATTTTTTGAAGAGGGAATTTCAGATCACTCACTGATAGCACTAGATTAGGAGCAGGTCCACAATGTTCCTCATCATCTAGGCAGTGGAGAATGAATCTGAAAAGATTCAAGCAGTTAGCAGAGATGGCCTCCTTACGAGACCATCTTAGCATGTACCTAAGTTTGTATACAGACTAGTGGGTATATTTATGAGCCCCTTTGCATTGCTCATTCACCACACAAGAGTGACACAACTGAAAAATGAGATTTATGAAGCCAGGCAAGACCACCTTGCGTGACCCTGAGTGACTTCATAAATCTTGAGTAAGCGCAAATCACTGTGTTGGATCACTCTGTGCCAGCTAGGAGCTTCCATGTGTTTTGTGTGGGTGCTGTACGCAACAGTAATGGATTTTGATGCATTCCTGGATTTACCAGAAGTGTCAGACCTGGGAATGCGGCAAAAACCTACAAGGCAGGAATGTGCCATATTGACCTAAATATGCGTATTTCTGCCCTGTCCCTGTCATACAGTATAGCTCAGCAAGGTGGTTTGCTGTGCTCCACTGCGTGACAATCTCATAAATATGCCCCTAAGTTTCTTCATCTCAAATATTACGACCAACTAGAAAAAACTGTCAGGTGTACTTTTTTGAGAAAATCGAAGTGGCCAAGCCTACGCTGAGGGGTGAACCAATCAAACTTGAGACCACATTCATGGTCACAAAACAATCATACATACAACTGTAACTCGCAATTATGAAGGGACGCCCTTGGATCGCCCCTTCCTAATTGCGACTTGCAAATCCTTTTTGCGATTCGGTAAATAGATTACATCAAGAAAAAAGCTTTGTACATCTGGCCCAGGGTGTTCAACCCTTAAGGCACGAAGTCTGTATAGTTTAGTGTACGTCCTTATGCAAAGTCAGAGGGCTACTCATCCTTTTTAGGGTTGAGTCTGCGTTGCATGCGCTCGAGCGAGACTCTTTTGTATTTAGAAAAGGTCTTGGAGCCCTGTCAACTTCACGTCAGTGTTTTTTAACGGTTCGTGGGCTTCCCTAATAAAATCTGCTTGCTTTCATTAGTCGAAGGCACCCATATGTCATGCCTTTTCCGGTGGCTAGCCCTCCTCGAGCGCAGCGACCAAGTACAGAAAACATACGAGGCTCGCTGTTTTTTCCATCGGGCTTGTGGACTTTTTTTTCTCTAATTTACGAGCGCGATCTCGCTTGGCAGAAGTCGAGCGCTTTACATACTTGATTTCACTTTTTCGGGTTATGTACATAAATGCACTTTTGCCCGATAGGTGAAAAGTCGGGTTAAGAGTTTACAACGCGATCAGCTCTAACATGAGCAAATGCAAGACCCGTTGCATTGTAAATGCTTGTTTTCTAATGATATGTCTTGAATGTGGCGCATGATGTGACCCTACTGAAGGTTGCCATCTTGTGTAGGAATCGTTTTTCATTTGTTTGGTGTGCAGGATTTGGCATTACTTGCCATTTACTGTAATTTTTCTATTCTAATTATTCAACTTGCTGTTTGTGCTATACTGTATATCATATTGTACCATGTGATGGAACTAGCACGATGTTAAGTGAAGAAACAATAGCTAAAGCAGCAGTGCAACATTTTGTGACACACACAGAGCAAGCACAGTGTAGGAAGCAGCAACACTTCATTTAGATATATCAAGAACATTACAGGCATCTGCAGATCCATCATAACGCTGTGTCAGGTGTAAGTAGCACATCTTGTCCTATTTATTTCTTTTGACTTACCTTACTGTTTTCGTGGGAATAGATGAACTACAATGCCTGTTAGGAGGCATCTTGAAATCTCTATAGCATTTACAAGCCATAGTGCAGACAACAGATGAATGCAGCAATGTGCGCCATAATGTGATATACCTAAAAATCTCCTTTCTCCATGATATGGTTAGTACGATCTGTTGTGTTATTTCTCCACATTCTTTTACACGCAGTCTTATTTTTCCATAATAATGTCATATTGCAAAGAAAGAACACAATACACAAATACTCGGGTTCTGATTTGTGTGTATTAGGGGTTATATATACCCCATCCGGTAAAGTCATTTATAGGCAATGACTTCTGTGCTATGTTTTACATGGCAATGAGACAAAACACCCTGAATTGGTATTTAGCATAACAAATTCCCTTGTTTGTCTTTTGTTCTGGAGGCTTTACTCTAAGAAGTCTAGGTAGGATTTTATTGGGAAAATCTGCCATGGGAAAACAGTGAGGTATAATACATTGCTGATAAAAACATAAAAATTGTTTTACTTTTTTAATTTTTCTCAGTCACACATCCTTACTCATGACCACATTCCAGTCTATCACTTTTGTTTCCTACCATGCCACCTCAGACAGGAACCAGCCATAAGCAAATCGGACACCAAAACAGCATTATGAAGAACCAATTGATCTGAAGCACAGGGTAGCCTGTATAATAATTTTATGGATACCATCGTGTTCCAGGAAGTAACCATACTTAATTGGAAAGCCAGGATTTGGGGACGGTATATTGTGTGAATATTGGATTACCTAGAATATTTAAGGGTAAATTCTAGTATTCTACCTTGTTATTGCCACAACTTTATGTATCTGAATTGCTGATATTGCAGCTTAATCAGCAGCAGAATCACTTTTGAAAGGGATTCTCTTACTCGGCTGTACCAACGTGTCAACAAATGGAATCTGCATTTTTAGATTTTTTTCATTTTTATGGACATTTTGATAACAAAGCAACCGTTAGGTGGGCATACCCCCTGGAAAAGATTTTTCTTTTTGCCAATACTGTTTTTTAAATTAATTTTTGCATAGTGTCAAATAACAGCAGTACATTCGATGTAGATCCCATCAAAAAAACATGCTGCTGCAGTTTACAGTATCTGTTGTAAAGGGGGAGCACATCTGTTACAGTACAAAGCAGCTTTAGATCTAGCCATCAAGCAACAAGTATCTAGTAGTAAACATTTCCCCAAAACATACCTACCCTCTTAAACAAAAATTACCCCTAACCCTATGTAAAGGAAGAAAGAAACAGAAAAGAAAGGAAAACAGTTAAGGCACATGGATGCCTCACATCCTGCTATGTCTGGATGTTGGTTGGCTAAGTGGGAGTTAAGGCGGCTTCTTGTATGAAGTAGGGGAGGTCCCACTTCCAGTCGAGGGGCTTCATTTCACATTGTGAAAATTGGAGGAGGATGAGCGCCCTCATACGTGGCAAATACACGCACAATGGAAGCCTTCTGGAGAGGTATGTCATCAAGGGTCCCCAGGTGAATTAAAAGTTTTTATTATTGTCGAAGAAGATGTCTGCCATTCTTTCCATCATGATGGCTTGCCAGAGACGGGCATGCCATTATGAAAGCATCTTTTCTCTTCCAGGTCGCAGCTAGCGCCAACTTGGTTGCACCTAGACATAGCCACATTTTGGCTAGATCTTCTTTAGTTTGCTATTTAAGTGTGTCATCATGGAGGATCAATAATGCAAAGCCCAGGTTATCTGGCATCGGGTATCCCAAGATGTCTTTGATTTGTGCTGGGATCTCAGACTAAAATGGTTGAATCGTTGGGCAGTATATGGTGGAAATTACCTAGTAAGCAACTCCCTTTCCAGCAGGATTCAGAAATCTAGAAGAGGTTTTATCCTCCCAGAATTTAAATTGAAACTCCCACCTCAACATGCCCGAAAACTCCTAAGCACTTCCATTCTTTGCTACCCGTTGGTCTACAGAATTTTAGTTTTCTACTCTCATTTCTCCCAAAGCTAATGTTCTTAGCAACTCTCCTGCCCTTTCCCCATGTATCTGTTCAAGAGACCTAATATTCTCAGCCTTGTAGAGTATGTGAGGCCCTAAAGTCTTGATTGAAGTAGTACATCTCTGGGCACCATGGTTTTTTAAAGACTCATTCCATGCCCAGGGTGGCATTTACCAGTTTCTAGTAACCCAAAAGCAACAAAAGCCCCTGTAACCACTTCTCAAATGTTGGAACCTGATTCTTACCATAATGACAGAATTGCTTGTTTATTCGCTAGAATCAAATGTGATATTCTCTTCCCACTTATTAAACGCAGTTGGCAAAATATTTGCGCTGGTCAACCTAGAATCATTACATCACTTCAGCTGTTTAACTAATGTCTCGTAGCTAGCCTGACTCCTCTATTATATCAGCCCAGTACCCCTCTAGCCTCTGGCAACTCTAGAAAATATGCAGAAGATTGCCCATATCATCACCCCCTCCAGCATCCCATCCTCTTTGATGTGCCATTTGCTTGTGGTCTAGACCTTAATGCCTTCAATAGATGGGTTTATAGTACCCTATGTTTATAAATGTCTGACAAAAGTATTTGCTCCAAGACAAACCTCATGACATTGCTTATCATCTTATGTGATACCCAAATCTCTTTCCTATTGTAACCAGCATGCTACTTTGGTGTTGGTGTGCTTTGTGTTTAGGAGAGTGTATATTATATTTTACAACCTAGTTGATATGCAGAAGATTCCCTCTGGAGAAATCCCTCAAAGGGCGTGAGCTCCCTTGTTGTTCTTGATTTCAAGTGAAAAACGCTTCTTTTCAAAAAGTGAGGTTACCTAAGAGGAGTGGGAGGCCAGCCCTATCCTGTGCCACATTAGGAAATTTATATATTTATTAACTATATTATTAAAAAAACTACTGTGCATAAAGTTAAAAACAAACAGACGTATGGGAAAGTTGACACTGACTAGCATGTCACCCTCTTGCTCCTGTATGGGTGTTGAACCTGGCCCTTTTTGCAGGGTCACCCCAAATATTTTGCCTTCCTCCTACTATTTTTCTGACCTTCTTTTTGTTGGCTTTAGAACTCTGGGCTCTTCACAATTGCTAATAAGTGCTAAAGTGTACGTGCTTTCCACTCGAAACATGGAATATTTGGTTTACCCCTATTTGGCATATTTAATTTACTTGTAAGTCCCTTGTAAAGTGGTAACCATATGCCAGGGCTTGTGAGTTAAATGCTATTAGTGGGCCTGCAGCACTGATTGTGCCACCTATAGAAGTAGATTTTCAAACCTGTTTCAGTCCTGCCACTGCAGTGTCTGAGTGTGCAGTTTACTGACACTTTGGCTTGGGATTTAAAACTACTTTCCAAGCCTTAAACTCCCCTTTTAGTACACAGAGGTCACCCCTAAGGTAGGCCCTAGCTAGCCCTATGGGCAGAGTGCTGTGTACGTAAAAAGGAGGAGATGTACTTTTATTTTTTGTATGTCCTAGTAGTAACAAACAGCCTAATTCATTTTTCACTACTGTGAAGTCTGCTCCTTTCATTCTTTAGCATTAGGAATTCCCGTATACACTTTAAAGTGATAATTCCTGATCAGAAAGGAGTAGCTTTGTCATGTTTGATATGTGTGGATGGTAATGATAAAACCTACTTGCTGGTGTAGTTGGATTTTGCATTACAATTTTAGAAATGCCACTTTTAGAAAGTGAACAAAAGAAACAAAAGCCAACACTGTAAAGTACTTGAAAATAATTATTATTCAAAATGAGAAGGCTACACCAATGACCTCTCACTTACATCAGCTGTTAACATTTATTGAGAAAAACTGTTTTAATATTAGAAAGACAAAAACAGAAATGAGCAATAACTTCATGTAAAGAATTGGCACTACAAAAACATTGCTTACATCAAAAACACATGACAAAAATACAAATCCAGAAACAAAGAATAACACATCTACTTGAAAGATATAATTCAGCTTCTGCACAAATTTTATAGGCTCCACCTTAGAAAGCAATATTGCGTGGAGGCGCTGATTGTAAGTCTTTTATGATAGCTCAGTCATGGATGATGTACATTACAAGACAATACTTTAAATTCACCCTAAAGGCATACTCTTCTTTGAGAGCGCTCACCACTGCTCCCTATTGTCGACACATTTCAAACCACCTGGATTCAAGGGTTCTCTTCAGGACACAGAATGCCTAGGCACAATACCAAAGCTGGGGTCTCTCGATTCGGGTCTCTCTTCAGCAACGTCCTCCCTGCTTCATTATTCTGATTAGATTGGCCTAGCCTCGCTATTTTAGAGGCCGTACCCCTGGGCTGGGCGAGGGACAGGCGGCTCACACTTTACATTTGTATAGGTTGTGTCCTGCCCTGCTGATCTATCCCCTACTGATGTCTGGAATCAGGACTGGGTTGAAAGGGTTGTTGTGCCCTTAAAAGGGTTCCTTTGAATTCACCCCTCGATCAAAGACAATTTTGAGTATTAGTACAGGGGCTGCTGGCTCTACAAACTGCACATTGCCAGAGGACTTCTGTGCTGCCAGGAGAAACCACCATTTGGACTACTTGCTTTTGTTGTGCTGGCCTGCTGCCTGTTGTGCTCCTGGAGGGACTGCCACTCTGCAATCTACCTCATGTGCTGGCCTGCTGCCTGCCCACCTCTTTGTGCCCTAGTGCTCTCCAAGGGTTCGTTGGCTTGCCCGCTGTTCTTTCCCGAGGTCTCAGGGTTATCAAAGACCTCATGAGCTGCCTGGGTACGGCTCACCACACGGTTCTAACTGACCCTGCACTCCTCCTGGTGAGAGTGCACTGGATTGTGAGCTGGCCCTGCTGGGAAGTGAGTGCTGAGTTTTTGCTCCTGTCTTTCTCTGTTTTCATAAGCCCCCGCTGACTTGTGCCTGGCCTGTCGGAGTCTCCGTTTCCCTCCCTGCGGATCAGATACTCATTGAAGGGAATCTCCATTGTGGCCTCTCTCTCCCATGAATAGAAGGGGGGAAAAGAGTGCCCATTCAACCGTACTCTATTTCCCTGACTACTACCCATGGTCCCCCATAACTAGAACTGATCCAAATCCAAAATTGCAGCCAAACCCAATTGACTGCAGGATGTCCACCATCATACCCCAGTTCACCTGATCAAATGTCTTTTGGGCAACGTGCAAGAGATTGGCTGCATTCTTTCCTTTTTTTTCTTGCTGTATCAATAAGGGGAAGGGACTTCTTGGTGTTGTCACCAGTGTTGCAACCTTGAATTAAACTTGCCTGATCTGCCTGGATCATAGAAGGCAGTTTATGCTTTAACCTGCTCACTTGCACTTTGATGAAGGCCTTAGAGTCAATATTAAATACCAAGATCAGGTGGTAAGAGCCACAAATAAGAAGCTGTTGGCAGGCTTCATGATTAATCAGATTGTAACTTCTGACATAGATTTATTCACTCCACATGAAACCCCAAACTATTGAAGACATATACCAGGAGGTGGCCAGTAGGCGGGGGCAAAGGCTACATTAAAGGGGTCTAAGAAGCTCCAGGGTCCCTGCATTTGTGTCCCTTTAAGGCTCTAATTGCCCTCAGTATTCACATCAAGAAAAAGCTGTGTATTCCAAATATGAGCCCCTGCGGAGTGGGTATGAGAGTTCTAACAGAAGGCCTTCAAGGCTTGTAGCTTTCCTATCTCCATTCCCTGAATCACTCTGCCCTCCATTTACATTTTTGAAATAAGGTTGTGCATCTAGCATACTTGTGACTTACTAGCCTTCAACCTGGCAGCTTCCTAAATTATTGTTTCACAGATCACAGACCTTATGGCGTCACACACCACACCCTTCTCGACCTCTCCTGTGTCATCTGTGATATATTCCATTGTTTGCTTTTTGACTGTATTAACTACATTTGGATCCTGAAGAAGAAAGTTGTTTAATCTCAAAAACCCTCTGTGTCTCGCATATCCCTGGAACGCCAGGATATAGTTCCTACACCAGGGCTATGGGCCTCTAAAGTCTGTGTGGAATAGGTAAACTGTCTGTAAACCATCTATCAATGATTTGTCATCAAGTAGGCAATCTATGCTAGCATACGTAATATGGTCTGAACAATAATCCCCAATTGGTTGGAAGTGTTGCAATGAGTCAACCATGCCAGGTGTTCAAATTGTTGTCTCCCCACAGCCAATTATTTCAGGCTGCCCTCCCTTTCTCTGGTGTGAATGGTCTTGGTGTGCTTGCAAAGCTAGGCTAAAGGTGCCACATCTAACCAGAAAGCCTATGGCAAAGTGTTTATTCTCCTGGATGGTTTGTGTCAAAAAGACATCTTATTCCTGATTGGGGGCATATCTCAAAGCAAATTTGTGTAGGTGGTCATTAATGTCTCATTCGCCATTATCCAAAGACCCTCCTTAAACTTCTTGATCCATTTCTCTACAAAAGCATGTTGAGCTTTCACCAGTATTCCCACCATTGAAGATTTGTTCAGCGCGAAGAATAGTATTGTACTATTCCTCATTTCACCTTGATCCTCTCCAAGAAGGTACATCTCCACAATGAAATAAATATAGACTCCAAGGTCTGAGACCTCGAATGCAATACTCAACAGCTTGACCAGGTTACTGAGGCCTTATATGAGGCAAACTTTATTGATGTTCTGTCATGAGTACGGCATGCTATTATGGTACCCCTGCTTGATTGGCATTATAGCCAGCCTCTATGGCCTCACAAGTCAAGCCAAAAATGAATCTTGTGGGTTATGTGACTTAAAAAAACAGTAGAACCCTTGCTAATTCACTTAACAACCTATATCTAAGAACACACTTTTTCCTGCTTGGCTTCTTGTTGCAAGAGGGAAGGTATTGTAGGTTAGTCTTTGCCTGCACATTAACGGAGTTCAATCTTGAAATTGCCTGGATTCACTCAAAACCACAGCCTAATTGGTAAATAATATCAAGGGTGATAGGCCTCATTAATCTCCATTGACCCCCCACCACTCTGCCTAGGTTACGCCCCACTATCCCCCATCCGCAGTGCTCATTTCATTACCCAGAGGCCTCTAATTTCTTTCTCAGTTTCGACCTCACAGCCCACACTACCGTCCCCTGCGATTACTCTCATGAGGTCAGTTTGTAGTTGTCAGTGTCTTCACTGATATTACGTAGGATCTGGGGTACTTGCTTTCTGCTCATGTTGACGCCAACTATGTCACGGTGATTTCTGCCCCATAGCCAATCCTGGTGCCATTTCTCTCAGGGGTGGGTGCTAATCACCCCACCAGGTGGGATGCATTGATGTCTTCTTCAAGTTCTGAATTCCAAAGTTTGTGGGCTTCTCATAGGGAGGACATTGTGTGTTCCTGATTTTCTGATTGAAAGAGCAAGCTCTAGGGATCACTCTATCTGCATCTGACACCTCCGCAGTGCTGGAGCTCTATGAGGGATTTGAATGCCTTTTATTTGATCATAGACATCCAGGGAGGTCATGGAAATGTAGGTGTGTGAATAAGGTTCCTAGGCCCATATTTATGCTTTTTTTGTCAACGCATTTGCGACATTGTTTGATGCAAAAGCAGCACAAACGTACAAAATATAATTGTATTATGTAAGTTTGCGCTGCTTTTGCGTCAAAAAATTACGCAAATGTGGCGCAAAAAAAAGTATAAATATGGGCACTTGTCTCGCCTTAGCACTTATTAAGTCTTGGTCAGAGAAGAAGGAAATAGCCACCAGGACAACAGGAAGGACATTTTGTTCAGTGCCAGTGGTACCATCCTGTGTCATAATAATCGGGCTCTCCTCCAGTCATTCAAGGATTGAGTCAAATAGGTCAGACACATATTTGCAGATACCTTCACCCTTCACTTCTCAATGAAAGCCTAAAATTATGTTAAGTCTAGAAGCTTTCTCACAGTCCTCGCAATTGCTCTGAAGAATTATGTATTGTTCCTTGAGAAACATGCAGCCCTGGAGGTCATAAACAATCTTGGCCGTGTTCACTTCCAGCAAGCTGATTTAGTTCCCTGACAATGACACATCTCTACGCATCAGATCTGATGTCCTACCTCATGGATCCCTGTCACTGCAGAAGCCCTGTGCTGATGTTTTGGGCTGAGGTGTCTGGTGATGTGGCTGAGACTGTGGAGAGCTCCGGAATCAGGCAATAGCCCCCTTTGCCTGCTTGGCCACACCCTGAAAGTTGTCTTTTGAAGGCAATCATCCGTACTCAGAGCAGTTTTGCTCTAATCATTTTCCCTTATGTGTCTTTGTAATCCTTATATTCCTAATGTGTTAAATATGTTTTGTAGTCCTGACCTCAAAAATATGAATCGGAGATGATCTGGGTAATATCTGAGGGATCCATTTTCTGTAAGGCTAGAAGTAATGCATTTAATTCTACAATCTGTGCAGATGACTCTCCAAACAGTTACAGCTGCAATTGTTTATTTTTAAACTCCATGTCCTCCAATGATGCACAAGCATCAGTGTAGTGCTGTATTGTGCCCACTGCAGGATATACAGTTCCGACTGTATAGAACATTATTTGGTATTTTCTCAATGACCTGAACTCAAAGTTGGTGATATTGCCTGTTAATGATGAGGAAACTCTTGGGCTCTCAATACTGGATCACGTTTATATTGAATGTCAGAACTTACCTGATTTGCTCATGGATCAGGATTCTTCTCCCTATTTGGAAATGGGGTCTAAAGCTGTTTTGTCATGACTTCAATTTCATATACTGCCATAGCGTGGTTCTAATATGGTATTCCTTTCGTACACTTGTATCTAAATTGAGTTGGCCCCTTTGCAAAGTTTAAAAAGAACATCACATTGTGGTTTGTGCAGATTTTGTCTCTCAGGGATCAGGCAATCGTTGAGCAGCCAACGGGGGGATTTGGCGATTTTGGTCTTGATATGCAGATTGGTCCCAATCTTGTAATAACTAGGGCTGAGAGTAACTTGTGTAATTCCATGTAGCATAATTATGCAGAATTACCTTAAAATGTAGTCTCTTTTCCATAATGGACGCAAGGATGCATTTTGCTCTACGAAATAGCAGAAAATTCCCCAGAACATGAACAGCAAGCAGTCGCTCGTGCTCACCAAGTGTGCACTTTCCAGAAGGATCTTCCCCCACCTTACTCCCAGCATTTAGCACTAGTTTTTAGGAGCAAAATGCTCCAGAGTATCACAGAATTAAATTAATTACTCTGATTACGCTGTAGTAATTAAAATTACTCCCAGGCCTAATTTCAACCAGCACTTTGGGGTTCAATGATTCTCAGTGCAAATCGTCACGTTCTTGCCTCAAGATTTTGCTATGATTCACCTCTACCATCCTCTCCCGAGTTTCTAGTAGAAAGTTTCATCTGCTTCCAACTGTTATCACAGAGCTCACTAAAAATTACAACCCGTACTCTATTGGCAGCCATTTGAAGTAGCTTCTTTCATTAAAGAGAGCTGTTGCTAGTATCAGTGCAATGAAAGAGCTGTTCTTAACCTCAAGTCCATGGATCTCTGGGATTTGCTACACCTACACGGAGGCGAGGCAAGTGTTTAGAATACTAAACAATATTAACAGATTAATGAAGTATATATAAATAAAAGCTCTGTAAATGTGAAGGAATTTGAAATTGGAAGTACAGATTACATTAGTATCTTTATCTTGATTCATGGGAGCAGAGAAAGCACCGCAAATGGAATTTAGTATGGACCAGTGGTTCCCAACCTTTTGACTCCTGTGGACCCCCACTTTATCATTACTGGAACCCGAGGACCCCCACTGACTCTTTATTGGAATCCGGGGACCCCCCAATGAGTCAATACTAAAAGCTGGGGTCCTAATCTGTTAATATTACATAATTTTTAAAGCAGTTGCGGACCCCCTGAGGCGGCTTTGCGGACCCCAAGGGGTCCCCGGACCACAGGTTGGGAACCACTGGTATAGACAAATGGTGACCTTAATTAAAGCACTGGCATGAGCCGACAAAAGGAGAGCATGCAATGAAAGCAATAAAAGGCAAAGTGATATGCTGGTGTCTACTATATAGCTTCATCTTTTAGATTTCGGAAAAATATGCTGATTTTCTAATGCCAGAATCACACTCTTCTGAAACCACCATACAGATGTTTTATATGTGTTTCCCACTCAAGGCTGGACTGGCTTTACCGGGTATCAGGTGTTTCCCTGGGGGGTTGGTAGGGTGGGGGGTGCTTTTGTTTCTAGGGGGGTGCATTTTTAGCAGTCAGCAGTTTTAAAAGCACTGCAAAGTTCCTTGCATATTGAACAGCTTTTAAGCAACAATAAAAGTGGCAAGATCATTCTGGTGATTAATGTACCTGCTGTAGAGCCATCAGAGTTCTGTCTAGTGACTGGTTTGACTCATCTAAGGTAGCCCAGAGGGTTAATATGCCTCCTGCAAAGAATGTGTATTATGAAAATGAAAGAACAGTATTTTATGTGCAATGCTCAGTGGGATGCTTCTATTGTCACACAGATCCTTTTGTTATTGGGCAGTTCATAGGTTACAATCATAATGTAGAACAGTGAGCTATCAACTGCCATCAAAGAGCTGCATGCAAACTGCATGGCACATATTAGAAAGTTATGTTTTTTCCAAGTCTTTGATTATCCTATTTTTGCCCTGAAAGGGTTTGCTTGGGTAGAAATAAATTGGTATTAGAAAAGTCAACCCTAAAAACTGTGTTATGTTCTGAATCCTGAATGTATCCTTCTCCAGACCAAGCACTCTTAAAAATGCCTACCAGGAAGAATGACATGTGAATCCTACACCTTGTAGTCCCCTTTTTCTTATTTAACATTTCTTATACACTAATTTACACACATATACTTCATTGCCTCTGTATGTGTATGACATAAAGTGCCCCAACACCCTACACTGGTCAGAGAGGTGCTATAAAACAAATGAAATACATGTGAGAGAGGGGCTATCGAGAGGCACTGTTAGTGGGTAATGGTGAGGGAATCACTGAAGAGCCCCAATAAAGATTGCCGAATGCTGGTGTACTGTAAGGGCATCATTTACTATGCTTTAAAAACAAATACAATTGAATATATAATGAAGAATGCAGAGTTTTTGCCATTTCCCCAAGCCCTATTGTTGTGGTCAAGCTTCCTCACTATGCACCCTAGGGTGGCTGGTTGGACAAAATTTGCCAAGTCTTCTTTGTGTTCCCAGTCCGGCCATGTTCCCACTCACCATCGATGATCAGCTGCACTTCACCTCTCCAATGCGACCTGATAACTTTTCTATCAAGCAACTGCTGTAGTATTTCCACCATTCTGTTCCGTCCCTCCTCTGATATTTGAAGGTTTTTAGCTGAATTCTATTTTATGAAACTGTTGGCTGTGTTTTAATTCTGTGCTATACTCTGGTTCAACCATTGTTTTATTTCTTTGCATCCTGACTGAGATCTTCAACAGATTTCTGCATATGCTTGTTCTTGATTACATTTAATATTTTATTGTAATAGGGGAGAGACGTTATCATACAGTGTTTTGTTCTTGTCAGGTACAGCAAATTTGCCTGAGAGATACTTATTGCTTTGGTCTTCAGTTGATTATTCAATCTGTTATTCTATTTCACCTAGATTACTGTAACATCCTCAATCTAGGATTCAAGAAATCTAGCCGAAAGAGGTTACACATGGTCTAAAATGCGGCAGCCAAACTGATATTTTCCCTCCCGAAGTTTTGCTCCTCTTGAGGCCTCTTTCGCAAGCTTCATTGGCTTCCGTTGGAGAGGTGAATTCAATTCAAAGCCCTTAGCGTGGCACATTGAATCATGAACACTCAAGGTGCTCCTATCCATTTGATCTTATGCAACCTTATATCCCAACTAGAGCACTTTGTTTGGCTTATCTAAATCTGGCAGTTACTCCTCGGTTCCACAGGAAACATGACAGCGGCCACTCTTTTCGAGTGTTAGCTCCGATCCTCTGAAACAGTTTGTCTCTTGAGCTAAGAACTATCCAGAATCACTTTGACTTGAGGAAAAAGCTCAAAACATGGCTGTTCGACAATTGGGGGGTTGCTTCCCTTTAGCTGCTCTTTTGATGTGCTACTTTACTTTGGTGGTTAGCGCTGGGAAGCCCCATTGCTGGGGCATATACAGTATGTGTTGTATACATTTACTTCACATAACATAACATTGCACACTGGTTTTCTCTTCACTTTTCTGATATACTTTATTGATACTGGTTAAGCGGTGCTGACATGAGAATTTGTTTCATGCTGCACATCCTTGGAGGTTTATATGCAGTGTGTTTGTGCTATTTAGTAATAGGAGTAAGCGTTCTAGTGCTGAGAGTGCAGAGCTTTACCGCTCCATTGTTTGCATAGCTGTAATTAGATTGGTTAGCCAGCCAGAGCCATCTTAGAATCCCGAGTCAGTTCAGGCTCCTAGTTGAGGAGAGCAAACTGAGGGAGAGGCTCACTGGGCCATATTTTCAGACTTTAAGGGACTCAGTTTCCAGGGATTACCATCATGATAATGTTTGCCTGAGAACTGAGGGGAAGGAGGGTGTCTTTCATTGTTAGCCTGCCAGGGTTTAGCTTTGTCATTTACTGGGGAAGGGACCCCTTGCCACATAGTATCAAATCCCATTGGTAATTATGTGTACCTTTTGGTAATGTAGCCTGGTGAGAGGCTGATGCCCACTCATTGAGGGAGAGTGTGACAATAAGTAGTGATTGAAAGGACGCGCATTTCGAGACTTGTGACCTGCTGGGGAGCTGGGGTGGGATGACATCCACTATAGTACATTTCATGTTCATTAGCCCAGTTATGAGATTGCACTGCGGAAGTGGATTCTCCCAGTTTGTAGGATCATGGGCTTGAGACACTGCAAAGTTGCACACAGGATGTTGACAAGAGATAGTTCTCCCCTTTTAATCTATGCGGTCAGCAAGTTCCTTGCGGCCGCATGGTACATTCGTACTCATTTTCTAAAAAAACTAATTAACTTGTCCCCAATTGATTACTGTTTTCAAGCTTATTTATCCATTTATTATACATATAGGTTTTATGATTGTAGTTATTTTTCCCTGGTTGAGATATCGCAAGTTGTATCAAGGTTGCTGATGATTGACAGTTTTTTCCTTTTTATCTAGGCGGCTAGCTAGTCCCTTGCGGCTGCCTTCCACATATGTATCTATGTTTTTTATGTATTTTTTATCCTTCTGACTGCTGTTTTTTTTCTTTTTAAACTCTTTTATCCGTATATTTACCATGTATATCAGTATTTTATTTGTTGTAATTTTTCTTGCTTTGATGGTTAAATGTGACCAAATAAAGCTTGTGTTGATGATGATGACATCCACCAGCAGGCCTTGCTGCCAGTGTCTGACTCTGCCCCAGTGCCAGGAGGAGCTTAATTTTAAATTGGGCGAATTGCTGGCCCTGGTAACTGTATGAGTCGAGAAGAGAAATCTGGGTGACATTAACTGTGTTAATACCATGTGCTGCTGCCATTCCAGCAACAACCCCCCATTTGGGAGCAATCAGGGGCATATCGCGAGTGCCAATTACTTTGCAAGGTGGCAGAGTGGGATATGGACCCGCACTAAATCACTTCCCACCACACAGACTTTGAGCACTACCACAAGCATTATCCCTGTCAGGAGTAACAGTGATACTAGTGCATGGATGCAACTTCGGAGCCCGATCCCAAATCATTTGCACACTGACCACTCAAGGCCGGTGCCAAGGCCTAATTAATCTGGGTGGCTGAGCATTCAAAAAATGGTACGAACCTAAGGTGAGACTAGGTAGTAATTTTGCTACTCCTGCTCCTCAAACTCAGCATTTAAATGGTCAATCTGGGAGCCTCTCTCTCAAGCATGAGAGTAATCCTCAGAGATTGATTTATTTAACTTCAGTTGCGAAGTTGGGTAAGAACACTTTCTAGGATGCTGAATCTCTAACTAATAAGGTCATTCATTGTACCAGGGTCAACCTAGGTGCACATCACTGGTGCAATTCGACCAATTATGTTAAAAGATGCAATAATGGATCATTTCCAATTATGTTAAAAGATGCAATAATGGATCATTTATCTCTGATTACATAACAGTGTCTTTCTGTAAACATCACTGGTAGATGGCTTCATTAATTTTGAGCTCCGCACATGTCATCTCAATGGTTCTACAGCCTTCGCAATTCAGCTAAAACTTTCCTCTACACCTTTGCACACAGTCACCACTGCTCACCAATCTACCCAGAAGCTGACTACCCATCAAACTGTGCTGAGTCCTAGTACCTGCAAGCTTGAGTCATACAACCAGGACTCTGGCTTGAATTTGGTTGACTAACTACTCCATGACCATAAGGTCAAGTGTGCTGCTACTTTTGCTGCTATTCATTACACCCCTGGCCCTGAGCCCACAGACAGAGCTAAGAAAGGACTATTTTTAATTTGGATGCTACTTGTCAGTCTATGGATGGGGTTGCAGGGTGTATAACTGAGGCAGGTACTGATGTTCAAGAGGGCCTGACTGTGATCTCATTGAATTTGGTGGGGATTACATTTAAACTTTCTGACTTGGAGTGGGCTACCTTCATTGGGAATATGATGTCTGTGTTTTTCAGGAGACATAGGCTGTGGGTAAAATGTTTGTCAATGGCTACTCTACCTATATTGTTGAAGCTAGTCTCCCGGAGAAAGCAGGGAGGGCGGTTGTGGGGTTTGATCATTTTAGTAAAACACACTATCACCTCTACCCATTGACTACTCAGACTTGATGGGTCTTCAGTTCGAGTTTCATTCCGGACTAACCTTGATTGCGTTTAATGTTTATTGTAGATCGGTTTCCCAGGTACTGACTCACCAACTCTGGACTGCTGGATGATCTGATTGGTACTTACAAGCAGCAGGCAAAAAATGTGGTTGCAGAGGACTTCTATGCTTCATTTGAGCCATCTCTCTCAATTAATGCATCGACTGAGGAAGAAGATAAGCTTTGGAGTATCCCCAACTTGTCTGGCAAAGTACAGCAGTTATTTTCCAACACTGTTCTTCAGCTTGCATCCTTGGTGGTAAGGAGGAGCCTAAGAGCTTTGAATGTTTGGACTTGCTCTGACCCAGAAAGACAGCCTTCTCTCAAGAGGGGACCCAGTAGAAGCATCATTGATTACATCCTGGTAGATGTAAGGATTTGATCATTGCTTAACAATATGGAAACTGTTTTTCGATTAGATAGGGACCACAACCACTTTGTTTTATCTTTGGAATGTTACTCCCTTAAAAGAGGCTCGCCAGTGTGTCATACAGCAGTGCTGGAGCCTATTCTAAATAACAATTTCAGAACAATCTCATGGTCTCATGTTGTAGATAATCATGAACTGTATTAGAAGATCTATCATTTGTTTGTGCACTTCCTTTCTGATTACGAAAATTGTCTTCATCCCTAATGCCGATATTAGCTATTCGTAATACATTTTTTGAAATGTTGCAGCACGTATTTCACAAGGAAACAGCTCAGAAGAGAGAGAGAGGGGCCACAAATGGTACATTTTAGAGTGTAAATCCCTAAAAAGAGAGATAAAGAGGGTCAGTAGCGAGTGCAGCCATCTAGATGTATAAGTAGTACGACTTACATATAAAACAGTGTTCGCCAAAGGTAAAAACTAATGGGTTGATAAGAACTGGCAGGGCCTGCTGGCTGTTGTAAGGTCCAACAGCACCCAATCCTTCTGGCACATTGTTTCACATGTGAACTTAGACGGTGTTAGCACTTCATGCTGTTAAATCCAGCCAAAGAAATAGGTTGATCACTTCTCCACACTATCTGCTAAAAGTGAAACTGTCACTGCTTGCTTTGTGCTCGAAATCCAAGTGCCTCAACGTCTGACATGTCATCTGCTAAAAATAATATCATCTTAGTTTTTAGCTTAGAAGACACTCATATGGCCATCAACCGATTCAAAGCAGCAAAAGCCCCTGGCCCGGATCATTAACCTGGAAATTTGTACAAGTCACAACCCTCAATTTGGGCCCCGAACATCAGTCTCTTAAAAAATTGAATCGCTGCTGGGGGTGAAATTCACAAGACCTGGAGGAGGGCAGAAATAGTTGTAGGATACAAGAATAGAGACACCTCTGGCCATTCTAACTCCAGGCGCATAAGCCTAATAGATAACCTACAAACAATCTTTGCTAGACAAGTATTTAACCTGATAAAATGTAAAAGGGGGTAGTTACAGATGTGAAGTATTCCTTGCACTAAACCTAGAAGGTGAGGTTGTATATGTTTACCCCTCCTTCATTCAGCCACTCACCGCCTATTTTTCACTCTTGATTTTGAAATGCTACCCCTGATTGTCATTAACTGTCAATAGTTTCTTAATAACCGCTTTTTTTCTGTGGATATTCACATGACAAGAGTTTGATCAACAGAGAGCTCATGATTAGTGTAGGAAGTTGGCTCTGTATGCACTATTTCAAAATAAGGAATAGTATGCACAGAGTCCAAGGGTTCCCCTTAGAGGTAAGATAGTGGCAAAAAGATATAATACTAATGCTCTATTTTTTGGTAGTGTGGTCGAGCAGTAGGCTTATCAAAGGAGTAGTGTTAAGCATTTGTTGTACATACACCCAAGCAATAAAGGAGGAACACACACTCACAGACAATTCCAGGCCAATAGGTTTTTGTATAGAAAAATATATTTTCTTAGTTTATTTTGAGAACCACAGGTTCAAATTCTACATGTAATATCTCATTTGAAAGGTATTGCAGGTAAGTACTTTAGGAACTTTGAATAATCACAATAGCATATATACTTTTTACATAAAACACATATAGCTATTTTAAAAGTAGACACTGTGCAATTTTCAACAGTTCCTGGGGGAGGTAAGTTATTGTTAGTTCTTGCAGGTAAGTAAACCACCTACGGGGTTCAAATTGGGGTCCAAGGTAGCCCACCGTTGGGGGTTCAGAGCAACCCCAAAGTTACCACACCAGCAGCTCAGGGCCAGTCAGGTGCAGAGTTCAAAGTGGTGCCCAAAACACATAGACTTCAATGGAGAAGGGGGTGCCCCGGTTCCAGTCTGCCAGCAGGTAAGTACCCGCGTCTTCGGAGGGCAGACCAGGGGGGTTTTGTAGGGCACCCGGGGGGACACAAGTCAGCACAGAAAGTACACCCTCAGCAGCACGGGGGCGGCCGGGTGCAGTGTGCAAACACGCGTCGGGTTTTCAATAGGTTTCAATGGGAGACCAAGGGCTCTCTTCAGCGATGCAGGCAGGCAAGGGGGGGGGCTCCTCGGGGTAGCCACCACCTGGGCAAGGGAGAGGGCCTCCTGGGGGTCACTCCTGCACTGGAGTTCCGATCTTTCAGGTCCTGGGGGCTGCGGGTGCAGAGTCTTTTCCAGGCGTCGGGATCTGGGAGTCAGGCAGTCGCGGTCAGGGGGAGCCTCGGGATTCCCTCTGCAGGCGTTGCTGTGGGGACCCAGGGGGGGCAACTCTGGCTACTCACGGTCTCGCAGTCGCCGGGGAGTCCTCCCTGAAGTGTTGTTTCTCCACAAGTCGAGCCGGGGGCGTCGGGTGCAGAGTAGCAAGTCTCACGCTTCCGACGGGAAACGCAGTTGTCTTGAAGTTGCTCCTTTGAAACAAAGTTGCAGTCTTGGGTGAACAGAGCCGCTGTCCTCGGGAGTTTCTTGGTCCTTCTAGAGCAGGGCAGTCCTCTGAGGATTCAGAGGTCGCTGGTCCTGGGGAAAGCATCGCTGGAGCAGTGTCTTTAGAAGTGGGGGAGACAGGCCGGTAGAGCTGGGGCCAAATTTAGTTGGTGTCTCCGTCTTCTCTGCAGGGTTTTTCAGCTCAGCAGTCCTCTTCTTCCTAGGTTGCAGGAATCTGAGTTCCTAGGTTCAGGGGAGCCCCTAAATACAGAATTTAGGGGTGTGTTTAGGTCAGGGAGGGCAGTAGCCAATGGCTACTAGCCCTGAGGGTGGCTACACCCTCTTTGTGCCTCTTCCCAAGGGGAGGAGGTCACATTCCTATCCCTATTGGGGGGATCCTCCATCTGCAAGATGGAGGATTCCTAAAAGTCAGAGTCACTTCAGCTCAGGTTGCCTTAGGGGCTGTCCTGACTGGTCAGTGACTCCTCCTTGTTTTTCTCATTATCTCCTCCGGCCTTGCCGCCAAAAGTGGGGCCGTGGCCGGAGGGGGCGGGCAACTCCACTAGCTGGAATGCCCTGTGGTGCTGGAACAAAGGGGGTGAGCCTTTGAGGCTCACCGCCAGGTGTTACAGCTCCTGCAAGGGGGAGGTGATAGCATCTCCACCCAGTGCAGGCTTTGTTTCTAGCCACAGAGTGACAAAGGCACTCTCCCCATGTGGCCAGCAACATGTCTCGAGTGTGGCAGGCTGCTAAAACCAGTCAGCCTACACAGGTAGTTGTTTAAGGTTTCAGGGGGCACCTCTAAGGTGCCCCCGGGGGTGTATTTCACAATAAAATGTACACTGGCATCAGTGTGCATTTATTGTGCTGAGAAGTTTGATACCAAACTTCCCAGTTTTCAGTGTAGCCATTATGGTGCTGTGGAGTTCGTGTTTGAGAGACTCCCAGATCATATACTCTTATGGCTACCCTGCACTTACAATGTCTAAGGTTTGGCTTAGACACTGTAGGGGCACAGTGGTCATGCACTAGGGCCCTCACCCATGGTATAGTGCACCCTGCCTTGGGGCTGTAAGGCCTGCTAGAGGGGTGACTTATCTATACTGCATAGGCAGTGTGAGGTTGGCATGGCAACCTGAGGGGAGTGCCATGTCGACTTACTCGTTTTGTCCTCACCAGCACACACAAGCTGGCAAGCAGTGTGTCTGTGCTGAGTGAGGGGTCCCCAGGGTGGCATAAGATATGCTGCAGCCCTTAGAGACCTTCCCTGGCATCAGGGCCCTTGGTACCAGGGGTACCAGTTACAAGGGACTTATCTGGATGCCAGGGTGTGCCAATTGTGAAAACAAAAGTACAGGTTAGGGAAAGAACACTGGTGCTGGGGCCTGGTTCGCAGGCCTCAGCACACTTTCAATTCAAAACATAGCATCAGCAAAGGCAAAAAGTCAGGGGGTAACCATACCAAGGAGGCATTTCCTTACAATTAGTAAACATGAAACAAGCATATCCCATTTACATCAGATTACCTAGTTCCTACACCGCAAATTTGCTTAGCAATTTTGTGAACATGAGCAGACATACGCGTTAAGGTTCGTGGTTTCTTTCTAACATTTCACCTACATAAAGATCACAAGAAACAAATATATTTTCATTCAGGGAACTGGGGCTTCCTGTAAAGCTAGTAAGGTGACTGAGTAAGTTAGGCTTTCAAAGCTAACTCCAACATGTATTTATACTGCACATTATTATGTAGCTAATGGCTGTCTGAGGAAACATTCCAAAAGGAGTCATGCTGTGATACTATCTTGGGCTTCACACAATTCTGTTACAAAACTGGAGGCTTAATTATGACTTAGGCCCTCAATACGACCCTGGAGGTTGGTGATAAAGTGGCGGTAATACCGCCAACAGGCTGGCGGTAAGTACCACCAAATTATGACCATGGCGGTTAGATCTCCGAAAGAGAGCCAATGTACCACACCGACCGCCAGGGCGGAAACAACAGTCACCACGGCGGTAGCCGCCTACAGCCAGACAGAAGACAAAGTTCCACCCACCATATAATGATATGGCAATCCGCTACCTTTTCCGGGGCGGGACCAAGACCATCAAATGCCTGGTGGAAACACATCACAGAAGTGAAAGGACCCACCATTGGAGACACAGGAAAGAACCACACCACCAAGGAACCAGAACTGCAAGTATTCCTAATGATCTTCTACGTTATGCTCCACCACGAACACCAACGCCGGCGTAGACGACGATGGTGAGTACAGCCGCCTAGCACACAAGGGAGGGGGGGTGGAAAACAAGAGTGACACACGCACCACACACACCGATACACAATCACTTCATACACACAACCAGCTGCACAAGAAAACAATTTATCCCCGTAACTCGGCTGAATAATGCAAGGACAACAGGAATTGACCAAAGTGATTGTAATAAGATCAACACAAAATTAATAATTCGATTTGGCAATGCAACAGATACGTACAAATGTACAAAAAAGGGACAGTGCCCAGTCTGCAGTTCACAGGGGCCACATGGCCACAGGGCAAAGTCCAAGGCCCCACTCGTTCCCTGCACCAATACGGAGAGAATTCTGCAGGGGCATCAGTTGGCAAATAGGCACCTCTGGGGGTGGGGGGGGGAGCACCTTAGCCGGATGCGGAAACAAGACCACTGGTTCTGGAGGAGGCAACATTCCCTATGCTTTGTCCTGGGAAGTGCAAAGCCACAGTCTCCCAAGTGGGTGATTGCCCACTGGTTCTGGGTGGGTCAACATGCCCTGTGCTTGATCCTGGGGAGTGCAAGGCCACAGTCTCTAGAGTAGGTGACTTGCCCACTGGTTCTGGAGGGGGCAACATGCCCTGTGCTTGTTCCTCTGGAGTGCAAGGCACAGTCTGTTTAGTGGGTGAATACCCCACTGGTTCTGGAGGGGACAGGCCGCACAGCAGCCCATGGAGGCTGGATATGGCGTCTGCCGGTTGTGATGGCTGCATGCACTGTGGTGGTGGTGGTGGTGGTAGTGGGAGGCACCTACTCTGACTCTGCACCCTCCAATGGTTGAACTGTGGTGGTGGTTGTAGCTGGAGGCTCCTGCTCATCCCCTGCACTCTCCGATGGCTGCACTGTGGTGGTGGAGGTAGTAGGAGGCTCCTGCTCAGCCTCTGCACCCCCTGATGGCTCCACTGTGATGGTGGTAGTAGTGGGAGGCTCCTGCTCAGCACCTGCACCCTGCGATGTCTGCACTGTGGTGGTAGTGGGAGGGTCCTGCTCAGCCCCTGCACTCACTGATGGCTGCACAACCACAGCGGCAGTGGGGGCTCTGTGACAGCTGCTGGTGCAGGCTTCTTGCCCTTTCTGCTGGCTGGTGCAGGCTCCTCTCCCTTGCTGCTGTCTGGTAAAGGCTCCTTCCCTTTCCTCCTGGCTGGTGCTGGCTCCTTCTTCTTTCTGCTGGCTGGTGCAGGCTCCTTCCCCTTTTTGATGGCTGGTGCAGGCTCCTTCCCCTTCAGTATTTGTGGTCTGGAATCCTTTCCACCCCAAGTAGGTGCTGATGGAACTGGGCCCGTGTACTGTTTGGCTGAGGTGCTTGGCTGCGTTCTTGATACCCAGGCCATACGTGCAGGACGGAGGGAAGCAGAAAAGAGGTCTATGGTGGAAAGGAAAAGCTTTTTAGGGACATTGGGGCGGGAAGAGGGAGAAGTAATGGAAGTGGAGGACGAGGGAGTGGTTGTTGGAGGTGTTTGTCTGCTGGATTTGGGTGCAGGTGCATGGGTTGTGTGCTTTTGTGAGGTGGATGGCTGTTGGGTGTCTGAATGCTTGCGTTTGTTTACTTTAGGAGAGGGGAACAGACACGGTGGGAGAGGACACAGGGTATGTGTGCATGGATGTTGTGGAGGTGTCTACCAGTGAGGTGTGTGTTCTGCTTGGTGTGGTGATGATGCAGATAGTGCATGATAATGTAGTGCATGCAGGTGTGAGTGTGGACGTAACTGGGAGGGAGGAGGAGTAGGAGGAGGGGGAGACAGTGGAAATAGTGGATGTTGTTGTGTCTCCAACTGAATGGTGTTTGCGTGAGTGCCTGTGGGAAGAAGTGTGGTGCTTGTGTTTGCCTGTGACACTTTTGGGGGTTGTCCTGTGTGCATGCTCGTCTGGCTGTGTGCTTGGGATAGGTTGGGGTTGAGGAGAATGGGACTGGGAAGTGGTAGATGGAGGAGGGACGGTTGAAACTGAGACAGTGGCTGCCATCAGAGAGGAGGCCAGAGCCTGGATCAATCTCTGTTGGGCGCCAATCCACTGTGAATGCCCTCCAGGAATGCATTAGTTTGCTGCATCTGGGCCGCCCGCCCCTGGATGGCATTCACAATGGTTGATTACCCTACAGAGATGGATCTCAGGAGGTCAATAGTCTCCTCACTCAGGGCAGCAGGGCTCATTTGGGCAGGGCCTGAGGTGCCGGGGGCATAGGAGATGCCCACCCTCCTGGGTGAGCGGGCGCTGGAAACTCGCTGAGGGACTGCTGGGAGGGGGGTGCTGGTACGGGAGATGGCAGCTGTACCTGTGGCTGGGATGGTCACAGAGGTGTCTGCCACCACCAGGGAGCTCCCATCGGAGGAGGTATCTGAGTCTGTATTGTCCCCTCCAGTCTCCACCGTTGTGCTCCCTTCGCCGTCCGTCCCACTTGTGCCCTCAGCGTCGGTGGACTCTGCCTCCTGGGTCCTGTGGGATGCAGCTCTCTCCGTCGCCGGTGCCTCTGCTCCTCTGCCAGATGATGCTAATGACCATAAGGACAGGATGAAAAAACTAAATAGGGGGGGAGAGAGACAAAGGATACACTGAGTCAATGATTGAACCAACACCACCGTTGGCATACACAGCACCCTCACACACAGGGAGCAGGCCAACGAACTATGCATTGCACTACGAGTGATATTGCTAGCCACCAAGGCATGAGGAGGAGCACAACAAACCTGGGACCCAAGTAGCCCTGACCAGTAGTGGATGCTAACAAGCTAGGTAGGCAGTATTTTCCCTTCAGACCCTTACCCACAAAGGACCTACGCTGCTATATCTGGCCAGGCCTAGGGGCACCCACTGACACACAACCACCACCCAGATACCACCCCACCAGCCATAAGTTGTAATGATAGCCACTGTACTCACCCCCCTTGTGGCTTCTGTTTTGCCCTCAAGCGCCCATCCAGCTCTGGATAGGCCATCACCAGTTTGCGGGCCATCAGTGGGGTCAGAGTTTGACGGGCACCCCTTCCTTGTTGGGAGGCCATCCCCATCTGGGCCTCCGCGGTCTTCCGTGCCCAGCGTCTCAGGTCCTCCCACCGTTTGCGACATGTGGTGCTCCGCCTGCCATCGACCCCAGGGTCCACACCACCTTGCCGATGGCACACCATAAACCCTTCTTTTGATGGGCGCTGACCTGCAGAGGCAATACAGACAGGAGAACACCATTAGACAAACAGTCCAGCCAGTTACACAAATAGCCCACCATACCTGTTTACAGCACTATTGGCACACACATAGCCCAGCACTCAATGTGTACCCAGTCAGGAGGACATCCCTCCCCCATTACACAATGCCTTCCCACACCCTTCCATACATGCATGCCACAGGCATCGTGCCCACAGTGTACTCACCTGTTGGTCTGAAGGCCCATATAGCAGTCTCTCCAACTCCTCAGAAGTGAAGGCTGGGGCCCTTTCCCCGGTCACACGGGCCATGGTAGGTTCCAGACACACGTCACAGCAGCACATGCAGTGGAGGCCCTCTCCTATGGAGGTCTGGAAACAAGTGAGGAATCAGATGGCGGTCACATCCGCGGCGGTGCATACTGTCACCTCTGGCGTTGATCACTATTGGCCACTGTACCCCATAGGTCCCCAATATTAACCAATGAGGAATTGCACGGCGGTTCCCTCCCGCCTCCCACCGCAGTGCACAACGTCAGCGGCATTACCTCACTTCCACCTGTCCCTCCACACAGGACAAGCAGATGCCATTCCAGGAGGGGCAGGCCTAGTGAATAATGCTGCATCATAGGAGAAATAGGCACATACTGGACAGATCACACTGACCCATTTCATGTATACAGATTGCAAACTACTGTTGTGGCCCCATTGTTCAGTTTGTGACTGGCTCCTCACTCTTTTGTCCCTCAGATACCTACCGTTGCGGATGAATAGGAGATAGAGACATACCCCTGGTGGACTTGGCTACACTTGAGGACAGCCACATAAAACCCACCTATAGACTGGACAGAGCCACAATTACAGAGCTGTGTGCCCAGTTGGAGCCTGACTTGATATCTGCTATCCGTCATCCCACTGGGATCCCCCCTCTTGTGCACTGTTTTTTTCCAAGTGACAGTGGGCTTGGCAGCAGGAATGTCACAGCCAATGTTCTCAATAGTGCTGACAAGAGTATTGTCTGCCCTGATAAAGCACATGTGAAGCTACATTGCATTCCCCCAGGTTGAGGATTTGGCCACTGTGAAGGCCGGGTTTTATGCAGTGGGACATATCCCCAATGTAATTGGGGCTATTGACGGAACACATATTGCATTTGTCCCCCCCGCCAGATTGAACAGGAGTTCAAGAATCATAAGAGTTTCTACTCTATGAATGTGCAGATGGTGTGCTTGGCGGACCAGTACATCTCCCACATCAATGCTAAGTACAGTAGGTGAGGCCTGGTTCCCATATATGTTGGTGTATAGGTATGGTGTGGGCCATATAGGATAAGGATAGTGTGTGGCTAAATGTTGTCCCTCAATTTGCAGGTGACTCTGGTTACCCAAACCTATCATGGCTGCTGACCCCTGTGAGGAATGCCAGGACAAGGGCAGAAGAACGTTATAATGAGGCACATGGGCGAACCAGAAGGATAATTGAGAGAACCTTTGGCCTCCTGAATGCCAGGTTCCGGTGCCTCCATCTGACAGGTGGATCCCTGTGCTACTCACCCAAGAAGGTCTGCCGGATAGTAGTGGCTTGCTGCAAGTTGCACAACCTGGCCCTCAGATGCCATGTCCCTTTTCTGCAAGAGGAGGAGACTGAAGATGCCCCTGTGGCAGCAGTCAACCCTGTGGACAGTGAGGATGAGGAGGCAGAGGATGAGGATGAAGACAACAGAACAACTGTTATCCGTCCGTATTTGCAATGAAACACAGGTGAGACAGTGTAACTTTACATTTCAATGACTTTAGTTGTACTCTGTGTGGCATTGGCATGCTGGTATTTCCTACTTCTATGCACACTTACTGTTGCCTCTGGCTATTCATTTTGCAGATGTTGGTGATTTGACAAATACTCCTGGTGTGATTACAACAGCCAGCTACAGGTAATTAATTCCATGCTCATTCTATGTACAGTTCTTTTGCACTGGTTGTACCTGTTTCATTCAATACACATTTGAAATACATGACATACTCGAAATCGATTTTTATCAAAGAGTGTTTATTGAAGTGCTCAAATATAGGGGGAAATTGCAGTGGGATAGGGTGATGATGGAGGCAAGTCCAGGGTATTGTTTTAGTCTGTTTGTAGCACAGGTGCACTGTCCAAGAAGACATTGGAAGAGGAGCAATGGCAGATCAAGGTGGACAGGGTGACTGTGTGGTACACAAGGAGAACAATCGGGAGAGTCTCATTTCCTGGCCGGGGTCTTGGCAAGTGCCTCTGGCTTCTGTCTAGATCACTGGGAACGTTTGCGGGTGGTTCAACTTCTGCAGGGGGAGTGGTGCTTGTGGCCTGTGAGTCTTGTGGCGGGGCCTTCTGGCCACTAGCGGCAGCGGAAGTGGAAGGCTGTTCAGATGACTGGCTAGTGGCAAGGGCCCGCTGGTGTGAGACTTCCTCCCTCATAATGTTGGCGATGTCTGCCAGCTACCCTGCTATGGAGATCAGGGTGTTGTTGATGGCCTTCAAGTCCTCCCTGATCCCCTGGTACTGTCCCTCCTGCAGCCTCCTGTTCTCCTGCACATTGTCCAGGATCTGGACCATCATGTCCTGGGAATGATGATAGGCTCCCAGGATCTCGGAGAGTGCCTCCTGGAGAGTCGGTTCCCTGGGCCTGTCCTCCCCCTGGCTCACAGCAGTCCTCCCTGTGTCCCTGGTGGCCTGTGCCTCTGTCCTCTGAACCGTGTGCCCACTGCCACTGACCCCAGGTCCCTGATTGTCTTGGGTGCAAGGTGTAACCTGGGGTCCCTTTACAGGATTGACGTGTCCTAGGGTCAGAGGTTTGGGGACGCTGGGTGGGTGCTGTGGTGTTGTAAACTGATGGGGGAGGCTCTGTGGTGGTCTGTGACTGGGCCCGGGTAACCGGCTGTCCAGTGGTCCCTGATGGGCCTGGTAGATCGTCCAGATCCTGAAGTCCAGAGTTACTGTCATCACTGTGGGCCTCTTCTGTTGGGGGACTGGATAGTGCTGGCACCTCCTCTCTGGCGACATTGGCTGGGGTACCTGTGGGGATGTAAATGATGTGTTATGGTTAATGTGTATGACATATTGTACATACCTGGCTTCCCCTCTGTGGTTGGTGTTGCCCTGCCAGCTTTTACTTGTGTATGTTGGTGTATGGTGGGATTGTTAGTTCTCTCTGCTATGCATGCTTTAGTGATGAGTGTCCAAGCAGGGCTGTGAGGGGTGTCCATGCATTGGTACAACATGCAGGGCTTGGCATCGGGATTAATCAGATGTGATGGTGGGGAGTATGGGATGTAGTGGAGTGATGGCAATGAGGATGAGGGTGAGGGTATGTGATGGCATGCAGGCTTGGGGGGGGTGATAATTGTTGAAAGTTGACTTACCAGAGTCCAGTCCTCTGACTCCAGCCAGGCCTTCAGGGTGCAGTATTGCCAAGACTTGCTCCTCCCATGCTGTGAGTTGTTGGGGAGGAGGTGGGGGTCCACCCAGTCCTCTGTATAGCGAGCCGGTGTCTTGCTGCTATGGAACGTACCTTCCCCTGTAGGTCGTTCCACCTCTTCCTGATGTCGTCCCTTGTTCTGGGGTGCTGTCCCACGGCGTTGACCCTGTCCATGATTCTCCGCCATAGCTCCATCTTCCTTGCAATGGATATCTGCTGCACCTGTGCTCCAAATAGCTGTGGCTCTACCCTGATGATTTCCTCCACCATGACCCTTAACTCCTCCTCAGTGAAACGGGTGTGCCTTTGTGGTGCCATGGGTGTTATGTGATGTGTGTTGGTGTGAGTGTGTTGGGTAATGTGTTGGGGTGTGTGAAGTGGGGTGCGTGAGGGATGTATGGGTGTATGTGGTGTGTGTATATAGTTGTGTCAGTGGTCTTGGTGTCAGTCTTGTGCCAATAAACTGTACTTGTAAAGAGTTGTCTGTAATGTGGGTGGGTGTTTTATAGTGGTGTGGGTGTGTGGGTGTGGTGTGTGTATGGGTGTCAGGTGTGTGTTGTTTGAATTGTCCAATGTGGTGGTGTTTTGTCTGTGGGTGTCCATTGTGAGCGCAGCGGTATGTACCGCCAGTGGTTTACCGCCGTTGAATGTCCGCCGTGATGATTCGTGGGTCGTAATGTGGTGGCCGTTGTTCTGTTGGCGTAACGGTGTGGATTTTGATACCACCACTTTATCACTGACCTTTGGGCTGGCGGATTTGTGTCTGTATTCTGTTGGATTGTTGTGTGCGTGTCATAATATGGTGAACGGATATCCGCTGCGGTAAGTTGGCGGCAGTCAGCGTGGCAGTAAGCGGGATTTACCACCAATGTCATAATGAGGGCCTTAATTTCTTTACACAAAAACAGCAGGTCTTGCCTATGTGAGAGCTATTAGCTTTGGCAATGTGTTTTAGTCATGCTGTACGCCAGCGTGGTTGCCGTTCAGCATGGCTAAAAGTCAGTGGTGTGGAGTGTCATACAGTGCAGTAGAGTGTCGTAGACTGGAGTAGAGGGAGTAGAGTGTTTTTGAGTTGAGTAGGGAGAGTAAAGGTTAGAGTAGGGGGTGTAGAGTGCCGCAGAGTCGAGTAGGGGAAATAGATTGTCACATAGAGTGAAGTAGGAGGGAATAGTGTGGAGTTGTTGGAGTAGAGTGTTGTAGAGTAGAGTAGTGGGAAAAGAGTGTCGCACAGTGAAGTAGTCAGAGTAGAGTTGAGTGGTTCGGTGGCAGAGAGTGTCTTAGAGTGCAGTGGTGTAGAGTGTCTAGAATGGGGTAGGGTAGAGTGGTGTAGAGAGGGGTGGAGTGGAGTGGGGTAGAGTGGGTTTGATTAGATTGGGGTAGAGTGGGGTGGGTTGGAGTGGGGTAGAATGAGGATGATTGGAATGGATTGGGGCAGATTGGAGTGTAGTGGATTGGATTAGAGTGGGGTGGATTGGATTGAGGTGGGTGGATTGGTTTGGAGTGGGGAGGATTGGATTGGATTGGAGTGAGGTTGATTGGATTAGAGTGGGTTGGATGGATTGGAGTGGGGTGGACAGGATTGTAGTGGGTTGATTTGATTGGAGTGGGATAGAGTGGAGGGTGGGTGGGGCGGATTGGAATGGGTGGATTAAGTTGCGGTTGATTGGACTGAGTGTGGTAGATTGGAGTGGGTTGGATTGGATTGGAGAAGAGTGAACTGGATTGGGGTCGATTGGATTGGAGTGGGGTGGATTGGAGTGGACTGGTTGGACTGGAGTGAGATTGGGATGGACTGCAGTGCAGTGGCGTAGATTGGGGTGTACTGCATGATTACGTGTTAGAGCTACGTTTTAGAAACTACCCATAAGAAAGAAACAATGTTGCTTTGTAATAATTACAAGATCATCATTGTCATGATTAGAGAACCACTCCTACGAGAAAAAAAAGCAAAACAAGACACGAGCCTGCAGAGTGAGAAAAGATTTGGCAAAATAAAATGAAGTTAACTATAGAAAATAAAACTTTGTAATTTTGTTTGTCCTGCTGGGCACTTTATTGCCACTCACACTGATCTTGAAAAATCATTTGCGGCCCAAACTTGAAAATGCCGATTCAACTCTGTGGTTTCCAAAAATGCTAACATGCAGCTAAAAGCAAGTTCACGTTTCCTGAACCCTGGGATAAGTACAGTTCTGTTCTCATTATCAGCATTCTACATGGTTCACACTCTTGAGTATGCTGCCTTCTGTTTGCAGGGTACTCGAATTTTAAAAGCACACACTAGTACTTCAGTTACATCAGGATCAGTGGACAGGCGCTGATTAAATTGAATCAATCAGGGGCAGACAGGAGGGTTGCCCCAAATTGCACATGTGGACATAACGCCCATCCTATGGCAGGCATTTATATTTTTTCTTAAAATAATGAGGTGGGTCTGGTCCAGCCTCACATCATCCGCACCCTCACCCCTAGAGCTTCAGTCCTTCTACTCCCCTTCGGACTAAGAAATCAAATCCAAATGGCAAGCAAGAGGACATTTCATTCCTTTGGGTGTTGTTTTTACAAATGGGACAGGAGAGTGTGGCTTACTCCTAATTTCATCCCACTTGCAACAGTGAATGTCTGCATTTTTTGGTCTTGGGTAGGAGACCACCTGGGAAAACTTACCAGATTCAGACAGTTAAACACACGGGGGAGTCCAGAATCATGTGTGTAGCATGAATTCCACCACATTGTCTTACCCAAAATGTCCTGGAAACTGCAAACTTTGAAATAAACATACACTATCCTCACATGTCTGTAAGGAAAACTTCTGGAATCTACAGAGAGCCATAAATTTCCTTCCACCCAGCATTCCCCCTGTTCTCACTTGAGTGGGTGGGCCAAGAGACCTTCACACAAAACTCCTTAAAGCGCAATGTGGAGCGATCAGTGATGGGGTAGACTACAACAGGAATGGATCAAACCTAGATCAATAGGAGCGCCCTTGCAAGGGCTCCCATTGACCTTGGTTTTATCCATTCCTGTCATGAGCACTAGTTCAAGCCACACGTCATGTAGCTCAAGTGCAGTAACGCCGGGTGGTAAGTATTTTGTGGATTCTGGAAGTTTCCATCACAGAAAGTTAAGAAAAGAAATGTGTGATTTTAGGCAAAGTTTGAGGTTTGCAGGGCATTGGGGGTAAGAAGCCCTTATGGGAGTGACACAAGGCCCACCAGCCTGGACCCCCATAGTTCTCTCGTTTTCAACAATGTCTATGGCTTGTAGGTTTGCATGGGTAGCGCCACAGCACAACCCCAAATACCGCAGCTATCCTGATTGCTTATCATTCAACATAGCCCTTTTGGGTCTTTTGTGTCATGGTCTTGTGGCCCACCCTCACAAGTGGGGTACTCTTTTTATCGGAGTACAATTGAGTAGTAGGGAGATTCCGGAAATGAGGAAAATTTGTTTTTTAGTCAAAATTTGAGGTATGCAAGGGATTCTGGATAAAAACAACCTGGTAAGAAACAGGCAAGTCACCCCATTCTCGATTACTCCAGGTGTCTAGTTTTCAAAATTATGCTCATTTTCTAGGATTCTTTAGGTGCCGACTTAGCTAGGGTCCAAAATCCACAGATACCCTCTTTGCAACAAAAAAAAGGGTACATTTTGAGTGGGAAACTCTGATGTATCCATGCTGTGTTTTGGGCCATTTATTGTCGTGGACACAAGACCTACCCACACAAGTGACGTAGCATTTTTATCATGAGACATGGGTGAATGCTGGGTGGAAGGATGTTTATGGCTTCCCACAGATTCTAGAACTTTTTGTCACAGAAATGTGAGGAAAATGCCTATTTTTTTCCAAAGTTGACGTTTGCAGGGGCTTTTGGGTACAATTAGCTAGTGAGAACCACACAAGTTATGCACCAATATACTCCCCTGGTTGTCTAGTTTTCACAAATGTGCAGGTTTGCTAGGCTTTTCTAGGTGGTGTCTCATAAAGGGTCCGAAATCAACAGCTTTCCACTTTACAAAAAAAGGGTCAGTAGCGAATGGAAAAAAGTGATGTATTTATGTTGTGTTTTGGGCCGTTTCCTGTAGCAGGCACTAGGCCTACCCACAAGAGTGACATATCACTTTTATTAGGAGGTTTGCGGTAATGCTGTGAGGAAGAAAGTTTGTGACTCGCCGTAGATTCCAGAACTTTCCATCACAGAAATGTGAGGAAAATGTGTTTTTAGTCAAAGTTTGAGGTTTGCAAGGGATTCTGGGTAGAAAAACCTGGTGAGAGCCATGCAAGCCACCCCACGCTGGATTCCTTCAGGTTTCCAGTTTTTAAAAATGTGCAAGTCTGCTGGGTTTCCCTAGGTGTCACCAGAGCTAGGGCCCAAAATGCACAGGTACCCACTTTGCAAAAAGAAGGTGGGTGTAACCATCTTGCGTTTTAGGCTGTTTCCTGTTGACTGTACTAGGCCTGCCCACACAGGTGAGGTGCTATTTTTATCGGGCAACATAGGGGAATGCTGGGTGGAAGAAAGCTTGTGCCTCCCTGCAGACTTCAGAACTTTCCATTACAGAAATGTAAGGAAAATGTATCTTTTACATAAAAGTTTGAGGTTTGCATGGGATTCTCGGTAAAAAACCCTGGTCAGAGCCACACAAGTCACCCCATCCTGGCTTCCCCTAGGTGTCTAGTTTAAAAAAATGTACAAGTTTGCTAGGTATCCCTAGGTAACCGCTGAGATAGGGCCCAAAATCCACAGCTACCCACTTCCCCAAAAAAAGTGATGTAGCCATGTTGTGTTTTGTGCCATTTCCTGTTGCGGGCACTAGGTCTACCCCTCACAAGTGGGATACCATTTTTATCAGAAGGCTTAGGGGAATGCAGTGTGCAAGGAAGCGTGTGCCTCCTTGCAGATTCCAGAACTTTCCATGACAGAAATGTGAGGAACATTTTTCTTTTTAGTCGAAGTTTCATGTTTACAAGGGATTATGGGTAAAAAACCCTGGTGAGACGGCTTCACCAGTGGGAAGAGCGATAGCCACGTTTGTTGCAAACAAAGCCTTTAACTCTGATGATTGAACATACCTTTCTGAGGCACTAGACAAGATGAAGTTTGGGCCAAAATATGTCATATGGGTAAGGCTCCTTTAAATCCTGGGTATTTATCATAAGGAGAGATACCCACCAGGATACCCTCTCTCGCCAATGTTATTTGCCCTAGCTATAGAGGCATTAGCATAGTGGGTCTGCATTGACGCACAGATCTGGGGATGGTCAGGAGGTAATGGTTGGGTAATGGTTGGGATGAACACATAGCTCTATATCATATATATGAACATCAATAGGAAATGGTAATCATGATAACAACAGTGCACTTCCCACAAGTGTCTGAAAGTAAACGTAGATCAGTATATGGTGGTGCAATGTGGCCCAATTGTCTTTAACAAAAGACAAAAAAAGTGTTTATCACATGGATACACAACATGCTTAGTATTACCTTTATAATGCACAGCACGTTTGATTTTCACAGCGTGCTGTCATGTCCATATATCGTTGAATATGTTTTCTTATAAGAACATGTATCCATTATTTGCAGCCTTGAAAAAGTCACTGTGCGATGAAACATGTGTTGGCTGTTGTTTATTGGACTTTCTACGAGCTGTTACTGTATGTACTGTGTGTACATTTTTGGATACAAATAAACGAAGAAGATCACAAGGAAAAATAATTGATATTGCGCTGCAGTTTCTACTGTGTATTTAAGAATGTGTTTTTAAATACCATCATATATTTAGTGATTTACCTAACCTGCCACAGAATTGTTTGATTGAGTGCTGTGGTTCTTATTTAATTATGAACATATCTCTATATGCCAATGACATCATGTTATACATATCTAACATTCTCCATCACTGGCCTGCTTAAAAGACGTATTTCACATTTTTGGCAGCTACTCAGGCTTTGCCGTTAGCTGGGATAAATCCTGATTGTTACTGATAGGAGGCGGAGACACCAGGGGACTATTAGCATTACCACTAAGAATAGAAACCAAAAGTTTTAAATACCTCGGACTTTGGATCACCAGTACTCCAGATTCCCACTACGAGGCAAATCTGAGCCCCATGATCAGATGTTTAGATTTGGATGTAAAACACTAGCAGTCACTGCCACTCTTGCTGCTAGGGAGGACAGCACTGTTTAGGATGATGGCTCTCTCCAGAATGCTAAATATTCTTAAAAACAGCCCCTACAAGATACCTAAAGCACAATTTACCAGGTGGATGCATTGATGAGGACGTTATTAAGGGCAGGGGGACAACCTTGTATAGCCATGTGGGTTCAACAAAGATCTAAATTTGAGGGAGGTATTGCCATGCCATGTACTTGGAAATACTATGAAATATCTTAAGTCAGTGTGGTTCATGGCTGGGTATATGCAGACTAGGAGGACCCACCCTATAGACAGGACAGGGTGGGCATGGGGGACAGACGTTTTGTACATTGCTTATATGGAGGTAGATTACTCCCTGAGGGGTGTCCAGCTACAATCACAGTAGTGGAAGTCTGGAAGAGTTTGACCAGCGAAATGGGATGGAGAGGTCAACTGACCCCGAGGACACCACTGTGGGAGGGTACACGCCTGAGCACTGTGACAAATCTAACACGCTTTAGAGGATGGGACAACATGGGCCTTTCCACACTGGGAGACATGTGGGATGTGAATGGGATGATCCCGTTTGCATCTTTGAGAACAGAATACAGCATTCCAGAATCCCAGTTGCTCAAATACAGATTGTGAGACTTGCTCTTCAAAAACGTGTTGCCCTAGAGGACGATGCCCCATTTGAAAGGAGACTAGTGGATGGGTGGGTAGACAACAAACTAACTTAATTGACATATTGCACAATAATGAGAAACACCCAGCCCCCTCTGCTACACTTGCTCAGAAGATGGGAACAAGACCTGGAGCGCTTGATGAGGAAGATTGGGTAGAGGCCCTGCGGCTTTCTGCAGAAGTGGGATTAAAGGCTAAATTTTACATGGGACATACTCTACGCGCACAATTCTTTACAAGATAGGCAAAGCGAAAAATGGAAATTGCCTACGCGGTTGTAAACTAGAGCCTACATTTTATCACTCACTGTGGAGTTGCCCAAGTTTGGGAGAATTCTGGGAGGTAGTAAAGAGATCTCTAGAGGAGGAAACAGAGCAATCATTTGAACTACATCCTACATTAGTAATACTGGGACTATGGGTACCAACTAATCTATCCAGATACCAGAAGATACTAGTGAATTTGGTGTGTATGGTAGCAAAGCGTGCTATAGTGCAGAGGTGGGACTCTGACTCTGCCCTGGGTGATAGGGATGGAATATTGTAAGCTGATAGAATGAGAAGTGTAGAAAGGGCAAGACTGTTTGAGGAAATATGGGAAAATCTGAAATAGTTGGGAAGCAGGAACAAATTTACCATATGGGTATCTCTGGCACACTCAGCACCAACACTCTATGGGGGGGTCGGACCCATTCTTGCAGGTAGTTCATTCGCATACTCAAGATAAACATGGGACAGGAGACCCAAGACATACGCATGAATGTGGGACACAGGACTTCAGTTTTGCAATTGTATTAATGTGTCCTTGTATTAATTGGTCCTATCCCCTCTCTGTCCATTAAATGAGAATTGCTTGTCGGGATAGAGAACCAATTTTATCCTCTCCTGCTCTAGAATCACCACCTGCCTGTAGGTTTTAGTCCACCACAGCACCCCAATGATGAAGCATGACATCCGAATGGATGTGTGAGGGCTCTTGCTCCTGAACCACAGGGTTTCCCATTTACTAAATTAATCAGTCAGTACAATAGCGTAACACTCTGTGGTAGGTAACGTACAAAAAGGTCCCAGGAAATCTTTGGCTAATATCATCCACGATCAATCCAGCAATTCCACTGTGAACGAAGGTACTTCGCATGGTTTAGCACTCATCACTTTGTGCACATATGGCACAATTCCTTACCTATCGATCCACCATTGCATCAATTCCCGGCCATCAAATGTTTTCCTTAATTTTTTTCATACTAGACATACTGCCATGTCCCATATGACCTTTCTTCACCAACATTTCACATACACCTACACGAGGAACACTATTATCATATCTTAAAACCACAACATCGCACAAATACAGCTCCTCCTTTAACTTCCAAAATGTAGCACTGTCCCCCTCTTATCACTTGTTTATTCGGCCATCCCGTGGTGATTCATGTCATAGTCAATTGTAATTCAGCATCCTTCTTCATTTCCTGTTGCCACACTAACTCCGATAACAATTCCTCAGGGTCAATAATTCTGCCCATACCACACAACATATCTTTCCACTTGCCTTCTCTTCTCTTCTCTGGTTTCACATCTCACAGAAAGTCATGACAGTCCATCCGCTGTCCCATGATCCCTGCCTGGAACGAATTAAATTTAAAAATGGTACATTTACAGTTTATAAGCCAACCTGGCTAACCTATGCGATAAATTCCTTCCTAAGTATGTTCACTAAAGGTTTATAATCAGTACATATTTTAAACTTCCCTGCCAAAATGTATAACCTAAACCACTGCAAAGCCCAAAATGTTGCAATTTTTTTTTTCAATTACAGAATAGTTTCCTTCTGCCTCGTTTATGGTAGTCAAAGCATATGCCACAATCCACTTGTCCATCCCCTTCTCTTAGCCAAAACTGCACCAATACTGTAGACACTGCCATCCACTGAAATAATGCATTCAACATTAATTTCAAATGGGTTCAAGCAGGGAGCTTGCAAAATCCCCTTTCATGGTTCATGCAAAACAATTTGCTTGCTCCTGTCCCCACTCAAATGTATTATTCTTCTTAGCCAAGGCCATCAATTGCTCCTTGCAAGTTGGTTTAGGAGCATTCAATATTGCCTCCATGTGACCAACCTTAGGACATATACCATCTTTATAAATGCCATGGCCCAAATGCTAAACCCGGCCCGCCCACAAGCCAGGACTGTGAGTTGATTGCCTCATCTGAGCCGGAGCAGAAAGCTGTGAGACTGAGCTGGATCAATGCGGTCATGTTTGTGGTTACGTACAGGCAGTTTATGCACCCTGGGTAAATCTTTGGCACTCAGAGGCACATCATTGAGGGTATACTGAGGGGACATTGCCGGTCTACCACATTGCTGGTGCCAGAACCTTTCCCCCATCCCCTCTCTACCTCTCACTGTGCTCTGCCACATACCATAGCTGCTATCACTGTGGCACGGGGGATACTGGCTAAAAGAAGGCTTGGAGGGGTGTTGGGAGGTACTGAGAGAAGCGCAGAGAAGTGTTGATCTTGCCCCCACTTTTCATTACTTCTCTTTTGCCCTTTCACTTTTGGCTTTCTGGTGGGGTAGTTCCCTTTGGACTTGGACTATAAACTGTACTCAGGGCCTGGTTTTAAGTACTGCGGTCAGCAGGGGCTTAAAACCTCACTAAGTTTGGTAGCACACTCAGTGCTAGTGCAGATCTGGATTGTGTACTTTTGTTGTTTGTGTGGTGCCTGTGGGTGGAGGTGGAGGCATCTTACTTGCCTAGGAGGAAGGGAGTGACCCATAAGTGACACGTGATTTATAAGCACATTCACAGGACAAGTGCTGGGACACTGTTCTCCATTCTGCTACAGCATATGTGGGGAGCTTCAGGCTTGTGTCACTTACCCAGATACATGAGGCAAGAGGAAACAAGAGAATGAAAGGACCCAGGGTGTTTGAACTTTGAGTGTGCTCGAACGGAGGTTTCCCCTGCCTGAAGAATCCAGTATTTGCCTGTAGGATCCATGGCCGCAGTATCCACAGTATATGCAGTTTTGACTTGAGTACTTAAGCTGGGGTGGGATTACGTTTTCTAGCATCAAATTCTAGTGCCAAACTTAGGAAGGGCTCAGGCTCAAGTATTCTGAGCTCCCAGTCACCTATAGCAACTTGGTCTAGACTGGGCTACCTCAGTTCGTTATAGTCCGGAAGAAGTTTAGGTGGACTGGATTACCTTTCTGATCTCTATCTTTACAGAGGAACCCAAACCTAGCCTAACCTATTCAAACTTCTGCTAGAGATTGACGTGAGTATTACAAAGCATGGGGAGGAAAAAGCCAGCAGAAGGGTCCCTGTCTAACACCCCTACTCTTCCTCCGTCCCCTCCTTTGAAAGGTACTTCTATAGACCATATGCTTTAGAGGGTTAGGAGGTAGTGAGTACAGAGATCGCCCTCTCAGAAAGAAGAATATTGTTAAATCTAGGTTCTCTACTTCCTTCTCTGGCCTTGCAACCCCTACAATCCTTACAACCTTCCCCAGATCGTGACCTAGCTGTCATTCCATCCCAGGGCCGACTTTCTAGTTTTACATCAAAACTGCAACCTCAGGCCCAGGAACAAGCCTGGGCCCAAGCCCAGGCCCAAGTAGGAGTTTCCATTGTGGAGAATGACAACCATTTGCCTGATTGCATCATTCCCCTGCCCCCTAAATCAAAAAGGTTAATGCAAACAGAGATCACAGCACACAGTATGCAATGTAAGACAAACTAGAGTCAAATCATCATAGTCATTGTGAGGTAGAAATGAATGAGAAAAACGAGCACATCGGTGTTCAAATCTTGTCTCCAAAGAAGAGTTCATTTATTCTGAACGAAGTGGAATTCCATAGAACAGGGAACAATTTTTCCAAAGCAAAAAAACAGCCACACGTGTTTCGTCACACCAGTGACTTTTTCAAGGCCAAGATTGACGGGAAGGTTCCAAACACGTAAAGTAGGATACGTCTCAGCGATAATAAACAGTCAAAGCAAAACTATGTAATCTCTTGAATATTGTCGTCAATATGTAACATAGATAGTCCACAGGGCGTGCAAAGCTGTCCATCAAACAGAACCCCGGTAGGTCCAACCGTATGTCTCGAAAGTAAATATGATGCAGTCTGGCCGTGTATCGGCGTCTTCTCATCTGTGGTTAATACAACAGAAACAAACTAGTTAGAAAGCGAGTGCCATGAACCTAAGCACTCAAGATGCTCATCAGATAAAACCCTCATCCCCATACATGTCTATGTTAATAGAGAGCTGCACAGACAGATTTAGAGAAATACTAAAGGCAGAGCTAACTTCCCTAGTGGCTCACGTCAAAGCCTTGGATATCGAAAAAGAGGCTCTTAAGAGCCCACCTCCCCCTACTGGTAGGAAATAGATCCCCTTCCACTACAGTACAGTTATGTCAACCTGTGCAGGCTAGACCTAATCCTTCTTTTTGATTGCAAAATCCTTGTCAGCCTGAATCTATGACTAGTCAATGCGCAGCAGAATTAGAGGGTAATGAAGAAGGGCAAGCCTGGGGTAATATAAGGGTGCAACAGATGGAAAGAAAGGACATGTCTCGTACAAATAGCCATTTAGGTAGCCATTTGGCAGAACCCCTGCCAAATACCCACAATTGCCCCCAGAGTGTACTCCCTACCTGATTGCCCTCAAGCATGTTCCTGAGAAACCCTCTGGTGTAAGTGAAGACTCACAGGCCCTGAAAAATAAAACTGTTTACTGGATAAATACAAAAGTAAGTTGGTCCCAGGAATTGGCCCAGGAGGTTATATCAGTAAGAAGTGCTCTCTGGCTAGGCAAAAATCCTAAAGACTGCCCTGTAACCTGTGTATTAGTCAACTTCAAGTCCCCACTTTTAGTAGAATGATGAGCTTAATGAATTCCCCTCTAAGCTAAATTATAGTGCTTTAACTAAGGTATTTCTATAGACCAGTTGCTGTGCCCACCTTTAACAGGGACACATCCCGACCTGAAGATCTCATTAACAACCATGATCAAACAATGTTTAATATAGTCACAAAAAAATCCTTTGAATCCCTTGCAACTCTGGATGACCATGATTGACCATGATTGACGGTACGTGAAAATGTTATGTTGGGGCATCAGTATATCCCTCAGAGGGGGTATCACCAGAATGACTCTACATTGCTTATTACGTAAAATCTAGTACCCTTAAAGGGGGCTCATTGCCATGACGTGGACCCCTTTTCCCCCATGAACTGGGCTATAGATGCATCTGAAGTACAATCAAACACAGGATGTCAACTGGATGCTCTTGACCCGGATTCTTATCCTAAGAATGCCATAACAGCTACTGCAAACTTGAGACCAACAGAGGGGACATGCAACGATTTTTCATCTCTGCTTTTTCCAACAAGTACATCCCACAGCCAGGTGGCTCCGATCTCTGATCCTTCAAGTATTGGCCAAAGTTTCAATTCATCAAGAACAATCAGATTTCTTTTGTGGAACATTGCTGGTATTAGGTCCGAAGAGCATGCACCTGACTGGAGGGAATATCCGACCAATTTGATGTATGTATTTTCCAAGAGACATGGGCAACTGAACCTGTTTAAATCTGGTTACATCACATATTATATTAAAGCACTGCTATGTGCTCGGGGCAAGGCATCTGGGAGTCTCTTGACTTGGGTCAATATTGAACTAAAATTATGAATCAAAATTTTAAATATCGGTTTGTCTAGCATTTTGGGGCTAAAAACATATTTCCCAGAGGGTACTTGTATGTACTTGTTTAATGTCTATTGCAGACCTAGAAGCAGAAGTGAGGATTTTAAACATCTTGAAACATTTTGTTAGCCAGATTAATTCCAAAGACATGGTTGTTATAGGTGGAGATTTTAATATAGACTTTGAACCTATATATGGATATGATTTAGTAGTGGAGAAAGAGGACGAGAGCTGGGGTAATCTTTCCCTCAGCTCAAGATCCTATGTCCCAAGCTTAGTGGCTGCTATGCAAGTTACCCACTTCACAACATTAAACAGGCTGAGGACATGTAATGTTAGATCCATATCTGATAAGCTGGGGGCACCGACATTTAGGAAAGGCTCCATAAGATCAAAAATTGATTACATCATGAAAAGGTTCACCATGTGGGGAAGATTGAAGGATTTTGATGTGGATAAAAGAGAGGTGAGCAATCACTGTCCTTTACATCTTAACCTCCTGGGTTGTCGTTCCAACAATTACCCGGCCTCTGCAACACCACAAATAATGCCAATAATGGGAACGACTTGTGGGTTCATCAAGTGGTCCTCCATTGTGGGGAATGCGGGGGCTATGACAGAGATATATGATGTATTTGTGAAGGTCTGAACTCTGCTAAGAAGCTTGAAAAATCCTCAGATTTCTTATCACTGATATTCATGTAAAACTGGTAGCATTTGTAACATCAATTTTGACCCAACCCTTAAAAAAGAAACATCCTACCAGGGCGCATAGTGCAGATAGTATTTCATGGAACACAATTTACTGTAGGCTGGCAAAGAAAGTTCTGGTGAATGCTCTAAAAAACACCCCACCCCCGAGATTCGTATAGCCAGGGACTTTTATAAGAAAACACTGAAAAGCGCAAGGTCCAAGTGGGAGGATGCCAGCTGGAGTGATCTGTAAATGGCTTCCATGTCTGGGGACAATCAGTCGTTTTGGAAAATAGCTGCCCAAGGGAGCTCCACTTTACAAATAGATTTTCACCTGAGTTCTGGGGCTTGGGTAGACCATTTCAGTAAGATATATGATTGCACTTCAATTGGCTTAATTGCACCAGCTTGTATCCCCATTAATTTCACTCCTCCACTTTACTGTTGTGGAAACCAAGACAGCCATCACTGCAATTAAAATGAGTAAGGTCCCAGGACCAGAAACAATCCCTGGTAAGCTACTCCGCCATGACATGTTAGTTCGGGGCCCAGATATTAACTGCTTGAGCAATGCAATCGCTGCAGGGACTCCAATACCCAATGCATGGTAGGGGGCGGAGATTATCCCCATCTATGAAAAGGTGGATTGGGGTAGTCCTGGTAATTACAGGCCAGTAAGTCCTTTTCACACTCTCCAAAAGGTTTATGTTAGGCGGCTATTAAACAAACTAAACAACTGCATTGAAGGTGCAGAGATCCTCACCCCATATCATGCTGGATTTAGACCCAAGGTCAGCACTATGGACCAAGTACTGAGGCTGCTCCTCATAATATGGAAGTATACAAGGCTTAGGGAAGGACATTTGTATATAGCCTTTGTTGAGCTCAAAGCAGCCTTTGTCTTGGTTCCCTGGGAGCTCCTATAGGCGTCACTTAAAACCCTAGAGGTACTTGACATGCTGCTTAGTCAACTAGTTAAACTCCATCAGGACTTTTATGCCCAAGCGCCATGGGGTCCTCAGTGACAATTAAGAGACTGGATCCCAGTGCGCAGAGGGGTGAGACAACGGTGTGTGCTGGCCCACCCTTTTTTCCTTATTTGTCAATGATGATATTGAGGCCCTCCAAAAAGGAAATACAGATGCACCCAAATTAGATGGGGAAAGTGTTCCCGCTTTACTATTTACAAATGACACTCTTCTAATCTCACAGACCCCTATAGGATTACAGAGGCTCCTGTACAACTTTAATTCCTTCTGTCAGCCAGGGGTCTGGAGATTAATGTTTCAATAACCAAATTCATGGTAGTTATACCCCACAGATCATTTAAACCATTCTAGCCTTAGGCAATGAGAAACTGGAGCGGGTGTTTAGATTTGAATATTTAGGCATTACGTTAGATAGCAGGGCCTCATGGACCCCCACATCCAGAAGACAAGGGCGGCGCTTCAATATCAGGCATTAAGGGGCATATTTATACTCCGTTTGCACCGGATTTGCGTCGTTTTTTTAACGCAAATTCGACGCAAAACTAACTCCATATTTATACTCTGGCGTTAGACGCGTCTAGCGCCAAAGTCCATGGAGTTTGCGTCACTTTTTAGCGTGGACACCTACTTTGCGTTAATGATATGCAAGGTAGGCGTTCCCGTCTAAAAAATTGACTCCGAGGCATGTGCGCCGTATTTACACTCCCGGGCAAAAATCACGCCCGGGAGTGGGCGGGTCAAAAAAAATGACGTCCAGCTGCTTTTGCGTTGTTTTTTAGCGCCTGGTCAGGACAGGCGTTAAGGGACCTGTGGGCTCGGAAGGAGCCCAGAGGTGCCCTCCCATGCCCCCAGGGACCCCCCCGTCACCCTTGCCCACCCCAGGAGGACGCCTAAGGATGGAGGGACCCATCCCAGGGAACATAAGGTAAGTTCAGGTAAGTAATTTTTTTTTTTTTTCGTGGCATTGGGGGGCCTGATTTGTGCCCCCCTACATGCCACTATGCCCAATGACCATGCCCAGGGGACAGAAGTCCCCTGGGCATGGCCATTGGGCAAGGGGGCATGACTCCTGTCTTTGCTAAGACAGGAGTCATTTCAATGGGGGTTGGGAGTTTAAAAAAATGGCGCAAATCGGGTTGAGGCGAAAATTTTGCCTCAGCCTGACTTGCCCCATTTTTTGGCGCCCATGCACCATATTCCCCTACGCCGGCCCTGCCTGGTGTACGTCATTTTTTTTCACGCACATCAGGCAGCTCCGCCGGCTAACGCCGGCTAACGTCATTGAATAAATACGGCGCCCACATGGCGCTTCAGAATGGCGTTAGCCGGCGTTAGATTTTTTGATGCACAACTGCGTTGGCGCAGTTGTGCGTCGAAAAGTATAAATGTGGCCCTAATTATTTATGAAAAACATCAAGGGACAACCTCAAGAGCCCTACTCCTGGCCATAGAGTTATACAAATTAAAATCCCAATCAGCTGCCTTATATGGGGCCAAACTGTGTGGCCATGTGAATACTGACCCACACACTCATAGTGAAAATAAATGAGTACGATTTCTCCTCCATCTCCCCAAGAGTAACCCTTTAATACCTATGTTGCTTGATGTGGCACTCAAACAGGTGGGAGATATTGCCCAGCTAAGGCCCCTAATTTATTGAGTAAGGGTTTGGACCAGAGAGGAGCTTAAGCTTTACTGCAATGCAGTAAAGAACTATTATCAATGGCCTTACTTTCCTGTGGTTTAGGCATATCTAGTCATGCTAAGAAAAACTGGATTTTGGATCTTTCTGGCCAGACCCCACATCGATGACCTAAGCCTTAAAGAAAAAGCCTGCTATTCGGCTTGTATCCAAACTAATCACTTCTATTCTTCCACCTTAGGGAGACTAACAAATGAATTTCTTACTTTTAGAGATACTCACTCATACGAGGCATTCTTAGCTATAAACCAACCACGATTGTCAAAAACGTTATATTTGAAGTCTATATTGGCTTTTAACATATGTCTTATCTGATTTTAAAGTATATGCAATAAAATCTATTATTTCAATCTATTGGAAGATGGGCGTACAATGGACGTGAGATGTTATAACTGCTATTATGCACATTACACTTCTTTTTTGTACTTAGGGCTCAAGTGTTCCATCCAAAGGTTGGACTATTTTATGAAAATAAATATTTTATTATGTGCATGTTTTATGGAATTAAATTTTTCCAAAATAAACATTTTACTCATTTACTCAACCTGGCCTTTACCAAACATACACTTCACACATCTTTACTGTGAAACCCTTGTCACTCAGATTGATAATACACAATTCAAAATCTTGTCATGTGTGGCTTTGTCTGTCCCAAAAATTAGGATGTTGTCTTGGAATACCTCCACCCTTTCCACACCAGCCAAAAATGTTGTAATCACACTTTGAAATATGTTTGGCTTACTTGGCGACCCCAAAAGGCATTCTCTTATATTGGAAAGAACCATCAATTGTTGCAAAGGCAGTAAAATGCTCAGAATCCTCTTCTAATTCCTTCTGGCGATACGCACTAGACACATCTATTGTTGAAAAACCAATGACATGACTTACAATTGACAGTAATTCTTGTAAATGAAGTAACAGAAATGTATCCACCCAGATGGGTTTATGCAGATGCCTTAAATCTATACATTAGCGTAACTCACCATTTGCTTTAAGAGATATCACCACAGGTGACATCCAGTCTGAACTCTCGACCAGTTCAATTATATCTCTTGCACACAAATCATTAAATATATCCTTAAGTTTGGATTTATAATTCACAGGCATATTAAGTCATTTTTGTCTCACCAGATTCATGTAATTCAACGTAATTTTGTGTTTAAACCCTTTTAACTTTCCCAAGGATTCCTCAAACACTTCTGGAAACTTCTCCTTGAGGTCCTCATAATTCGCGTTGCCATTATTTAAGTCATCCACTACATAAACCTGTGGATTCCTATTAGGATCCAAGCTGATTCCAATGTCATTAATGTGTGGCCATTCCAATGTTAATTCCCCCTTGTCAGCGGTACATTTACCCTGGTATTCCTTATGGTCAAATTCAATTTGTACATGCACATATCCTACTATAGGTATTTTGTTACCCATATACCTTTCCGGGTTCACATCTGATGGGTACAATTTCCTCCCTGGCCACAACTTATCAAACATACTTTTGCTCATGATTGTGTACCAAGCACATGAGTCTTCAATAGCAGTTATATTGCACCCATCTACAATTAGCTCACATGTAGCCAATTTTGCAGGAATTTCTTTATAATGTTCACCTCCCTCCTGTACACTTGGCACCACACCACACATACTTCCTTCCTCCCCTCCTTCATCGGGTTCCTATACATAGTTCACAATCTTCTTTATCCCCTTGCAAACTGCTGAAATGGCCTATACATTTTCCCTGCTGCAGGACACACTGTGGATTTGGCCAAATGCTCCCTTGATCCACACCTATGACATTTTCTATTTTTTAGTTTTCTTTACATCAGTGTTTTCCCTTTTCCTTTACTTTCTTCCATTGTCGTAATAGCTTTAACAGATTCCTTATAATTATTGCTGGATCCCTTCCTTACCGTCTGAATGCACTTCTCAGATACTTCAGTGCTGCATCCAAAGCAGTTTTTATAGATTGACTTCCCACAAGACCACAACTTCTCCTGTATATTCTTAGATTTTGTCTTCATTATCAGTTGATCTCTCACAACTTGGTCATATGACGTATTTTCAAACTTACATATAACTGATAATCCTCTTAGTGTTGCTACATACTGATTGATGGAATCATCTTCCTGCTATGCCCTAGGATAAAACTTGAACCTTTCTAAAACCACATTTATCTTCCTGCCATAACGATCATGTAATTGTTTTAGGAACTTGGTACACATCAACATCTCCTGGAGTTTCCAGTGGTGCTAAATATTTAAATTCTCTTGGGCCAATTGCCTCCAGTCTATGTTTCAGTAAGGATAAATACAGTTCTGGAGAACATTCTTCCTCCTCCAAAACTTCCACATAAGTCTCAAATAAATCCACCCACAATTCCCACTCTGCTGGTGGTTCCCAAGCACAGCCCAAAAAAATGGTGGAGGTTGTATTGCAGCCATAACTCCCAAATAACAGTTGTCTGAATATATAATAATTGTAAAAAGGTGAGTGTCTAAATCACTGCAATTTACTTGCACACGTATCCAAATATATAATAGTTGTAAAAGTTGTGTGAATCACCATGATCCGCCTGTAAAATGTGGGTGAATCACTGTGATTTACTTGCAGACATATCCACGCAACCTTATTTTGTGTTTTTCGACCTGTTGTAATTCACTAATGAATGTGCAGTATTTCCAATTTAAACTTAAAGGTGATAGGATCACCGTGAATCCAGTTCTTAATGCGCCCATATTCAAGAACCACTGCTGTCTGCAAGGAGCCTTAAATCAATTATACTCTTTAAAGGTGAGAAGATCACAATGGATCCATTCAGAGAATGCGCTTCAACAACTGTGCTCTGATTTAAAGTTTAAAATGCACTATTAGGTGAGCGATTCACCGTATAGCCAATTGATAATGCCAACATAGCACTATAATTAGAGGCCTAAGGTGTGCGGATCACTGTATCCACTTTGACACTGCCCAACTCAACATGGCCATTCACGTCGCGTGATGCGGTAGCTGAGCAAACCCAATCCAAAATGGCTGCCAATCTTCAATATTTAATTGACTACATCTAAACTCATCGATTCATGAACAATCACCACTCATTAAAGTGTTAAAAACGTTATTTCCCTATGCTAAATCAGCAAGTTAGATCAAACTTTATTCAATCATCTCATCATTAGTTCATTAACGAACATCAATAACATAATCAAATCAGAACTTGAAGAAGCATATGCTTAAATACTCCTACATAAGCCAATAAAAGATTTCCAGCATCAATAGCAGAGTTCAGCAGTTAGCTCGTCAGTCATTTGTCAACGTCACCCCTAAGAAGCCTACCTAACCGAGATTAGCATTAGCATGTGGGACTTCATGCAAAACAATTTAGGAAACATGAATTTGGAAAACATCTTTCTCTGTGAAAATCTATAAAAACAGCGCAGTTGGTACCTAGAAGAAAAGGCCCAAGTTAGTAAGTCACATTTCCATAGCTACCTATCCACAAAATGAATCAGCAACAAAGTCAGTCTTCGTCTTCAGGCCATCAATCGATCAGCTATGCATCAGGCTCTCAAGAGTTTAAGCCCAACGACAGAATCTCGAACAGCGTCTCCTGATGTCATCAAGTCTCCCCTTGCATCTGAAATCTTAGCCCCTTGTCATGACTTTTTATTAGGGTCTCCCAGTCCATCCCCTTAATTCCCAATTGGTCAGTCAGTCAGCAGATATGACTTTAACCTATAATATTTGTTTACCAAATTTACAAATTTTAATATCAGTCCTTTCACAAGATGTGGATTGGTCCACTATACGATGTCCTCATCATCCGGCTCTTCAGGTATTTAAATTGTTGCATGTTCCTCTTCAGTCAGTGTCTCCATTGTTCAAGTCCTGGGAAAGTACATTTAGCCTACTCTACACATAATTGTATCAGATTGTCTTCATCATCTCCTGTCTGCCGGTACATTGCAGAAAATTCTAGCTAAGCAACTTTAACATCGGGTGGATCAAGGACGGGTCATACATTTAGCTTCTTGCAGCACGTTTATTATTTGAGCTCTTCGTGTGCGAGGCCTAGGAAGACTAGGCCTTAAATTCAGTTAAGTTAGCACTACAAGTTAATGCAAAACATAGGTTATACATTTCGATATGACATATTACTACATTATTGTTATACATTCTCATTATTTAACACAGTTTCAGTTATTTTAGTAATATCGTATAAATGGCTGACATGCCCCGAGGGCACATTTTCAAACGTGCACATTATTTTCTCTAGGATTAATTTCTCTTAAAAGTTTTCATTATTCAAAACACATAAACATCATTAATAATTGTCTAATTAGCATATCTGCTTCAGCACACTCGACCCTGAAACCTCATCACCAGCACCACAAAGTCCTCCAGTGATAACAAAGAGACTGCAAATCTTCTGCCACATGTAACCTGAGGCGACCCAGTAAAATGAGACACCGGCAGAGTCTCAGACCAAAAGACTTCACTGGTAAGTGCAGATGACGGCTGATGAAACATAAATTTTTTGGACTAGGCCACTTCTTCCCGCTCATCGCCATTGTTGTTATAAACCCTCGGCAGTCGTTAGTGTGAATTTTATTTATATATGCCAGAAGAAGAGCAGTGCTCCCTCTGCATTAACTCACATCCATCAACTGTAATTTTCCCAGAACTACCTTCTCCCACCATTCTAATTCTGTGCAGGGGTATGCCACCACCAAAGTACTACATTCCCTTGTAGCAATGTCACACTTCCCGTACTTTCCTTCTTGGATGAGAGAAGGCAGGAGTTGGTTGGTGAGTTTCCAGATATAGGCCTGGAATGGAAAATCTATTTTGGGCTAACACCAGGTATCACCTTAGAATCAAATACCAGCAGACTATGATGGGGTGCAAGGTGTGAACAAATACTGACAGAAGGAAAGTGGTCTAAAGACTATACAAAGAATCATGTAAATTACTTAAAGTTGCTCGCAGGGTCAATTGCAGTAAAATGTTTAGTTGAAAACAAGGACATTTGTTGTGCTGCCTTATGAATGAATGATGTCTCAGTGGTGCAATATATAAACAAGCTAGGGGCAGTACATTCTAAATGTTTAGCAGATCTGGACGGAATCTTTGTCTTTATTGCCTGGACAGAAGAGTTATGGTTCAGAGGATTATATGCCAGAGTTTGACAATATTGTGGTGGACTGCAGATCTGAGTCCCTTTAAGTCTGGAACAACTGGGCCTTTAGATCAAGGAATCTTCTGGAAGCTCACTTTTCATTGGTGTCCTCTTCAAGTGGGCCTGTTTGCATCCAGGTTGAAACACAAGCTTTAATGCTTCTTCAGCTGGAGACCAGATCAGGAGGCAGTCTTCCCCCATCCGCGTCCTTTCTGTGGCTAGTGCCAGCCATGCTGATAATTTATACCCAGCAGAGTCCGGCTTTTTGATTTACTCTCAGAGGAACACAAGTGATAGTGTAAGGGCTCAGACTGTGAGTTTCATCTTGAATTTATGAAAGCGACTGGACCTTTATCCTGTATGTTTTGTAACTTATTTTCAATGTTTTACATAACCCCATTCGCTTGCCCGATACCGTCGAACAGTGTTTCTGTCATTTAATACCCTGGAGATCAAATTGGAGTAATGAGGTGGACTTATAAATGTTCGCTCTTTATCTAAACACGAATTGGATGCATATTCCTTGGTATCTGACAAAAGCCTGTGCTTCGTGTTTCTAATGGAAACCTGGTTAAATCCATCATGTAACCCAGACATAGCAATGGCTCCATCATGACAGGAAGGAAGGCAGGGGTTGTATCCTGGCAACTGCCTATCGAAGCTCTATGTACTGCTCAGTGTGTCACGTATATAAATTAAATGATGCAGAAAGCTTGGGTTTCTGACCCATTTCCTCGCTTTTAAATTTTCTACCAGACGTTTAATGCCGCATTGGCTAAAATATGCAAATTTCACTATTCTAGGTGATTTTAACTGTCATGTTGACTACGCTAATAATCCCTCAGCCATGAATATTATGGACCATTTAACTGCACTCAATCACTCATAATTGGTAACTAGCCCCACAAATCAAGCTGGACATATGTTGGATTTAGTTTTCACAAACTTTCAGTCCTTGGAAAATGGCCAACCTGAAGTTCAGGTCTGGTTTGATCATATGTTTAGCCCTCTTGCTTTGGCAGTGAGTTCTCAACGTTCTCATAAAAAGGACATAGGAAAGTCTGAGAGAGCAACCACCACCGGGGCAAATTGCAAGCCACCAGTTTTATTCAGCATTGTGGTCATTAACCCAGCTCTTAACTATATTTTATATAAATCAGTCTTTACAGCTCGCTTATGTGCCAGATAACTGGAGGTTGGCCCTAGTAAAACCGCTGTTCAAGAATTTCAATGCCGATCCTACACTCCTGTCCAATTTTAGCTCCATTTCATTGCTCCTGACTCCAACTACAATTTTGGAAAGGCTAGTTAACACAACACAACATAAATGCAAAGCCTAAGAAATTCATGCTTGACAATATCCGACATGACCTCCTATAGGAATATTGAACTAACTTAAAGGTCTAACCCACCAAATGGTGGAAAGCGTCATCATTGCCATTTTTTCTCACCCAGATAAGACAGTACCACTCAGGTGGGCTCAATCACTTTCTAGAGCTCTTAAATATTCAATTATTCTGGACATATTAGTTCTGCTCAAAGGGATAGCATTCCATCCAGGAGAAGAAATATTGGCTACCTTGGATGTGGTATACCTCTATACTAGTATGCCTCAAGAAGAATCCTTATATGTATTAAAAGCATTACTGAAACATGAAACATGGAAGTACATTACTCTAAAGGAATTTGTTTTGGATTGTACACATGTATCTCTCACAATGAACTATTTCTAGGTTAAAGAGCAAATCTATCTTCTGACCCACAATGCTTCCATCGGTAGTGCATTTTCACCAAATATAGGGTGTCTTTATTTACACCACTTTGAGACTACATTTATCTTTGATGATGAAAATCCATATAGATCCCACATACTAGTGTGGAAAAGATTTAATGATGACATCTTCATAATTTGGGAAGGTGACAAATAAACTTAATGTTATTCCAACAATGGATTAGTAACCTGAACAGGTTTTTAAACTTCACTGTAACCTTCAGCCAGAGTGAACAATCATTCCTTGTTCTGAGAATAAAAACACAAAACAAAACCATAGTATGTGAGGTCTTCTGTAAATAGATGGATCAGAACAACTTATAACAATTCAGCAGTTTCCATCAGTGTGCCATGAGGAAATTGCACAATGACTTCAGATTTCCAGAAACATGCAGATAAATGATCGATCAATATCCAACCAAAATACACCCAGCAAGCTAGGAAACGGGCACAAAATATCCCACGGGTGGTGTTACTGCAGAAAAACACCAAGAAGAATCAGAACAAACTAATGTAAGTCACCAGGTATATTTATCTCACACTGTACAAAAAGTGGTCAATAAAAATTGGAGGATACTAACATTGGTATCATTAGACTTTTCACCCCCTTTGTTTGCATTTAACGTCATGGATATCCTGTGCACAAAATGTAAAGTTCTATAGGCTATAATAGAATAGAATATAGGGGACAGGATATCCGTCACGTTTTTGATGGAGTAACCCCCTCTGCCAAACTCTAAATCAGGCCAACAGTTATCCACACAAGACTGAGGCAGAAACAAAGGAAGCCAGATTCAAGCATACATATATTATGGAATATCTCTAAGGATAAGGGGCATTTCCCTTGAGGAGGTTGTAATGTGTGTCCAGTATCTTTTCAAGGAATAAAAGTGGACCTGGTTCTAAAGACTCCAAGGAAACTCAACTGTCACACAAATTGTAACACAACTAATGTGGTCTACAGCTTCAGTTGTCCATGTAATCTAAGCTATGTGGGAATGACCACCAGCAAAGCCAAAGTGAGAATCAATTAACTGAGTACTATTGGATGTGGAAGAGATAACAATAGACTTACAAAGCATTTTTTGGAAATTGGCCACACAGAATTGATTTGAGATGGGTGATCCTGGAAAAGGACTCTGGAAATAATATCCAACTGTCTGATAAACTGTTATATTAGGGCCAATGTTGGACTTACAGGTTAAGGACAGACATTTATGGCCTCAATGATGATACAGTAAGGAATCAGCTGCGACCCCACTAAAGAGACCCTTTCTGCCCTTATTGCTCAAGATCCCATCGATATCCTGTGTAAGAGTTTGAGATGCACAAAATAGTTGTGCTTCCTGTATATATTATTCCGCCATCATAAAAGCATGTAACATGAAGGAGAAGAAGAATAGGCCAGCTGCATGATAAAAACATTACAATGAACTCAATAACAATACAATATGGTATCAGCAGTAACCGCACTAGGTGATTTTTTTGCCTTTATTACTTAGTACCTGTTCAGTATCTGGTTTATCTCCTGTGTACACTCAAAATGAACGTGTATTTCTCACAAGTGCATGCAACATATATTAGAGGAAGAACAGATTGGTTGCATGAATAAGGCACCCAAATGGTTAAACAGCTGATTTAGGGGCAAGATACATTAAAAACATATAGTGGCGACATCTTGACACATATGAACAAAGATATTGTATGATTTCACATAGCTTACACAGGGTACTGAGAAGACCCCTGCTTTGTGCGTCCATCATCCCATTAATTGGCCCAGAACTATTAGCTCCTAACAGCATTAGTACAGTTAAACATCTCCAAAATAAAAGACTCATGATAAAGAAAAAGAACTACTACCTTCAATTTCCAGCAATTAGGGACTAAGTTGACTTCAGTTTTTAATTAGAACAAAGAGACCATTGTGTTTCCCGGGTCCAGTACGCTCTGGGGAAGGAAAAGATATGTTTTCTCTTCAAACAAGCCAGATTGACAGTGCTGTATAGAAGATTCATAGATACTTAACATCTTGCTATCTCTTAACTGTATCCTAGGAAAGTATTTTACCCACAGCTCCTCCAACAGTAAGAAGTCTCTGTCCACTATATCCACCATCAGCCAGTACCAACTCACAACTGGGAGTGGTGTGGCTCAATGGTTAGAGCAGCAGACCCTGATGCAGAAATCTTGCCCGGGACCAGGGTTCAATTCCCGCCTCGGCGGGTCTTGGGCTCAATTTCCTCGGACCTGATCATTCTTGCATCGGTGCCTAATCTAATTCATGGGTCCCACTCTGTAACTCTGGGCAATAGCTTGCTTAATCTCCACAACGGCCCCAACAGCGCTGGGGTGCCTGGCTTCACCTTGGAGATTGCCCAGGAGTGGGTGCCTCACATGGAAAAGCCAGGAGGGGTTCCACAGCAGTATGCGTACAGTGCCTTGAGAACCTAACGGGTGAGTAGTGTGCCTTACAAGTACGAAGTTTACAGTTTACAACTTCCTTCTTCTTTGGTTTCCTTTTGAAATAGGAACTCTTCCAGATCATTCGAGCACCCCATCTCAATGCCCAGGCTCTGAGACCAGCTTTTAACTTGGAGATTCTTGAACCTTGATATTTGACCTTCTACCACTTCCCAAAGCTCATCCCAGGATAACAGCGTGCCATCTTGGAATATTAGGCCTCATTTACGGAAACCTGCCTTCCTAATGGGAAATGCCAATTTACCCGTAGCCCAATCTTGGGAGCTTGGAGAGTCCCAGATAGGAGCATATCTACTGAAGTAGGGAAGACTAGGATCCTTCCTGATGTGACATCGTAGCTCTGCTGAAGCTTGCAGCACCATAAGCCTCAAATTCTTGTAGAATTACGATCACCAAATTTGTATATGAAACAAGAGTCCCCACCCAGAATGTCTGTTACCATAGCCTTAAACATATTCCTCATCTCTGAGGTGTCCGGCTACTTAACAACATTTTACCATTCTTTTATAGAAAAGCCCACACGTAGTACTGGAAATCTGGAAGTGTCAAACCACCTTTTTCTCTTCTCCTTCATAGCTTTTTTCAGGCAATTTTTTGATGTCCAAATGAAACTTTTTACCCTACCTTGTAGCTTATCTAGCTACTCCTTTTTAAACCTCAGAGGAATTGCATTAAATATAAACATAAATTTGGGTAGTATACACATTTTAACTCTACCTAGTGTGGTAAGCGGTAGGTGTTCCCACGTCATCAACCTGCACAACTCCTTCATAGTTTAAAAAACATTTTACTTCCAAGAGTTCCCCAATATCCTGTGTAATCTTTACACCCAGATACTCATTTCCTCTTTAATGAACCAATTTTCCCTCGGTATGTTCCATACCATATCTTCTGTGTTAGAATTGTTATCTGAATACCCTGCAACCAGCCCAAACTCTGTGGTCTGCCTCACCAGTACTGATAAAGTACCCTGAAGATCTGACGTGTAAACCATGAGATTGTCCGCATATAGGGCAACCCTATGCCAACCATTACAGCTGAAGGGGGGATACACTTCTCCTTTCTAATTTTACACGTTAGTAGTTCAACTTACAAATTAAACAATACGGAAGATAATGAGCACCTCTCCCTCGTTCCCCTAGTTGTCCTAAAGGGCAAGTCAAACTCCCATTTACCAAAACTCTAGCACTGGGGTTCTGATATATCATTTGTAATGTCCAACAGAAATTCTCCTCCAAATTAAAGAGCTTAAACACGGTTTGCAGGTAAGTCCAATTCACTCCGTCAAATGTTTACGTGGCATCCAACATTACCACAGTCAAATGCGCCTTATAAGTCGTAGCCAAATCCATTGAACCACTCAAGCCTTAAGTCAGCTCATGCATGGCTCTTCCCATATGAAAACCCTTTTGATCACAATGCAGAAGCCCACAGATCATGCCATTCAACCTTTCAGATCAACTTTTGCAAGGATTTAGAGTCGCAATTTAGGAGCGAGATTGGTCTGTATGGGTCACAGCTTCTCAGACACTCCCTGGCTTCAAAATTAATTTGACTATGGCCTCATTCCAGGACGAGGGTAGCTGGATCACGGCCTCAAAGATATCTACAAATAACCTAGTCATGACCAGCAGTATGCTATCACCCAGCACCCCATATAGTTAAAAAGGGAGACTATCTGGACCTGCTGCCTTGCCTGATTTGCTGGTCTTAATTATCTTTTCAATTTCAGACTATTCAATATAGCTATTGAGAGAAATGTTCTACTCATCACTTAGCATACCTAAATCTTTGTCATTAGCCCAACTCCTCACCCTCTCCTAGGTAACCAGTAAATCTTCAGAGTAAAGATCTTTAAAAAAACACACCGGTAAAAGCATTTTCGATTTCCCTACTGCTCCTGAGAGTGACCCCAGTCTTATTACATTTCAATTTACTGATAAAATTACCATAGAGATCTGATTTTAATTCCAGGCTAATAATTCCCCACAATTTACTCCTTACTCAAAGTGGGTTCATTTGCTGGCTTCCCATCTTTTCCTAACTCTGCCTTCCACAGCTGCTGCCAACCTATCTTTTGTTGCTTGAGGTGACTCCTTCAGTGAATCTGTCTCACTCAAGTCTGGCATCTGTTGGGTAAATTTGCCCTCCACCTCTTAAACTTTTGACTCCAGCTCTTTAATCTCCTTAATATAGCCCTTTCTCTTAAAGGAAACGAAGCTAGTAACTCTACCCTTAATAAAAGCCTTAAAGACATCCCATATCATGTCCAAAGATGTCAAGCCTATATTAATACAACAAACTCCTCTGTTTCCAACCGAAACACCTTTACGACTTCCTCATCTAGCAAGAGCATGCGGTCTAACCTGAACCTCCGCTGTTCAACTTTACTGCCTGGTTTAAAGTCAAGACAAATTGCAGAATGGTCTGACTGGATGGCCCTCACATGTTGGAAATCTTGAACCTGCTTCCCTAAAAAGTAGTCAGTGTTCAACTGAAGACCATATTTTTTGCTATTGTAAGTGTACCCTCAACTCTCTCTCCATACAGTCAAATAGCCCCAACTGCTTCATCATGGTTTTTATCAGGGATAACATTTTCACATGTACTCTTGATTTGCTTTTTGATGACCTATCTAAAACATTGTTCAAAGCTACATTAAAGTGCCCCACCAAAATGATAGGATCAGGGAAATGCAGTAAACTCCAAAACATTTCCTTCTGTGGTTCTGAGTCATTAATATTGGGCCCATAATAGCCGGCAAATGTGTACATTTGATCATACACTGTCAACTTTGAAATGACCCATCTTCCTGACTTATCCGTGACACTCTTTTTAATCAACAACTTCGGATGCTTCTTAGCCAAAATAGCGACACCTTTCATTCTAACATTATGACTTGTGAAAAACATTTGTTGTACCCATTTTTTAGATTTAAAAATATCCATGCACTCTGATTTAGTCGTGTGTGGCTCCTGCAAAATTATAACGTAGGCCGCGGAGTCCCCTAAATATTGGAGAAGTCTATAATGTCTGCCTTTTACCCATAACCCATTTATATTCCAAGATAGAATTTTAATAGGGATAGCCATGACATAGCTTTTCCCCCAATGGGCGTTTCCCCTACACCCTTGGTACATAACAAGAAAAGAGGTTTCTAAAATATCTGATGTGCCGGGGGACATTATTTCAAAAATGTTCCCACATACTCCCCACCCAGTGCCCTTGTCCCTACCCCCGCCTCCACCATCACCCCTTCCTTGGACAAACCTCCCTGTCTTCCTCACAAACTACCATCTTTGGAAGCAACACCACCAAAGTGCGCATACCAACAATAAAAAATTAGAAAAATATGAATGCCCGGACAATGTCTGTAAAACGTCATAGCGCAAAAGTACTGTAAGATCACAAGAATAACAGAAAGGGAGAAGTTAAAGAAAATCTTATCTTAACAAATTTCACCTATACCATTACTCTCATTTAGTGCTAATGATATCCTTAATTATATCATCAACCTCCTTATTCTCTCTAAAATTATACATCTTGTTGTTATACATAACTCTGAGAGTAGCAGGGAATTTCAGCTGTACCCTGGCCCCGTTTCTTACTGGATCTATCCTCTTCCCCAGCTCCCACTGCTTCTTGAGAGTAATTTGAGACACATCTGAACTTATCTCAAAAAGCTACCCCGTCTACACTCAGTGTTTTTTGCTTCAGTGCACTCAGTAGAATATGTTCCTTAATTGTGTAGGTGTGGAAATTCACCAAGATATTTCTCTGTTTGCTTCTGTTAGGGATCTTTCTAAAGAAGTCCTAATGGACTCTCTGAATATCTTATGAAATAACCTACTCCAACTACTCTATCTGGTCCCCGTCTTAATCAATCTCACAACAAAAGCTTTTAAATCATAGCTGTTTAATCCCTCAGGACATTTAGGATCCTCAAATTGTTACTCCTTTGATTATTTTCCAAGCCTTAAGCTTTGCCTGACACCCCTCTTCATTTGCCTTAAATTAGCAGATATTGTCCTTATTAGTTTCAGCTGCATTCTTTATCTCACTAACCACTCCATCAAGAATAACTATCCTATCTGCCAAATCATCAAATTTCTTACCCAAATCCTCACACATTCCTTGAATCTTCTTTTGATTCAATTCGGAGACTTTGAATCTGTTCCTGATTTAATTGACAGGGAGCAGATCATGGCTTCTTTGGACTGATTTTCTTGTTCTTGTGCCTCTCCTTCCACTATAGGGCTTGTCCCAACCACAGACCCCTGAGATGTGGTTGCCATGGGGAGCACATTAGGAGAGTTCTCACTAAAAGGTGCAATTTTCCCTGCCATAGTCGGGTGTTGCTGCATGACCATATTTCCCTTCTCCAGGTCCTCAGCTCCAAGAACTTGGAATCTTTTGGGGCTGGTTAAGCTAAAAAGCTCCCCAGAAACCATATCGTCTGCAAGAAGGAGCTGACCTGGTACCTCCTATGATCTCCTGAGGGCCTCTTTCTCCCTGCTTCTAGCTCCGTCATTTAAAAAAAAGCACCTTAGGGAATATTTGGAAATAAGTCAGCAGCAAGGAGGTAACTAACTTTTTTTGCTTGTTCTCTAGACTGCCTCTCTCCCCCATAATTAGGATTATCACTGTGCCCAGGCTTTTTGAATAGAACAGACACTTCATGTTCCCCTGACGCAGTATTTTGCCATTCTGAGCTCTCTGCCACTCCTGATTTGCCTTGTGGTAGTAATGACCCAGAAGCTTGGGGGCTAACGCTTCTCGTAGCTTTATCAGCACTCCTTAGCACATATCTAGACCACCTGCTATGCCCAGTTACCAATGCAGTTTCAATTGCACTCTCCTTCAAAAACCTAAAATGTGTCCCTTTTACTGTTAGTACCTGAAAGCGATTTAGCCCCTTGTCTCCTTACTCCAGTACTTGTGTTGTTCTCCTTAGCAAGGGCTGTTGAAACTTCATTCACTTTGACCACTACGTGCCTGCCATGGTCCCTTACTCATTCCTGAACCCCATGTACCTACTGATGCTGAGTCTGCCACCCCTCCCTCAGAAGGAGATAGTCACAGCCGCTCTCTGTCCTCTATGGAGCCTGATTGGGGCCTTCGACCAGTGCTCCAACCCGTGCTCACTCCTGATTGAGTCTGCCATGGCTGCCATGCCGTATCAGAACATCTGAAGTTGCACTGCTGCTGTTCCTGAAAATGAAGTGAGTACGACGGAGATGAAAACAAATGCCCCTTCTCTACTTTCCTTACGGGCTCTCGTTTTGCAAACCGCAATGCGGGCAACTCAGGGCTGAGCACACCAGCAGCCCATAACGAGCTGCCTGCCATGTTCTTCCTCAAGGAGAAAAACTGAATTACACAAAATGCGGGCTTGAGAAAGCAAATGATGTTCATATGTTTTTGTATTGCCTGGGAATTCATAGCTTTTGGGAAGATGTGTGCAATGCTGTGTGTGATATTCTTACCATTAAAATGTAGATAAGCCTTTTCCATGTTATCTTTGGGACCCTTCAGGGCCAGGTCGAGCTGAATAAAGGTAGAGCGAAATAGCTCCTTTACATGATTGTCCTGGCTCAGAAGGAGACACGTGGGAGGTGGCCCAGTCGGCTCCCATCTACGTACACTGACTGACTGGGCTTGATCACATATAGTTTAAAAATGTACGCAATACATCTGGAGAGTAGAAGATATAAGTTTTGACTCCCAATAGTGAAATGGCTAGAAAGAAAAGGCAGCGGAAAGAGCAAGAATCCAACGAGTGCTGGGAGTTAGTGCGTTGTCCTATGATTACACCCATTTGTTGCTCTAGCACAGGCGTCCCCAAACTACGGCTCGCGGGCTGGATCCGGCCCACCAGGGTCCTAGATCTGGCCAGCCAGGGTCCTGAATTTCAGATGAGCCTTTGCTTCAGGGGCCTGGTCAGCGCGACCGGGCCCCTTTAAAAAAATTGCAGCTGCAAGGTAATGGGAGGAAGTGACGCCCGGTCACTTCCTCACAGATCCCTCCACGCGGAAGGGGCTCATGAAAAAAATGCAGGCCCAAGGTAATGGGAGGAATTGACAGCCGGTCACTTCCTCCCCGCTCCCTCTGCACCGGAGGGGCCCTGTCAGCGCTGCTGCATAGCGCGACCGGGCCCATGAAAAAAATGCAGGCCCAAGTTAATGGGAGGAAGTGACGGCCGGTCACTTCCTCCCAGCTCCCTCCGCACAAAAGGGAAGAGACAAGCCTTTGCTTGTCTGGGGCCTGGTCAGCGCTGCTGCATAGCGTGACCGGGCCCATTAATAAAATGCAGGCCCAAGGTAATGGGAGGAAGTGACGGCCGGTCACTTCCTCCCAGCTCCCTCTGCATGGGAGGGAAGAGACAAGCCACGAGGACAGGAGAGCCACGCCAACTTCCATGAGCCACAGCCACCCTCCTGCAAAAAAAAGAAGTAAGAAAAATTATCTGTGTGCATATGCATGTATGTTAGTATGTATGTATATGAATGTATGCCAGTATGTATGTCTGTATCTGTATGTATGTCTGTATGTATGTGTTTGTATGTCAGTATGTATGTCAGTATGTGTGTCTGTCTGTGTGTATGTATGTATGTGTATGTATGTCAGTATGTATGTCTGTGTGTATGTATGTCAGTATGTATGGGTATGTGTATGTCAGTATGTGTATGTGTATGTCTGTTTGTCAATATTAAGTGCATCCAGCAAAATCAATTGCCACAAGTGTGTTCCCAATGATTGGGCATAAAACAAATGTTGATGTTTACTGTATGTTTGATGTATTTTGCATTAACTGTATCCCCCTCCCCACCCTCCATCCATAAGTGCTTTTTGTGAACATAGGAAGCTTGTCCACTATTAGAGGCTTCTTTGGCAAGCAAGCTAGGACAGTGATGAAGCATGATACCCAGTGGGGTGTGTGGGGTCATTCTTTAAAAATTATTGTGATAAGTGCCAGCTAGTGAGCGAGCTTGTGTGTGTGTCTGCTAGTGAATGAGCTTGTGTGTGTGTGCCTGCTAGTGAATGAGCTTGTGTGTGTGTGTGTGCCAGTGAGTGAGCTCGTGTGAGTGTGTGTGTGTGTGTGCCTGCTAGTGAATGAGTTTGTGTGTGTGTCTGCTAGTGAGTGAGTTTGTCTGCTAGTGAGTGAACGTGTGTGTGTCGGTGTGTGTCTGCTAGTGAGTGAGCTTGTGCATTACTGCTGAGTGCTGACCATTTGCGTTACTGCTGAGCGCTGACATTTTTTATTTTTGTTTAGTCATTATTGCTGGTATATTGTTTTTGTAGCTGTGCATTTTTTGATATTTTACTAATAGCAATTTTTAATCCCTAGGAAATCATTATGTCAACAAAAAGGAAAATTTACTCTGAGTGCAGGGTATTCAAAGAACAGTGGACTTACGATTACTTTTTCATGCAGTACAAAGAAAGAGCTGTTTGTCTAATATGCCAGAATTTAGTGTCTGTGTTCAAGGAATACAATTTGCGTCGACACTATGAAACACTACATAAAGATCAATACGATTGTTTGGTCGGACAAGTGAGAAAAGATAAAATATTAAAACTGAAAAATGGATTGACAACTCAGCAACATACCATTGTGAAGCAAAAGCAGCTAAATATATCATAATTGCGAGCAAGTTTTTAAGTTGCCAAGCTCATAGCATGCACTGGCAGACCATTCGTAGAGTGGAATTTGTTAAAGAATGCCTTCTTTCTGTTGCCAAAGAGATCTGTCCAGAGAAGGCTGATTTATTTAGTACAGTGAGGGGCATATTTATACTCCGTTTGCGCCGATTGTGCGTCAAAACAATTTGACGCACAATCAGGGCAAATGTTGCCCCGTATTTAAACTCTGACGCCCGAGCCCGCGGACAACAAAATTCCGCCGTGTGCGTCATTGCTTGGATGCGGCAACCCGCCCTGCGTTAATGATATGCAGGGTAGGCGTTCCCGTCCAAAAAATGACGCAAACAGCCGTGCCTCGTATTTATGCTTTCGGGCAAAAATCACGCACGTCCAGGAGGCGGAGCCAGAAAATGACGCACAGCCCGATTTGCGTCAAAATTTAACGCCTGGGTCAGGGCAGGCGTTAAAATGGGGAAAACACACCTGTATTTAATCAGAACACACAGAACAAACAGCAGAGCAGCAGAGCAGCAACAGGGAGCCATGGAGGTGATTCTTATCCAGCGTACACGCAGACGCAGAGCCCAGCAGTTCAACAGCAGCTACCACAACACCAGCAGGGACCCTAAAGGCAGCGCAGAAGGCAGGACAGGATATTCCGCCCAAGAACAACCCTTCAGGGCCTCAGGGAACACGACATCATACAGAGGTACCGGTTCAACTGGCAGGCCATTCAGCAGCTGCTGTGAAACATTGAACCGCAGTTGGCCCCCACTTTGGTGACACCCCACACCATACGAACAGAAACAAAGCTGCTTGCCGTACTTCACATGCTGGCAAGTGGCTCTTTTCAAACAACTGGTGCCCTGGTTGGCGGAATATCACAACCATCATTCTCCGCATTTCTGCCCAAAGTACTGGATGCCATCATTCGCCTGACACCCGCCACATCTGCTTCCCTAACACACTGCAGAAGCAGCAGGAAACTAAACAGGGGTTCTACGCAATCAGTGGCTTCCCACACGTCCTTGGTGCAATTAACTGCACACATGTACGCCTTGTGCCACCTGCTGCAACAGAACACCTCTACCGCAACATGAAGCACACACATTCAATCAACGTGCAGGCCATAGTTGATCACCAAGGAATGTTCACAAACATCGTGGCTAAATATCCTGGGAGTGTCCATGACTCATTCATCTTCCGTCACTGCACCATCAACCAACACTTCCAGGATGGACGGTATGGCAATGGACTACTTGTTGGTAAGTACATAAACCTACTTATTCACACACTGCACAGCAACCCTCTAGGACACATAACACATACACCACAACAGCAACATCTAGACAGGAACATACTGAGGTCCTGACATCTCTAGCCATGTTTCTTAAGTCACCATTGAACTTGTCACACATTGGAATTTACTGTACAGCCTAATGTGAAGACATTAATGAGTGTGGTAGCCGAAATGTCACCTTGCAAATTGTAAGTGTCACAATGACCTTTACATTAATACACTGCCTAAGTCTAAAGGTATGGGATGTCCAGGGTACTTTCCTATGAACGTGCTAACAACACTTATAAATTAAACTCTACATTGAACTATCTACCCACCCCAAGTGAAGACACAAGGACACCTGTATCACAAGTCACAATGTTAGGGAGGGCACACTGCACTGAAAATCACAAAACATACTGATGACAAACTGTTAGCAGACAAACACGTGCTCAGCCAAGGTAAAAACACAATGCAGATGGTATAGCCTACAAGTATAGGATGTCACATCAGTACACAAAAGAGTCACAGACAACACAAGACAACTACTGCCATGAACGGTCTTTTCAATAATGCAAGCTACATCAACATGATCCCATTGTTTTTTTCTTTCAGCTGATCAGGGGTATGGCATCCAGCCATGGCTAATGACACCATTTGGCAACCCGAGTACTGCTGCAGAGCGGGCATACAACAACGCCCATAAGAGGACACGCAGCATTGTCGAGCGGACCTTCGGCATCCTCAAGTCAAGGTTCCGCTGCCTCGACATCACTGGTGGTAGCCTACTATATTCCCCGAGATGGTCTGTAGGATCATACTAACATGTGCAATATTGCACAACATTTGTGTCAAAAGGAACATTCCCTTCCTCGAACCAGACCCATACATGCCTGAAGACGAGGAAGAGGAAGATGCTGGCCTGCAACAGGAGGGGGAACAACCAAACACGGCTGCTGGAGTGCGTAGGCGCCAACAGATTGTAAATAAAAAAAATTCATAATTATCACCATCACCACTTAATGCACTATTGTAAATAAACACTGATAACAAACACCACATCATGGTCTGGCCTATTCATTTCTGCACACCTTTAGCTTTAAATATCAGAAGAAGAATGTCGTCTCATGGAGCAATAATGATATAACAATCAGGACACAGGAAAACACACAACAAATGTAATGCCTATCATACAATGGTCACATACACACACATTGTAAATGACTGACATCCTGTACAGTTCACCTTTGAAGGGGAATAGCTGAGGACCACACATATGACACACATACATGTAGGAAACATGGTTCATCGCAGCAGATGGCACACAATTAAACACCATCACTCAACTAGGGGAAAACAGGCCTCATACATCAGGCAGTTGACATGCTTATGCTTCAGGAACAGGAATGTATTACCAGACTCTTGGCAGCAGTAATTCCAACTACTTACAATCTTTGCAATGACTATCTGTCACTAGAGTTACACATAAGCAGAACATACACAGCACAAGTGCCACACATATGACAAGCATCCAGCACATCAGATCCCATCTACATGTCAGGCCTTTTCTAATAACATTACACACACATGCGGCTGGTCACACCCCACCTGTCTGAAGAGGTCCCTGGAATGCTGATATGTGTACACTGAGATTCCCTCATCTACATACACACACTCACAAGAGTCATCCAGTGTGCCACACCCTTTCCTATGCCTACCATTGTCATAGTACCATCTCACTGCACGGAACTCAGCTCATATAATACACTGGCTTGGAGTTTTTAAGGCCTGGTATCCCTGTAGATTGATTCTCGTGTGAAAGGTACTGTAGGCTATTTTTAAGCAAATCTCATCCGACAGGACTAGTGAGACACTGATGGAGGCCACACCAGTGATCCCCTCCATGCACACCACCCAAATGTACATGCCCCGTCCATGCTGATGCCTCCTACAGCATAGATGTTGGCATTTGGGCAATTACATCATTAAGCATTGCTACTAATGTTGCCGTGTAACACTTTATCAGGGTTCATGTGTCACCTTCAAGACAACACAGGACATACACAGTGTGACATGTCAACTGTCTACTCCTCCCTCTGACCAGTCCTAGTCAGACCACTGATCATGTAATTTGTGAAAGAGCTGGCTCCTGATTGACCCAGCATCCTGTCAGCCTGACTGGCACCTGTCCGTGGGTCACCCTAAAGATACCCGGGGTCCACCTATGGACCACACTTGCTGTTCAAAACCTCTTGTACCTCAGAGAATAATTTGTCATTTGCCTCATCCATGTATACTCAAATACATAGTATTGCATCATCTGACTGTTATTTGTATCATATTTGTGACAGTGCCCTTGAATAGCTAAATCATGGCCCTTCTAAACTACAAAGTGTGACAGTGTACCTGGACCATAGCGTTTGATGGTGTACGTGGCCTCCAGCAGAACCTGCAACCTCAGATAATGTCCATGAAAAGTCAACACATATGAGGACCCTGACAGTTCACACGCTGAGTTACATTGTTCAAATAATAGAGATGAGTCGTGTGTGCTGAATACCAGCCATTTACTTCTGCACAGAGGCTATGATGTTTCCTGATACATTACCATCCACAGAGGCCAACTTGAGTACAAATGTTGCAATGACACATGCCGGATCCAGACACCTGAGACATTCTCTCACTCAGCACACCAAGGTTGCCCAGTTGAAAGTCTCATTACACGTCTTCAGTGACAGGGTGGGACCATCCACGTGTAGGTTACCATGTCCTCAATGACTTTACTCTCATTTAGCTACAAACGATACTCATTAGATACACGATTAGCTGCCACTAACTCATGATGAGACGTGGACGTAACAGTGGCAACATACACCTTAACAGTTGATACTGGATCAATATTGGACCACACACATGTACATGTACCATCCAATCAACAAAACGGTTGCAAGCAGCCTATCACAGTAGTGTCACAGTTGTAACCTAGCAGGAAGATTGAAACATGTCACTAAACCAGGTAATGCATAAAGGGCCACATACATCAACAACCTATTTGCTATCATGACATAAGGAACGTTGAGAATTTGCTATTAAATCAATGCTAAATGGTATGTCAGAATTGTCCAAAGAATCAATAGGGCAAACGTCAAATGGGATTACAGATTAGCAAACAGGGAATCATACCCAGTTTGCTTCCATGGGCCTGCTGCCAATGGTTTCGCATTACTGAATTTGGGAAAACCTTGGATAAAGTTGCAAGTCAGGAACAGCAAACCCCAGGGTGCTGGGGGCCTAAGTCCCCCTCTGCTGCACCCCAAATATACATTTTTTATGCACATGTGAAGCAGACACATGCATAAGGCGCATGTGTGCCCTATATGTCAATAGTGAAACACATTTTAGCTACATTAACTCGTAATTAGGACATGGTTACCCCCAAAAAATGTTTAGGCGACAATTGCACTACCTAATTGGCCATTATGCAATTTGGAATAGCTTGATACATGTGGACACAATTTTGCTAAGGAATACATCCTGGTATCTCTTTCATATTTTGAAATTAGCAATCAGCAATTACCTACATATGTGCACATTTATGCGTAATATCCATTCTGGCCAATCATTACTATTGCACTGTGAATACCTTCTATACATCCTATAAGGGACATTTGCTATAGCTAACCCCAAAGTTTATCACTTAGTACCGTTTGGTCTTGCCTAAATCCATTTCTCATTTGGACAAATGAAATACATATTTGTCATAATGCGTAATATTTTCATGCATACAGCTTGTGCGTCATAATTTTTTTCGTAAATAGATATCATAATTTGCTGCGGCTTAATTTTCACCTCTAGAACTGTAAAATATGCTGCAAACAAATATTATATCCCAATTATGAAAAATATTTTGACTCTGCATTATCTGCACTCCTGTGCGTCAAAAAATATGACGCACCAGCTGTATGCGTGAAAATATGACGCATAATGGAAAAAAACAGCGGCCATTTTATGCAGGATGTGATGTAATAGGGTATCCTGTTTACAGAATCTGTACAGTGGGTGTACTTTCACTTTCACTTTGCAGTCTCTGATTATTCTAGACTGTGTGGCTGTGTGCAAAGTGTTGTCCTGTGTATTAGTGCTTTTGTGTCCAGTGTGCCATCTCACTTGTTCTTTTGTCATCATTATCTTGTTGTAGAATACTGTCTGAGTCTGTGTTGTATAAATTTGTCAAGTCCATTGTTGTATATATTGTCTGTGGCAGTCTGTTGTGGGTACTGCGATATAGGGGATAGTTGGGCTCTTATTTTTGTTAAGTTTTCTTTGTATTTCCCCACTCTAACTTTCCCCATTTCCCCCTTTTCTTTTTTTCTACTACTTTTTCCCCTTTCTCAGTGCTTAAATGTCTGGTAGGCCACGGCTTTCCAGGATGGGTGAGGAGGAATTGGGGGGGTTTATATGGCTTGTTTGCTATTTCCTCCCACTTATGCTGGAGGCTGGGGGTAGGTTGATACAGGGGTATCACACGGAGGCCCGAAAAGTCCGCTGGGGGAAGGTGCGCCATCACTTGGTGCGTCTATATGGTAGCCAACGGAATGACCATCAATTGAAGCACCGCTGGGCTGACCTGATCTCCAGGGAGCAAGATCTGCTGGACCACCTGGGAATCAGGATTGGTGGCCATGTTGGTGAGTACATATCATGTAAATGTGCACAATTTAAAGCTGTGTTGTGACATGTGATGATTGTTACCCAATCTGCCAGATAAGTAGCTGACTGTGTGTAATGGTAGGGAAACATATAGGGTAATTGATGCACTGTGTGAAGGATGACAAATGCGAGCAGTCAGGTAGCTCATGTTTTCCACACATACAGGTTGCTTGTAGCAGAATGTAATGTAGTGTTGCCTTTGTGTCAGACAAGCGACACATTAATGACGCAATCAGGACTCTACAGGTCACAATAGCCAGTGAAGTATGGATGTAGAAACATCATACCTACATATGTTGACGCTATAGCTAGACTGACATTTTTAAACCCCACATGATGCTGAAAATGAGTGCTGCCTTCATGTCAATTGAAGTTAGCAATGTGGCCCACACATATGTCACGTGTGTCTGGTTGGTGTGTAGGGAAAATGTTCACGGAAGTGCCATGCCTTGTTGTGATAAATGTGCTCCTTCACATTTAATTGTTACATGCCAGATCTGAGCATGAACCATATTTGTAAAGGACTCAGGTCCCCTCAGCTAACATATTAGACAGGTATTTATTGTCACTTGTGCCCAAATCAGAATAGGGATGGCAGTCCAAAGGTATGGACTAGGGTACAAACATCTATGTTTGGTGCCAATCACCATTGTTTGGACACATTAATGTATAAAACTGTAACAACATGAGGTATTGCCAAACTACCTGGCCCTCTCTACCATGTACCTATCTGTCACATATGTGTCATGACCACATAGGCTGTTTGACAGGTCATGCAGTCCTCAAGCTTTTGGATGTCTCTCTTGGATGCACATGATGAGATGAATGCACACCTATATTGTTGCTGCATACTAATGTAGGTGCATCTTTGCCACCACATGACAGACCGGGCCACTGCACATGTGTAGAAGTGTGTGTAACTGTAGCAAGAAACTCATCCAATGTAAATGTTGCACATGAATAATTCCATGCAGTATGAGCATGTGTGAAAGTGTTTCATTACTCATGTCATATTATCACATTGTGTTTGTATTTGAAATTGTTTGTCAGTTCACGGATTCTGAGTATATTCTTCCTTCCATACTTTACAGGTGGACCTGCACCGTACACAGTGGGAGAGGTGGCTCGTTTTGAGGACCCCGACACCTACAGTGAGTGTTGCATGTGTGGTATGTTTTGTGTTTGCTGGTGATGTGTGATGGACTACTGTGTGTTGAACACATTGCTAGGTTTGATGCACTGCCCAATCATTAGTCTTGTTCCATTAGTGGGATTTCAGTTATCACTTCATTTTGAGTTGACCTATGCTTATCCATTTGTCTGATTTTGGGTCTGTAGGCCATTCCTGTAGGGCCCGCTATGGGAAATGAGGTGAGTCATGTGGAATACACTAGTTAATGTAAGAGTTGCACTGGGACTCGTCTCGGACTGAGTCTGCATGTCAGACTGACATTCTCCCAGATAGCTTCTGCAAATGGCTTGTCTGAAATCTGCTGCTTCCCTATTAACCTATGTACTGAGTACACTGTAGGTTGGATCTTCCGGGTGCATGTACTTCCACAAGTTGTACTAGACGTGTGTGGGACTAGAGTGCAACGGCCTAGGTGTGCATGCTATTCATGATCATGGGTGTTCTTGCTTCTCTGTGTCTGTAGAAAAATATGCCTCACTGGAAGTATGTGATGTTGGCCTAGGTCAGTACATTTTGACATGTGCGGCCCTTGGATAGGACAAGGTTTAGCTGACTCCAATTTGTTGATAGCCCTTCACTGGTGGTGTGTGTGTGGAGGCAAAAACATGTTGAGGTTTCTATCCACTCCTGGGTGTGCATCTATTTTGGGATTGTTGGTTGTTCTTCCCACCCCCCCTCAAAGACAGGCATGTGTTTGGAAATAGGGTACCTAGGACTGAAGCAACCAGTATGTTACACATACTTGTGACCATTTGAAACTTTGTTTTGAACCTAGTGTACACAGTCGGTTATCGCACATGAGTTCTATACTAGCGAATCCCATTACAAATTGCAGATCTTGAGGTTTGTGATTGTTATCACATACACTGACATATGTAGTGCAGGCAATAGGCGGAGGAGGTGCAGCATGATTGTTGGCTGCATTTGTAATTTTTATGATGACAAGTTTTGGCTGATGTTACCCATCATGTAGATTATTGTATATGCTATGTGTGAGATGACCTTTGTATGCAGGCTTCCCATGTACTTCCTCTGAGACTTTCAATGATTTATATGGTGATATGAGCTGTTACAACTAAAGTAAATGTATTTTCCGATTGACCACTTGTGCTATTCCACACAATGCAGTTCCTATGGTAAATAGTTGCCCTTTCTCTTCACAGCTGCAAACATGAGTGCCGCACAGAGGCATGAATTTGAGAGGCGGGCCATGAGGTACAGACAAATCCTGCAGGTGCAGTCGGGGTTCCGACGGATGGCCCGAAAATACCAGTCAGATCGGGCCTCCGGAGCATGGTGGGCTTCATTACAGGGTGGCCCAACGTTGCCCACTACAGCCACCACCACCACAACCACCGGTTCTCCCCAAGTGGCCCCAGCCACGGCGGGGACAGTTGTCCCTGCCTCTGCAGCACAACCAGGACCCAGCATTATGACAGCTGCAGGACAGTCCAGTGGGCTAGGCTCAACACCCACACAGAGCACCTCTGCCAGGACCCAGACAGCAGCAGCACCTCCAATTGACCCTGCGGCATTCCAGGCTTTGGAACGCAAAATGGACAAATTTATGAGGAAGGTGGACAAGCTGAGGCAGGATGTGGCCTACATCAAGAAGCGGGTCAGGTCTATCAGGCGGACCCTCCGGAGGGCCAACCTCTAGGAATGATCTGGGCAATTTACATTATTCCCTCCCCTCCCTCCTCTTTCCTTGTTATCATGATTAGTAGGCTTGGGGGATTAGTGTTAGGTTAGTATAGGTTGTTAGCTTAGTTAGTGTTAGGGAGGAGGGTGGTCCTTATTCTTTCTACTTTTCATTATTAAGTGTGTGGGTGGGTGGGTGGGGGTCAATGTTGGGGTTCCTGTGTGTTTATAAAAAAAGAAAAAAGAAATTAAAACAAAATATACAAAAAAATATATGATTGTTTAGGATAGTATAGTATGTGTGTAGTTTAGTATGTGTTGTCCTGCATGTGTCCTGTCTCATAATGGTGGGTGGGGGGTTGATGTTTAGATCGATTCGTTATATGTGTAGATTAAGTTTAGCTTAGGTTAGTTAGGGATAGTTGTGGGTAAGGAGTAGTCAGGTTAGATTAGTGTAGGTATGACTTTTCCCTTAGTTGCCTCTGGTGTGATTACTTTTGAATAAATATATAGTTAACCCTTTGCATTATGTGTTAACTGCTACTTGATCATGGCCTTGCCATCAGTGTAGGTGATTGTTGTTCTATGACATTTGTGTCCTATGCTACAAACCAAAGAAAACAGAGGTTTAAAATGGCAGCTACCCCAGTGCTAACTTGGTAAGTATCTACCATTTGATAGAACCACCATTTGGAGTTGACATGGATCACAAAGGATTTGTGTCGATGAGTATGTTTTCTACATCACAAAGTGTGCTTCCAGACTTGGTATTGTGGGGAATTTTTAAGTCGGACTGCAGTGTGATGTTCAGGGACATCTTTGAAGACGAGGTCTTGTTAACACTCTTGTCTTCTTGTCTTCATTACTGACATAGATCATTTGTGCAAAAAATCAGCATGATTACCTATTTGGAAGTTAACTCAGAAAGGTTGATTGATGCTGTGTTTAGTTGTGTTTGCTTAGATTAGACTGCATAATTCAATGTATTAGTATTGCATGGTGACAACATTTATCAGCCACCATTAGTTGACTTTCATTTCTCTTGATGAAGCATTATTCTGTCCAACACAGCATGATTGTGTGTGGTTTCTCCCTTCATCAGTTATTCTCCTCAGGATGGGCAGGCTATGATGCAATCCTGGCCACTGCACAGATGTATCTGACTACATGATGTCAGGACAGTTGTATTGACAAGCTACATGGTTGTCACACAGGCACTTTTGTGTTATCTACTGCACAGTTGATGTGTCAAATTACACAGAGACATATTTGGTGTGCAAGTGCTATTTATTGATAGGTGCTGTAGTGCAATATGTACATTGTCCACATTTGCTGAGTCCGTTCTAATGAAATCTTACATAGTGATCCTACAGAAGGGGTGTGGATAATGCTCCTGACATGCTGGGGTGATGTTACCGACAGTGCAGAGGGACAGGATTTGCCAATTAGTAGGAGAGAGACATTCACTGGCAATGCTGACAAGTTATACAGTGGTTAGCAGAACAGTCATTGAGTATAGTTGTAGTGAGACTGGCATTTGACAATACGTAGGACCTTGATCGAAGTAGGCCATGGTGCAGGGACTAGTGCTTCCGGGTACTCTTCCTTGTGAATGTGATCTGTTCCATGTCTTCATCTTCTGATGTGTGTGTTGCCTGCTTCGTCCTTGTTGTTGTTGGTTGTGAAGGGGCAACACACACCTCAGTGTTAGAAGACGTGGAGTCAGACATCCCGGTGGCTGCTTCCTGTGAAGTTCTTAAGGGCAGTACTGCAGCATGGAGGGCCTGCTGGTTTTTGAGAATAGCAGCCACATCACGATGGTAGGCAGCCAGGTCGGCCCTGAGGGAGTCATGATTGCATTCGTGCATGCAGTGGAAAGTTTGGGGTGCGAGGTGTTGTGGCAACTCCCTTACTGCAGTGGTGAATTCCTTGACAGTTTGTTGTAGTCCTTGCAGTATGGATGCTAGGGCTTGCATAGCTGCTGCCTGATCTGCAGATGACATCATGCACGAGCGCACCCCCTCAAGGCTGGCTGCCATAGTTTGCATCCCCATCCGCACCTCCTTGGCCAGCTCCCGCTGTACTCCAACTACAGTTCTTTCAAAGCTGGTGCCAGTGTCGTCAGAGTCCTCAGCTGTATAGGAGCTGGCAGGTCTTGCAATTGGGGTGGTGGGTGGTTCTTCTGTGATGGCTGCTTGTTCTATGCTCCTCCTTGTGACTGAAGGTGGGGTTTGGAGGGTTTCTAGGACCTTTTGGATGGTCTCCTGGGGAATGTTTATGGACTCGTCATCCATGTCGTCAGAGAAATCTGGGACAGGCATATCGGCAGGAGATCCATCTTCCTCTGCAATGAAACAGGGTACAATTAGTGTGTCTGTGTTGTGACAATTTTGACGTAACATGCCTGCCTTTTGATGAATTCACTTTGTGATCTTGTTTGGTATTGGTATCTGCTGTCCTTCATATGGGCATTGTTATAGGCCTATGGCCCACCTGTGTGTCACATGTATGATATTGAGTTATCAGACTTGTCTGCCTAATTGCCTCTAGGTGTTGCTTTATACCAAATAGAGAATAGCCACCTTTTTGTCCTACTCGACCCTCCGTGTATATCCATTCTCATGGTGAGACCTTTAACTGGCTGTGGGTGTTCTGATGGTCCTGGCAGCACAATTGCCTCTCAGGACCTGCCCCAATCCCTGATTGTTCACATTGACTTAAATTTAATTGACATGGAGCATATCCTATGCATGGCAATGTTATGATGTGATATGGATGTTGATATTGTTAATGTGTCCTGCTGATGTTGGGTAATGTGTGTTACATTGGATTGCCCTGATTATCGTATCAGTGTCCTATTTTCCCCTCTGACTGTGCAGGTGTATTTCAGTGACCAGTTCCATGTGTCCCCTCCTCAATGCTGTTGTCTGAGCAGTATGACTTTTGTGATGTTGCCTTGTTTGTCAGGCACAGGATGGACCCTGACATATGCAGCATGGGTGTGTCCTTAGTGCTATGTCGCTCCTATTGCTGTTTACATTGGCTGATGTTTGCGGCAACTCTGGGCATTGACATTTGAGTGTACTGGGGGCTTTGTCTTGTTTCAGGAGATTGTTGCAGATGTCATCCTCTCCCCCTAATTTAGTTATGTATGTTCCATGGGGAGGTTACTGCCATTGGCTACTATAGCTGCACACAGATCAGAGGTGGTAGTGTCAACTGTTGTTGCAGTTACCTTGCAGTTGTTGTTTTGGCTAGAGGATTGCTGATAGGGCCCTAGTTAATGTAGGAGATATGTTGGCTGACGAGTGCCAGGATGTAAGTTTGACGTAGTGGCCTTCCCTCCTGTCGAGGCTTTCCCTTTGCTCCATTGTTGGCATGACAGCATGACCCCATGGGACTTTTATTGGTGTAGTGTAAAGTTGTGCCCCAGCTTCTGTTTGTGCAGGCCATGCCCCCCTGCAGAACCCCTTTACCCATGCCACTCCATGTATATGATGACTTACATGCAATGTGTAGTAGGTATTTCCCCCCCTGCTCACAGTTGACATTATTGCATTTTAATTCCCCATGCGACTTACCCTGCTTGTGCGTTGTCTCGTGGTAGTCTGCGCTGTCCTGTCCTTGAATCCCTGTGACGATCTCCACAGGGATGACGGCTGCGACGATCTCCTCCATGTGGTCCAGGGCCTCCTGGTGTGCTGGACTCCCACCTCCAGTCTGCAGTGCTGCCTTCCTGTTCCTGGCCATTTTTTCCTTTGTCCTACGTTTGCAGTCATGCCAGCGTTTCTTACACTCAGTGACTGTCCTGCGTACTTCTGCCACACTGTTGATCTTGTCAACAAATTGTTGACATATGGCCTCTTTCCTACTGATTGGCAACTTAGAGGTGATAAACAGTTGGTGCTGGTGTTCCGTCACCTCTTTAACCAGAATTTCCTGCTACTCTGCACTGAAGCAACACTTTCTTTTTTTCTATATATGTCCTGGTTTTTGTATGGATCGTCCTGGCTGGTTCCTGGTCTGTTGTCATCTTCCTGGGGTCTGTAGTGGCATCTGGGATCCATTTTGGCTCTCCTCTGCTGAAATGGCTGTGTTCGCGGGTATTTTTGACGCTATTGCGTCGGAAAAAAAAGGCGCATATCCGGGTTGCGGTGTCGTAAATCAACCCACAGTCATTTACGCCACGTTAACGTCATTTTCCTTTACGACTTGACGCCACGATGTGCGTAAAAAAAAATGACTCCAACCTGTTGATTGCGCCGCCGTGCGTCAAAGTATAAATTTGACGCCCGCACGGCGCTACGAAATGGCGTTGGCCGGCGGTAAAATTTTTGACGCAAAACTGCGGCGGCGCAGTTTTGCTTCAAAAAGTATAAATATGGCCCTGAGTCTTTCAGGACCTACAATTACATGAAGGATTGAAGAAATGGGGGAAAATTTGCATCAGCATTTGCAAAACGTTGCTATTTTTCATTGGCACTTGACGAAAGCAATGATGTTCGTGATTCTGCACAACTTCTAATTTTCATTCGTGGCACAAATGATTATTTCAAAGTCACAGAGGAGCTTGCTGCACTGAAAAGCATCAAAGGAACAACAACAGGAGAGGATATCTATGAAAAAGTTTGCCAAACTGTGAAGGATTTGGAGCTGGACTGGGCTAAACTTGCCAGTGTGACAACTGATGGTGCTCCTAGCATGGTGGGGTCTATGAAAGGAGTGGTTGCACACATTAAGAAAGAGATGGAGAACCACAACCATTCACATCCATTAGCCATACACTGCCTCATCCACCAAGAAGCACTGTGTTGTAAATCACCGAAGTTGGCTTCTGTCATGAAATTTGTGGTATCTTGTGTTAACTTCATTAGAGCTCATGCACTAAACCACAGACAGTTTCAGGAATTTCTGTCTGAGCTAAATGTTGCCTATGGAGATATTCTGTACCACACAAAGGTCCTTTGGCTGAGTCGAGGGAGAGTTTTGAAACGTTTGTATGACTTACTTCCACAGGTTTCTGATTTTATGCTTTCAAAAAACAAAGAAGTACCAGAGCTCAAAGATGCAGAATGGAAATGGCACCTTGCCTTTTGACAGATATAAAAGAGCTACTCAACAGATTCAATATTCAACTTCAAGGAAAGGGGAAGCTCATCTGTGATATGCATTCGCATGTGAAAGCATTTCAAGTAAAATTAGACCTCCTCATTAAAACCACCACTCAAAACCTGTTGGCGTAAAAACTAGCAGTTGCATTCCCAAACAAAACTTGTGTGGGTTTACTAGAAATGTTGCAAAAGGAGTTTCAAATTAGATTTAAAGAGCTTCATCTCCATGAACAAGACATACAGCTTTTCTGGAACCCATTTTTTGTTGACATTGAAGTTGTTGATCCGATTTACCAAATGGAATTGGCTGAACTACAGAATTGTGACTCTCTGAAAGAAACATTCAAATCAAGCGGCCTTACTAATATCTATGCATCTCTCCCCTCTGAGAAATATCTTAATCTCAGGAGCCATGCACTCAAAATTGCAACCATCTTTGGCAGCAACTAAATCTGTGAACAGACTTTTTCCCGAATGAAACATCTGAAATCTCCAACCAGATCCAGACTAATTGATGAACACTTGTATCACTTGCTACAACTAGCAGTGACCAATATGGAACCGGATATTGACCATCTCATTAGCCAAACGCAGGCCCATACTTCACATTGAAATAAGTTTATGTTGATTAAAATCGTTCTTCATTGCATTGTTTCTCCTGCTTTTTGTGCACTATAAATAAAATATTTGCAGTGTGCATAGGAATTTGTTAATATTTGTATTCAAACTATAGTTCGGCCCCCAACAATGTCTGAGGGATAGTGAACTGGCCCCCTGTTTAAAAAGTTTGAGGACCCCTGCTCTTGCACTTCAATACCGGACTGAAAAACTATGGTGCACCAAAGAATCAGCTATACACTACCCTATATGGAGAGTTTTTCCTCTGAGATCTGACATAAGGGTGCACACAGGAAAATATCTTAAGAGGGGTAACCTGATGTGAATGAGGACCAAAAAAGAAAACCTAAGGAGAGGACTTTTTACCACTAAGATTTCGATAATCCCACCAGCTACAAGGAATCGTAGAGACTGAGAATTAAGAAGCCTCACTTAGATCAAGCAAAGGGACCATATTTCCAAAGCGTTATTGCAGGCGGATGCATAGCGTAATGACGCACACCACCGAAAGCAACGTAGCGAGCCAATGACTCTACGAAATGGCTGGTCATATTTTTACCTTTACCGTACTGATCAATGTTGGGATAGCCTGCCATTGACAGCAATAATGAGCATTAACAGAATGTGAACACGTTTTGTCTGCTTTTGTTCTTATTGTATGTAAACCATGATTAACAGGCAAATATGGCAATATAAATTTACGTGTCTGTTGTATTTATTTGGATCAATTGACTTAAGGAAGTGATAGCAATGGAGTCACATCTTAACATGATTACTTAAATATAGCGCAGTGTATGTATTCCGAATGTTCACTTTTACCTCACTGACTAATATTAGAATAGCCTGTCACTGACAGCAAGAATGAGCATTTAATGAAATGCAAATTAATTTGTCTGTTTGTGTGATTACTGTGTATGTGGAAACCGAGATTAACCGGCAAATATGGCAATATAAATGGACGTGTCTTTGTTGTTGTATTATATTGAATCGATTGACAAAAAGGAAGTATTTGTGATGTTGTCATGTCTTGATATGATTACCCCAATAGTTCAATTGGCAAAACGATATGAAAACAAGTTTGAAGTTTGGTAATACAAATGTGTGTGTCTCTTTTTGATTTCGAGTCCATTGATGAGAAGAGATTGAGAAAACAATTATGCCTAGACACGATCACGGCAATAGGATGCAACATACAATACAGGTTGTCAAATCAACATAGCAATGAGTCAGAATGTATTACTAGTAGGCAAACCAACATGGCAATAAGTTGGTAGTGCTGCACACTCCAATGTAAAACAACAAATGATCATTGCATAATAGTGTTTGAAGGGTCACCCCAAAAGTTTTGCCTTCCTCCTCCTCTTTTACTGACCTTTTTTTGTTGGCTTTAAGACTCTAGCACTTTACCACTGCTAACCAGTGCTAAAGTGCATGTGCTCTCTCCCTAAAACATGGTAACATTGTCTCATACCCAACTGGCTCACCACTGTGGGGTGTACCTAGTCGAAGTTGGTACCACGTTCTTGGCATACTGCACATCGTGCCTCTTCTACAATTAATGACTATGCCTCCCCCAATGCCGTGGAGCTATTTGATAGCTGGATCTCTACTTCTTTGAATTCAGTTCTGCCTATTAAACTGGGAATAAAAAAAACGGTTCACAAGTCTAATCCTTGGTTCTCAACCTCTCTATTAGAACTCAGAAAGAACTGCAAAAAACTGGAAAGAACTTGGAGGAAAAATTATAGCTCCTCTGCCAAAGAAGCTTATAGACAAGCCACTAGATCCTATCATCATAATATCAAGGCAGCTCAAACTGCCTATTATAGCAACAGAATAGAGAATTCTTCTTCCTCTCAGAAATACATTTTTCAGATTTTTAAATAGCTTTCCATAATTCCTATGCCTCCCTCTCCGGTAGAAGCTTCCACTGCATATAGTAATGTCTTAGCAGCTCATTTTCAGGATAAGATCCCTAAGATATACTCTTGTTTCATCTCATCCCCCTCTCAGGAGACGCCAGATGAGCAGGATACAAATCCTCTTTTTGCTGGGCCCCAGCTAACTAATTTTTCACCCCTCACAGACGCACTAACTCTTAAATTTCTCTCTAACATCAAATCGGGCTCCCCCTTGGACCCTGCCCCCGTCTATTCTTTTGAAGGCTGCAGACATTGTTGTCTCATCTCTGACAGAAATACTCAATAGCTCCCTGTCTTCAGGTATTCTTCCCAAGTCCCTTAAACATACTATTATAAAACCTCTTCTGAAAAAGCCAAAGCTTGACCCCTCCTCTTTGGACAACTACAGACCTATTGCTGTCCTTCCTATTTTAGCTAAGATTCTGGAGAAGCATGTAAACTTGCAACTGACCAGTTATCTTGAGACTCATGAGCTTCTACACTCCACTCAAATGGGTTTTAGAGCTCAACTCAACACGGAATCAGCACTCCTTACGGTGACTGAATCGGCTCGTCAACTTCTAGATCAAGGAGGTCATGTTGCTATTATCCTTCTTGATCTTAGTGCAGCCTTCGATACTGTTGATCATACCCTCCTATGTGATAGGCTCTCCAAGACAGGGCTAGGAGACATGGCCCTTTCTTGGCTTTCTTCTTTCCTCACAGGAAGATCCTTCCAAGTTTTGGATCGTTCTTTTCTTTCTGATGTTTTGCCTTTGACTTGTGGAAATCCTCAGGGCTCTTCTTTGAGCCCAACTCTTTTTAATATCTATTTATCATCTTTGGCCACAGTAGTCACTCCCTATAATCTTTCAGTGGTCACTTATGCCGATGATACTCAATTAGTGGTATCCCTTTCTAGTATTGGGGATTCCTCTTCCGACAATCTGGCCTGTTGTATGAAGGATATCGGGGATTGGATGACCTTATCTAATCTTAAATTCAATGAAGGCAATTCGGAGGTACTGATCCTAGGCAATGGTACCCCTGTCTCCCCTTTGGCATTGCATTCGGAGGCTTTTAATAGCTTGCCTTCCCCAAAGGCACAGGTAAAAAGCCTAGGTTTTTTGCTTGACCCTCGTTTGACGATGGAGCTGCAAGTAAAAAGAATCTCCTCGGTCTGTTTTGGCTTTATCAGAGCTCTTAGGAAGATTCTTAATCTTCTGCCTTTTACTGCCAGAAGAATTCTTGTCCATGCCTTGGTTCTCTCTCGCCTAGACTATGGGAGCTTTTTATATCTTAGGTCCCCAGAGTATGCAATAAAGAGGCTGCAGATTGTGCAGAACGCAGCAGCCAGACTTCTTATGCGCTCCCCCAGGCACCTTTCTTCCAAACCGGCGCTGATAACTCTTCACTGGCTCCCTATCAAACAACGTATTCATTTCAAATCTATGTGTTTTATTCATAGAGCCTTACATAATAGGGGCCCTCTTTTTTTTCGAAAGCGGATCTCCTTCTATGTTCCCTCTAGACACCTGAGATCTCTATCTTCCTGACATATTTATATACCTTGTGTCAAGAGATCATGGGGTGGTAATTCTTTTACCATCAGGGCTGCCCGGTTCTGGAACGCTCTGCCCTCTGAACTTCGCCAAGAATCCTCAGAACTTCTGTTTAGGAAGAAGCTGAAAACTATCCTTTTCTGTGGTTAATCTGCTCCCTTTGGTCTTCCGAGATTCGTTGTGTACTTCTAGTGCTGGGATGCCCTAGGGTATCTATGCACTCTATAAACTCATAAAACTAAAACTAAACATTGGCTCATACCCAACTGTCATATTTAATTCACTTCTTGTAAATCCCTAGTAAAGTGCACTACATGTGCCCAGGGACTGTAAATTAAGTGCTACTAGTGGACCTGTAGCACTGATTGTGCCACCCACCAAAGTAACCCCTTAACCATGACTCAGGCCTGCCACTGCAAGGCCTGTGTGTGCAGTTTCACTGCCACTTCAACTTGGCATTTAAAACCACACACCAAGCCTTAAACTCCCCTTTTTCTACATAAATGTCACCCCTAAAGTAGGCCCTAGGTAAACCATACAGCAGGGTGCTCTGTAACTAAAAGGCAGGACATATACTTATGTGTTTTACATGTCCTGGTAGTGAAAAACTCACAAATGTATTTCTCACTACTGTGAGGCCTGCTCCTCTCACAGCCCAGAATTAGAACCACAAATTAGCATCAACATGTTGGCCTTCATGTGAAAAGAATTTAGTAACACAAATTTAGAAAAACTCTTTAACTTGATTAATACAAAATATTATTAATGTGCAGCAATTTAATCATCAGTTGCAGCTGGTACCTGAAAACCAAAACAGACACATCATACAATACAATGACATAAGTTACCAATAATGAACAGCTAATAGCTTGCTTCGGCCAGGGGACACCATCAGTTGTATCATCGGAAGATTTGGGCCTAACGACAGCTAAACCCACTCAGCTAAACTCGAACCATCGGAATCCTTCTCTCAAGTCTCTAACATGGAATCTCTCTTCCTCTCTAACATAGGAGATCCAATTCTCACCCACCAGGTATCCTACCCAGTTGTTATACTAAATCCTAATAAGCTTATGATTGGTCAGTCTATGGGGTGGTTACGTTTCAGCCAATCAACAACTAAATTGATGACCTAAAACACAACAATTCTACATTAACTAGAACATTTTCTTCAACAATAACGATTCCTCTTCCGTCTCGTCTGCAGCTCCATTGTTTCATCACCTCTCAAATGCCTCATCTCAGGAAGTAAGTTTTACAGTTTTGTTTGACTTCCATCCTCGAGGAAAGACCAGATATTGGTAACATTCTCAAACAATAGGACATTTCAACATGTGCAATGCTCGGTTAAAACATGACCATGGAAGACATAATGCAGCAAACCACTAGGAGTAGCTGTGGACACATCTACACAAACTTTGAAAACACTTTTATGTAAGCTTTGAATTATGGAAAATAACCACAGCATTTAGTTAGCATTTTGCTCAGTTAAGGACAGAAAATGAACATTAACAATCATTTTTCAAACGTTAGTCGTTTTACATGTTAATTCATTACACATCTTAAAATGAAAATCATTAATAAACATATTAGAAAATTCACACTCTCACAATTTTGATCTGAAAGGAGTAGCCCTGTAATGTTTAGTATGGCCAGAATGGTAATGGAAAATCCTACTTACTGGTGAACTTGGAGTTCACAGTATTATTTTAGAAATGTCAGTTTTATAAAGTGGGCATTAACCTGCAATTACTTCCTTCTGTGCCTTACAGCCTGTCTTCAATCCACGTCTGGGCTGTGCTGGTTGACAGCTCCCCTTGTGCATTCCACCCAGACAGCCATAAACACTGGACACTTAGGGCCTCATTACAACCCTGGTGGTCGGTGATAAAGCGGCGGTAATACGGCCAACAGGCCGGCGGTAACAAAAATTGAATTTTGACTACAGACATACAGCCACTTTAACACACCGACCGCCACAGCCGTATCAACAAGCACCACTGCGGTAACCGCCAACAGCTAGGTGGGAGACAATGTACCGCCCACTGTATTACGATAGGCCTATCCGCCACCTTTTCCGGGGCAGTACCGACAACATCAAGAGCACGGTGGAAACAGAACGAAAAAGTCAAAGGATTCACCTCTGGAGACTCAGGGAACAACCACGACACCATGGACGCTGAGTTGCACATTCCGATGCTCATCTACCTTTTCCTGCATTATGAGCAGCAACGCTGGAGAAGATGACCATGGCGAGTACTGCCGCCTAGCACACAAGGGAGGGGGGAGGAAAAATAGAGTGACACACACACGCAACACGCAACACCCTAACCCCCAACACAATACACACAAGCAGATGCACAAACATTACATATCCACCCCATACCCCTCAGGAATAATGCAAGGACAAAATAATTGGAAGAAAGTGAGTGTAATACGATAAAATAACATGAATAAGTGCATCAAAATACAAACGTATATACATAATTACAAATGGAGGGACACTGCCCAGTCCTCAATGTCCTTGGGCCACAGGGCCACATCACATCGTCCAAGGCCCCACCTCACTCCTGCAACAACACGGAGAGAACACTGCAGGGGAATCAGGTCGAAAATACACAGGCACCTCAGAGGGACAGGGAACGGGGGGCACCTCAGCCGGAAGATGGTGCAACACCACTGGTCCTGGATGGGGCTACATGCCCACTGCTTGGTCCTGGGGAGTGCAAGGCCACAGTCTCTCAAGTGGGTGGTTTGCCCACTGCTTGGTCCTGGGGACTGCAAGGCCACAGTCTCTCTAGTGGATGGATTCTCCACTGGTTCTGGAGGGGGCATTGTGCCCAGTGTGCTTCGACCTGGGAAGGTTGGGGTGAGTGGATGGCTTCTTCCACTGGTTCTGAAGCAGGCATTGTGCCCAGTGTGCTTGATCCTGGGAAGGATGGGGTGAGTGGATGGCTTCTCCACTGGTTCTGAGGGTGGCATTGTGCCCAGTGTGCTTGATCCTGGGAAGGATGGGGTTAGTGGATGGCTTCTTCAACTGGTTCTGGAGGGGGCATGGTGCCCAGTGTGCTTCATCCTGGGAAGGATGGGGTGAGTGGATGGCTTCTCCACTGGTTCTGGAGGGGGCATTGTGCCCAGTGTGCTTCATCCTGGGAAGGATGGGGTGAGTGGATGGCTTCTTCAACTGGTTGTGGAGGGGGCATGGTGCCCAGTGTGCTTCATCCTGGAAAGGATGGGGTGAGTGGATGGCTTCTCCACTGGTTCTGGAGGGGGCATGGTGCCCAGTGTGCTTCATCCTGGGAAGGATGGGGTGAGTGGATGGCTTCTTCCACTGGTTCTGGAGGGGGGCTTTGTGCCCAGTGTGCTTCATCCTGGGAAGGATGGGGTGAGTGGATGGCTTCTTCCACTGGTTCTGGAGGGGGCTTTGTGCCCAGTGTGATTCATCCTGGGAAGTATGGGGTGAGTGGATGGCTTCTCCACTGGTTCTGGAGGGGGCATTGTGCTCAGTGTGCTTCATCCTGGGAAGGATGGGGTGAGTGGATGGCTTCTTCCACTGGTTCTGGAGGGGGCTTTGTGCCCAGTGTGCTTCATCCTGGGAAGGATGGGTTTAGTGGATGGCTTCTTCCACTGGTTCTGGAGGGGGCATGGTGCCCAGTGTGCTTCATCCTCGGAAGGATGGGGTGAGTGGATGGCTTCTCCACTGGTTCTGGAGGGGGCATTGTGCCCAGTGCGCTTCATCCTGGGAAGGATGGGGTGAGTGGATGGCTTCTTCCACTGGTTCTGGAGGGGGCTTTGTGCCCAGTGTGCTTCATCCTGGGAAGGATGGGGTTAGTGGATGGCTTCTTCAACTGGTTCTGGAGGGGGCATGGTGCCCAGTGTGCTTCATCCTGGGAAGGATAGGGTGAGTGGATGGCTTCTCCACTGGTTCTGGAAGGGGCATTGTGCCCAGTGTGCTTCATCCTGGGAAGGAAGGGGTGAGTGGATGGCTTCTTCCACTGGTTCTGGAGGGGGCTTTGTGCCCAGTGTGCTTCATCCTGGGAAGGATGGGGTGAGTGGATGGCTTCTCCACTGGTTCTGGAGGGGGCTTTGTGCCCAGTGTGCTTCATCCTGCGAAGGATGGGGTGAGTGGATGGCTTCTTCCACTGGTTCTGGATGGGGGCTTTGTGTCCAGTGTGCTTCATCCTGGGAAGGATGGGGTGAGTGGATGGCTTCTTCCACTGGTTCTGGAGGGGGCTTTGTGCCCAGTGTGCTACATCCTGGGAAGGATGGGGTTAGTGGATGGCTTCTTCAACTGGTTCTGGAGGGGGCATGGTGCCCAGTGTGCTTCATCCTGGGAAGGATAGGGTGAGTGGATGGCTTCTCCACTGGTTCTGGAAGGGGCATTGTGCCCAGTGTGCTTCATCCTGGGTAGGAAGGGGAGAGTGGACGGCTTCTTCCAGTGGTTCTGGAGGGGGCTTTGTGCCCAGTGTGCTTCATCCTGGGAAGGATGGGGTGAGTGGGTGGCTTCTCCACTGGTTCTGGAGGGGGCTTTGTGCCCAGTGTGCTTCATCCTGGGAAGGATGGGGTGAGTGGATGGCTTCTTCCACTGGTTCTGGATGGGGGCTTTGTGCCCAGTGTGCTTCATCCTGGGAAGTATGGGGTGAGTGGATGGCTTCTCCAATGGTTCTGGAGGGGGCATTGTGCCCTGTGATGCAGATCTTCGGGAGTGCCAGGACACAGTCTCTCACCTGGGTGTCAGACCCACAGGATTTGCAGGGGCCAGGCCGCACAACAGCCCATGGACGCACGACTACACACTGTCCACCGGCAGTGACGGCTGCTCAGTGGTGGCAGTGGCGGTGCTGGTGTCATGGCTGGCAGTGGTGGGGGGAGGCTCCAGCCCTTCCCCTGCAGCCTCGGACGGCTGCTCACTGGGGGTGCTGGTGCTGGCAGTGGTGCTGGTGGGGGTGCTGGCAGTGGTGGGGGGATGCTCCAGCCTTTCCCCTGCAGCCTCAGACGGCTGCCCACTGGGGCTGCTGCTGCTGGCAGTGGTGCTGGTGGCGGTGCTGGCAGTGGTGGGGGGAGGCTCCAGCCCATCCCCTGCAGCCTCGGACTGCTGCCCACTGGGGCTGCTGCTGCTGGCAATGGTGCAGGTGGCGGTGCTGGCAATGGTCCATCCCTGGCAGCCTCGGATGGCTGCCGACTGGGACTGCTGCTGCTGGCAGTGGTGCTGGTGGCGGTGCTGGCAGTGGTTCTGGTGGCAGTGCTGGCAGTGGTGGGGAGAGGCTCCAGCCCTTCCCCGGCAGCCTCGGACGGCTGCCCACTGGGATTGCTGCTGCTGGCAGTGGTGCTGGTGGCGGTGTTGGTGGCGGTGCTGGCAGTGGTGGGGGGAGGCTCCAGCCCATCCCCTGCAGCCTCGGACGGCTGCCCACTGAGGCTGCTGCTGGTGGCAGTGGTGCTGGTGGCGGTGCTGGCAATGGTGGGGGGAGGCTCTAGCCCATCCCCTGCAGCCTCGGACGGCTGAACCACCATGGTTGGTGGTGGGGGCTCCAAATGAGTCCCAGCACCAGGCCTCCTGTCCTTCTTGCCTGCCGGTGCAGGCTCCTTGCCCTTCCTGTCAGCAGCTGGCGATTGCCACTTGCCCTTCCCTCCTGCAGATGGTGGTGCCTCCTTGCCCTTCCTAGATGCTGTTGGTGGTGCCTCCTTGCCCTTCCCTGTCACAGCTGGTGGTGCCTCCTTGCCCTTCCTTGATACACCTGGTGCAGGCACCCTGTCAATGTTGCCGCCTGGTGCACAGGATCCTCTCCCACCTGCAGTAGTGGTCGACACTACTTTGGCCGTGGACTGGGTGGCTGAGGTGCTCGCATGGGTTCTGACCACCCTGGCTTGACGTGAAGGACGGGGTAAGTGGTAGGGAAGAGGTCAAGGGTGGAGAGGAAAAGCTTCTTAGGGACATTGGGGCGGGAAGAGGATGGAGGTGTGTAGGTGGAGGAAGAGGTAGTGGTTGTAGGAGGTGTCTGCTGTGTTTGGGTGCAGGTGCATGGGCTGGATGCTGTTGTGAGGTGGATGGCTGTTGGGTGTCTGAGTGCTTGCATTTGTGTACTTTGGACGGCGGAGGGACAGACACAGTGGGAGAGGACACAGGGGACATGTGCATGGATGTGGGGGTGGTGACTGCCAGTGAGGGGTGTGTAGTGATAGGCGTGATGGTGGTAGTGTATGAGGATGTAGTGCATGCAGGTGTGAGTGTAGACACTACTGGGAGGGAGGTGGAGAGGAGGAGGAAAGGGACACAGTGGAGGCAGTGGAGGTTGGTATATCTGCATCTGGATGGTGTTTGTGTGAGTGCCTGTGGGATGATGTGTGGTGCTTGTGTTTGCCTGTGCCATTCTTGTGTGTTGTCCTGGGTGCATGCTGGTCTGCCTGTGTGCTTGGGATAGGTTGGGGTTGAGGGGGATGGGATTGGGCAGAGGAAGTTGTAGGTGGGAGGCTCGAAACGGGGACAATGGCTGCCATCAGGGAGGAGGCCAGAGCCTGGACTGATCTCTGTTGGGCCGCCATGCCAGAGTGAATGCCCTCCAGGAATGCATTTGTTTGTTGCAAATGGACTGATAGCCCCTGGACGGCATTAACAATGGTTGACTGCCCAACAGAGATGGATCTCAGGAGGTCAATAGCCTCCTCACTCATGGCAGCAGGGCTAAGTGGGGCAGGGCCTGAGGTGCCTGGGGCGAAGGAAATGTCCAACCTCCTGGGTGAGCGGGCACGGGAAACACTCTGAGGGGCTGCTGGGAGGGCGGTGCTGGTACAGGGGGTGGCGGCTATACCTGTAGTTGGGGTGGGTCCAGAGGTGTCCGTCACCACCAGGGAGCTTCCATCGGAGGCGGTATCACTGTCCGAACTGTCCACTCCTGCCTCTGCCGTGGTGCTCCCCTCGCCCTCTGTCCCACTGGTGCCCTCACCATCGGTGGATTTGGCCTCCTGGGCCCTGTGGGATGCAGCTCTCCCCGTCGCCGGTGCCTCTGCTCCGCCGCCAGATGATGCTAATGCACATAAGGACAGTGTGACAAAACAAAAAGGGGGGGAGAGACAAAGGATACCCTTGGTCAATGGCTGCAACAACACCACCGTTGGCATACACAACACACACACAGGGAACAGCCCTATGCACTAGGCAATGCACTAACAGTCACAATGCTAGTCACCATGGACAGGGATCCCTAATGCCTGTTGCAGTATACCTGAGACCCACAGACACCTGCCCGGTAGTGGATGCCTACTAGCTTGGTTACCCTGCCCAACATGGGCCCTACCCTGCACTGTCCGGCCTGGCCTAGGGGCACCCACAGGCCCACATCCCACACCCAGATACCACCCCACCACATGCAAGTAGCATATTGGGGCACTGTGCTCACCCCCTTGTGGCTGCTGTGATGCCCCCACGCACCCATTCAGCTCTGGATAGGCCACTGCCAGTATGCAGGCCATCAGGGGGGGTCAGGGTTCGACGGGCACCCCTTCCTCATTGGGAGGCCATCCTCAGCTGGGCCTCTGCCATCTTCCGTGCCCAGTGTCTCAGGTCCTCCCACCGTTTCCAACTGTGGGTGCTCCGCCTGCCGTAGACCCCCAGGGTCTGCACATCCTTGGCGATTGCATGCCATATACCCTTTTTTTGATGGGTGCTGACCTGCAGAGAACTACACATAGGGAAAGGAATCAGTCAGACCGTCCTGCCTGTTACACTTATGGCCCACCATAGCCCTCACATCCGCCTACGTACAGACATTGCCTACCATACATGCAGCACACTGCCCAGGGCCCTTCCACCAACCTCCCTACACAAGGCCCTCACACACAGCACTCTATGCATTCATGCCCCATGCATCGTGCTCACAGTGTACTCACCTGTTGGTCTGGAGGCCCATACAGCATTTGGTACTGGGTAGGACCCCATCCACCAGTCTCTCCAACTCCGCAGCGGTGAAGGCAGGGGCCCTTTCCCCAGTGACACGAGCATTGGTCGGTTCCAGACACGGGTCACAGCAGCACTTGCAGTGTAGGTCCTCTCCTGTTGAAGGTCAGGTAGCAAGTGAGTGAACAGATAGAAAATGGCAGTCACGTCCACGGGGTGTGTACCGTCACCGCCGGCATACATCACCATTAGCCACTGTAACCCATAGGGCCCAATGGTATCCAACGAGGAGTTGCACGGCGGTTCTTGACCACCTCCGCAACGGCGCACAACGTCAGTGGAATTACTTCAGTTCCACATGTCCCGCCATACAGGACAGGCGGATGCCATTTCAGGGAGGGGGCAGGCCACGGCAGCTAAATGCATCACAGTACACATAGGCACCATTTGGGCCTAACCAACAATATACTGTTACAGTCACAACATGCAATGCAATGGAGTGTTTGGAAATATGGAATACTGACCAGCTGCTCACCGTCTGCCCCCTAGATTACAACCATTGTGGATGAATAGGAGATGGAGGCATCCCCCCATGTACATGCCCCTGTGGACTTGGCAACAATGGAGGACAGGCACATTATCCTCACCTATAGACTGGACAGGACCACAATCACAGAGCTGTGTGCCCAATTGGAGCCTGACCTAATATCTGCTATCCATCACCCCACCGGGATCTCCCCTCTTGTGCAAGTGCTATCAGTGCTCAGTTTCCTGGTGACTGGCTCCTTCCAAGTGACAGTGGGCTTGGCAGCAGGAATGTGTCAGCCAATGTTCTCAATAGTGCTGACCAGAGTGTTGTCTGCCCTGATTAAACACATGCGCAGCTACATCGTTTTCCCCCAGGTGGAGGATTTGGCCACAGTGAAAGCTGACTTCTATGCAATGGGACTTATCCCCAACATGATTGGGGCAATAGATGGTACACATATAGCATTTGTTCCCCCCCCCGGAGAAATGAACAGGTGTTCAGAAATCGAAAGAGCTTTCACTCTATGAATGTGCAGATAGTGTGCCTGGCGGACCAGTACATCTCCCATGTCATTGCAAAGTATCCTGGGTCTGTGCATGATGCATTTATCCTGAGGAATAGCAGCATACCATATGTGATGGCTCAACTCCAAAGGCAACGGGTGTGGCTAATAGGTGAGCCCTGGTTCCCACCCAGTAGCTGTTGGTATATGGGTATGGAAGGGGCCCTAAGGGTTAGTTTGTGTCTAACAGTTGTCCCTCGATATTTGCAGGTGACTCTGGTTATTCCAACCTCTCATGGCTACTGACCCCTGTGAGGAATCCCAGGACAAGGGCAGAGGAACGTTACAATGAGGCACATGGGTGAACAAGAAGAATAATTGAAAGGAAATTCAGCCTCCTCAAGGCCAGGTTTCGTTGCCTCCATCTAACAGGTGGATCCCTATACTACTCACCCAAGAAGGTGTGCCAGATCATCGTGGCATGCTGTATGTTGCACACCCTTGCCTTAAGTTGCCAGGTGCCTTTTCTGAAGGAGGATGAGGCTGGAGATGGGCGTGTGGCAGCAGTGAACCCTGTGGACGGTGAAGATGAGGAGGCAGAGGATGAGGATGAGGACAACAGAAGTGCTATAATATGACAATACTTCCAAGAACACACAGGTAAGCCACTGTAATTTCACTTTACATTGACAGTTTTGTGCTTGACATTGTCACTGGCAGGCTGATTTTCCCACTTCTATGGCCACTTACTGCACCCTTTGGCATCTCTTTATGCAGATATTTGTGCCCCACTATCGCTCCTGGTGTGTTGACTGCAGCCAACTACAGGTCATTCCTATGTATACATTACTGTACAGTTGTATTGCAGTGTTTAAAGCTTGTTAAACAAATACATATTTCAATCATTTGACAGACTCTATACTTGTATTTATTCAAATTGTTTTTATTTAAGTGCTAATAAGTAGAGGGGGATGAGCAATGGGCTGGGGTGATGGTGGAGGAATGTCCAGGATAGAGGTCAGTCTATTTGTATCACAGGTGCATTGTACAAGGGGGCATAGGAAGTGGAGCAATGGAATTCAAGGTGGACAGGGTGACAGAGTGGGACACAAGGGTGACAATCAGGAGAGTTTTATTTCCTGGTGGGGGTCTTGGCAAGTCTCTGGCTTCTGCCTGGATCGCAGGGACCATTTGCGGGGTGGTTCTCCTTCTGCAGGAGGTGGGGTGCTGGTGGCCTGTTGTTCCTGTGGTGGGGCCTCCTGTCCACTAGCGGCAGCGGAGGGGGAAGGCTGTTCATCGATCTGGCTAGTGTCAGGTGCCCGGTGGTGTGCCACTGCCTCCCTCATGGTGCTGGCCATGTCTGCCAGCACCCCTGCAATGGTGACCAGGATGGTGTTGATGTCCTTCGAGTCGTCCCTGATCCCCAGGTACTGTCCCTCCTGCAGCCGCTGGGTCTCCTGCAAGTTGTCCAGTATCTGGCCCATCGTCTCCTAGGAATGGTGCTATGCTCCCAGGATGTTGGTGAGTGTCTCCTGGAGAGTAGGTTCCCTGGGCCTGCCCTCCCCCTGTCGCACAGCAGTCCTCCCTGCTTCCCTGTTGTCCTGTGCCTCTGTCCCCTGAACTGTGTGCCCACTGCCACTGACCTCAGGTCCCTGATTGTCCTGTGTTCGTGGGGTGGCCTGGGGTCCCTGTAGTGGTGGACACACTGCTGATTGATGTGTCCTGGGGACAGAGGTATGGGCCCGCTGGGTGGGTACTGTGCTGGTGTTTCCTGAGGTGGGAGGCTCTGTTGTGGTATGGGACTGTGCCTGGGTTGCCGACAGTTCGGAGATCCCTGATGGGCCAGGTTGGTCATCCAGATCAAGGCGTCCAGAGCTGCTGTCATGAATGTGGGCCTCTTCTGGGGAGGGACTGGATGTTGCTGGCACCTCCTGTCTGGTGACGTTGGGTGGGGGACCTGTGGGGATGTAAATGCAGTGTTATTGTTTCAGTGTGTGTCATCTTGTGCATGGGTGTATTGCCCTCTATGGTTGTTATTGCCCTGTCAGCTTTGCCTTGTGTGAGTAGTTATTTCTTGGGCTAGGTGATTCTCTCTAGTGTGCATATTTTAGTGATGGGTGTCCATGCAGGTCTGTGATGGGGGTCCGTGCATTGGTGTTACATGCAGGGCTTGGTATTGGGAGGGGTGGGTTGTGATGGTGGTGTGTGTGTGAGGTGGTGGAGTGATGGGTAAGGGTAGGGGTTTGTGATGGCATGCAGGTAGTAATAGAGAGTTGACTTACCAGAGTCCAGTCCTCCTTCTACTCCTGCCAGGCCCTCAGGATGCATGGTTGCTAAAAACTTGCTCTTCCCATGTTGTTAGTTGTGGGGGAGGAGGTGGGGGTCCACCACCAGTCCTCTGTACAGCTATTTGGTGTCTTGCTGCTGTGGAATGCACCTTCCCCCGTAGGTCGTTCAACCTCTTCCTGATGTCATCCCTTCTTCTGGGGTGTTGTCGCACGGCGTTGACGCTGTCCACGATTCTCCGCCATAGCTCCATCTTCTTTGCAATGGATGTCTGCTGCACCTGTGATCTGAATAGCTGTGGCTCTACCTGGATGATTTCCTCCACCATGACCCTTAGCTCCTCCTCAGAGAACCTGGGGTGTCGTTGTCGTGCCATTAGTGTAGTGTGAGTGGTGTGTGTGAGGGTGTGTGGGTGATGTGTTGGGGTGTGTGATGTAAGGTGCGTGGATGGTATATAGGTGATGGTGGTGTGTGGCTGTGGTCTTCCTATCTCCCTTGTGGCAATTGTTTTAAGTCGTAAAGGGTTGAGGGTAATGTGGGTGTGTGTTTTATAGTGGTGTGGGTGTGTGGGTCAGGTATGTGGTATTCAAATTGTCCAATGTAGTGTTGTTTTGTATGTGTGTGTGTGTATTTTGAGTGCGGCGGTATGTAGCGCTAATGGTTTACCGCCATTGAATGTCCGCCGTGGTGATTCGTGGGTCATAATGCTGTGGGCGTAGTTCTGTTGACGTAACGGTGTGGGTTTTGCTACTGCCAGTTTATCACTGACCTTTGGGCTCGCGTACTTGTGTGTGTGGCTGTATAGTGCTGAATTGCAATGTGTGGGTCATAATATGTGTGGCGGTAATCCGCTGCAGTGGCGGTATGTTGGTGGCAGTCAGCATGGCGGTAATCTGCATTCATCTGCATACTGAATGGGTCTCCCTGGGCAGGAATGGTGGAGGGGCTCTCACTTACAGTTCAAAGGCCAGTGTCCTGACCCCACAGGGATCCCAGCAGACAGAGCTGTGTTTAGAGGGCAACTTGTGCACTTCAAAACCACTATTTGTAGTTTCCTCTACTTCAAAAACTCTTTAGGTTATATATACAGGGTCACGGACTCCACCAAATCAGACACTTCTGGATCTATAACTGGACTCTATCAGAGGGACTGCCTGGTTGCCCTAAGTACTTATCTGGACTACTTTGCTGGAAGGACTGCTGCCTGCTTGTTGCCCTGCTGCCTGCAGGCCCCTGACTCTGCTGGAAGGACTCTGCCTTCCCCACACGTGCTCTCCAAGGGCTTGGATTGAGTTTGCCTCCTGTTCTAAAGTCCCAGGGCCACAAAGACTTCGCCAAAGAAAAGAAAATCCCTGTGTGTTGGAAAATCAACACAACACCTGCAGAAATCGGTGCAGCATCTGACTCGCTGCTGAAAAAAAAGCTGCATCACCTACAAAATCAATGCAGCGCCTGCTCCTTCTTACCAGTGCATCAAAGATTTTCAACGTATCATCCTTGGGCATCAAAATATCTCTGCATCGCAGTAAGGAACCAAGGCTGCGCTCCTGTAAATTGACACATCAACTTGCTGCGTGGAAAGAAACAACGCATCGTCTGTGCTGCACCAGAAAATCCAATGCAGTGCCTTAACTTCCTCTGCAGTCCCCGTGCATCATTATTTTTTATGAATCCCAGATACTGTGCTTTAAAAGGATACAACCACTGATTCATAAGAATTGAGAGTCATTTAAACTTTTAAAAAATAATATCTTGGCTTGTGCATATTGGATTTTCATCGTTTTGGTCTTATTTTACTCAGATAAATATTATCTATTTTCCTAAACTGGTGAATAGTACTTTGTGTGGTGTTTCCACTGTGCTATTGTATGAGTTATTGCACAAATACTCTACATATTGCCTTCTAAGTTAAGCCTGGCCTGCACAGTGCCAAGCTAATGGAGGGTGAGCACAGAATAATTTGGATTGTGTTGTGATTTACCCTGACTAGGATTGTGGTCCCTACCTGGAAAAGGGTGTATACCTCTACCAACTAGAGACCCAATTCCTAACATATAAGAATATGCGGTACCAGACGTGCAAGGAATATATCCTATGAATGACAAGTGACAATTCAAGTATTTATGAGCAGTATTCTTCACATTCTGCACAGATTGTTCAGTTGAGTACAATCTGAAGGTCTAAAAGAATCCCAAGTCTGTTGAATAGTAGTCCACAATGGACACTACATAGACAGGGCATATAAGCTAGAAGACATTACCCATTTCTGGGATAAGAAATACAGTAATAGATACTTTGGAGAAATATTATGACTACCACAATATACTCAATTATTTCTCTAATATACTACACATAAGAGTTTGAATATAGAAAACTCAAGCCCTAATCATACACATTATTCCCAAGAGTGTGACTACAGGGCAACATCCCCCTTAGAGCCAATGGGGCCAGCTGATAAACACAAATTAGGTAGGATAGAAAAAAACTAATTCAAGTTAACAACCATATATCCAAGGCCTAGTGGACTATGAATATATATGTATAATTATACGTGACAAATTTGGCATGCTGTGTGTTGTTAGACTGGAAGTCGGTCTCATGTCACTATGCTCAATAGAGTACCTGTTTTTCTATAAGTATGAGTAGGGTGGAGTGCCCACCAAAAAAAACAACTTCTTGTTTGATTCATTCCTAATGATTAACAATTTGTTTGCAGTGTCACACCAGTTTATGAACACTCAGGTAGGAGAGCCTTATGCCTCCTTATATTTACCTCCTCCCTACAGATAGTTGAGGATAGGCAGGGGGGTCTAGGTGCCCCAAAGAAGGCTGTGTGACACTTTGGGCACATAAAAATCAGCCAAAACTAGTTGACATATTAGGGACGCTGGATCATTGGATTCCTCATTTTCATCTGAATGTTTTTAATCATGATATGGATTCCAACTGAATAAAGTTATTGAAGTAAATCCATTATCATTTTTTAACTTAAACCTGACCTCTAGAAATGTCCTGAATAAGTGAATAGTTAAGAGCTTCCAAAAGTGGTTGAGCCCACCTGAGTGATACTGCCCTATCAGAGTGAAAACAAAACCAATGGTGAAGCATGCCACCATTTGGTGGGTGAGATGTTTTCTCTTAATATTTTGAAATTCTGAAAGGAGGTCACATAGGATATTGTCAGGCATGAATTTCTTAGGTTTATGCATTTTTGTTATATTGAGTTGAATTTGAAAGGGAGGATATGCAAAGGTCTCAATACCTCTCAATCTTTCTGTTGATTGTGTTTAAGTAAAGCTAGTCAACATCAGGGGCGGCTCCTCCACAGGGGCGGAGGAGCGTCGCCCCCCGCCAGCAGCAGAAGCTGTAAACCTTACAGGCGGGCCACAGGGGTGACAAGTGTGAGTGCTACGCACTCACCCTCAGAGCGCATGTGTGTTTGGCTGGACGTCTCAGGCCAGCCAAACACACATGCACACAGGGCTCTCTCCAGCCCAGCAACACGTTTGCCGAGCTGGAGAGAGCCTGCACAGGCTCCCAGTCTGCCTGGGAGCGCCCAGCCAGGGCGCTCCCAGCCAATCCTAACGCTGCTCTAAGCAGTGCCAGGATTGGCGCAGGGCAGGCTGGGAGCCTGTGTCTGCCTCGCCAGAGAGACGGAGGAGCAAAGGAGCAGCGCGGGAGCGGAGGTGCTACCTTTTTTGATTTTTATATTTTTTTTATTTAATTGAATTATGCCCCCCCACACACGCGTGCTGCCTCGCACCTTTCCATTAGCACAAGCCGTGACTGGTCAACACCCATCTTGCTGAATAACTTGAAACACTCAATCCTATTCACCCTTTTAAATCTCGTTTTAGACATTTGACTAGGGCAACAATGCAGTATTGATGCTTTTAGATATTTCTGCTGCATTTGACATGATATCCTATTCCAACTTCTAGCTAATATTTGAATACAATGCCATGCATGGGCTTGGTTTAAATTTTCCCCTAGAAAATAGGAAACAGGTGTTGACTGTGGATGCTTTTAGATCTACTGAAAATCATTCAGTCATGGCATCCCTCAGGGCTTGTCCCTAAGCCCCACCTCTTTAATATACACATGTACCCAATTATCCCGCTGATCAAATCTTTTGGTATCTCCATTACGCCACATACTTATGATATAGAAGTGATTTTGTCACTCTACAGGAACTCCTCTAATTACAGAATTATTTTAAGGATTGCCTCTCTCAAGTACTCAATTGGATGAACTGTAACTACTTGAAATGCAACTCAGAGAAAAGGGAAATCCTTCTTTTTGGAAATGGTGATCAGTTTTCTGCCTTAGACTGGTGGCTGGAGGATACTTCTAAGCCCCCTCTGCCCAATGGAGGCAACTAGGAACCTAGGAGTAACATTTGACTACAACCTTTCCTTTTATGATCAGGCGTTTACTGCGTCACAGACCTGTTTCTCTTTAATCAAGTCCCTGAAAAAGCTTTTGGGATTTTCTCCCTGTAGCGGAAAGGACAATAGTTGTTCCTGCCTTAATCACTTCAAGATGAAACTCCTGTAAGAGTTTTTTTACAGGCATGCCTAAATACCTAATGAAGAGGCACCAGGATGTCCAAAATGCTGCAGCTAGACTTGTGCTCAAATTATCCTGTTGCAGTTCCACCACCTCTGTTCCTGTTCTTTTGCTATGTAAGGACTTCAGTCTGGTTGTAAGATATGTCGCTGCAAAGCTATGTTCCTTTGATTGTTTCTGTTCTCCCCCCACTTGCTGATCCTGACTCATTGCTTCAGAGATACAGATTATTTCCTCTGTTGAATTCCTGATTTGTTATTACTTCAATCCTTTGAAGTCTTCATCCAGCAAGGAATATTTTTTACACCTTTAGCTTTTTTCTTTGAGAAGATGTCAGCTTCATGAGGGTACTTGCCTACCACATATTCCTTTGTGTGAGGACACTGTGGATTCAGGTAATGGTTACCCTTACTTTGAGCAGCGGAAGACTCCGAACCTAAATGCTTGTATGTGTCTTGCCAGAACAGCTGCTTGTGATGGTTGTTACACCAATGCCTACAGTTTGCAGGAAGAACCAGAACATACCTTGGAAAAAGATGTGGCAGCAGACAAAACTGAAAAGACTAATGACTGCATTCCATCACACACCATTTTAAATTGCTCGGTCCTGGATAGCACAGCTGTCTGGTTCCAAAAGACATACTGTGCGTGTACCAAGAAAATAGAGGGGCTTGCAGCCCGCCCATCAAATAACATTGATTGACTTTACTGTCACTCTCATTTGCCTCCTTCTTTTTCACTGGCTAGCCCATCTTGTGTCTGTCCCTCCCCCGGATCATTTCCAATGTACTTGTGTCCTCCCACTGCTTACTTTTAGGGATCTACTTTTTTGTGTTAAGAACTCCACAAGAACACATATGTTTTCCAGCTATCTCTCTAGTGTACTACTGTTCTGCATGTTGCTGCTCTCTCTAGCGTGTGTGCTTCCCCATGCCACTATTTGTCATGCACTCACTGTCATATGCTTCTCCTCACATCACTTTCTTGCCTCGCTGCTTCTGCCCCCATTTCCACATTGTTCATTCTCAACCCACACTGCTGTCTCTTTTGCTCTTTGCTTTTCTCAACCACCAACCACACCCTACATATTCCTTTTACCCACATACACCCATTGACCAATGCCCTCTGTCTTGCTTCTCTCCCATCTGTGTCCACATGTTACTTTGTACAACACTGGCTCTCCATATTGCTTCTTCCCCCCTGTTGCTTTTTAATCCCAGTGTTGCTCCCTCCAAACACTTTAAAAACAGTTTTAGTATTTTTTTTCTTTTTATTTACTGATCCAACTGCATTAGTAAATAAAAAGACAAAAGAAGTGCGTGCGTCATTTTGTAGGCTTATCGATGCATGGGCTGCGTGCCTTCAAAATGATGCACTAAAGTATACAAAAAAGTGACAGAAGTAATGCTTGAATTAATCTCAGCCACAGGTAAATACTCACGAACACATCTCAGTTGATTGTTATTTTACACACCACACCGATGCATACAGTTTGCAGGAAGAACCAGAACATACCTTGGAAAAAGATGTGGCAGCAGACAAAACTGAAAAGACTAATGACTGCATACTATCACACACCATTTTAAATTGCTCAGACCTGGATACATCTCATCTACCAGACAGCACAGCTGTCTGGTTGCAAAAGACATAGGGGGTTATTCTAACTTTGGAGGAGTGTTAATCCGTCCCAAAAGTGACGGTAAAGTGACGGATATACCACCAGCCGTATTACGAGTTCCATAGGATATAATGGACTCGTAATACGGCTGGTGGTAAATCCGTCACTTTTCCGTCACTTTTGGGACGGATTAACGCCTCCTCCAAAGTTAGAATAACCCCCATACTGTGCGTGTACAAAGAAAATAGAGGGGCTTGCAGCCCGCCCATCAAATATCATTGATTGAGTTTACTGTCACTCTCGTTTGCCTCCTTCCTTTTCACTGGCTAGCCGATCATGTGTCTGTCCCTCCTCCAGGGCATTTCCAATGTACTTATGTCCTCCCACTGCTCACTTTTAGGGATCTACTTTTTTGTGTTAAGAACTCCACAAGAAAGCATATGTTTTCCAGCTGTCTCTCTAGTGTATTACTGTTTCACATGTTGCTGGTCTCTCTAGCTTGTGTGCTTCCCCATGCCACTATTTGTCATGCACTCACTGTCATATGCTTCTCCTCACATCACTTTCTTGCCTCGCTGCTTCTGCCCCCATTTCCCCATTGTTCATACTCAACCCACACTGCTGTCTCTCTTGGTCTTTTGCTTTTCGCAACCATCAACCACACCCTAGCCTATTCCTTTTACCCACATGCACCCATCGACCCATGCCATCTGTCTTGCTTCTCTCCCATCAGTGTCCACATGTTACATTGTACAACCCTAGCTCTCCCTATTGCTTCTGCCCCCCCTGTTGCTTTTGAATTCCAGTGTTGCTCCCTCCAAACACTTTAAAAACAGTTTTAATATGTTTTTCTTTTTATTTACTGATCCAACTTCATCAGTAAATAAAAAGACTAAAGAAGTGCCTGCGTCTTTTTGTAGGCTTATCAATACTTGGGCTGCGTGCCTTCAAAATGATGCGCTAAAGTATACAAAAAAAGTGATGGATGTAATGCTTGAATTAATCTCAGCCACAGGAAATTACTCTCGACCACATCTCAGTCCATTGTTAATTTACACACCACACCACCTCGGTTTGGACCTAGCCATATGCAGATCAGTCTTGACCCTGCTCCAGTGGGAAAAGTCCTGTCCAGCTGCCAAGTCAAGCCCTCCCTGAGCCACAACACAAGCATCTCAGGACTGGTTTTGCGCCAAGTTAGGCCTCATCAGCCTGGTATAGCGAGGGTTTCAGTAACACAGTGTGCAAAGGACTCAGATCTTGGCATATCCGTCCCACTTACATGACACACTTAAGTATACAAAACAATTGATGGATGGAATGCTTGAATTAATCTCAGCAACTAGTAATTACTTGGTGTTGCATCTCAGTCTACTATTATTTTGCATAGCAAATCACCTCAGTTTGGACCCAGCCTCACGTAAATCAGTTTTGACCCTCCTCCAATAAGAACAGTCCAGCTCAAACTACCAGGCCAGGTCCTCCCTGAACTGGAACACAACCCAGGACCAGTTTTGCTCTAGTGGAATGGTATGCCTAGACGTGGGTCCCGTGCACACTGTGTCATTGGAACACAGCAATACCTGGCTGTTGAGCCCTTACTGTGATGTTGAAAAAATTATAGACTGAAGAGGAGATCTTTGGTGCAAGTTTGAGGCATTTGAAGTATGGGGATACAACTGTTGGAGTTTCAGGTCAAGCTAGGGATTTTCTGTAGATGTGCTTATGCAACCTAAGGCTGCTTCATTGCTAATGGGAGTATAATGACAAGAGAAATTAGACATTGATAAGGAGACCTGCAGAAGTAAAGAGCAAGGAGGCAAGAGATATTTCAGAGTGATGGTTACAAGGAACAAACTGCAAAAAAAGTTTTTAAATAAGAAATTGAATATGAATATGTTGGATTAAAAAGAGGAGGAATTCCACAAAAAGAGACAAAAACTTGAGTTTGTAAAGGGACTGTTTTCCTACCCTTTCTCCCCCAGGCCTCTGTAAACTGGATGTCCCCATCTCTCTCTCCGTAATGAGAAAAAGGTGAGGACAAACATTCGTATGTTCTTCCCCTAGCCCGGCCCTGGCTTAGCCCACACAACTCCTGCTTCAGAGGCACAATATCCTCCTGTATGAGCTGTGCGCAATGATAACACACATAACATAACTTGCTTGGAATTTGCAAGGCGCAAGCTGGGCGTGACATCATCCTATTTTACCAAAGTGACACACCCAGTTATGCTACTTAGGAATGTGGCAAGCATTACTTTTTCAGCTCAAGAGAACACTATTGGTCAAGTCATTTGGAGGGTTGAGAAGGGTGCCACCCTCACTCGAGAAACTTCTTTGAAGTCTATTCACTTGTAATTAGTCTCTCATGTCACACGGGCTGGCCAATGCCAATGGCTTTTCTCAAAAGGTACTTAATTGCGAGAATAGAAAGAGGGTAGAAAAGAGACATCATAGGTGCAAGATTTCAGATATGTGACTGAGGCAAAGAAGTAGATGATTCTGATTTCAAGAGGTATAGGGATTGATGTTTGTGCATGCAGGTTACGAGTAACAAGTGCAAATTCAGAACTGACTTTTTGCAAATTGTCTATAATTTTGTGCTGCGACCTATGCAGTAATATTTCACTTTAAGACATTTTCATTTGAAGGGGGTCGCTAAACAACCTGCTCAGTGAATATAAATTTGACAGGTCATAATTTGTGACCACGGTCGTTGCCTGCAGGGGACCGCAAACCTTATCTCTGCATTTGCATTCCCAAATAGGAAGCATTTTTTTAAAGTGCCCCATGTCCATTTAGGTGACAGGAGATGCTTTATGAAAAATGCTTTCTATTTGGGAACACATAGGGGGAGCATGCAGTGGTCCTCCTGAAGATAGGGTGACCACCTGACATGGAGGTAAATTCTTGACAGGACTGTAAAAACTTCAGGACAAAAGGTCAGAACAAATGGTCACAATTCAGGACAAAAAGCCAGGGCAAAAGGTGAGTTTTAGGGACACATCCAAGGAGAGGCCATACCCCACTATTGTATCACTGCATTTATTTACTATTTTCTACATAGCACTATTTGTTCACTATGGTCTTTTTGTGATTGCCTTTTTGTATGCCACATTCAGGTGGCTCATTATATCCCTGTTCAATAGTAAATCAATGCCCTTGAGGACAGTGTGAAGACCATCACCAGTATCCAAATTTATCCAAGCTTTCTTGAAGAGAAAGGAACAGCAACATTTTGATTATGTCTCTAAATATTTTAAAACCCATAGCAAACAGCTCGGAAACATAAAGGTAAGTGACCTTCCACTAGTTCAAATAATTTGAACAAAATATCTGGCTCACTTAAACCTCCAGTGGACTTAAATCTAAAAGAAATTAATGAGGCAGAGCAGGTGGTGTGGGTGACAGTTTCACTCATAACACCAGGATGTGAGGTACCCACAACTTGTCTGTAGTCTCACAGCACAGTACTTTTGGGGACAGTCCAATTTTGTTTTGCCCAATCCATATTGGTTTGGCCATGTCAGTCTCCTCAGTAATACGGAGAGAAGCCCTAGAGTTGTCTCCATGTTGCAGTAAAGCTCTGCACACCCATCTTATCAGTGTGCCTCAAGTCCCTATGGTGTAGAGTGTTTGGTCCACCACATGTGTGGTTGGAGCTAGGTGGCAGATTTGAAATCAGCATTTAGGCCCTCATTACAACATTGGCGGTAAGTGCCGCTTACCGCCATGCTGACTGCCGCCAACATACCGTGACCGCGTCGGTATACCGCTACGGGTATTATGACCCGCACGTAGAAATCCGCCACTATACAGACACCCACACAAGTACGCCAGCCCAAAGGTCAGTAATAAACTGGCAGAAGCAAAACCCACACCGTTACGCCAACAGAAATACTCCCACAGCATCATGACCCACGAATCACCGCGGTGGACAATCAACTGCGGTATACCATTGGCGGTACAGACCGCTGCGCTCAAAATATACACACAGTAACAAAACTACACCACATTGGACAATTGAAACTACACACACCTGACACACATACACATACCACACACACACACCCACAACACTATAAAACACCCACCCACAATTCCCCCATCCTTTACGACCCAAACATTTTGGCAAGTGAGAGAGAGAGACAATCCAGGAGCACCCACTGAATCTGAGCCACAAAACACCATCACCCATACACCATCCACGCACCTCACAGCACACACCCCAACACAGCACCCCACACACCCTCACACATACCACTCACGCTACACCCAGTGCATCACAAAGACACCCCAGGTTCTCAGAGGAGGAGCTAAGGGTCATGGTGAAGGAAATCATCTGGGTAGAGCCACAGCTATTTGGATCACAGGTGCAGCAGACATCTATTGCAAGAAAGAAGGAGCTATGGCGGAGAGTCGTGGACAGGGTGAACGTCGTGGGACAGCACCCAAGAACAAGGGATGACATCAGGAAGAGGTGGAACGACCTACGGGGAAGGTGCGTTCCGTGGTAGCAAGACACCAGGTAGCTGTACAGAAGACTGGCGGTGGACCCCCGCCTCCTCCCCCACAACTAACAACATGGGAGGAGCAAGTCTTGGCGATCATGTATCCTGAGGTCCTCGCAGGAGTAGCAGGAAGACTGGACTCTGGTAAGTCAAATCTTTACTACTTTATCCCCCACCCTACCTGCATGCCATCACAAACAACAACCCCTACCTTCACCCCCATCACCCCACCACCTCACATTCACCCCACCATCACAACCCACCCATCCCAATACCAAGCCCTGCATGCAACACCAATGCCTGGACCCCCATCACAGACCTGCATGGACACCCATCACCACAGCATGCGCACTAGTGACAATCATTTAGCCAAACCAAGCACAACTCACACAAGCCAAAGCTGTATTGCTAATAACAACCATAGAGGGAAACATATCCATGCACAAGATGGCACACGCAGATACATTAACACTGCATTTACATCCCCACAGGACCCCCACTCAACGTCACCGGAGAGGAGGTGCTAGCCACATCCAGTCCCCCCCTGAAGAGGCCCAAAGTGATGACAGCAGCTCTGCACGCCTGGATCACGATGACCAACCTGGCCCATCAGGGACCTCTGGACAGTTGGTGACCCAGGCACAGTCCCAACCCACCACAGAGCCTCCCCTCTCAGGAAACGCCACCACAGCACCCACCCAGCGGGCCCATCCCTCTGTCCCCAGGACACGTCAATCAGCAGTGTGTCCACCACTACAGAAACACTAGGCAACCCCACAAAAACAGGCCGATCAGGGACCTGGGGTCAGTGGCAGTGGGCACACGGTTCAGGGGAGAGAGGCACAGGACAACAGGGAAGCTGGGAGAACTGCTGTGCGACAGGGGGAGGACAGGCCCAGGGAACTGACTCTCCACGAGGCACTCACCAACATCCTGGGAGCATAGCACCATTCCCAGGAGACGAAGGGCCGGAAACTGGCCAAGCTGCAGGAGACCCAACGGCTGCAGGAGGGACAGTACCTGGGGATCAGGGAGGACCTGAGGGACATCCACAACACCCTGGTCACCATTGCAGGGTGCTGGAAGATGTGGCCAACACCATGAGGGAGTCAGTGGCACACCAACGGGACCCTGACACTAGCTAAACCAAAGAACAGCCCTCCACCTTCGCCGGGGCTAGCGAACAGGAGGCCCCACCACAGGACCAACAGGCCACAAGCACCCCACCCGCTGCAGAAGGAGAACCACCCCGCAAACAGTCCCTGCGATCCAGGCAGACACCAGAGAACATTGCCAAGACCCCGCCAGGAAATTAAAGTCTCCTGATTGTCACCCTTCTGTCCCACTCTGTCACCCTGTCCACTTTGAACTGCCATTGCTCCACTTCCTATGCCCCCTTGGACAATGCACCTGTGATACAAATAGACTGGACTGTACCCTGGACTTTCCTCCATCAGCAACCCAGCCATTGCAATAACCCTACACTTATTAGCACCTAAATAAACACCCTTGGAACAAATTCAAGTATGGAGTCTGTGAATTCTTTGACAAATGTATTTGTTTCACAAACAGTAAACATTGCAATTCAAATGTACTGTAATATTTACATAGGTATGACCTGTAGTGGGCAGCAGTAAACACACCAGGAGCCAGAATGAGGCACAGAGATCTGAAAATAGAGATGCCAAAGAGTACAGTAAGTAGCCATAGAACTAGGGAAATCAGGCTGCCATGTTCAATGTCAAACACTAAACTGCACTGGAAGGTGAAGTTACAGTGTCTTACCTGTGTATCACTGGAAGTACTGTTGAATTAGTGTACTTCTGCTGTCCACATGTTCTTCCTCTGCCTCATCTTCGTCACTGTCCACTGGCTCCACCGCTGCCACACCACCATCCCCAGGCTCATCCTCCTGCAGAAAAGGCACCTGGCGTCTCAAGGCCAGGTTGTGCAAAATGCAACATGCAACAATGATCTGGCACACCTTCTTGGGTGAGTAGCACAGGGATCTACCTGTCAGATGGAGGCACCGGAATCTGGCCTTCAGGAGGCCAAAGGTTCTCTCACTGATCCTCCTTGTTCGCCCATGTGCCTCATTGTAACGTTCCTCTGCCCTTGTCCTGGCATTCCTCACTGGGGTCCGTAGCCATGAGAGGTTGGGGTAACCAGAGTCACCTGCAAATATTCGAGGGATACCTGTTAGCCACACACTCACCCTTAGGGCCAACTTCACACCCATATACCTACATCAACTGGGTGGGGACCATGGGCTCAACTATTAGCCACACCTGATGCCTCTGGAGTTGAGACATCACATATAGGATGCTGCTATTCCTCAAGATAAAGGCATAATGCACAGAGCCAGGATACTTGGCACTGACATGGAAGATGTACTGGTCCGCCAAACACACCATCTGCACATTCAGAGAGTGAAAGCTTTTCCTATTTCTGAACACTTGTTCATTTCTCCGGGGGGGGGAACAAATGCATTATGTGTACCATTATTGGCACCAATGATGTTGGGGATATGTCCCAGTGCATAGAAGTCAGCCTTCACTGTGGCCAAATCCTCCACCTGGGGGAATACGATGTGGCTGCGCATGTGTTTCAGCAGGGCAGACAACACTCTGGTAAGCACGTTTGAGAACATAGGCTGTGACATCCCTGATGCCATGGCCACTGTCGCTTGGAAAGAACCACTTGCCAGGAAATGGAGCACTGACAGGACCTGCACTAGAGGGGGGATGCCTGTGGGGTGGCAGATAGCTGAAATCAAGTCTGGCTCCAATTGGGCACACAGTTCTTGGATTGTGGCCCTATCAAGTCTATAGGTGAGGATAATGTGCCTGTCCTCCATTGTCGCCAGGTCCACCAGGGGTCTGTACACGGGGGATGTCTCCATCTCCTATTCATCCTTAGCGGTTGAACTCTAGGGTGAAAAACGGTGAGCAGAAGGTCAGATTCAAGCATATACTCAGATTAATATGCTATGTTTGTTTTACAGAAACAGTATGTGAACCTGTAAGTCAGTTGATGTGCCTATATCTGCTGCGATGCAGTTAGGTGCCATGGCCTGTGCCCCCCTGAAATGGCGGCTGCCTGACCTGTGAGGAGAGACAAGTGAAAATGAGGTCATTCTGCTGGCGTTGTGCGCCATTGCGGTCGGCGGTCGATGACCGCCGCTCAACATCGCATTGGTTATTATTGTGCCCTATGGGTTCCAGGAGTCAATGGCGATGTATGCCAGCGGTGACAGTACGTACCGCCGCGGATGTGACTGCCATTTTCTCTCTTTGCACTCACTTGCTACCTGACCCTCAACAGGAGAGGAGCTACACTACAAGTGCTGCTGTGACCTGTGTCTGGAAGCGACAATGGCTCGAGTGTCTGGGGAAAGGACCCCTGCCTTCACTTCCGAGGAGTTGAAGAGACTAGTAGATGGGGTCCAACCCCAAGACACATTACTCTATGGTCCTCCAGACAAACAGGTGAGTACACTGTGAGCATTATGCATGGGCCATGAATGTAGGGATTGCTGTGTGTGTAAGCCCCGTGTAGGGGGGGGTTCTGAGGGGTCCTCGACAGAGTGCTGCATATATGGTGGGCAATGTATGTGCGTAAGTGGATGGGGGGATATGGTGGGCCATGAGTATGACAGTCTGGACGGTATGACTAATCCCTTTTCTGTTGTATTTTTTCAGAAAAAGGGTATTTGGCATGCCATCGCCAAGGAGGTGCGGACCCTGGGGGTCTTTGACAGGCGGAGCACCCACTGCCGCAAACGTTAGGAGGACCTGTGCCGCTGGGAAAGGAATATGGCGGAGGCCCAGCTGGGGCTGGCCTCCCAATGAGGAAGGGGTGCCTGTCGTACCCTGACCCCCCTGATGCTCCGCATCCTGGTGGTTGCCTATCCGGAGTTGGATGGGCGCTTGAAGGCATCACTGCCGCCACAAGGGGGTAAGTACAGATTCAGAATCATGACTTTGCGCGTGTTAAAGTATTACCTGAGTGGGGGATATGGGCTGTGGGTGCCCCTAGGCCAGGCCGAACATGGCAGGGTATGTTCAATGATGGGAAAGATCAGATGTACTCCAACCCCAATATTGTTAGTGGGCATCTACTACTGGTCAGGGTCCTCTGGGTTTCAGGTGTGCAGCTAATGGCGTTAGGCATTGTACCCCATGGGCTGGTAACTAGCATTGCAACTGGTAGTGCATGGCCTAGTGCATAGGGCTGTTCCCTGTATGTTGTGTACGCCAACGGTAGTGTTGTTGCTGGCATTGACCAAGTGTATCCTCTGTCTCCCCCCCTGTTTTTGTTTTGTTACCCTGTCCTTGTGTGCATTAGCATAATCTGGCGAAGGAGCAGAGGCGCAGACGATGGAGGGAGCTGCATCCCACATGGGTCTGGAGGCCAAATCCACTGACGGTGAGGGCACCAGTGGGACGGAGGGCAAGGGGAGCACCACGACGGAGACAGGAGGGGACACTACCGACAGCGACTCCTCCTCCGATGGAAGCTCCATGGCGATGGTGGACACCTCTGTGACCACCCCAACAACAGGTACAGCCACCACCCCCAGTACCAGCACCGCCCTCCCAGCAGGCCCTCAGCGTGTTTCCCATGCCCGTTCGCCCAGGAGGGTGGGCATCTCCTTCGCCCCAGGCACCTCAGGCCCTGCCCCAGTCAGCCCTGCTGCCCTCAGTGAGGAGGCTAATGACCTCCTGAGATCCCTCTCTGTTGGGCAGTCAACCATACTGAATGCCATCCAGGGTGTAGCAGGGCATTTGCAACAAACAAATGCATACCTGGATGGCATTCACTCTGGCGTGGCGGCCCAACAGAGAGCATTCCAGGCTCTGGCCTCCGCACTGATGGCAGCAATTGTCCCTGTCTCCCGCCTCCTCCCTCCAACTTCCTCTAACCAGTCCAAATCTCCTCAACCCCAGCCTATCCCAAGCACACCTTCAGACCAGCAATCACCCAAATCAACACACAGAAATGGTTCTGGCAAACACAAGCACCACACTTAATATCACAGACACTCACACAAGCACCATCCACATGCAGACACACCACCTTCCACTGCCTCCACTGTGTCCCCCTCCTCCTCGTTGTCCAACTCCCTCCTAGTAACGTCTCCACTCACACCTGCATGCACTAAATCCTCATCCACTACCTCCACCACCATCACGCCTATCACTACACGCCCCTCACTGGCAGTTACCACCCCCACATCCATGCACACTTCCCCTGTGTCTCTCCCACTGTGTCTGTGACCCCTCCTCCCAAAGTACACAAACGCAAGCACTCAGACACCCAACAGCCATCCACCTCACAACAGCATCCAGCCCATGCACCTGCACCCAAACACAGCAGACTGACACCTCCTACAACCACTCCCTCTTCCTCCACTCCCAAACCTTCACACTCTTCCCTCCCCAGTGTCCCTAAGAAGCTTTTCCTCGCCAACATTGACCTATTCCCTCCCCCTCCACCTCAGCCACGCAGTCCATGGCCACTGTGGTTTCTGCAGCTACTGCAGGTGTGAGAGGCTCCAAGAATGCACCCCTCAGCCCAGCCAGTGTGCCAGCAACACCTGCCAAGGCCAAGAAGGGTCCGCCACCTAGGAAGGGCAAGAAGGGGATACCAGCCAGCAAGGGGAAGGAGGCACAACCAGCCAGAAAGGGCAAGACACAGACTCCAGCTGGCAGAAGCAAGGAGGCACCACCATCTGCCAAGGGCAGGAAGGGGCACAGAACACCAACCATGGCACTTCAGCCGTCCGAGGCTGCAGGTTGAGGCCTGGAGGTTACCACCACCACTGGCAGCACCACCACCTGCACCGTGGCCAGCTCTGCCACCTGCACCGTGGCCAGCACCACCACCTGACACGCCGTCAGCAGCACCACTGCCAGCAGCAGCATCCCCAGTGGGAAGCCGTCCAAGGCTGCAGGTGAAGGCCTGGAGGCTACCACCACCACTGCCAGCACCGTCACCTGCACCGAGGCCAGCACCGCCACCTGCCCCACCTCCAGCAACACCACTGCCAGCAGCCCCAGTGGGCAGCCATCCGAGGCTGCAGGTGAAAGCCTGGAGGCTACCACCACCACTGCCTGCACCACCACCTGCAGCGCAACTGGCATCCACTGAGCAGCCGTCACCGCCGGAGAGCAGTGTGTAGTGATGACTACATGGGCTGCAGTGCGTCCTGGACCCTGCAACACCAGTTGGTGTTACACACAGGTGAGAGACTGTGACCTTGCCCCATCCAGGATGAAGCACACTGGGCACAAGGTCCCCTCCAGAACCAGTGGAAGGGGCATCCACTTGGCCCCTCCTTGCCAAGATGAAGCACACTGGGCACAAGGCTCCTTCCAGAACCAGTGGAAGAAGGCATCAACTCAGCCCCTCCTTGCCAGGATTAAGCACACTGGGCACAAGGCCCCCTCCAGAACCAGTGGAAGAAGTCATCCACTCAGCCCCTCCTTGCCAAGATGAAGCACACAGGGCACAAGGCCCCCTCCAGAACCAGTGGGAGAAGGCATCCACTCAGCCCCTCCTTGCCAGGATGAAGCACACTGTGCACAAGGCCCCCTCCAGAACCAGTGGAAAACAGGCACACACTTGAGAGACTGTTGCCTTGAACTCCCCAGGACCAAGCAGTGGGCAAACCACCCACTTGAGAGACTGTGGCCTTGCACTCCCCAGGACCAAGCAGTGGGCAAACCACCCACTTGAGAGACTGTGGCCTTGCACTCCTCAGGACCAAGCAGTGGGCACACCACCCACTTGAGAGACTGTGGCCTTGCACTCCCCAGGACCAAGCAGTGGGCAAACCACCCACTTGAGAGACTGTGACGTTGTACTCCCCAGGACAAGCAGTGGGCATGGAGCCCCTTCCAGGCCAGTGGCGTAGTACCATCTTCCGGCTGAGGTGCCCCCCCATTCCCCGTCCCCCTGAGGTGCCTGTGTGTTTTCGACCTGATGCTCCTGCAGTGCTCTCTCCGTATTGATTGAGGAGTCAAGTGTGGCCTTGGCCTATGTGTTTTGTCCCAGTGGGCCACAGACATTTTGGAGTGGGCATTGTCCCTCCTTTTGTATATATTATATATATTGTACATACTGTTTATTTATTTAAGTACGTATTTTTCTAAAACTGTACTATTATACTAATTTTACTCCATTCCTTTTGTCCTTGTGTTATTCCTGAGGGTTACGGGGTGTATATGTAATGTTGTTGCATGTGTTTGTGTGTATGGTGTAGGGGGTAAGGGTGGGGGTGTTGCGTGTGTGTGTCACTCTCTTTTTCCTCCTCCCCTCCCTGTGTGCTAGGTGCAGTACTCACTATGGTCGTCTTCACCGGCGTTCATGTTCCTGGTGTATGAGAAGGTACACCAGCATGGGGAACACCTGCAGTTCGGGCTCCATGGCGTTGTGGTTCTTCCTTGAGTGTCGAGAGGTGAGTTGTTTCCCTTCTGTGTTCTGTTTCCACCGTGCTTTTGATGGCGTACCACCCCGGAAAAGCTGGCGGATAGGTGTGTTGTAATGCAGTGGGCGGTACATTGTCTTCTGCCTGGCTGCTGGCGGTTACTGCCGCTGTGTTTGTTGATACCGCTGTGGCGGTCGGAGTGTTAAAGTGGCTGTTTGTGTTGGCGGTTTCCGCCGTGGTCATGATTCCAATTTTTTTACCGCCAGCCTGTTGGCGGCATTATCGCCGCTTTATCATTGACTGCCAGGGTTGTAATGAGGGCCTTAATGATTGTTGAGGTTTTTGTGAGTAAGGAGTTGACCGGGGTGAAGATTGTAGTCTGACATAAGAGTTTGGAAATCTAGTAGCCTGACGTCAACAAACAAATCCCCCAATTTTGAGAGGCCTGTAGCATGCCACTGACTGAGTTTCCCTGAGTGTAGCCATCCTGTGAGAATGTGAAGGGCTAGGAAAGGTAGTGCAGGAGCATAGGGTTACTTCGAGTTAGTGCATTTATGGGTTTAGTAAGGCAAGAGAAAGTTTTGCGGAATGGTTGTAGAACGGTCAGGAGGAAAAAATTAATAGTGCAGTAAGCCTCCTTCAAGTCTTCATGAGTAATCCCCAACTCATGCAGGGGACCGACAGACAGATAGCCAGCGAGTACCCAGATTTTCAGCCTGCATATCAGTGGAATAATGGTAGATATTCATCCTTAGGTGTCAAAAGGTAACTGATTCCCAGTTCAATCTGGGGTCTACTTGTATGTAAAGGGGAAAACACTAAAATATATTTTAAAAAACAGTGGTGGCTCCTCTGCTATGACGGTGGAGATTCGCCCCCTGCTAGCAGCAGCAGCTGCAAACCTTTCAAAATAAAACAAAATTAAATGATCATAACTTTCATTTCATTTTTAAACGGACAGGGCTATGACGGACAACAGGGAAGGAGGGTTAGTGCTATGCACTCCCCTCAGTGCGCATGTGTGTTTGGCCAGCCATCTTGGGCCAGCCAAACACACATGTGCACTGAGCTCTCTCCAACCTGGCACTGTGTTGCTGGGTTGGAGACAGCAAGCCCAGCCTCCCAATCTACCTGGGAATGCCACACCAGGCACTCCGGCTAATCCTAATGCTGCTTTCTTGCTGACATCAGCATGAGAGCAGCGTTAGGAGTGGTTGCAGAACAGGCTGTGAGCCTGTGCATGCAAGTGGAGCCAGAAGAGCGACGTGGCGCAGCGGTGAGGAGTCAGGTAAGTTTTTTTTACAATTTACTGTTTTCAGTTTTTTTGTCCCCCGACACGTACTGCTCTGCCACTTTACCATGCCACGAGCCACGCCTGAAAGAAGCACTTCTTATACTTTCAAATCTTTAATATTGTCAGACCTGACACCCTTAGGGTGGCCATCCCCCAACTTTTTGCTTGCCTCCCTTCCACTTTTCTGATACTGTTTTTGCTGATTTTAGGACTCTGCCCACTTTACCACTGCTAACCACTGCTAAAGTGCATATGCTCTCTCCCATAAACGTGGTAACATTGGTTCATCCCCAATTTGCATATGTTTGATAAACTTATAAGTCCCTAGTAAAGTGCACTACATGTGCCCAGGGCCTTTAAAGTAAATGCTGCTAGTGGGCCTGCAGCACCGATTGTGGCACCCATAACTAGCCCCTTAACCATGTCTCAGGCCAGCCATTACAAGGCCTGTGTGTGCATTTTTTACTGCCACTTTGACTTGGCATTTAAAAGTACTTGCCAAGCCTTAAACTCTCTTTTTTCTACATATAAGTCAATCCTAAGGTGGGCCCTAGGTAACCCATAGGGCAGGGTGCTATGTAGGTAATTATGTGCAGGGCAGGGTACATTATGCGCAGGCATGATGTAGCACAAAGGGTTACAAAGTGGTACAATGCGTGCATTGCACCACTTTCTAAATGTGGCCCAAGGATTGTGGCCTCGTTGAGCCACATTAGCATAAAACAAAATGATGCTAATGTGGAGCAAGATAGCGCTGCAGGCTTAAAAAGATGCCCATAGTGTCCTGAATGCACGCTTCAGTGCTGTGAGACTACAGACAAGTTGTGGGTACCTCACATCCTGACAGTAGGTGTGACACTGTCGCCCCCACACCATCTGCTCTGCCTAATTAATTTATTTTAGATTTAAAGTCCACTGAAGGTTTAAGTGAGACAGATATTTTTGTTCAAATTGTTTGAACTAGCAGAAGGTCACCCTAAGCCATACATTCATACACAAAATGTCACCTTTGGTTCCTCCCCTACCTCTTTCCTCTGTAGGGTGGCAACTACCACCCCTTGCTATCTTGTTTTATAGTTCCCTAATTTTCTAACTTGACAGCATCTCCACTGTGGAACCAGGGGTTAAAATAGGTGCCTGCAGTCCCTACGCTCAAAGGGAAGCCCTTCCCTCCAGGGGGCTTCCAGGCCCTCAAATGGGCCCTCAGTTCAATCAGGGGCCAATGAATATCACTAACATGCAGGAGGCTCAGGAGCTCCTCATCATATCCTGCAGGGATGACCCTGTCATTTTGTTTTTACTGTATGAAATGCATTATTTTCTAATGGCGTTGTATGAACGGCTACCTGGAAACTCAACTCCTAGTTAAAGGAAAGTACTGAGTCAAACCTTCATTACGTTCCAGAGACTCCTCAAAAAGGGCTGGGTTGCTTCTTTAAGGGAGGGTTTGAGGTGGCACTTTAATGCAGACAACAACCGGCCCACTGTATCACATAGATTAAGATGATGAAAATAAGGCCCATATTTACAGTATACTTTTACATGCAAAACTGCGTTAGCGCAGTTTCGCGTGTAAAAGTATAGCGCCGGCTAGCGCCATTCCTTGGCACCAGCCAGGCGCCATATCTATGAAATGGCACTAGCCTGAGGTAATGTCCGGTTAGCGTCATTGTAGATGACGCTAACCGGGTGGGGGAGGCGTAGGGGGAACCGGAGGTTGTGCACTGGATTATGGCACTACACTGTTTTGAGGCAAAAAAATGCCTCTAAGCAGAGTAACGCCATTTTCTGGTGCACAACCCCCTTGGACATGGCTCCTGTCTTAGTAAAGGCAGGAGTCATGCCCACCTCCCCAATGGCCCCTGAGCATGGCCATTGGGGCCAGCGCCATGCAGGGAGCCCCAAGTCAGGGCCCTCGAGCAGGTAAAAACAAAAAAAATAAATACTTACCGGGACTTACCTGGGATGGGTCCTTCATCCTGTGGTGTCCCTCTGGTGTGGTTCGGGGTGTCCCTGGGGCCAGGGAAGGGCACCTGTGGGCTCTTTCCATGGTCTTTGACCATGAAACTATGCCTACAGATCCCCTAACGCCTGCCCATGCCCAGGTGTAAATAATGGCGCTAAGCAAGCTCAGAGCCATTATTTAAGGCCCCCATACTTGAATTTAGAACAGGGGGATAAATATGGCATTAAGGGTTTATTGTCATTTTCTGGATGGGAACACCTACCTTACATCTCATTGACGCAAGGCAGGTTTTCACATCCAGAAAATGACGTTTACTCCATAACTTTGGTGCTAGCAGGTCTAGCAGCGAAGTATAAATATGGAGTTCGGTTTGGGCTGAATTAGCAACCTCTCCTGTCATCGCATCTTGTTAGATATACCATAACACAAATGACCACAAGGTGGACTACTGCACTGTCCTTTTTATACAGCGTTTCAGTTAAACTTCTCGGGGTACCTTTTCTGAATGCACCTTTAAAAACATTTCTTCTCAATATGTATTACTTTTTTTAACTATAAACCGCGAAATTCCCAGATACTATTGTACAGCGTATTACAACAATTAAAAGGGATTACGTGCTACAGAAACCTGACCCAGCAACCTGCGAGCAACGAGAAACATATTGAAAGAGACATAGGCCCATATTTATGGGAAAATGACGGAGCGCAATGCTGCATTTTTTTTGCTTCTAACCAGGCTAGCGTCATTTTTTGAGGCACAACCTCCTCCTTCCCTACTACCACCCCCACTCGGCTAGGGTTGTTTTTCAGGATACTAGCCGGGCCTTACCGCCGAATTGCACCATTCAATAAATATGATGCCTGGCATGCGTCTGAGAATGATGCAATACGCTGGTAACGTTTTTGATGCATTAAAAACCTGCATTAGTGCAGTTTTGCACCAAAAACTATAAATATGGGCCTTTATGTTTTATGTGTTGCTAGCGGCTATACGAAGTTCCTTTGCAGTCATCTTCTCTTTTGACATAACCTTCATAAACATACACATGAACTACCTTGCTGAGGGCTCTTTGCATTAATGGAGTTGAAAGCTATAGCAGATGAGCTAATGTGTCTCTCTGTTTTTTCTGTGAGCTTTCCAGTGGCGGCTGCTTCCTGTTAAAAGTAGTGGGGCGATCAGGAATACCTTAGGCCTAATTCCAAAACTCTCAAACGTGGTCCGTTATAAACAATGTTTATATTGGGTCACGATTAAGTGCTCAGGAGTTAGAGCTGAAGGAATTGTGAATTTCTCACACTGTCTGGCACAGTAAATTAAAGAAGATAATGTACTAACCTACTGCTGTCCTCTACTACTCCAGCCCTATTCTACTCTGGTCCTCTCCGTCCTGCAGTCTGGCAGCAAAGGGGGTCCCTTTTTGCTTTTAAACTTGAGGAATGAATCCCTGTTTTCTGAAAATAAGATTAAAAATGACATAAAGAGGGACAGAGTAGGGATAGCCTGACGACCATGGTACTGCAGGATTTTGTGATTTTTTTTTAAAGGCGGGCCACCCATTTTCTTTATTATCCCCTGGGTGGGCCATGGCTGATGGGCACATTCTCTCTTTTTTTTAAATATATCTGTGAGGAGGAAGGGCCTAGGTTGCCCCCTTCCTGAGCCATGTACTGACCCAAGGGATCTCGGGCCATATTTATACTTTTTGACGCAAAACTGCGCTATCGCAGTTTTGCGCCAAAAAGATTAGCGCCGGCTAACGCCATTCTGAAGCGCCATGCGGGCGCCGTATTTATTGAATGGCGTTAGCCGGCGTTAGCAGACCGGCGCTGCCTGGTGTGCGTGGAAAAAACCCACGTACACCAGGCAGCGCCGGCGTTGGGGAAAATGGCGTTAGGGCGTCTTAAAACGGGGCAAGTCAGGTAGAGGCAAAAAAATCGCCTCCACCCGATTTGCGCCATTTTTAACGACGCCCAGACGCCATTGACATGACTCCTGTCTTAGTAAAGACAGGAGTCATGCCCCCTTGCCCAATGGCCATGCCCAGGGGACTTGTGTCCCCTGGGCATGGTCATTGGGCATTGTGGCATGTAGGGGGGCACAAATCAGGCCCCCCTATGCCAAAAAAAAAAACAAAAAAATTATACTTACCTGAACTTACCTGAATGTCACTGGGATGGGTCCCTCCATCCTTGGGTGTCCTCCTGGGGTGGGCAAGGGTGGCAGGGGGGGTCCCTGGGGGCATGGGAGGGCAGCTGTGGGCTCATTTTGAGCCCACAGGTCCCTTAACGCCTGCCCTGACCCAGGCGTTAAAAAGAGGCGCAAATGCTGGGTTTTTTGCCCCGCCCACTCCCGGGCGTGATTTTTGCCCGGGAGTATAAATACGACGCATTTGCGTCGCAGTCATTTTTTTAGACGGGAACGCCTACCTTGCATCTCATTAACGCAAGGAAGGCGTTCACGCAAAAAAATGACGCTCATTCCTCATACTTTGGCGCTAGACGCGTCTAACGCCAAAGTATAAATATGGAGTTAGTTTTGCATCGAATTTGCGTCGAAAAAAACTACGCAAATTCGGCGCAAACGGAGTATAAATATGCCCCCTCATCCCTGGAGCCTGAAAAGCACAAAGGTTTCTGCTGGGCAGAATCAGAAAACATCCTCCCTGCCCATGGAACAGTGAATGTGCTCTTGCAACATGAGCTGATAATAACCTCCAGCTGGGTGGAAGCACATTCACTGCTGCTGGCTCCCACCGGCAACCAGGATGGGTGCTAGTTGCGGAACCAACTGGGCAGGGGGGGCCTTGAGCCTTCTCCAGTGGCCCGCAGCATGATGTAAAGTTGTGGGTGCCCCAGGTGAGACTGAGGCACTAACCCAACAAACAAGCATTTTCAATGCAACAGGTCTCACATTAGCGAGAGTTAGAGTGTTTGCGCTGTAAATGGTAATGACAACCTCTCATTTTGGACCATATAATTATATAGCCATGCAGGACATAAAACCTTTATCAGAAATAAACTGTGTTTGTGCATTCCTTCATACAATTGGCATTAGATTGTAACGGTCTGAACAGCCCCTACAGAGCACCACAGAGCACCACAGTAAAAATAGCATTTGGAAGAAACATGGTCATGTAAACATATATTCAGCCCCTAGAGGACATAATCACATAGAAAAGAATGATAAACAATATTGTGGTGTAATTACATTATCACCTCCTTGAGGGCATAGTGTATTACACATTTTCAGGCCTAGCAGGCCTTTTAAATATCATTTAACTGTGGAGTCAGTGCCACAGGCCGGTACTAGATGTGCCTGTAGCTTCAATAGCAGAAGGTGCAGTACCAATGGTTGTGGATAGATGTCCCTGCAGAGACAACAGCAGATGGTGCAGTACTACTGGATATGGCTAGATGTCCCTGTAGAGCAGAGGTCTCCAAACTTTTTAATGCCGTGCCCCCCCCAGTTGAAAAATAAAAATCATTGGGCCCCCCTCAGAATTTTTCACAATTATTTTATGAACATGGCAATGTTGAAATATGTCTAAATCTATTTAAACATTGCAGTTAAGTACTGTTACCTTTTTAAAACTGCAATAACATGCTTCTGCTTAAAACAAAGGCCTGTTATCTGTATAATATTTATTTTGGCCAGAGTCCGGGGCCCCCCGTGGGATCACTTCAGGCCCCCCTAGGGGGGCCCGCCTCCAGTTTGAAGACCTCTGCTGTAGAGTCAACAGCAGGAGTTGCAGTGCCACTGATTATGGCCAGATGTCCCTGTAGAGTCAACAGCAGAAGGTGCAAAACTACTGCTGGTGGCTAGATGTCCCTGTCAAGCAAACTGAGTCAATAGTGCCTTGAAACAATCATCATCCGTCAACCTATAGAGAACAAAGCGCAGGCCAAGCAGGACTATCAAAATACTATTGCAAACAAGGCCACTATGAAACAAACTCTTCCCAACTATAAAAACAAACGTTTTAGTTACAAGAGAATGTAAATATGCACTGAATGGTGGAAGAGGTTATGATATTTGGCTCCCCTCTGACTGTGTGTGACATTGTTCTGAATGTTTTGGGGTTGGTCCTGTAGCCCTAGGACCACATGGGCTGAGTTATGGGCACAAATATGTCGTAAAATGAATGCCTGCAAAGCATTATGGGGTGAGTTTCCGTAAATACATTAAACCTTTACCTGAAATTAGCTGTGTTCATTCACTAGCAGCAGGTGCAATACCACTGGTAGTGGCTAGATGTCCCTGTCTGAGCCAACTAATAGTGCATTACACATTTGCAGCCCAGTCAGAATACTATTTCAAACAAGGCCCTTATAATACAAATTCCACTCAGCTGTAAAAACAAAAGTTTCAGCTATGAAAACATTTAAATATGCTTTGAATGGTGGAAGAAGTTATGATATTTGGGCTGCCTCTCACCTAGTGTGACCCACAAGTTGCCTGAACAGAAAGAGTACATCATTCTGAATGTTCTGGGAGTGGTCCTTTTGCCCTAGGACCACAACAGCCTAAGTTATGGGCACAAATGTGTTGTAAAATGAATGAATGCAAAGCTTTATGGGTTGAGTTTTAGTGAATACATTAAATCTTTATCAGAAATAAACTGTGTTTGTTCATTAGCAGAAGGTGCAACACCACTAGTGGCAGCTACATGTCCCTGTCAAGACAACTAAATTAGCAGCACTTTGGAATAATTATCCTTTCAAGATCAAGCACAAGGAGCATAATACATTAACAGACAAGTCAAAATACTACCTCAAACAAGGACTTATAACACAAACTACTCATTGACATAAAAAAAAAAAATAATTCAGCTACACAAAAATTTAAATGCTCATTGAATGGTGTAAGAGGTTATGATATTTGGGCCCCTTGTCACCTAGTGTGACCCACAAGATGGCATGACCTGTAAGCGTACACCATTCTGAATGTATTGGTGGTGGTCCCATTGCCCTAGGACCACCACAGGCTGACCTATGGGCAAAAATGTGTTGTACAACAAATGCCTGCAAAGCATTATGGGGTGAGTTTCACTGAGTGCAGTGAATATTGTAGCATCGGCTCTCCCGCTGTGCCGGGAGAGATGCTGTTGAGGATTCATTCCTAGGTGGATCTCATGTGATATGAAGCAACAAACTAAAGTACAAAACACAGGCACCACACAACTTCTTGTAACTACTGATTATGTAAAGTAAGGACCGAGTGATAGGCAAATGCAAAAATGAACAGCGCACATGAACAGTAGTGCTTACTGACAAACACAAGAGAAAGGAAACAAAAAAAAATAGTCTGTCCAAACAACAGAAAAATATTCCAGGCGTAAGTAAACTGTACTTGGCTGTTGCTCCTCAGCCAAGTACAGGAAGTGACATATCAGCTGTCAAATCACTTAGGAGGCAGCTCAACAAGTGCAACAATGCCTTTAACCTATTGGAAGTGGCAGGCAGTGAAAGGCAGGAGCAAATGCCTATACTCCATGCAACAGGTCTTCCAGACAGCGCAAGTGCACTGTACAGGCTCGACCTAAAAATGGCTCAGCCATATAAAAGAAAAGGATGGTGGGACAGATGAACCTAGAATATAAAAAATAAAGATGCAGTATTGCTGCTTCAGTATTGTAGCTAGATTATTTGTTCAATTAATTGAAATCACTACAAACAAAACCATGAATAATTAACTGGACAACACATCCACATAAAAAATCAGTAAAAACATTGAAACCGTATTCAAAGAAAAGGTAAAACACACATAAAATAATACCAAGTATATTGACTATAAACCCACTACATCATTATTTCATAACCAGATGATTGATTGCTCTAATTGATTTTCGAGTATCTCTATGTATGATTCTAGCCCAGGTAAAAGTGCAAATGCAATAAATACATAAAAATACAATGCACATACAATAATAAGTACATAGACTAAAATACACCTACATCATGAATTCAAGACCAAATAACTGATTGATCTAATTAACTTTCAAGTCTCTTAAGTATGATTTCAGCCCAGCCAAAAAAAAGTGCAGATGTAGTTAATATTAGTCATTGGTTCTAAAAAAGTAGATATTCAAAGGTTTAGACCTCATAATGTGTGTAACTATCCATAGACTTAACCTAAGGCCTTCACCAGCCACAGGAGTTGATCTTGTTGGATCCCTTCTAAGATTACTGCTTACATTGAATTGTAACCACATTTCTCATACTCAGATCTCAATTATTGCATAGATCATATTTGCTGGAATGGATATGTTATCGAAACAATTTAATGGCAGCCCGTGTTTTAAAGGTGCTTGCAAAGTACAGGCATGCCTACACCCTTTAAATTATCTCCCTTGGCACTTCACAAAGTTCAAATCGCTTTTATTTTTATCTGGATTTCCAGCTGCCATATTTAAAAGTCTTCAGATTGTCCATACTTTAGAGATGCCAGAGTGATCAACAAAACCCTCAACCTCATATAGTTGGTTCTTGTTGCTTGTCCTTATCACCATGTAACCCTGAACTCCTGGTGAGGAGTAAAAAGAAAGCAGCAAGTACTCTGCCACGCTGCCCTCAAGCTTTAACTGCTTAACATTAATTGTAGACTTGACAATCCATTCTGAGGATACATTTTGGGGTTATTCAGTAATTCCTTCCAGATGCAGTACTTCAGGGTGCCTGTCTCTGAGCCCTTCAATTTGTAATACCGGAATACTTCAGGAATTGCAGATCAGCTGTTGCACTTAAATGCATAAGACCAAATTCTAACAGGAGTTGTGAGATGGAGACCTGCTCGAGAGGCCACAGATTGCTCAGATAACAGCAGACATAATCTTATCTAAACCAGGGTGTGGCTTCTGCTGCAGCGCCACAAAATCCTAGCAATTACTTTAAACTGAATAGTGGATTTTGCGCAAGAGGTCAATGGATTGATGCGACAAAGGATTGAGGGGATGTCATCAATGAGTAATGTGATTATCAACCGTAAATAACATATTTAGAATCTGAACCTTAGACAATGACCACACCAGTTTATTAAGAAGTGTTATACGTTTATTTCCCTAGATTAACAATGCTAATGTCACGAAAATAACTCTCAAACACAAGTGGTAAGCATATAGAATTAATAGTGGCTGATTAGAACGTCTTATATATCTGAGTTTAATCAAAACAATCAAGCAAATAATCTCTAGTATCATAACACTAATTAATAACACCAGAAGTGGTAACAACGGTAAAGTATACATTAGTACAAACAGTCAAAGAGTATCAATATGGATTCTGAGCATTTGAAAGTTAATTCCCTCACTAACCACAAATTAGCATTAACATGTTGGACTTCATGTAAAATAATTTAGAAACACAAATTTAGAAAAAGATACTATCTCAGGTTATTATAAAAACCTTAATTTTAATATGCAACATTTAAACTATATGTTGCAGCTGGTACCTGCAAAGCAAAGGAGACACACATAACAATACAATTTCATGCATTACCCAAAGAACAACAACATGCAGTCTACTTCAGCAAGTGGATACCATCAGGTATATCTTCAGAAGATCGGTCCTATCGACAGCTAAACCCACACTGCCAATATGATCAGCCTCTCTGCAGAAACTGTCTTGGAGTCTGTCATGGAGTCTCTGCCTCTTTTTCTCTCCTAAAATCTATCATAGAATCTGACCATAGAAAATCCTACCCAGGCTGTTATACTAATCTTCAAAAAGTTTATGATTGGTCAGTCCATGGGGTGGTTTACGATTCAACCAATAGTCTCTCTAATTGATAACCTAAAATTCTGTGACATCGACATCAACCAGGACATATTCATAACAGTAACTTTTCCTCTTCAGTCTCGTCTGTGGCCCCATTGTTCCATCTCGCCTAAACTTCTCTTCTCAGGAAGAAATTTCTCACATTGTATCAACTACTTCCATCCTCGAGGAAGAAACCACATATTAGTGACAATTTCAAACAATAAGACATTCAACTTATGCAAGAACTTTATCAATCTTGGCCTTGTAAGACACAATGCAGCAACCCACTAGGGGTAGCTGTGTGCACATCTATTAAGCTATTTAACACACACTTTTAGGTAAGCATTGAATCACGGAAAATAAAAACAACTTTAGTTAGAATTCTGCTTAGCCAAGGAATAGAAATGAATTATGGCAACCATTTTCTAAAGTCACCCGTTTTCGCATGTTAATTCCCAATACGGTTAATACATTAAATTATTAATAAAACATATTAGAAAATTCACACTCTCACACTTCTCCCTATTGCATGAAGATCCATATGCTATTACTGGTATAAATTTAGCTCTGATTAACTCTAATATCAAGGTACCATATGGGCTATGCAGGTTGAAATACAGTTTCTTCAGATTAACATGTAGGTTTCTTGTGCGCTCTCTCATTGTGGGTATGTGTACTTTGTAACTTAGCTTCTCGACTTGCCAAACACCCAGATATTGGTAGACATTGCACCGACCCACCCTTTCTCCACCCATTCTCCATATAAATGTGTTCTTTTCTCCATACTGAACTATGTTAGTTTTGCTTAGGCTTAATGTAAGATCATTGCTAACATTATAGCCATGAAGACAACTCAGAGCTGTTTGAAGACCAATTGGAAAATGGTTCAGTAGCACGGTATTTTCTACATATTGAATTGCAAGAAAGTGTATAGAACATTATTCCGAGGGAAAAATTATTTCTTTATGTAGAGGTGGTACCATGTCTGCTGAATAGAGATTAAATAATAGAGGGTGAGGACACATCCCTGCTTCAGCCCCTGGTTCATATAACCTTTCTTAGTCTGTTCTTCCTGACCCTATATTCATTCTCACCCATGTATCTGCGTTTACGCATTTTTATTGCCTGAAACAACAGTGTATGAATTCCCCAGGATGGTACATTTTTCCATAAAGTAGCTCTGTTCACCCTGTCACAGGTCATATTGTAGTCCAGGTTGCCTGCATACATTGTGGGTCCTTGTAATAGGGCACTTTCTGCCTTTAAGAAGCCATTTATGGCTAAGTTGTTATCCTGTGTCTCTGACCCTTTCCTGAAACCGATCTGCTACACAGGTTGAATTTGTTTTGTTATGACCCAATCCTCCACTTCACTAAGGAGCATTTTAACAAATAATTGTGGATCACAATCAAGTAATAGAATTGTCCTGTGTTATTCCTCCTACTAGTACACTTATGAGAGCTGATTTTTTTCACAGGTCATGACAAATGCCGTTACATCTCTTTCTGAGGGTTAGAAAGGCAAAAACAAGTGACCTATTTCACTAAAACACACTTACGCAGTTTTTATTTTAATCGTGATCCAGGACATGCATGAATAAAGCTGTACATGTGTCTTGAACTCATTTAACAATCACTTACACTTTATTCACACTCTGCACTCCTCACCACCCTTCAGCTCACCAAAGGGCTCTCCTTTGTTCTTTGCAAATATCCAAAGAGCTCCTTCTTCTCAGTGAAGTAGTTGTAGCCCACACTGTGATCAGCTGTTACAGTGCAAGGAGATTCCCAATGATGAAGCATGCCACTTCAGGTAGGTAAGGGAGTTTGTCCTTTAAAAAGAATACCCCTGACCTGCTAGGCTACTTGTCTCCTCATCTTCTATAAGACCCAGTTGTTTTTTTGTGACTGTAGAATGATAGAACCCCATCACACCCTCCTTCTAAAATAGGCAAAATTAAAAACCTCACAAGAAAAGGAAGCAAGTCTAAGGGATAAAGAATGAAATGTAAAGGAACTATCACCCTCCTGGTGTTACAAAATGAGGATCCAGTCTTTTACTTTATCCCAGTGACTTCTTCCCTATAAAGCTTCTTCTTCTGTTGGTATTTTGGTCCCCTTTCTAACCTTTTTGTGAGACCATCCTAAGGACTTGTAGGTCCAATGATTATAGGGTGTTTTTCACATCTGAGATAATGTCTTTCACAAAATGCATGACAATAATGATGTCACATGTAAAGCGCACCTCATATGAATTAAATGTGCTATCAGATGGTTTGAGTGAGACTAAAGTCCTTCAGCTGTACAATGCTGTAAATATTCACAAATATGGGAATCTAATGCCCTTGTTCACCAGACAAAATCTATAAACTTGGCCTCAGAGCTGTCAGCAACAGTGTGCTTCTTTCAGTAACTAACAGTGGGCCAACCTTTTATATTCTGGTGTTCTGACCCTTTGGCAAAGCCAATAGTTCCAGCTTTCTTAAATGAAACCTCTTTATATTGTTACTTAATGTTAAAAACCTCAGTAATTCACTGAAAGAAATGAAGGCTAAATTAATGTTAAAGTTAGGTATGGTAATAATATCTTAATTGATCTTTAAAAGAACCTCAGAAATTCACTGAAAAACACAGAAGTTAATATGTTATATTTAGGGGATAATGCCAGTTAAGGCATAACATTTTAAACTCTAAAAAGTACTGAAGTTCACCATTTATAGTTCCCTGAAATATTTCACACTCTTGCCATGCACTGCCTATTACCTCACATATTACATTACTGATGACATATTCTATGACATCACTGATAACATCACTGATGACATCAGAAATGACATAATTGATGACAACACTGTTAGCTGTTTAGGTTGCAGAGTGGCTCTATACAAGACATTTATTGATTAATTTATTGATTGACCTAAATCATTGTAGTGAAGGGTGATGACAGTGAGAAAGGTCAAGTTTTATTAATAAATCAGTGGCATAGAAGTAGCATATGGCAGCTAATAAATCTGTAGTTTCAAAGGCCTAACAGAGAAAATAATGTAGAAATGAAAATGTACCCGTTTAAATTGTGGTGGACATTTATGTCTACCAGTCGTATTTTTGACATCACGTTTAACATGAAGACATGCATTTGTAATTGAGTGAATTATTAATAATTATTAACCTGAAAGTATTACTTTCAAGTAAAAACAGTAGAAATAAAATGTATTTTGATTATTCATTGAATATGAATTCAACACATTTCCATTGAATTATATGTATTTCATTATGATGAATTACGTGTTTAGAAAAATAAAAGCATGTTTAAAAATTGCTTTGACATAACATGAATGATGTTTTAGAGAAATAATTTGCTTTGCATATTTGATTTGACTTTAAGGTGCACAATATGTTTTAATTAATGTATTAATTGAATTAATGTGCATTAAGTCTTTCTTAACTTGTTTAGGACTGAAAATTTGTTTTGCAAGCAGCAATGGAAAATTGTTTGTTTAATCTGTCCCCTTTGACTGAAACATTTCCCTGAGCAGCTTATATAATGCTGAATGTTCTATTGTATTGCAGAAGAAGAGTATTTTTCAAATTTATTTAATGTAACAATATTTGTTCAAACTGCTGAATCGGACAGGAAGACTCATGAAGCTTGTGTGAAAGAATATTAGTTTACTTTATTGTGGATTGTGTGAAAAGAACTGTAAGTTGCAAATTATGGGAAAATGTAATATTTTGGCAGAATTGCATGCAGTCATTGTAGAAACAATGGACCATTGCTAAGAAGATTTCTGAACATTGCAAACTTGGTGATGCTATCTACAGTGATTGGATGCTGAAACAGACGCTCACTATGGCCCGCATTACAACATTGGTGGTAAATCCCGCTTACCGCCGTGCAGAAGACCGCCAACACACCGCTGCGGTGGCAGAATTCGGCTACAGCTACTACGACCCACAGTCCGGAATCCGCCAAAATCCAGACAACCACACAAGTCTGCCACACCAAAGGTCAGTGATAAACTGGCGATAACAAAACCTCCACCGTCACGCCAACAGGAATATGCCCACACTATCACGACACACGAATCCACACGGCGGTCTTTTAACCGCGGTATTCCACTGGCAGTACACACCACCGCGCTCAAAATACACACACATTTACAAAACACAACCACATTGGACAATTCGAAATACACACACCTGACACACATACACACACACCACTCCCACACACTCAATACAATATAAAACACACACCCACATCACCCACAAACCCCTACAACAAAAAGTGACAGAGAAGCCCAGAGAGAGACACCACCATCAACAACACTAGCATCCACAGGTACACAACACCATCACTCACACAACATCCATGCACCTCAGACAACACACACAAACACATCCCCTCACACATCACAACACACACCACCTCACACATCACCCACACCACACCATGGGACTTCAAAGACACCCCACGTTCTCTGAGGAGGAGCTCAGAGTCATGGTGGAGGAAATCGTCCGGGTAGAGCCACAGCTATTCGGATCACAGGTGCAGCACACCTCCATAGCTAGGAAGATGGAGCTATGGTGCAGGATCGTAGACAGGGTCAACGCAGTGGGACAGCATCCAAGAACACGGGATGACATCAGGAAGAGGTGAAACGACCTACGAGGGAAGGTGCGTTCCGTGGTCTCAAGACACCAGATTGCAGTTCAGAGGACTGGCAGCGGACCCCCACCTCCTCCCCCACAACTAACAACATGGGAGGAGCAGGTCTTGGCTATACTGCATCCTGAGGGCCTCGCAGGAGTAGCAGGAGGAATGGACTCTGGAAAGTAAAATCTTAACTATTACATCCCCCACCCTACCTGCATGCCTGCATATAACACCAAAGCATGGACACCCATCACCAAAGCATGTCCACTACAGATACCCACACAGATCCCCAAACCAATTATCACACAAGGTCCTACACAAGAATGCAAGCACTGGAGTACAGGGTCACCCACCCATTGCACACAATGGCACACACAGATGCAATAATCATGCCTTTACACCCCTGCAGGACCCCTACCCAACGTCACCGGACAGGAGGTTCCAGACATGTCCACTCCCCCCATAGAAGAGGCCCACAGTGATGACAGCATCTCTGTCCAACTGGATCAAGATGACCAGTCCGGCCCATCTGGGACCTCGGGACAGTCGTTCCCCTGACACTGGCACAAGCCACCACAGAGCCTCCCCCTCAGGAAACACCAGCACAGCACCCACCCAGCGGGCTCATCCCTCTGTCCCCAGGACACGTCAAGCAGCAGTGTGCCCACCACTACAGGGAACCCAGGCAAACCCACAAACCCAAGAAAATCAGGGACCTGGGGGCAGTGGGCACACGGTTCACGGGACAGAGGCACAGCAAAACAAGGGAACTGGGAGGACTGCTGTGCGACAGGGGGAGGACAGGCCCAGGGAACCCACTCTCCACGAGGCCCTCTCCAACATCATGGGAGCGTACCATCATTCCCAGGAGACGATGGCAACGGTAATGGCCAAGTTTCAGGAGACCCAGCGGCTGCAGGAGGAACAGTATCTGGGGATCAGGGAGGAACTTAAGTCCATCAACACCACCCTGGTCACCATTGTAGGGGTGCTGAAGGATCTTGTGAACACTAGGAGGGACACTGTGGCATAACAAGGGGCCCCTGACACTAGCCTGGATGATGAACAGCCAACCACCTTCGCCGGCGCTAGTGGACAGGAGGCACTGCCACAGGACCACGACACTAGCACCCCACCCCCTGCAGATGGAGAACCACCCCGCAAACGGTCCCTGAGATCCAGCACAAAGACAGAGAACAATGCCAAGAACCCAACAACAGGAAATGAGACCCCCCTGAATGTCATCCTTCTGTCCCACTTTGTCACCCTGTCCATCCATCAACTGCCCTAGCTCCACTTCCTCTGCCCCTTTGGACAATGCACCTGTGAAACAAATAGACTGGACTCTGCCATGGACAATCCTCCACCATTACCCCTGCCCATTTTACAACCCCCTCTACTATTTTGCACTGAAATAAACACCCTTGGATCACAAAACAAGCTGGAGTCAGTCTGTGCTTTCACAAATGTGTATTTGCAATAACTATGGAATATAGCAATGTCGATTGTATTGTCAACATACCGATGTACACAGCTCTAGTCCATGAGGTAATATAGGAGAGGTCACACAGTGGGACCCACATCTGTGAAATGGAAAGGCAAAGTGACAAGTCAAGGTCTATACACTGGGTGAAAGTGACAGACATATGATGGGTCTAACAATTGTATGAGAGGTGTGAGGCAGTGACATCTTACCTGTGTCTCACTGGAAGTATTGCTGGATAACGTTGTTTCTGTTGTCGATATCCTCTTTTTCTGCCTCCTCTTCTTCACTGTCCACAAGCTCCACAGCTGCCACAGGACCCCCATCTGGACCATTCTCCTGCAGAAAAGGCACCTGTTGTCGCAAAGCCAGGTTGTGCAGCATACAGCAGGCCACGATGATCTGGCACACCTTCTTTGGTGAGTATTTAGAGAGAACCACCTGTCATATGGAGGCACCAGAACCTGGCCTTCAGGAGGCCGAAGGTCCTTTCGATCACTCTCCTAGTTCACCCATGTGCCTCATTGTAGCGTTCCTCTGCCCTTGTCCTGGGATTTCTCACTGGTGTCAGTAGCCATGACAGGTTGGGGTACCCAGAGCCACCTGGAAATGTCGAGGGGCAACTGTCAGACACACACTAACCCTTAGGGACAACCCCAGACCCAGACAACTATTCACAGGGTATAGGGTCTCGGGAGTTGCCCCATCACATAAGGGATGCTGCTATTCCTCAGAATGTAAGTGTCATGCACTGAGCCAGGAAACTTGGCATTCACAAGGGAGATGTACTGGTAGGCCAAACACACCATCTGCACATTCATTGAATGGTAGCTCTTCCGGTTTATGTACACCTGTTCACTCCTGCGGGGGGTACCAAGGCCACATGTGTCCCATCAATGGCACCTATGATGTTAGGGATATGTCCCAGGGCATAGAAGTCATCTTTCACTGTAGACAAATCCTCCACCTGAGGAAAAACGATGTAGCTGCGCATGTGTTTAAGCAGGGCAGACAACACTCTGGACAACACGCTTGTGAACAAAGGCTGGGACATCCCTGATGCAATGGCCACTGTTGTTTGAAAAGACCCACTTGCCAGGAAATGGAGTACTGACAGGACCTGCACTAGAGGGGGGATTCCTGTGGGATGGCGGATTGCTGACATCAGGCTGGCTCCAACTGGGCACACAGTTCATGGATTGTTGCAGGGTCAAGTCTGTAGGTGACTGTTACGTGTCTCTCTTCCATTGTCGACAGGTCCACCAGCGGTCTGTACACCGGAGGATGCCGCCATCTCACCACCTGCACTAGCAGACGTGCCCTATGGAGGAAAACACTGAGCAGGGAGTCAGCCAACACTGAGGTATTACTACATGTCATTAGCAAACATTTGTAAATCCGCAATGTGCCTGTTACTGTGTGTATGCAAAGCCTAGATAGGTGTAAAGCAGTTGATATTAATGCCATGTGGCCCCCTGAAATGGCGGCTGCCTGACCTGTAAGGTGGGACAAGGGCATATGAGGTAACTACGCTGGCGTTCTACATCGTCGCGGTAGGCGGTCGAAGACCGCAGCGCAATCCTGCGTTGTTTAACATTGGACCCAGGAGCCAATGACAATGTACGCTAGGGGTGACGCTAGGGCACCACCTCGGACGTGACCGCCATTTTCTGTCTGTCACTCACTTGATAATTAACCTTCAACAGGAGAGGACATTCACTGCAAGTGCTGCTGTGACCTAAATCTGGAAGCGACGATGGCTCATGTGTCTGGGATAAGGGCCCCTGCCTTCACTTTGGAGGAGTTGGAGAAGTTAGTGGATGGGGTCCTCCCCAGTACACGCTACTCTACGGTCCTCCAGACAAACAGGTGAGTACACTGTGAGCATGCTGCATTGGCAATGCCTGTTTGGAGTGGTGTGGATGGAAGATACATGGGAGGGGGGGACTGAGGCCTGCATGTGCGGACGGTGAGTGTATGTGCGTCAGGGCAAGGGTGGGAACGTGGGCCAATGACCGACAGTCCGGACGGTTGATGTTTTTCCTTTTCCCCTGTACTATTCCTCTAGGTCAGCGCCCACCAGAAGAAGGATATTTGGCGTGCCATCGCCAAGGACGTCCGGACCCTGGGGTCCACCATAGACAGAGCACCCACTGCCGTAAAAGATGGGAGGACATTCGCCGCTGGAGCAAGAAGGCGGTGGAGGCCCAGCTGGGGATGGCCTCCCAACGTGGGAGGGGTGCCCGTCGCACCATGACCCCCCTGATGTTCTGGATCCTGGCGGTGGCGTATCCGGAGTTGGATGGGCGCTTGAGGGCATCACAGCAGCCACAAGGGGGTGAGTACCATCACATCCATCTGACTCTGCGTGCATTACGAGGTGTCTGGGTGGGGGAGGTGGGCAGTGGGTTACCCTAGGCCAGGGTGAGCTTTGTAGGCAAGGGCCCTTTGTGAGGCAGGCTATGTGGCACCCCAACCCCACCAGTGGTAAGAGCCATCTACACCTAGTCAGGCTCCTGTGACTTCCATGTGTGCAGCAATCGGGCATAGGCCTTGTACCCCATGGGCATGTGATTAATCTAGGAACTCTAAGTGCATGGCGTAGTGAAGAGGGCTGCTGTGTCTGTAGTGTTCGCCAACGGTAGTGGTATTGCATGCACTGAACTTCTGTCTTTCCCCCACCCTTTTTCTGGTCTCCCTGTTCTTGTGTGCAATAGCATCATCAGGCGGAGGAGCAGTGGCACTGGAGCAGGAGGAAGCTGCATCCCACTTGGCCCTGGAGTGCGAGACAACGGAGTCTGAAGCCACCAGTGGGATGGAGAGCAATGGGAGCTCCATGGCGGGGACAGGAGGTGATATCAGCGACTCCTCCTCTGATGGGAGCTCCATTGCGGTGGCGGGCCCCTCTGTGCCCCCCGCATCAACAGGTACTGCTGCCACCACCCCTACCAGCACTACCCTCCCAGCAGCCCCTCAGCTTGTGTCCCGTGGCCGCTCACCCAGGAGGGTGGGCATCTCCTTTGCCCCAGGCACCTCAGGCCCTGCCCCAGTCAACCCTGCTGCCCTCAGTGAGAAGGCTATTGACCTCCTGAGATCCCTCACTGTTGGGCAATCTACCATTCTGAATGCCATCCAGGGTGTCGAGAGGCATTTGCAACAAACAAATGCATACCTGGAGGGCATTCATTCTGGCCAGGCAGCCCAACAGAGAGCATTTCAGGCTCTGGCCTCAGTACTGATGGCAGCCATTGTCCCTGTGTCCAGCCTCCCCCCTCCAACTTCCTCTACCCAGACCCAATCCCCTGTACCTAACCCTGTACCTAAGCCTATCCCAAGCACACCATCAGACCAGCATGCACACACCTCATCACACAAGGGTGGCTCTGGCAAACATAAGCACCACACATCCCACAGGCACTCGCACAAGCATCATTCCCATGCAGCCATACCAACATCCACCGTCTCCACTGTGTCCCCCTCCTCCATGTTGTCCTCCTCCCTCCTTGTCTTGTCTCCACTCACACCTGTATGCACAACATCTTCAGCCACTACCTCCATCACCAGCACGCCCATCACCACACACCGCTCACGTGCACTCACCACCCCCACTACCATTCACACATCCCCTACCAGTGTGTCTGTGCACCCTCCTCCGAAAGTACACAAACGCAGGCACACACCCACCCAACAGCCATGCACCTCACAACAGCCTCCAGCACATGCACCTTCACCCATATTCAGCAATCGTACACCTCCTACAACCACTACCTCTTCCTCCACTCCCAAACCCACTCCATCTACCCGTCTCAGTGTATGTAAAAACAAAATCCTGGCTAACATTGACCTCTTCCCTACACCCCCCATCCGTCCCCTAGGGCCAGGCTTGTCAGGTCCCAACCCAGCACCTCAGCCAACACATCACCGGGCACAGTGGTCCCAGCAACAGCGGGCTTTTGGAGTGCGCCAACCATCAGGGCAGCCAGTGTGCCATGGAGCAAGGGCAAGGACATTCCGCCACCTGCGAAAGTAAAAAAGTTGCCCACATCCTGGAGGGAGAAGGCGAAAACACCTGCCACCAAGTGCTCAGGGAAAACAAAAGGGGATAGTGGCAAGACATCTGCGCCACCATCCAAGGTGGGGAAGAGCCAGAAAATCAAGGGTAGGTCAGGAGAGGGCATGGTGGCACGGACTATGGGACCAGTGTCACACCTTCTGTCCACGTCGACGCCAACCGGTACGGCGGAGAAGACCGCCACCTGCACCGCCACATGCACCGCCACCAGCACCACAGTCCCTGAGCCCGCCACCAGCACTGCAGTCCCTGAGCCCTCCACCAGCACCGCAGTCACTGAGCCCGCCACCAGCATCGCCGCCACCAGCACCGCCACCACAGAGCCCGCCACCAGCACCACAGCCACAGAGTCCGCCACCAGCACCGCCACCACAGAGCCCGCCACCAGCACCGATGCCACAGAGGCCGCCGCAAGCACCGATGCCACAGAGTCCGCCACCAGCACCGATGCCAAAGAGGCCGCCGCAAGCACCGCCGCTACTGACACCGCCGCTACTGACACCACCGCAAGCACCGCCAACGGCCCCGCGATGTCCTGTGCCAGTGGCACCACCGCAGACATGGCTGACATCCCCAGTGGTCAGTCGACCGAGCCTAGTAGTCAGTTCCAGGAGCCTGGGCAGCTTCCATGATGCAAGACCTTCAGTGGAGAAAGGCATCCACTACCTGTGTCCTTGGCAGGATGAATTACTCTGGGCACAAAGCCCCCTCCAGAACCAGTGGAGAAAGGCATCCACTACCTCAGTCCTTGGCAGGATGAAGCACTCTGGGCACTAAGCCCCCTCCAGAACCAGTGGAGAAAGGCATCCACTACCTCAGTCCTTGGCAGTGTGAAGCACTCTGGGCACTAAGCCCCCTCCAGAACCAGTGGAGAAAGGCATCCACTACCTCAGACATTGGCAGGGTGAAGCACTCTGGGCACTAAGCCCCCTCCAGAACCAGTGGAGAAAGGCATCCACTACCTCTGTCCTTGGCAGGATGAAGCACTCTGGGCACAAAGCCCGGTCCAGAACCAGTGGAGAAAGGCATCCACTACCTCAGTCCTTGGCAGGATGAAGCACTCTGGGCACTAAGCCCCCTCAAGAACCAGTGGAGAAAGGCATCCACTACCTCTGTCCTTGGCAGGATGAAGCACTCTGGGCACAAAGCCCCCTCCAGAACCAGAGGAGAAAGGCATCCACTACCTCAGCCCTTGGCAGGATGAAGCACTCTGGGCACTAAGCCCCCTCCAGAACCAGTAGAGAAAGGTAGTCACTACCTCAGTCCTTGGCTGGATGAAGCACACAGGGCACAAAGCCCCCTCCAGAACCAGTGGAGACTGTTACCCACTTGCGAGACTGTGGCTTTGCACTCCCCAAGATAAAGCAGTGGGCAACCCACCCACTGGAGAGACTTGTGAGACTGTGGCTTTGCACTCCCTAGGATAATGCAGTGCGGAACCCACCCACTGGAGAGACTGTGGCTTTGCACTTCCCAGGATAATGCAGTGGGCAACCCACCCACTGGAGAGACTTGAGAGACTGTGGCTTTGCACTCCCCAGGATACAGCAGTGGGCATGGAGCCCCCTCGTGGAGCAGTGGCGTAATGCACTCATCCGGCTGAGGTGCCCCCCCCCTTCCCTTCCCCCTGAGGTGCCTGTTTCATTTCGATCTGATGCCCCGGCAGTGTTCTCTCCGTTTGATGTCCGGTATTGAGTGTGGGCCTCGCCCATGCATTTTGGGCCCGGTGGTCCACGGACAATTATTGGTGCACTATTCGGACTTGTGTAGTTGGTGTACATAACTGTATATACTGTATTTCGCGTATTGACTACTGTTTTTTTCATGATTTCAATCGTTCAACTCATTTCCTTTTGTCCTTGCGTTCTTGAAATGGGGGTGGGGGGGTGTTAATGTAATGTTGCAGCATGTATTTGTGTGTATGGTGTTGTGGGTGAGGGTGAGGGTGGGGGTGGGGGTGTTGCGTGTTGCATGTGTTTGTCACTCTCTTTTCCCTCCCCCCTCCCCTGTGTTGTAGGTGCAGTATTCACCGTGGTCGTCGCCGCTATCTTTGTTGCTCCTGATAGAGGAGCAGGAATACCATCGCAGGGAGCATTTGGAGTTCTGGCTCCATGGCGTCCTGGTTCCTCGTGGGGTGTGTAGAGGAGAGTGTTTTCCCTTCCAAGTCCTGTTTCCGCCATGTTTTTGTTAGCGTTGGTTCCACCCCGGAAAAGGTGGTTGATTGGCCAGTCATAATAGTGTGGGCGGTACATTGTCTTCCACCTGTCTGTTGGCGGTGACCGCTGCGCTGTTTGTTTGTACCGCCGTGGCAGTCGGAGTGTTAAAGTGGCTGTGTATGTTGGCGGTTTCCGCCACAGTCGTGATTCAATTTTTTTTCATCTGGCCTGTTGGCGGTATTACCGCCGCTTTAACACCGACCGCCAGGGTTGTAATGAGGGCCTATGTGTCCAGCTGAAGAACCAATCAAATGGATTTTGGTCATTTTAATTAGTGAAGAACTTTGGAATGAAAGTCAGTTCCCCTCTGAACTTTCTGGAAGTCAGTCCGTCTTGAGATCTGTTTAGTATCAGTTCTATGCTTGTTTAGTTTGCTCTCACATCTCTTCTCTGAGTCTCCTGATGAGTTTCCTCAGCAGAGTCTTAACTGCCCTATTCTATTTTGTGGTTCAGTACTAATAAGGCCAACTAATTCTGAACTGCTGATCTATCCTATGTGCAGCTCATGTTCTGAACCATCTTGATGCTGCTATCAACTAATGCCAGAAGACGGTGACAGTCCTGCTTGATGAACCATACTGTATGCTGTCCCTTGAGGACAGGTATAACTAAATGTGGTTTCTCTTTTTCTTTTTAGTTTAGTCAGTTACACTAGCATGTTTTTTATAGTTAGCTGCCCTAATTAGATGTTTTCCAAATTTGTTTGCTTCTTTTATTTTTGCTTTTATCCACATGTGTTAGCCCGCTCCCACACATGCAAGTCCAAATTCGGGTTAGTATTAGTAATAGCCTTGCTCTGAAATCAATTGTTGAAATTGTATTTTGATTTACTGATGTCACCATCATCTGCTTTAAAACCTGTTAATAATGTTCATATTGTATTGCTGCTAATCTATAGCATTCTCTTGGAGTGTCTAACAATATTGATGTTTAGTAGGTTGAATCTTTTCATACATTTTTGTCAGACTGTGGTTTTCACATATGTTTATAACTTAGTTCTGTGCACCATATACGTGACATTGATTTTGGGATTGCAATAAAGCGTTGAAACTTGATTCGGTTTGATTTAGTGTTCTAATTCTTTATGGTTCTTAGTATTGTTCAGGGGTTTATGGTCAATGATTTGGGATTGTATGATTCTAACTAGTACCTATGTCACCAAGTTAAAAGGTTCAGTTGACCTCAGAGGGTGAGCTTGGTGTTGGTGTCTCACTCACCCCCAGAGCTTGCTGTTTCTTAACCAAAGGTGGGAGGAGAACTTTGTGAGCACTCCAGCAACAGTTACATTTGAGTCCTGTTCCTTTTGAGATGTCTGCATATGTTTTATTTCACTAATTTAGCACCAGAGATATAGGGCCAGATTTACAAGGCCCTAGCCTTGAGACTGCGCCAAAATCTAGCACCACCCCTAGGGTGGCGTTAACTGGTGCAAGGGGGAGAAGTGCTTTCATTTCTCCTTGTTTTTTGTTCTTTCTATGTGTACTGTGCAATGGGAAAACATAGGGGCATGCCTCTGTTTGTGACTGGCAGCACGGGCGCAGCAGTAGCACTGCCCCACTTATTATAAATCAGGGCCCATGGTTCTTATAAAGAAGAGTTGAACAACTCATTTAGCCAGGTGTATAGACTAACCAAATGGCCAAACCTAAGGTTGACTGGAGTTTCCATGTTGCAGTGCTCTGCTCATACCAATCTTTTCATTCCTACTGTGTTCTCTGTCCTCTCATACTTATGCTAACATGACTGCTACCCGACGTTAAGGAAACCATGTGCCGCCTCAGTTTTTCCGCTACAATGTTACCTATTATTTTAGTGTTTTAGGTCAATTAAAGTGAAAAAAGACTATATAGTTCCCAGAATGCTTTGGCTATTCAAATAAACTCCCAGGACTAGAAAATGCTGCCCATGATGACATGGAGTAGACGGATTCCCGTATTAAAACTGTAATCTAAAGAAAGTTTTCAACTATCAGCAGTAGAATGAGTGCTGGAGAGGAGCAATGCCTCGAATGTGTAGCAGCATACCTACTGCAAAACTCAGTCTGCCGAGGCCAGTGCAGGTCTAGCTGCAAGTAAAAGTATGCGTCTAGTGCCACCTATTGGTTATATTCGGGCACAGCAAGATAACGAACATAAACTGATGCAAAACAGATTGCCTGACAATGATGCTGCTTCAATAAGGTACTGCCCTCTACATGAGTGACATTTGGGGTGTTTGCGTCAAAAAGGTACTGCCCTGTACATGAGTCACATTTGGGTGTCTGCGTTAACGAAGGTGTATCTCCCACAACATTGTGGACAATCGCACAGACCATTTTCAATTTGAATAAACATGAAAATCCACCAAAGTTTATAGTCCCTACAAGTCATACTCTGAGCCAGTCTGAAATTTCAACAACACTTCGCCATGGTAAAAAAAGCCCAAGAGTCACACTTATCAACTACCCATTTGATCCATAGTCGCCTATGTACCTATTCCAGGGTGACCGGACCCCTTCACCTAAAAGACAAAAGGCTTGCACGGAATGGTCCTGTAGAGTGGGATATTCTCTTCAAACGTACCATCAGCAATAGTGACAACAAATTGTGCAACCAAGAAACCCATGACAAGTGTGATATGATCAACCAATCCTGCCTCTGGAAGTTGAAAGTGTATGATTACAAGCTAAAATGTGCAACCTCAAGTCCCGGGATCTAAAGTCCTATTAGGTCATTCTTGATTCCTAGAAGATGCACCGATTGGGTAGCGTTGATCATTGCAAAACATTTTTTTATGCCTGTATGCTTGAAAAGGAATTTTGTCTGTGTTAAATGTAAATCACTCTCGTAATTTGCATAATTTTTAGGAATTTCATATTACGCTTGTTACGCCATTACACCACTTCATGTACTTATGTCATTCTCTGTAAAAATCTATTGCAAAACGTGACAAATTACTTCAAAAGCATGGACCAGCAAAATGCAAACTAATGTTGTTCTCAGTGCATTTGGTAAAATGCGGCCTTGTGCAAAAAATTACATGAGGATGCTTTTTGCACTAAAAAATTACGTTAGGTAATGATTTTTCATTTACCATAATTAAATATAACTTCATGCAATTTTACCAAAATGTTGCATTAGGCAAAAACAAATTATGCCAATTTCGCACACCAAAGACTGTTGTCAGAGGTGTCCAATGTTTTTGCACTTGCAAATCATGTGTGTGCAAAAACGGCAATCACAATGTACAAAAGAGGCATTGTGAGTTCCAAATGGCTTTGTAGCTAGCATATCCACACTGTGAGTCCTTATGAATCACTAGCAAAACGGGGTTGGGAAGGCTCCCACATTCTTGATGACTCACAAGTATATGTATCAATAGTTTTCTGCTGTCTCATTGATCGCTAGCGATTTGTGGTGGTGTTTCCACCTTTAGGGTGTTACATAAAATGTCATTATAATGACTCCTGATGGAGTTTTACATCTCACGCATTATAAGACATTATTTACTATAATGTAGGGGTGTTTCATTCCTAAGAATTCTTTGGAATTCTGTGGAATTCTGTAAAGGGGCAGAGTGCACCCATGATGTGCAGTGCATACCCCTCGGTGTCCTTACATAAGTCCATAAGGGCACAGAGTGGTATCCACTCCAGTGTACCCCTCTGTGCCCTTACATACTTATTTATTTAAGGGCCCAGAGTGATATGCAGCGCAGTGCCCCTTGGTCATAATTGTATAAGAGCACTGAGGGCTATGCAGTGCACTGTAGTGCAGAGCATACCCCTCTGTGCCCTTGCATAACTATCTAAGGGCACCAAGGGGTATCCATTCCAGTGCATACCCGTCAGTAATCTTCCATTCTTTTGTAAGGGCACCAAGGGGTATGCTTTGCAGTGCAGTACAGTGTATACTCCAGGGTGCCCTTACATAAGTAAGTAAGGCGAACAAAGGGTATCAACTTCAGTATATACCACTCTGTGCCCTTACATGCTTATGTAAGGGCAAAAAGTGCAGTGGTCTTTAAACATGGCTGGAAGAGGGAACAGATCTTCTATGTTTAAACACCACTGCAGAATTAACTTTATCTGCACTGTTTTTTAAACATAGAGGGACTACTCCCTCTTCCATCCCTGTTTAAAACCAATACAGTGCTCATAAATTAAACTGGTGGAGTGGCGGAATTTATTAGTAATTCTGTGTCACAAGAGTCATGCGGCATTACTAAATTACTCCAATTCCACTGGTGAAATTAACATTGCGACCACCCCTAATATAAGATAGGTTACAGTACCTCACTGTCTAGCTTCACTAATGGTCTTTTATGTATTTGCCCAAAGTGCAAAATAATATTTTTTTGTGTGCATTGTTATTGGTATGGTATGTTATGTTACTAAAACATAATAAAGGGTATGTAAGCCAAAAGATTTGTGGCACCAAACATATATAACTGAGTAAACAATACCGCAGGAAAGAAGATAGCATGTAATATATATCATCAGTGGTATGCCTGTTTGGACAACTAAAGCCTGATTCAGATCTTGACAGTAATACCACTGTCCTACAGCGGTTACAGTCCCACGTACTCCATCAAGCTGACAGTGTTCCAACCACCATATTAAGATATATGGCTAACTGCTGTCTGCGTCAACGGAGTGTACTCCATCACACTAGCTGCATCTTGCAGCCAACGCAGCTGTCTCCAATACTGGTGAGTATTACTCCGTCGCCATTAGGACGGCAGCATTGCACCAACCATATTTAGATAACACAGTCATGCTGGCAGTGTACCAGTGGCAGTCCCATGATGGCGGGAATCAGTCGCAGGACCCGTTCAGCATTTGACTATGGCTGTGGCTATTGGATGGATGTTAGTAGCCCACACATGCTGTATATTGGACAATTGTAAACACACCTGCAAAACACACTATAAAACGCACTCCATTTCAGACCATGATACTTTGCTATTCCACTGCTGACCACCGATCTGAGGACAACCTTGCCACTGAACAGCATTGGTAATTCTCTTTTTTCAATTCTGCCTCTGCTTTTAGCACTTTTTAAAAATATATATTTTTCAAATCTCTGTAGGGGCCCTGGTATATTTATACTTTGCTCACTATGGCAGTGAGGAAAAACCCAAGTTTTACAGAGGGAGACTTGACAGTCATGCTAGTTTTTGGAGCACAAGTACAAAATACTACTATATTTAGAAAAGGCAAATGTGGGACAGAAAAGTCACTGAATAGTGAATGTTGTAGCTAACCATCTGCACTCACAGGAGGAAATTAGGAAAAGGTGTAATGGCTTGCGGGGAGAATTCACTCCCTGGCCTACAAGCATCCTCTGGAGGCCTAGAGGACTGGCGGTGGTTCTCCCAGTCTTCCATTACAAATATTTACCTGGGAGGAAAAGGTTGTACAGATCCTAAATCCTGAAGGCTTGACTGGAAAGCCTGGTGGAGTGGAGACTGGTAGTTTACACCTTTATATGTCTTGCTAATCACAAATGGTGTCCTTGCCCTTAACTTAGCTGTTCAGAATGTTTCTAGACACCTATCAAAACATATATATTGAAACTTCAGTTTCAAAAATATTTTGTGTTATCCAAATTAGTAGCATCATGGTTGTTTGTTCGTTAACAATGACCAATATGTATTGTCAGATTGTGTGTTGTTCTTCATGGACCATCCCTGGCATTTGCATATTTCCTTGCTTAAACTCAATGTAGGTTGTTGCACTTCAAAAAAACGGGTTCAAAACTCCATATATATGCACATGAAAGTATATGCTTGTAAGTGGTATCCTAACCTATACACATTATACACCAGTGTGTGTACACATCATAAATATGTGTTCATTATCACTGTCTTAAAATATATAGGTATTTGTTACTCACTTTTTCGCAAGAACTGGCAATAGTGTTTACAAGTGACTACAACTACCATAATGGCCTGCTTTATTCTCATGTGAATAGTGTGATTTGATGTAGCCCAACCTCACTTTCCTTCCACATATGCTCAAAAGTCAAAGCTTTATGTAGTTGCCATTTACCATTTCACGGGTTGTATTAAAATTTCATCTGCTGTGTTGATCCAGTATGTTGTCATCTTCTTGTAACTGAAATGAATTGATACAGAGTCCGCCGCAAGCACCGCTGCCACAGAGTCCACCACCAGCACCGATGCCACAGAGGCCGCCGCCAGCACCGCTGCCACAGCGTCCGCCGCCAGCACCGCTGCCACAGGGCCACCGCCAGCACCGCCGCTACTGACACCGCCGCAAGCACCGCCAGCGGCCCTGTGATATCCTGAGCCAGTGGCACCACTGCAGACATGGCTGCCATCCCCAGTGGTCAGTCGACCGAGCCTGGTGGTCAGTTCCAGGAGCCTGGGAAGCTTCCACGATGCACCACCTTCAGTTGAGAAAAGCATCCACTACCTCAGTCCTTGGCAGGATGAAGCACTCTGGGCACAAAGCCCCCTCCAGAACCAGTGGAGAAAGGCATCCACTACCTCAGTCCTTGGCAGGATGAAGCACTCTGGGCACAAAGCCCCCTCCAGAACCAGTGGAGAAAGGCATCCACTAACTCAGTCCTTGGCAATATGAAGCACTGTGGTACTCACCGTGGTCGTCGACGCCGTCTTTGTTGCTCCTGATAGAGGAGCAGGAATACCATTGCAGGGAGTATTTGGAGTTCTGGCTCCATGGCGTCCTGGTTCCTCGTGGGGTGTTGAGAGGTGAATGTTTTCCCTTCCAAGTCCTGTTTCCACCGTGTTTTTGTTCATGTTGGTTCTGCCCCGGGAAAGGTGGCGGATTGGCCTCTCATAATAGTGTGGGCGGTACATTGTCTTCCACCTGTCTGTTGGCGGTGACCGCCAAGCTGTTTGTTTCTACCACCGTGGCGGTCGGAGGGTTAAAGTGGCTGCCTATGTTGGCGGTTTCCGCCATGGTCGTGATTCCATTTTTTTTTTTCCTCCGGCCTGTTGGCGGTATTACCGCCGCTTTAACACCGACCGCCAGGGTTGTAATGAGGGCCATAGTGTCATCCACCATGATGGACTTTAGTATTTTTATTCTTGTTGTTTTTTATTCTGGTTTCAAAGATATTGCACTCATTTTTTATTACAAATAAACGTACATAAAACAAAGTCAAAACTGGTGTAGTATTTATTGTTGTAATACCTTTTCTATGTCTTCTGTACACCATAATTTTTTAAACCTGCCAAACAATATGATTCAAAAACAAATAATAGATACCAACATGGTTATGTGTTTCCCATGGAAAAAGAAACAATGAAATCACAATTGGTGTCATACATTTAGGGGTAACAAGTCTGTCACAAAAACAAAGATGCTTTTCACAAACAATGAAGGCCTAAACAGTCTGTGCCATTTAGAACCTGGCACTTCAGAACCTTAACACCATGGAAGAAAGGGAGTATTTCATAAAACAAAATTAAGCACGGCAAACTATTATTGATTCATGACCTCAACTTGAACCAAAATATCCTGCCCTATCAATAGGAATCCTACATCAATAACACCAATAGTCTACATCATGGCAGTAACAAAAATTGAGGCCACATGACAATTTCAAGACACTGTGGCATTATCTGGTGAAATGTCACAACCAGCATTCAGTGGTGTGCTACAAAACGTTCTTTCAACTATGAGAAGACACATCAACATCTTCCTACATTGAATATAAATTGGATATGTAGCTAATGCGAAAGGAGGCCAGTATGCTATGGCTTGAAATAGTCATGTGGTAGAGCAAGTTAAGCAGCACATATTGCCTTGAGGGCAACATCCAACAGAAAACAGATCTGATACAATCTCAATAACTTCCAATAAATCACAGTGCAAGTTGTCTCTGTCTCTGTACTAGATCTGCCCATCCAAAGTGGTTAGAGCATGTTAAGCAGCACATATTGCCTTGATGGCAACATCCAACAGAAAACCGGTCTGATACAATCCCAAGAACCTTCATTAAGTTGCAGTGCAAGTTGTCTCTGTCTTAGATCTGTCCATCCAAAAGGAGTGTCTGTCCCAGGATCAACCACGCTCCCTTTGTACTTTCCAACTCCAACATATCACTGCAAATGTCACAACTTTGAAATGTCCAAAAGAAGATGACATGGTGAAGAATCCTAAAACAGAATAACAAGGGAAAATTAATTATTTCACATTGGAAATGTGACTCAAATGATAGGTTGAGAGGACATATAATCTTAGCACAAACAAAGATAGTCTACATCAATAATCATAGTAGTCAATATTCAGACATTTTGATTTACAAACATCTTTGCCTTGGACTTTCCTGAACTACCCATTCCTACTAAATTACCTTCACGGACTGATATATTGAGTATGTCAAAAGTTGTTCTGACATTGGATTTTACAATATGTAAAGGTACACTTACACTCAGGTGAAGCAGTGGTCAATGACATCTTGACTTAGTTCACTACTTTCCTCTTCCCCACTATCATCTTCATTGGGCATTTCAACATCCTCACCCAGTAGCTCTTTACAGTCTCCATCCTCTGCGATGATTGGGATGTTCCTTCGCAGGTGATGTTGTGCAGCATGCAGCAGGTGTAGGAAAGTACCATCTTGCCTGGCATGTTACCCCCATTTTTCACTGTATATATGTTGTTTTAGTTGTATGTGTCACTGGGACCCTGGTAACCCAGGGCCCCAGTGCTCATAAGTGTGCCTGAATATGTTACCTGTGTAGTGACTAACTGTCTCACTGAGGCTCTGCTAATCAGAACCTCAGTGGTTATGCTCTCTTATTTCTTTCCAAATTGTCACTAACAGGCTAGTGACCATTTTTACCAATTTACATTGGCTTACTGGAACACCCCTATAATTCCCTAGTATATGGTACTGAGGTACCCAGGGTATTGGGGTTCCAGGAGATCCCTATGGGCTGCAGCATTTCTTTTGCCACCCATAGGGAGCTCTGACAATTCTTACACAGGCCTGCCACTGCAGCCTGAGTGAAATAACGTCCACGTTATCTCACAGCCATTTTACACTGCACTTAAGTAACTTATAAGTCACCTATATGTCTAACCTTTACCTGGTAAAGGTTAGGTGCAAAGTTACTTAGTGTGTGGGCACCCTGGCACTAGCCAAGGTGCCCCCACATTGTTCAGAGCCAATTCACTGAACTTTGTGAGTGCGGGGACACCATTACACGCGTGCACTACATATAGGTCACTACCTATATGTAGCTTCACAATGGTAACTCCGAAAATGGCCATGTAACATGTCTATGATCATGGAATTGCCCCCTCTATGCCATCCTGGCATAGTTGGCACAATCCCATGATCCCAGTTGTCTGTAGCACAGACCCTGGTACTGCCAAACTGCCCTTCCTGGGGTTTCACTGCAGCTGCTGCTGCTGCCAACCCCTCAGACAGGCATCTGCCCTCCTGGGGTCCAGCCAGGCCTGGCCCAGGATGGCAGAACAAAGAACTTCCTCTGAGAGAGGGTGTGACACCCTCTCCCTTTGAAAAATGGTGTGAAGGCAGGGGAGGAGTAGCCTCCCCCAGCATCTGGAAATGCTTTGTTGGGCACAGAGGTGCCCAATTCTGCATAAGCCAGTCTACACCGGTTCAGGGACCCCTTAGCCCCTGCTCTGGCGCGAAACTGGACAAAGGAAAGGGGAGTGACCACTCCCCTGACCTGCACCTCCCCTGGGAGGTGTCCAGAGCTCCTCCATTGTGCTCCAGACCTCTGCCATCTTGGAAACAGAGGTGCTGCTGGCACACTGGACTGCTCTGAGTGGCCAGTGCCACCAGGTGACGTCAGAGACTCCTGCTGATAGGCTCCTTCAGGTGTTAGTAGCCTATCCTCTCTCCTAGGTAGCCAAACCCTCTTTTCTGGCTATTTAGGGTCTCTGTCTCTGGGGAAACTTCAGATAACGAATGCATGAGCTCAGCCGAGTTCCTCTGCATCTCTCTCTTCACCTTCTGATAAGGAATCGACTGCTGACCGCGCTGGAAGCCTGCAAACCTGCAACATAGTAGCAAAGACGACTACTGCAACTCTGTAACGCTGATCCTGTCGCCTTCTCGACTGTTTTCCTGCTTGTGCATGCCGTGGGGGTAGCCTGCCTCCTCTCTGCACCAGAAGCTCCGAAGAAATCTCCAGTGGGTCGACGGAATCTTCCCCCTGCAACCGCAGGCACCAAAAAGCTGCATTACCGGTCCCTTGGGTCTCCTCTCAGCACGACGAGCGAGGTCCCTCGAACCCAGCAACTCTGTCCAAGTGACCCCCACAGTCCAGTGACTCTTCAGTCCAAGTTTGGTGGAGGTAAGTCCTTGCTTCACCTCGCTGGGCTGCATTGCTGGGAACCGCGACTTTGCAGCTACTCCGGCCCCTGTGCACTTCCGGCAGAAATCCTTTGTGCACAGCCAAGCCTGGGTCCACGGCACTCTAACCTGCATTGCACGACTTTCTAAGTTGGTCTCCGGCGACGTGGGACTCCTTTGTGCAACTTCGGCGAGCACTGTTTCACGCATCCTTGTAGTGCCTGTTTCTGGCACTTCTCCGGGTGCTACCTGCTTCAGTGAGGGCTCTTTGTCTTGCTCGATGTCCCTTCTCTCTTCAGGTCCAATTTGCGACCTCCTGATCCCTCCTGGGCCCCAGCAGCGTCCAAAAACGCCAAACGCACGATTTGCAGCTAGCAAGGCTTGTTGGCGTTCTTCCGGCGGGAAAACACTTCTGCACAACTCTCCAAGGCGAGAGGGATTCGTCCACTAAAGGGGAAGTCTCTAGCCCTTTTCGTTCCGGCAGAAACCTCAGCTTCTTCTGTCCAGTCGAAGCTTCTTTGCACCCGCAGCTGGCATTTCCTGGGCATCTGCCCATCTCCGACTTGCTTGTGACTTTTGGACTTGGTCCCCTTGTTCCACAGGTACCCTAGATTGGAAATCCACAGTTGTTGCATTGCTGGTTTGTGTCTTTCCTGCATTATTTCTCTAACACGACTTCTTTGTCCTTAGGGGAACTTTAGTGCACTTTGCACTCACTTTTCAGGGTCTTGGGGAGGGTTATTTTTCTAACTCTCACTATTTTCTAATAGTCCCAGCGACCCTCTACAAGGTCACATAGGTTTGGGGTCCATTCGTGGTTCGCATTCCACTTTTGGAGTATATGGTTTGTGTTGCCCCTATCCCTATGTTTCCCCATTGCATCCTATTGTAACTATAAATTGTTTGCACTGTTTTCTAAGACTATACTGCATATTTTTGCTATTGTGTATATATATCTTGTGTATATTTCCTATCCTCTCACTGAGGGTACACTCTAAGATACTTTGACATATTGTCATAAAAATAAAGTACCTTTATTTTTAGTATAACTGTGTATTGTGTTTTCTTATGATATTGTGCATATGACACTAAGTGGTACTGTAGTAGCTTCACACGTCTCCTAGTTCAGCCTAAGCTGCTCTGCTAAGCTACCATTATCTATCAGCCTAAGCTGCTAGACAAAAGCGTTGGTCTGCCATTGAGAGGGAGGCCTTTGCTGTGGTCTGGGCTCTGAAGAAGTTGAGGCCATACCTGTTTGGCACTCACTTCATTGTTCAGACAGACCACAAACCTCTACTTTGGCTAAAACAAATGAAAGGTGAAAATCCTAAATTGTTGAGGTGGTCCATATCCCTACAGGGAATGGACTATACAGTGGAACATAGACCTGGGAGTAGCCACTCCAATGCAGATGGACTCTCCAGATGTTTCCACTTAGACAATGAAGACTCATCAGGTCATGGCTAGTCTTATTGTCCTTCGTTTGGGGGGGGGTTGTGTAGGAAAGTACCATCTTGCCTGGCATGTTACCCCCATTTTTCACTGTATATATGTTGTTTTAGTTGTATGTGTCACTGGGACCCTGGTAACCCAGGGCCCCAGTGCTCATAAGTGTGCCTGAATATGTTACCTGTGTAGTGACTAACTGTCTCACTGAGGCTCTGCTAATCAGAACCTCAGTGGTTATGCTCTCTCATTTCTTTCCAAATTGTCACTAACAGGCTAGTGACCATTTTTACCAATTTACATTGGCTTACTGGAACACCCCTATAATTCCCTAGTATATGGTACTGAGGTACCCAGGGTATTGGGGTTCCAGGAGATCCCTATGGGCTGCAGCATTTCTTTTGCCACCCATAGGGAGCTCTGACAATTCTTACACAGGCCTGCCACTGCAGCCTGAGTGAAATAACGTCCACGTTATTTCACAGCCATTTTACACTGCACTTAAGTAACTTATAAGTCACCTATATGTCTAACCTTTACCTGGTAAAGGTTAGGTGCAAAGTTACTTAGTGTGTGGGCACCCTGGCACTAGCCAAGGTGCCCCCACATTGTTCAGAGCCAATTCACTGAACTTTGTGAGTGCGGGGACACCATTACACGCGTGCACTACATATAGGTCACTACCTATATGTAGCTTCACAATGGTAACTCCGAAAATGGCCATGTAACATGTCTATGATCATGGAATTGCCCCCTCTATGCCATCCTGGCATAGTTGGCACAATCCCATGATCCCAGTGGTCTGTAGCACAGACCCTGGTACTGCCAAACTGCCCTTCCTGGGGTTTCACTGCAGCTGCTGCTGCTGCCAACCCCTCAGACAGGCATCTGCCCTCCTGGGGTCCAGCCAGGCCTGTCCCAGGATGGCAGAACAAAGAACTTCCTCTGAGAGAGGGTGTGACACCCTCTCCCTTTGGAAAATGGTGTGAAGGCAGGGGAGGAGTAGCCTCCACCAGCCTCTGGAAATGCTTTGTTGGGCACAGAGGTGCCCAATTCTGCATAAGCCAGTCTACACCGGTTCAGGGACCCCTTAGCCCCTGCTCTGGCGCGAAACTGGACAAAGGAAAGGGGAGTGACCACTCCCCTGACCTGCACCTCCCCTGGGAGGTGTCCAGAGCTCCTCCAGTGTGCTCCAGACCTCTGCCATCTTGGAAACAGAGGTGCTGCTGGCACACTGGACTGCTCTGAGTGGCCAGTGCCACCAGGTGACGTCAGAGACTCCTGCTGATAGGCTCCTTCAGGTGTTAGTAGCCTATCCTCTCTCCTAGGTAGCCAAACCCTCTTTTCTGGCTATTTAGGGTCTCTGTCTCTGGGGAAACTTCAGATAACGAATGCATGAGCTCAGCCGAGTTCCTCTGCATCTCTCTCTTCACCTTCTGATAAGGAATCGACTGCTGACCGCGCTGGAAGCCTGCAAACCTGCAACATAGTAGCAAAGAAGACTACTGCAACTCTGTAACGCTGATCCTGCCGCCTTCTCAACTGTTTTCCTGCTTGTGCATACTGTGGGGGTAGCCTGCCTCCTCTCTGCACCAGAAGCTCCGAAGAAATCTCCCGTGGGTCGACGGAATCTTCCCCCTGCAACCGCAGGCACCAAAAAGCTGCATTACTGGTCCCTTGGGTCTCCTCTCAGCACGACGAGCGAGGTCCCTCGAATCCAGCGACTCTGTCCAAGTGACCCCCACAGTCCAGTGACTCTTCAGTCCAAGTTTGGTGGAGGTAAGTCCTTGCCTCACCTCGCTGGGCTGCATTGCTGGGAACCGCGACTTTGCAGCTACTCAGGCCCCTGTGCACTTCCGGCAGAAATCCTTTGTGCACAGCCAAGCCTGGGTCCACAGCACTCTAACCTGCATTGCACGACTTTCTAAGTTGGTCTCCGGCTACGTGGGACTCCTTTGTGCAACTTCGGCGAGCACCGTTTCACGCATCCTTGTAGTGCCTGTTTGTGGCACTTCCCTGGGTGCTACCTGCTTTAGTGAGGGCTCTTTGTCTTGCTCGTCGTCCCTTCTCTCTTCAGGTCCAATTTGCGACCTCCTGGTCCCTCCTGGGCCCCAGCAGCGTCCAAAAACGCCAAACGCACGATTTGCAGCTAGCAAGGCTTGTTGGCGTTCTTCCGGCGGGAAAACACTTCTGCACGACTTTCCAAGGCGAGCGGGATCCGTCCACCAAAGGGGAAGTCTCTAGCCCTTTTCATTCCTGCAGAAACCTCAGATTCTTCTGTCCAGTCGAATCTTCTTTGCACCCGCAGCTGGCATTTCCTGGGCATCTGCCCATCTCCGACTTGCTTGTGACTTTTGGACTTGGTCCCCTTGTTCCACAGGTACCCTAGATTGGAAATCCACAGTTGTTGCATTGCTGGTTTGTGTCTTTCCTGCATTATTTCTCTAACACGACTTCTTTGTCCTTAGGGGAACTTTAGTGCACTTTGCACTCACTTTTCAGGGTCTTGGGGAGGGTTATTTTTCTAACTCTCACTATTTTCTAATAGTCCCAGCGACCCTCTACAAGGTCACATAGGTTTGAGGTCCATTCGTGGTTCGCATTCCACTTTTGGAGTATATGGTTTGTGTTGCCCCTATCCCTATGTTTCCCCTTTGCATCCTATTGTAACTATACATTGTTTGCACTGTTTTCTAAGACTATACTGCATATTTTTGCTATTGTGTATATATATCTTGTGTATATTTCCTATCCTCTCACTGAGGGTACACTCTAAGATACTTTGACATATTGTCATAAAAATAAAGTACCTTTATTTTTAGTATAACTGTGTATTGTGTTTTCTTATGATATTGTGCATATGACACTAAGTGGTACTGTAGTAGCTTCACACGTCTCCTAGTTCAGCCTAAGCTGCTCTGCTAAGCTACCATTATCTATCAGCCTAAGCTGCTAGACAAAAGCGTTGGTCTGCCATTGAGAGGGAGGCCTTTGCTGTGGTCTGGGCTCTGAAGAAGTTGAGGCCATACCTGTTTGGCACTCACTTCATTGTTCAGACAGACCACAAACCTCTACTTTGGCTAAAACAAATGAAAGGTGAAAATCCTAAATTGTTGAGGTGGTCCATATCCCTACAGGGAATGGACTATACAGTGGAACATAGACCTGGGAGTAGCCACTCCAATGCAGATGGACTCTCCAGATGTTTCCACTTAGACAATGAAGACTCATCAGGTCATGGCTAGTCTTATTGTCCTTCGTTTGGGGGGGGGTTGTGTAGGAAAGTACCATCTTGCCTGGCATGTTACCCCCATTTTTCACTGTATATATGTTGTTTTAGTTGTATGTGTCACTGGGACCCTGGTAACCCAGGGCCCCAGTGCTCATAAGTGTGCCTGAATATGTTACCTGTGTAGTGACTAACTGTCTCACTGAGGCTCTGCTAATCAGAACCTCAGTGGTTATGCTCTCTCATTTCTTTCCAAATTGTCACTAACAGGCTAGTGACCATTTTTACCAATTTACATTGGCTTACTGGAACACCCCTATAATTCCCTAGTATATGGTACTGAGGTACCCAGGGTATTGGGGTTCCAGGAGATCCCTATGGGCTGCAGCATTTCTTTTGCCACCCATAGGGAGCTCTGACAATTCTTACACAGGCCTGCCACTGCAGCCTGAGTGAAATAACATCCACGTTATTTCACAGCCATTTTACACTGCACTTAAGTAACTTATAAGTCACCTATATGTCTAACCTTTACCTGGTAAAGGTTAGGTGCAAAGTTACTTAGTGTGTGGGCACCCTGGCACTAGCCAAGGTGCCCCCACATTGTTCAGAGCCAATTCACTGAACTTTGTGAGTGCGGGGACACCATTACACGCGTGCACTACATATAGGTCACTACCTATATGTAGCTTCACAATGGTAACTCCGAAAATGGCCATGTAACATGTCTATGATCATGGAATTGCCCCCTCTATGCCATCCTGGCATAGTTGGCACAATCCCATGATCCCAGTGGTCTGTAGCACAGACCCTGGTACTGCCAAACTGCCCTTCCTGGGGTTTCACTGCAGCTGCTGCTGCTGCCAACCCCTCAGACAGGCATCTGCCCTCCTGGGGTCCAGCCAGGCCTGGCCCAGGATGGCAGAACAAAGAACTTCCTCTGAGGGAGGGTGTGACACCCTCTCCCTTTGGAAAATGGTGTGAAGGCAGGGGAGGAGTAGCCTCCCCCAGCATCTGGAAATGCTTTGTTGGGCACAGAGGTGCCCAATTCTGCATAAGCCAGTCTACACCGGTTCAGGGACCCCTTAGCCCCTGCTCTGGCGTGAAATTGGACAAAGGAAAGGGGAGTGACCACTCCCCTGACCTGCACCTCCCCTGGGAGGTGTCCAGAGCTCCTCCAGTGTGCTCCAGACCTCTGCCATCTTGGAAACAGAGGTGCTGCTGGCACACTGGACTGCTCTGAGTGGCCAGTGCCACCAGGTGACGTCAGAGACTCCTGCTGATAGGCTCCTTCAGGTGTTAGTAGCCTATCCTCTCTCCTAGGTAGCCAAACCCTCTTTTCTGGCTATTTAGGGTCTCTGTCTCTGGGGAAACTTCAGATAACGAATGCATGAGCTCAGCCGAGTTCCTCTGCATCTCTCGCTTCACCTTCTGATAAGGAATCGACTGCTGACCGCGCTGGAAGCCTGCAAACCTGCAACATAGTAGCAAAGACGACTACTGCAACTCTGTAACGCTGATCCTACCGCCTTCTCGACTGTTTTCCTGCTTGTGCATGCCGTGGGGGTAGCCTGCCTCCTCTCTGCACCAGAAGCTCCGAAGAAATCTCCCGTGGGTCGACGGAATCTTCCCCCTGCAACCGCAGGCACCAAAAAGCTGCATTACCGGTCCCTTGGGTCTCCTCTCAGCACGACGAGCGAGGTCCCTCGAATCCAGCAACTCTGTCCAAGTGACCCCCACAGTCCAGTGACTCTTCAGTCCAAGTTTGGTGGAGGTAAGTCCTTGCCTCACCTCGCTGGGCTGCATTGCTGGGAACCGCGACTTTGCAGCTACTCCGGCCCCTGTGCACTTCCGGCAGAAATCCTTTGTGCACAGCCAAGCCTGGGTCCACGGCACTCTAACCTGCATTGCACGACTTTCTAAGTTGGTCTCCGGCGACGTGGGACTCCTTTGTGCAACTTCGGCGAGCACCATTTCACGCATCCTTGTAGTGCCTGTTTCTGGCACTTCTCTGGGAGCTACCTGCTTTAGTGAGGGCTCTTTGTCTTGCTCGATGTCCCTTCTCTCTTCAGGTCCAATTTGCGACCTCCTGGTCCCTCCTGGGCCCCAGCAGCGTCCAAAAACGCCAAACGCACGATTTGCAGCTAGCAAGGCTTGTTGGCGTTCTTCCGGCGGGAAAACACTTCTGCACGACTTTCCAAGGCGAGCGGGATTTGTCCACCACAGGGGAAGTCTCTAGCCCTTTTCGTTCCTGCAGAAACCTCAGCTTCTTCTGTCCAGTCGAAGCTTCTTTGCACCCGCAGCTGGCATTTCCTGGGCATCTGCCCATCTCCGACTTGCTTGTGACTTTTGGACTTGGTCCCCTTGTTCCACAGGTACCCTAGATTGGAAATCCACAGTTGTTGCATTGCTGGTTTGTGTCTTTCCTGCATTATTTCTCTAACACGACTTCTTTGTCCTTAGGGGAACTTTAGTGCACTTTGCACTCACTTTTCAGGGTCTTGGGGAGGGTTATTTTTCTAACTCTCACTATTTTCTAATAGTCCCAGCGACCCTCTACAAGGTCACATAGGTTTGGGGTCCATTCGTGGTTCGCATTCCACTTTTGGAGTATATGGTTTGTGTTGCCCCTATCCCTATGTTTCCCCATTGCATCCTATTGTAACTATAAATTGTTTGCACTGTTTTCTAAGACTATACTGCATATTTTTGCTATTGTGTATATATATCTTGTGTATATTTCCTATCCTCTCACTGAGGGTACACTCTAAGATACTTTGACATATTGTCATAAAAATAAAGTACCTTTATTTTTAGTATAACTGTGTATTGTGTTTTCTTATGATATTGTGCATATGACACTAAGTGGTACTGTAGTAGCTTCACACGTCTCCTAGTTCAGCCTAAGCTGCTCTGCTAAGCTACCATTATCTATCAGCCTAAGCTGCTAGACAAAAGCGTTGGTCTGCCATTGAGAGGGAGGCCTTTGCTGTGGTCTGGGCTCTGAAGAAGTTGAGGCCATACCTGTTTGGCACTCACTTCATTGTTCAGACAGACCACAAACCTCTACTTTGGCTAAAACAAATGAAAGGTGAAAATCCTAAATTGTTGAGGTGGTCCATATCCCTACAGGGAATGGACTATACAGTGGAACATAGACCTGGGAGTAGCCACTCCAATGCAGATGGACTCTCCAGATGTTTCCACTTAGACAATGAAGACTCATCAGGTCATGGCTAGTCTTATTGTCCTTCGTTTGGGGGGGGGTTGTGTAGGAAAGTACCATCTTGCCTGGCATGTTACCCCCATTTTTCACTGTATATGTGTTGTTTTAGTTGTATGTGTCACTGAGACCCTGGTAACCCAGGGCCCCAGTGCTCATAAGTGTGCCTGAATATGTTACCTGTGTAGTGACTAACTGTCTCACTGAGGCTCTGCTAATCAGAACCTCAGTGGTTATGCTCTCTCATTTCTTTCCAAATTGTCACTAACAGGCTAGTGACCATTTTTACCAATTTACATTGGCTTACTGGAACACCCCTATAATTCCCTAGTATATGGTACTGAGGTACCCAGGGTATTGGGGTTCCAGGAGATCCCTATGGGCTGCAGCATTTCTTTTGCCACCCATAGGGAGCTCTGACAATTCTTACACAGGCCTGCCACTGCAGCCTGAGTGAAATAACGTCCACGTTATTTCACAGCCATTTTACACTGCACTTAAGTAACTTATAAGTCACCTATATGTCTAACCTTTACCTGGTAAAGGTTAGGTGCAAAGTTACTTAGTGTGTGGGCACCCTGGCACTAGCCAAGGTGCCCCCACATTGTTCAGAGCCAATTCACTGAACTTTGTGAGTGCAGGGACACCATTACACGCGTGCACTACATATAGGTCACTACCTATATGTAGCTTCACAATGGTAACTCCGAAAATGGCCATGTAACATGTCTATGATCATGGAATTGCCCCCTCTATGCCATCCTGGCATAGTTGGCACAATCCCATGATCCCAGTGGTCTGTAGCACAGACCCTGGTACTGCCAAACTGCCCTTCCTGGGGTTTCACTGCAGCTGCTGCTGCTGCCAACCCCTCAGACAGGCATCTGCCCTCCTGGGGTCCAGCCAGGCCTGGCCCAGGATGGCAGAACAAAGAACTTCCTCTGAGAGAGGGTGTGACACCCTCTCCCTTTGGAAAATGGTGTGAAGGCAGGGGAGGAGTAGCCTCCCCCAGCATCTGGAAATGCTTTGTTGGGCACAGAGGTGCCCAATTCTGCATAAGCCAGTCTACACCGGTTCAGGGACCCCTTTGCCCCTGCTCTGGCGCAAAACTGGACAAAGGAAAGGGGAGTGACCACTCCCCTGACCTGCACCTCCCCTGGGAGGTGTCCAGAGCTCCTCCAGTGTGCTCCAGACCTCTGCCATCTTGGAAACAGAGGTGCTGCTGGCACACTGGACTGCTCTGAGTGGCCAGTGCCACCAGGTGACGTCAGAGACTCCTGCTGATAGGCTCCTTCAGGTGTTAGTAGCCTATCCTCTCTCCTAGGTAGCCAAACCCTCTTTTCTGGCTATTTAGGGTCTCTGTCTCTGGGGAAACTTCAGATAACGAATGCATGAGCTCAGCCGAGTTCCTCTGCATCTCTCGCTTCACCTTCTGATAAGGAATCGACTGCTGACCGCGCTGGAAGCCTGCAAACCTGCAACATAGTAGCAAAGACGACTACTGCAACTCTGTAACGCTGATCCTGCCGCCTTCTCGACTGTTTTCCTGCTTGTGCATGCCGTGGGGGTAGCCTGCCTCCTCTCTGCACCAGAAGCTCCGAAGAAATCTCCCGTGGGTCGACGGAATCTTCCCCCTGCAACCGCAGGCACCAAAAAGCTGCATTACCGGTCCCTTGGGTCTCCTCTCAGCACGACGAGCGAGGTCCCTCGAATCCAGCGACTCTGTCCAAGTGACCGCCACAGTCCAGTGACTCTTCAGTCCAAGTTTGGTGGAGGTAAGTCCTTGCCTCACCTCGCTGGGCTGCATTGCTGGGAACCGCGACTTTGCAGCTACTCCGGCCCCTGTGCACTTCCGGCAGAAATCCTTTGTGCACAGCCAACCCTGGGTCCACGGCACTCTAACCTGCATTGCACGACTTTCTAAGTTGGTCTCCGGCGATGTGGGACTCCTTTGTGCAACTTCGGCGAGCACCGTTTCACACATCCTTGTAGTGCCTGTTTCTGGCATTTCTCCGGGTGCTACCTGCTTCAGTGAGGGCTCTTTGTCTTGCTCGATGTCCCTTCTCTCTTCAGGTCCAATTTGCGACCTCCTGGTCTCTCCTGGGCCCCAGCAGCGTCCAAAAACGCCAAACGCACGATTTGCAGCTAGCAAGGCTTGTTGGCGTTCTTCCGGCGGGAAAACACTTTTGTACGACTTTACAAGGCGAGCGGGATTCGTCCACCAAAGGGGAAGTCTCTAGCCCTTTTCGTTCCTGCAGAAACCTCAGTTTCTTCTGTCCAGTCGAAGCTTCTTTGCACCCGCAGCTGGCATTTCCTGGGCATCTGCCCATCTCCGACTTGCTTGTGACTTTTGGACTTGGTCCCCTTGTTCCACAGGTACCCTAGATTGGAAATCCACAGTTGTTGCATTGCTGGTTTGTGTCTTTCCTGCATTATTTCTCTAACACGACTTCTTTGTCCTTAGGGGAACTTTAGTGCACTTTGCACTCACTTTTCAGGGTCTTGGGGAGGGTTATTTTTCTAACTCTCACTATTTTCTAATAGTCCCAGCGACCCTCTACAAGGTCACATAGGTTTGGGGTCCATTCGTGGTTCGCATTCCACTTTTGGAGTATATGGTTTGTGTTGCCCCTATCCCTATGTTTCCCCATTGCATCCTATTGTAACTATAAATTGTTTGCACTGTTTTCTAAGACTATACTGCATATTTTTGCTATTGTGTATATATATCTTGTGTATATTTCCTATCCTCTCACTGAGGGTACACTCTAAGATACTTTGGCATATTGTCATAAAAATAAAGTACCTTTATTTTTAGTATAACTGTGTATTGTGTTTTCTTATGATATTGTGCATATGACACTAAATGGTACTGTAGTAGCTTCACACGTCTCCTAGTTCAGCCTAAGCTGCTCTGCTAAGCTACCATTATCTATCAGCCTAAGCTGCTAGACAAAAGCGTTGGTCTGCCATTGAGAGGGAGGCCTTTGCTGTGGTCTGGGCTCTGAAGAAGTTGAGGCCATACCTGTTTGGCACTCACTTCATTGTTCAGACAGACCACAAACCTCTACTTTGGCTAAAACAAATGAAAGGTGAAAATCCTAAATTGTTGAGGTGGTCCATATCCCTACAGGGAATGGACTATACAGTGGAACATAGACCTGGGAGTAGCCACTCCAATGCAGATGGACTCTCCAGATGTTTCCACTTAGACAATGAAGACTCATCAGGTCATGGCTAGTCTTATTGTCCTTCGTTTGGGGGGGGGTTGTGTAGGAAAGTACCATCTTGCCTGGCATGTTACCCCCATTTTTCACTGTATATATGTTGTTTTAGTTGTATGTGTCACTGGGACCCTGGTAACCCAGGGCCCCAGTGCTCATAAGTGTGCCTGAATATGTTACCTGTGTAGTGACTAACTGTCTCACTGAGGCTCTGCTAATCAGAACCTCAGTGGTTATGCTCTCTCATTTCTTTCCAAATTGTCACTAACAGGCTAGTGACCATTTTTACCAATTTACATTGGCTTACTGGAACACCCCTATAATTCCCTAGTATATGGTACTGAGGTACCCAGGGTATTGGGGTTCCAGGAGATCCCTATGGGCTGCAGCATTTCTTTTGCCACCCATAGGGAGCTCTGACAATTCTTACACAGGCCTGCCACTGCAGCCTGAGTGAAATAACGTCCACGTTATTTCACAGCCATTTTACACTGCACTTAAGTAACTTATAAGTCACCTATATGTCTAACCTTTACCTGGTAAAGGTTAGGTGCAAAGTTACTTAGTGTGTGGGCACCCTGGCACTAGCCAAGGTGCCCCCACATTGTTCAGAGCCAATTCACTGAACTTTGTGAGTGCGGGGACACCATTACACGCGTGCACTACATATAGGTCACCACCTATATGTAGCTTCACAATGGTAACTCCGAAAATGGCCATGTAACATGTCTATGATCATGGAATTGCCCCCTCTATGCCATCCTGGCATAGTTGGCACAATCCCATGATCCCAGTGGTCTGTAGCACAGACCCTGGTACTGCCAAACTGCCCTTCCTGGGGTTTCACTGCAGCTGCTGCTGCTGCCAACCCCTCAGACAGGCATCTGCCCTCCTGGGGTCCAGCCAGGCCTGTCCCAGGATGGCAGAACAAAGAACTTCCTCTGAGAGAGGGTGTGACACCCTCTCCCTTTGGAAAATGGTGTGAAGGCAGGGGAGGAGTAGCCTCCACCAGCCTCTGGAAATGCTTTGTTGGGCACAGAGGTGCCCAATTCTGCATAAGCCAGTCTACACCGGTTCAGGGACCCCTTAGCCCCTGCTCTGGCGCGAAACTGGACAAAGGAAAGGGGAGTGACCACTCCCCTGACCTGCACCTCCCCTGGGAGGTGTCCAGAGCTCCTCCAGTGTGCTCCAGACCTCTGCCATCTTGGAAACAGAGGTGCTGCTGGCACACTGGACTGCTCTGAGTGGCCAGTGCCACCAGGTGACGTCAGAGACTCCTGCTGATAGGCTCCTTCAGGTGTTAGTAGCCTATCCTCTCTCCTAGGTAGCCAAACCCTCTTTTCTGGCTATTTAGGGTCTCTGTCTCTGGGGAAACTTCAGATAACGAATGCATGAGCTCAGCCGAGTTCCTCTGCATCTCTCTCTTCACCTTCTGATAAGGAATCGACTGCTGACCGCGCTGGAAGCCTGCAAACCTGCAACATAGTAGCAAAGAAGACTACTGCAACTCTGTAACGCTGATCCTGCCGCCTTCTCAACTGTTTTCCTGCTTGTGCATACTGTGGGGGTAGCCTGCCTCCTCTCTGCACCAGAAGCTCCGAAGAAATCTCCCGTGGGTCGACGGAATCTTCCCCCTGCAACCGCAGGCACCAAAAAGCTGCATTACCGGTCCCTTGGGTCTCCTCTCAGCACGACGAGCGAGGTCCCTCGAATCCAGCGACTCTGTCCAAGTGACCCCCACAGTCCAGTGACTCTTCAGTCCAAGTTTGGTGGAGGTAAGTCCTTGCCTCACCTCGCTGGGCTGCATTGCTGGGAACCGCGACTTTGCAGCTACTCAGGCCCCTGTGCACTTCCGGCAGAAATCCTTTGTGCACAGCCAAGCCTGGGTCCACAGCACTCTAACCTGCATTGCACGACTTTCTAAGTTGGTCTCCGGCTACGTGGGACTCCTTTGTGCAACTTCGGCGAGCACCGTTTCACGCATCCTTGTAGTGCCTGTTTGTGGCACTTCCCTGGGTGCTACCTGCTTTAGTGAGGGCTCTTTGTCTTGCTCGTCGTCCCTTCTCTCTTCAGGTCCAATTTGCGACCTCCTGGTCCCTCCTGGGCCCCAGCAGCGTCCAAAAACGCCAAACGCACGATTTGCAGCTAGCAAGGCTTGTTGGCGTTCTTCCGGCGGGAAAACACTTCTGCACGACTTTCCAAGGCGAGCGGGATCCGTCCACCAAAGGGGAAGTCTCTAGCCCTTTTCATTCCTGCAGAAACCTCAGATTCTTCTGTCCAGTCGAATCTTCTTTGCACCCGCAGCTGGCATTTCCTGGGCATCTGCCCATCTCCGACTTGCTTGTGACTTTTGGACTTGGTCCCCTTGTTCCACAGGTACCCTAGATTGGAAATCCACAGTTGTTGCATTGCTGGTTTGTGTCTTTCCTGCATTATTTCTCTAACACGACTTCTTTGTCCTTAGGGGAACTTTAGTGCACTTTGCACTCACTTTTCAGGGTCTTGGGGAGGGTTATTTTTCTAACTCTCACTATTTTCTAATAGTCCCAGCGACCCTCTACAAGGTCACATAGGTTTGAGGTCCATTCGTGGTTCGCATTCCACTTTTGGAGTATATGGTTTGTGTTGCCCCTATCCCTATGTTTCCCCTTTGCATCCTATTGTAACTATACATTGTTTGCACTGTTTTCTAAGACTATACTGCATATTTTTGCTATTGTGTATATATATCTTGTGTATATTTCCTATCCTCTCACTGAGGGTACACTCTAAGATACTTTGGCATATTGTCATAAAAATAAAGTACCTTTATTTTTAGTATAACTGTGTATTGTGTTTTCTTATGATATTGTGCATATGACACTAAGTGGTACTGTAGTAGCTTCACACGTCTCCTAGTTCAGCCTAAGCTGCTCTGCTAAGCTACCATTATCTATCAGCCTAAGCTGCTAGACACCCTATACACTAATCAGGGATAACTGGGCCTGGTGCAAGGTGCAAGTACCCCTTGGTACTCACTACAAGCCAGTCCGGCCTCCTACAGCAGGCAACTGTGATTTGGCACACCTTATCCCGTGAGTAGAGGAGGGCTCCACCGGTCTTGTCCAGACAGTGAAATTTGGCCTTCAGAAGCTCAAAAGCCCACTCCACAGGCCTCTGTTTTTTTCTATGGTCCTCACTGAAGCAAATTTCCCCTGGCGTTGTTGGATTCCTAAGCTGTGCCAACAACCATGGTCAGTTAGGATACGCTGAGTCTCCTACCTGGAAGCAATAAATTGATAGACTAAAATCATATCAAGCCATTGTACATTCCCAAAGTAGGATTAACTCAAATGATCCTCATGTCATATTGTACTTACCAATAAGTCAGGCCCTCTCAGGTCCAAGTTGTGACATTTGCATGGTTATGGTGCTGTTCCGTAGTACAAAGAAATCATGTGTTGACCCTGAAAAGCGGGCACACATACTTGAGATGTACAAATCTGGTAAGCAGACAACTTGCACATCGATGGAGTGTGACTTCTTTTAATTGCAGTAGACCTGTTTCATGGTGTGTGTGGCACCACGGCAAAATGTGTGCCATCAATTGCTCCAACCACATGTGGTTGACCACCCAAATCATAAAATTCTCCCTTCACATTGGCCAAATCCTGTGCTCTTGGAAACTGGATGAAGCTGTTGACGTGTCTCATCATTGAAGCAAGGACTTCTTATAGCACACCATTGAATGTTGGCTGTGGCATGCCTCCAGATACTGCCACAGTGTATTAAAAAGATCCAGTGTCCACAAAATGAAGTGCTGCCATAACTTTCACTATTTGTGTTATTGCTGTTGTATACCTCTTTTGAGGCAGGAGATGAGGCTCCAGCTGTTGACATAAATCCAGTATAGCTTGCCTATTTAATCTGAGTTTTTTATTATGTCCCTTTCCTCCATGGTGGCAAGGTCTGGCAGTGATCTGAAGACTTGAGGATGTCTTCTTCTACCCATCCCTCGGTTCAGTATGTCTGCACATAAGGAAAACAAACTATCACTTAAAATTGTCCCACAATACTTTCACAATCAACACACATCTTACGTCTTGGTAAGATTAGTGATCTTATTGTGCCATATATGTACACCTTAATTTTAAAACATTTTTACAACTTCAAATCAAAATAATTTTACATTTGTAAAATTTTTTCAAGTAATGTGAAAATAATACATTTGAAATGTACTATTTGCACATAATTGTTTTAATATTTTTTTACAATTACAATGGAAGTATAACATATACCGCAGCACTATCGATGTCAAACACAGTAAAGGTTCACTTTTTAATGTGCCATATTTTGGCAAAAACAGTGTCGTACATATTTGACATTGGTAAACAAAATAGCCAACATGTTGTGTGCAACTGATGCACACACATTTTAAAAATACACAGCTTAACATCCTAAAATGGTGAGAACCTGACCTTGTTATCAGGACAGTAGCTATCTGACGGCCATCGACGGAAGTTGACCGTGTAGTAGGTGTAACACTCCATGACGGATACTGCCATAGGCAAATGTGTGATTGCTATGCAGTAAAGCCAATGGCTGAGTTCCCCTCTGTTTCAGAGCAGGTACGTCATGTATTTGTAAGCCGCATCTGGAAAAAAGCTCACTTGCCTCATGACACTGCAGCAAACAACACCTCCTCGACTTTTGCAGCTGTTACCTACCTCTGGGAGCCAGAATGCCAGGCAAAGCAGGTGACAGGACCCCTGCCTTCTCCGCTGAGGAATTGGAGTTTCTCACCAGAGAGGTTCTGTCCCTGTACAGCCAACTGTATGGGAACCTAGAGGAACAGGTACATGTTTGAGGGAGAAATGATTGACAAAATAACTTGTTCCTCCTTTGTACACAGGCTAATTTGTCCCATTTTGTTATGCGCAAAGTGTTTTTATTGGATTGTAGTGAACTGAATGATTTAGCTGGGTACAAAAAGTTGTTTGACAAAGTTAGAAATGTCTGTACATAGAAATGAAAAGTCACTTGAAAAAATTTGCTAATCTTTCAGTTCATGTTACTCACAATCCCAGTTTTTATTAGACAAACTGCAAGCCCCTTACTTCCAGTGGCCAGAAGACACTGTACCACTAGTATAAGTTTAAACATACAGCCCATGTCGAAATGAGTGAAATGTAAAGTACAAGAAGAATCTTTAAATTATGGAGCTATCTGATGTTGTTCTGTCAAGTGAAATGACTTCCCTCATTTTGAAATAAGAGTATCTGTATGTTACAAACATGTCATGGTGCCACATATGGGGATAGGTATTTCCTGTGCTGCAAGTCTAAATGACACAGGCTCTCAATCATCCATACTAGTATGTCCCATTACTACACACCCTTTTTCAGGCATTGCCCCAAATCATGCTCTCACTGACACATGGCAGGCATTCCATACTGCCCTTAGTCACTGGATGTGGTGCAAATCATAGTATGTGGCACTTACAAGTTTAGGCATGAAGCCAGTGTAGCTGTGGGAGGGGTTATGTGCAGGTTGCTTGGCCTTTAGTAGCTCACAATGATTTGGAGTAATCAGGAGTGGGCCTCACTACAGGATATGTTTCCTAGCCATGGCCTAGATGATCTTTGTGGCCTGGATTGGTAACATGAGGAGAAATAAAGCGTTGAGGGTACTCAACAGATCTCTATAAATTAGTATTCCCTAGGAACTTTTAAATGTTTAGTAAAAAATCTGTACTTTTGGGAATGCATGTGAGAGATACAACAAAATTGTGTCACACAACTACAGACAAACAGAATCACTCAAAACCTCTTTTGATGTTATTTTTTGCATCCATACAGGTCAACACCCATCAAAAGTGCCACATCTCTAAGGCCATGGCTAAGAAGGAGAGGACCCTGGGGGTCCATAAGTGGCACAGCCTGTATTGCAGGAAGAGGTGGGAGAACCTTCAACATTGGACCAGAAAATCAGCAGAAGTCCAGCTAGGACAGTCCTCCCAGCGAGGCAAGCATGTGTGCCGCACCCTGACCTCCTTGCAGTGACCTACCCGGAGCTTGATGGGCAGTTGAGGGCCCAACAGCAGCATCAGGGTGATTTATTATTTGTAGCTATTCTTGTTGTTTAACCTTTTTTATTTACAGCAATATTGTATGGCAACAACATGACAGTTGACACACATTCAATGCACATAAGGATTTCAGGAGGTGTGAGTTTATCAGACAGTGTCTGATGCTGTGTTTGGTGTATTGATTGTTGCTGAAGGTTGCCACTAGATTCCTCATCACAAGCCAATTACTGTTTTGCGCAGACACATGGCTGCTTACAAAGAAAAGAGTGACCTGCATTTTTTCTCTGTTATTAGTGACAGCTGCACTAAACATGCCCCATTTGAGGTTTGGGTCAGGTGTGATTCTCCAACACAAATGTAAGTAGGTAATGTAGGCCCTATTACTGGTGAAATGGCATACTAAGCATGTATGATGCAGTTGATGTTTCAGACTTTGCAGTGGTAAGTTGGTGCAATGACAAAAAAGATAATGAACATCTGATCCAAACGGACTGGAGACATAAGTGAAATGACATCATTCCTAATCTGAAGCATGTTCAAAATATATTTTTCACAGCAAGATTCAAGTCAGTTCATGTAGACAGTCTACATGAAGCCTTAGTCCTCACAAATGTGCATGTAGGCCGGTCTGTGTCAACCAACATGATTTATTAAACCAAATTGTATTGAATGAAATAGACAGGAATGTGTCCACATTGGTGACAGAGTTACACGTACCCCAAACTACATTTTTGTGTCCCAATGGGAACTCCATGATGGTGAAAATGTGATTCTTAAAGGAACATTTGTAGATGGAAGGTTACATCACATACATGTTGGAGTATCTCATCTTTAAATGTCACTATCAGACCCTAAACATTACTTTTTTGGAAATATGAATATGTTTTGTGCTCTGTACTGAAGTGGGTTAGTAATGTATCATGGCCTATGTATTTAGTCATGCTGTTAATGCCATTTGTCAATCCACCACAAAAATGTGTTAGTAAATATGTTCAACAACATAGGTATGTACATAGGGCATAATGGATTGCTAAGATAGTTCAGTACAGATTCTACATGGTATGTGGTACAAATAAAATATACTTTAGTTATTTGAAGTAAGTGTTACCATTGTGATATGGTCAGAGAAATGGTCAGACCAAGGAAACAAGCTGTCAATTCATAGACCTTTTGGTATAACAATGCAGCATTTGTGGACACATATTGACACCTATGTAACCTTTGGTGAATGTACATGATGCAGATTATTTGACATTGTAAACACACTGTACAGATGTATTTCTGGTTACTATGAGTTTTGGGAACATAAGTTCAGTATTCTAAACAACAAAGCCTTAGCGACCAGAGGCGTGAAATAGTTCTTGTAGAGAAATAAAAGTGGTTAAGAGGCAACTGTATACATGATATAGGAGCTAGCATGGGGAATACCTAGACTGTGAGCAAATGGAATTCTACCCTACATGCATGAGATACTGATGATAAAGAACCAAGGTCCTGATTTATACTTTTGCGCTAACACAGTTTTGCATCGAAAAGTTTAGCGCTGACTAGCGGCATTATTTAATGCCACCTACACGTCATATTTATACTTTGACTCTGGGTGGTGCTAAAAATAGTTTAGCGTCATTTTTCTCAACGTTAACCATTGCAACTTGTTGTAAGGCAAAATGACGTTAACACCGGAAAAATGACTCTAACCCATTTTACGACATGTAAACATGTCGCAAAATGGAAATGCACTATTTTTGCCTGCAATAGCATCAAATACAGACTCTAACAGAGAAAACAGTGCAAAGGAGAGGCAAAATGGACCCAGGAAGCCAGGAGAGACCCCAGGGAGACCCCAATCAACCAGTCATTTCAGTGCGGAGGAGCATGAAATACTTGTAAGAGAGGTGACGGAGCATCTACATCAACTCTTCGTCACCTCAAAATTGGAAGGAGAGATGCAATTTGGCAGCAGATAGTAGACAAGATTAACAGTGTGGCAGAGGTCAGGAGAACCGTAACAGAGTGCAAGAAACGCTAGCATGACTGCAAGCGAAGGACAAAAGAAAAAATGGCAAGGGACAGGAAGGCAGCACTGCAAACTGGAGGTGGGAGTCCAGCACCACAAGAGGACTTGGACGAGATGGAGGAGATGGTTGCAGCGGTCATCCCGGAGGAACTCATCACAGGAATCGCAGGACAGGACAGTGCAGACTACCAGGAAACACCACAAATGCAGGGTAAGTTGCATGGGGGAAATAATGCTAAAATATCAAGTGCAAGAAGGGGGCACACATAGGACTTACACAATACATGTCAAAGGAGCGCAGAGAGACACATGGAACATTAGGCAAGTTGCACCATGCTGACGTAAGCTACACATATACCTACACCTTGGTAGTGCCATGCACCGTAACACATACACAATGTCGATCACCAGGCCTAAATACCTACATGTACACATGCAGCACATGGGATGGATGGCATGTATAATCACTGTGCCTCTGGTGTGTCATCACAACACCCCTTGTATATAGTCATATCAACCCTACCAACACAACCAAGACTTCAGAGACTAGGTAGTCAGTCAATACCCTTCCTGTGGTAACGTCATAGTGGTGTGCCTTGCAGTAACACCTTGCAACTGTCTTGCCTCATTGCCCAAACACATTTGTGCTGCACACAAGTCATTGCAACTGTCCCAACAGTACCCAGGCATGTGCCGGTAGCACCACCACCCCGCACATTGACAACACATCCACATAAGGCAGCCACCAGTCCATCATGCAGTCAGGATGCCCCCGGTGCAGGGAACAATGTACTGAAAAGGCGCTGGGGAAATGGTAGGCTGGTTCTGTATCATTGGTAACATGCCACTACCCAGACCAACTAAACTGGTGTAGTGTTGAACCACACATCTGGATGCTGAACAGAAAAGTGCCACTACAGAAAATATGTACCCCAGATAGCAAACAGTAGGTCACAACAGTCACAGGCTGAGGCCACAACTACTCTGACACAACCATGTGGGATACATATGAATGGGGAAATAAACACACACATACAACACATGGGGTATGACTGTGAACATAATGACGTATAATTTCACATCGACGGGCGTTGGATGGTGCATGGGCAAGTCTGGTGTTGGTAAGACTGCCAGTGCAGTGTACCCTTTGCGGTTAGCAGAATGAGTCACACGTTGGGTTGGCGGGTAGAAATTTGTCTGCTCATGGTAGCCCTGTGGAGTACTTAGTACAACATTGTTGATGGATCAAATAGAGTCAGTGCCAATTTTGGTGTGCATTGGGTGTAACAGGACACGCTGCACTTAGCCCTGCAGATCAGACAGTGGAAAGGGTATAGGGCCAGGGCATGGGACCCCCTGCACTGCCCATGCCAGGTGCATGGGCTGTGCAGGGGCACCCAGGGGAATACCACATCACTTTACCACCAACCTTTGCATGGGGTTTTCACTGCTATGCAAAGGCTGGTGGAAATAAGGAAACAGAACTGGAGGGTAGCTTTGAACGCAATACTGGTCTGGTGTCACAGGACAGCTCGCACTGCCAGTCTGTAAGCTTGTGGAAGCCTGTCAGTGACAGGCCCCTGGGGCATTTCCCATTGACAACAGTTGCCACTACCACCTGTGCTGTTGGGGGTGGTCAATAAACAATGACAGTCCGGTGCCCATAGAACTGACGCACTTGAAATGAGGAACCAGTATGACTACCTGCAGAATCACCATTAAACTAGCTTAATGCCCTGACCTAAGTTCAACTCCTGTTAACTGGCTATGTCCATAGACTCATTTACCATCAGGCACTGTCACATACATAATGATATACACAGCAAAAATCTTATACCCATGCTGGCCATCCCTGGGTCTATCCATGTGCCTGTGTCAAATTAGCTGCACTGCCACCATGCTGCATCTCATGTATCATAGTGCAAGGAGGGCTGCATTGAGGGTGAGGACATAGGTGTTTAGGAAGGCGAACCCACCGACACAGACACAAGATGAAATTGAACTCTGCTAGGTCCAGGAGTGCTATGCAATAAAGCACAGATACACAAACATCAACATGAGGAGCTATCAATGGTAGCAAGAGCATAGTGTCCTGGCAATGCCCTCGATGGGGTGGTACAAGGTCTCAGCACTGCATGGGCGTATGTGAAACATGTGAGACTGGGACAGGGGAAAATTGCCATGTGTGGTGCTATGGCATGAGCACATCAACACCCATTGCAAGGCCTCACCATGCAAATGGATGCATAGGGAGGGTTGACAATGACAAGATGGTGTCAAGCCACAAAAAGGAATTACAGCACACCTAGAAGATATGACACAGCCAATTGCACCAACTGGGCTTCCCTTCTTGTGACACTCAGGTGGGACATAGGGCTGATAGACCATGATGTAGAGGAACAATGTTTGGGAACTAAGATGACAATGAGCCTCCAATAGCAAGTCAGTGAAGTGACATATCAACTGCCACAACACAGATAGACTGATTTTATATCATCTCATTGCAGAGGATGATGGCTCTCGTGCGGATCTGCCTGTCGTGGAGTACCCCGATGACCTGGATGACAAGCTGACAACCATTAGCCAAGAGACCCTCCAAGAAGTCCTCGTATCCCTCCAGACACCACCTCCAGTCGCAAGGAGGAGTATTATTGTAGCAGCCATCCCAGAGGCCCCACCCAACACCCCAATACTACGACCTGCCAGCACCGACACAGCTGAGGACTCCGTGGACCCAGGGACCAGCTTTGAGAGGACAGCGGTAGGAGTCCAGCGGGAGCTGGCCAAGGAGGTGCGGATGGGGATTCAAACTATGGCAGCCAGCCTAGAGGACAACGCACACGTGCATCGTTACGGCCACTGAACAGATAGCAGCCAAACGAGGCACACACTCCACAATGCATGGAGTCCCGCAGTGCCTGAGGGACATAGCTGCTGCCATGAGGGAGAGGCCACAACAACTGCTTTCCCAAACTGGCAGCAGTGGGGTTGAGGACAAGCTGAGCTCCATGCGCCAGGAAGTGGCCTCCCTTAGGGCAGACATGGCTGCCTACCACAGGGATGTTGCTGCTATCCTCAAAAATCAACAGCTCCTCATTGCTGCAGTGATGCCATATGTAGTTCCACAGATGGCAGCTGCTGGGATTTGGGAGTTCACATCTCCAACCGCTGAAGTGTGTGTGGCCCCCTCTACCTCCATTCCACCACCACCAAGGGCAGAGGAGACACCACACATATCGAAGGATGAAGATGTGGAACAGATCATCTTCACTCATAGGAGTTCCCGGTAGCACCAGCCCTTGCCACATGGGCAGTTTTTTCCTTTGTCCTGTGCTTAACATCATGCCAGTGTTAGCACAGTTGGAGATATGCACTCTTCACCGACACACTGTAGACCTTTCTGCTATGGACTGCAATTGTCTGTCACTTTACCCAAGCATGTCCCTCAACCCTAGACTTCTGTTGTGTTAAAATTGTATGGATTTCACTAATGGGGTCTCAGACCTGGACATTGTAAATATTGCACCATGACACTTGTAAATAAACACCACCTACACAACCAGTATGTCTTTTTGTGACACAGCTACTACGCTTAGGAATTGTGATGTGTTTAACATGTCTTTAGTCAAAGAGTGTCAGCACAAGAGTGCAGGAATATGGGGTCACATATATACGCACAAGGTTCCTACATGATGAACGACAATGCTGGTCTCATCCCCTACAGGCAATTCACTGAGTATGTTTAAAATGTTGAACGCATGTATGCTTCACCCACTACATAATGGCAGGAATGGCTGTGAAACAGTTCTCTGGCAATATCGTCAGCTGGGAGTAGCAGTAGAACACATTGTTGTGAAACAGAGGTACTTAACCTCATCTGTAATTGCCACTGGTCAGTTTAGCATGATAGATATATAATGTAGGCTGTTGTCCGATGACCCAAACAATGACACCTGAATTACCACACCTACCTGTCCAATACAAAGTTAACATGGTTACCTTGAGTGGTGGGTACACTAGATGGCAGATGCATAGACAAGTAGAAGTGTTGTAGCTGCCAGTGTGACAGCTCAGTTGCAAACAGGTGGTGAACATGTCAAGAGAGGGATCTGGAGGCAGAATGGAATCCCTAGGCCAACACACAATTTTCACTGTACACTCATGGGAAGACCCTAAGACACAAGCATATGACACAGGAAGTAAGGGAGTACCCAAAGATTTTTAATAAGACTTTAACTAAACTAATAAGAATGAAGAAACCTATCTTAACCTTACCTAACTATACTTAACCAACAACTGAACCTAACTACCCTATGCTAAAGTTACCTAACACATTTAACAACACACTCTAAACATTGCCTCCCCCCAATCCCCTTATGTTACGAGACACATGCAGGACAACATATACTAAACTACACATATACTAACTATTTCTAAACAAATATATATTTCTTTGGTATTTTTTTTAACTTTTTTTTACCCACCACCCACTGACCCGCAAAGTAAAGTGTAAAAAGTAGAAAAACCACACCAACCCACTTATCCTAACTAAACTACTGACCTACTCTAACCTGACACTAACCCCCTAAAACCCACTATAAACATGTTAAACAAATGAGGAGAGAGAGCACAGAACTGGGGGTGAGAGTCACAAAGGCAATTACAGTTTTGCCCTCTTGTTTTTTTTTAATGAACTTCAGTCTTTTAGTATTTGCTGCCACCACCTTCTCCAAACTGTCCAACCTTTTCAGAACCAGTGCCACATCCCTCTGAAGATCTTGGATCATTTTCTGGTCCATGGCAGCAGGTGGTGTGGGCTGTGGAACAGATGTGGACGGTGTTGCAACTGGGGCTGTAGTGGTGGTGGCAGCTGTGCCCCCCTGCACGGCTGTCAAGCTTAGTCTACTCTGTGTGGTCACTGCCAGTGTTGGGCCCCCTTGGGTGAATGTCCGCCATCCCCGGTGGATCTCTCTGTGCGATAGCAATCTGCCATCCTCCGGAAACCAGATTCCACTGCCAGGATGTGTCTATAGCTGACTGCCCACTTCTGGAATGCCCACAGTTCCTACATGACACTATGCTGGGGCACTGCAATGTGTGACTTAGTGATGGTTGTGCATGACTCACCAGACATCTGACCTGCATTGTAATAATGGTAGGACTTGTGAACTCCATGTCTAGACTGGCACAGTTACACTTCATTCTGGTTGCATGCAACCTGTCCACAAGCATTGCATGCAGCACTCCAACACTTCTGCTACTGTGATTCAAGAGCGGTGAACAGTAAATAGTATGCCAATGGGAGACTCGCCAACAGGGCCACCGATCTCCACACCGAGATGATCAAGAAGATCCTACTCCCTGGTCACCAGATCTGCCCAGTGATGCTTCAGCTGATGCTCATTCCTGGTGCTCCGAAATACCCTCTTCCAGTGGTGGAGCACCTTGACCACTGCAGCCACCTCACCTCGGTGCAGTAACCTTGTATCACCCGCACCCCCTCCAACATCAAGGCAGGTAGTGGGCTACCAGCCATACAAAGCCACCCAACTCCTCCTCTCCCATCCTGGTCAACCACCCCCACACCAGACATATTATCACAGTACAGGTTGAATACAAGTATTTAAGTAAAAAAATTAAATGAATATAAAGGAAACTTAAGGCCAAATAACTAATCCCAACTAACCCAATTTAACAACTATCCCGGACAGACACCCCATAGTACAAGCACAATTACACACAAAAAACACAGAAATTTCTAGACACTGGGACAAAGTACAGACAAAATTTGACAAAAAGACACCAGGAGGGACACCCCAAGATACAAAATGCAGGAAAATCACACCACCAACTCCAGTACACAACCACACAGTCACAAGAGGCCCAGACTGTAAAGAGAAAGTGAAAGCACACCCACTGTACCATGCTTGTAAACAGGATTTCCTATTACACCACTTCCTATCCCGTGTGTCATGTTTTGTGTTATGCATGTATTTATTTGACACATGTGATATTTGCGTGGGTATTTTAGACGAATGACGTACGTGCGTCGTTTTTATTGACGCATTACCTTTATGCATCAAATTCAATCTAAATCAGCATCGAGAAGAGTGCGAAGGTGGAATTCATTCTAAGGGCCCATGTGTCATTTATTTTGCGTTTGTTTTAGATGCTTTTCCATCAGTTGTTTTGGCTCAATTCCTGATTGCATGATTTTGTTCCGTTGTCTATGGATGCACCCTGTATCAACATACAAATGACATGGGCTGTGCTGCAGTGTGGCATATTGTGTATGGCCACTTGTGGTAGTCCATGCAATAATGTGATGAGGGTGTGATTGGTCTGTTACACCGATGTGTGTGTTACAGAGTCAACAGCATGCAAATAGTTGTACGTCGTGCATATGTGTGCATGTGTGACAACAGTGTATCCACATATGTATGGCAGTCAGTACAATGCAATAGTTCTGGTTTGTGATCGTGAATTGTGTTTACTTATGTGATGTGTATAGTTGTCTTACAAAGCATTACATTTAAGACGACATACACAGCTCAGACATTGTTGATGATGGCTGAACAATGCTACCTAGGAAAGGTTACATGACAACTGTCTCCGTACGTAGATTTGGAGTTGATGGTATCTTGTGTGTGGACTACACATATGTCTGACATGTGTACATCTTTGGTACATACTGTGATTGACACACTCTGCCTACATTCAACCCAGATTATGTTTTGACCACAAATGTTTGATTAACATTTAGCAATGGTTGTTGTTTTTGTGTGGCGGACCTGCAGCCCTAGCTGCATATGTTATCATCCAAACTGATGTGTATTCCAAAGACGTGTCCGTGCAAAGTGTGAGGTCATGTGTACCCTGTGTCAGGATTGGGCACCATGGCAGTGGCAGGATTGATTACCATGGATGTACAGCGCAGGCCAAACTTCTTCCGTTGCTTGTCATGCCTAGGCTAATCATGATGACCATTGTTACCAATAATGTCCCCCCTTGTCACACATGCTCCATGCAGACATTGCAACACTCACACTGAGTTGTGACAGTGTTCCGCTCCAACATTACTGTCTTTCTAATTTTTGACATCCACTGCCTCATGTGTGGGTCCCTTGTTTACCTCCTATTTGGACATGTTGTAGTTGTGTGTGATGAGCTGTTGATGAACAAGTTGGCAACATGGATGTAATTCATATGTTGTGGTCCATAAATTGTGTCCTTCAGTTGTCACATTCAAGTGATGAGGCTGTTTGAGATGTGTGTGATGGTAGCAGTACAATCTTACACATCACATGTGATGTTGCAACAGTACTTTTCAGATTAATATTTGTAACATGCTCCCTGACGTTAGACTCACAATCCTAAGGTATATGTTGTGGAGATTGAAGAGACCAAAGAAGAATTGTTTGAATAAGTGAGGTGTTTATTGACAAAATGTACAAGGTGAGTTAAGTAATTTTTAAGGGAAGGAGTTATCAACTATGTGCTGTCTGTGGCGTATCCCAGCAGCTGCGTTGTGCTGTTCTCCCTAATTTTCTTCACCACCATCCTCCTCCTCCTTCTCCTCCTCCTCCTCAGGCAGGTCATCAACCTGCTCATACAAGGGGACATTAATCTGCACACATGTGTTGTACAGGATAGCACATGACATTATGATCTTGCAGACAATGTGTGGGGCATGTAGGAGGCTGCCTCCTGTGATGCCCAGGCATCTGAATCTTGACTTCAGGATGCCAAATGTACTCTCCACAATACTCCATGTCTTCCGATGTCCCTCATTATATGCACGCTCTGCTGCTGTGCTTGGGTTGGGAAAAGGGGTCATTATCCATGGCTGTGTGCCATAACCCTGATCTGCGGCAAAAGAGCAAAGGAGTAAGTTGTTGTTAAGGCTTGCAACAGGTTTGTCATGTCGCATGGCATATTTTGAGTTGGTTGTGACTCATATGTGTGTGTGTTATGGTGGGAGTTCCTGGCCTTGTGTACGTTCTTCTCAGCACTCGGTTGTTGGACATGACAATATTGAGTTTGGCTCAGGGACCTGGGACATATGATTTAGATTCCTAACTGATGGTCAGTATGTACCTTTGTGGTCCGCGTTGTGGTGGTTGTGGTTGCTGCAGTTGTTGCTGTCCTCTGCGTCGTCTCACAAACTGGATCAGTATCACCTTCATCTTCTCCTGTTGGTTGGTAATGTTGGTTCTGTGTGTTTTCCTTAAGTAATGATTAGTATTCCCCATTTTAACGCCCGCCCTGACCAGGTGTTAAAATTTGACGCAAATCAGAGTTAACATCATTTTTTGGGGTCCTCCTCTGACCCTTGCGTCTTTTTTGTCCGGGTGGATAAATATGGTGCTAGGGGGTTAGAGTCATTTTGTGGACAGGAACGCCTACCTTGCATCTCATTGAGGTTTCAGCATTCCAATAAATGATGTTAATACCAATATTTTGACGCTAGACGGGTCTAGCATCAAAATATAAATATGACATTGAGTTTGCGCTGAATTAGTGTACATAAAAATAAAGCTAATTCAGCGCAAACAGCGTATAAATATGCCCCCAAGTTTGGGAGCCTTGAAGCTGGTTAAATATGTAAACTTTGTAAATGTTTTGTGAGCAAAGTTCTTGCTCAGTTCTATTTACACAGAAACACTCAAACTGTTGTAGCTGTGTTTTCAGCATCATCTGGGCAAGGCCAAGGTGACATTAGTTACATTGACGAGAAGAAGCTGGGCACTGTGGTTCCGGTGCAGACACCACTGACACCATGGGACCCAGTGCCATGGAGGGTGAGGAGACATGCACGGAGGCCACCATTGATTCATCATCATCTTCGGAGGCTCCACAGAAGACCAGTTCCTAGTAGTGGTGGACCCTACTGCAACACTACCACCTGCATCTTTGTCTGCCACCCATGTTCCCATCTACGCCCTTCCTCTTACTCTTCCCCAGGTGGCCGTACCCCCCCCCCTTAAAGGGATGGCAGCACCTTGACTGCAGGAACCTCCCCCACCCATCTTCCAGACTGCGCTCAGTGAGGAGGTTATTAACATCCTGTGGGCTATCTCTGCAGCCTAAACTGCACTACTGAATGTCATCAAGGGGCTTAGTGGCAAGATGACACAAATGTTAACTTACCTGGATAGCATTCACAGTGCCATGTCTGGCCTACAGAGGTCATCCCAAGGACTGGCCTCCTTTCTGACCTATCCTCCCACCCACCCCAACCTTTAGCCCCAACTCCCACCCCTTCCCCTTCCCAAATCCCTATCCCTATCCAAAACACACCCAGTTCTTTATGCACACCCACTCTAACATACAGAAGCAGCACATCCACACATAAACACAGACAGCATGAAACACAGAAACACACACAAACATACAGACACCACACCCACCACCACCACAAGAAAACCCACAGAAACCACACCCACCACCACATCCACATGCACAGCCACCACCATCACACCCACAGACACCACACCCACTACCACACATGCAGACCCCACACCCACCACTACACACACCTGCACCAGCACATCCGCAGGCACCACAACCACACACAGCACCTCTACAGAACACTCATCCACACACATACATTAGGCATTACACACAGTGTACATAAATGCCCACACTCACCTGAACAACAGACACCTAGAAAGAAACACAAATCAAAACTTACACCACATACACCAGACCCAGAGGCAAATGCATCTTCAAAAGACACACACACATCACCCACTGCCACTCCCTCTACCTTCCAACCCGAAATCCCTGCCAATCAGCATACTCATTTTCCTATGGAAGACTGTCTTTTTGCCCTGGCCCTGACCTCTTCTACATCCCAAACCACCCCCTCTCAAACATAAATTCACACCACAATCCACCATCCCAAACCCCAACTCAACCCACACCACCCAAATCTAAATCCACCCCAAATCCAAACCCACCCCTCCCAAATCCAAACACACCCCTCCCGAATTCAAACCCACCCCTCCCAAAACCAATCCCACCACTCCCAAACCCAACCCCCCCCAAGAGAGATCATTGAGGTGCCTGCTCTCTGCCCAATGGATGCCCCTTCCTGAGGAGGTTGTATTTGGCAGTTGATATAGTAGGCAAGCTCTGGGCATCCAAACCAGAATTGTGACTCTTAAAAAAAAATATTTGTTATAAAAATGTATGGGATACAATATATATATTGAGAGAAGTATCTCAATTTTTGCTTAAAAAAATATTTACTTTACAATACCTTTGTCCTGGTGTTATTTTCGTAATTATTACTAATTGATTGCTGATAATGTCATTTTTGTCTATGTGTGTTGTATGCACTTACCCTCATTTCTGACAGTAACAAGCACAGGTTTTGTTTCTGAGATATTTTTTGTGATGCATACATTTGTGTTGTGCCTTTGTAATGGACATATTATTTTTGGTGCATGCTTTCATCATGCTGCTGGGAACTAAACCAAAATTGTACATGGTTCTCTTATTTTGCCTGGAGAATGCATGTGTGTTTATTTTAACATGATGTGATTCTATTATACACATATACATTACATAGGGTAAATTACACTTTAGAGTTAAAACACATTTACTGTTTGACATAAATTACACATACCAAGGGGACATGTGACCTTCATACATCTCTGACCCGTTTGGAGTTTAAAGCTAACATTGGTTGTACGTTCCATATACACTCACTTGTAGCGTTGTGTAGTGCAATTGCTTTATATTGGGTTTATGTCATTCAAATTAGGTGTCTGGTTTACGGACAGGTTATGGTAGTTTTGGGTAAATTATTGCACACACCTATATGAACACATTCCCATTTGGGTTTGATGTGACTTTTTGTGTAGGCGCCATTGCCATGATGGCAGTTAGCACCAGATTGGTGGGTGTTAGTAGTATATTGAGATGGGTTGTTTTATGTGTATCAAACAATAACATTACACACATATGCATTGCACATCATTGTACTATTGGTTGATAATATTTTTTTAAATATAAACGAGCCCATGTGGAAGTACACTGAAAATGTTGAGGGTGACAGGTGATACAGTGAATTTTCCTTCTCTTCCAGCGATAACAGCGTTGATTTTCGTCTTAGTCTAGGAACAGCAGCGACGGCAGGACTTGTATGACAGCGGTCATGGTAACAGGAAACAAGAAAATTCAGAAAAAGGTATGTTTTGTGTTTATATACATCCCAGTCCACCAAATCAGGTGTGGAGGTTTGGCCACCACACTTACTTCGGAGGGAAGCCACATCGTGATTGGTCGGCTGTAAAAGTGCCAGGAGTCCCGCAACCAGTCACTTTTGCCTCTGGCCCGGTCAATATGGATGAAGATTCATTGAAATGACTGTGGTTCATCTGCGGTCTGTTGTCTATGGGATTGCCAATATCTAGGTTGAATGAGTGGACCACCAAGGTAGCATACAGGAAATCTGACAGGAAATTGATGACGGGACCATTATTGCCAAGATCTAAATCTTTAGTTCTGACTAACCCAGTGCAAATTCCCATTGAGTAATGAATACGACAATACCTCATAACCCTAATAATAAGGGGAACCACTGTCATAAGACATAAAGGCCCTCATTATGACCTTGGCGGGCGCCTGAAGCCGCCCACCAAGATCGGACCGCCGGTCGGCCGCCAATGCGGACGCACCCCTGCCGTGGCCATTTGGAGATCCCAGCTGGGCCTGCGGGCAGAAACCTAGTTTCCAAATGGAGCCGGCGGTGTTGCGGCCGTGCGACGGGTGCAGTTGCACCCATCGCACTTTTCACTGTCTGCTATGCAGACAGTGAAATGCTGCACAGGGCCCTGTCAGGGGGCATGGGCAGTGCAGGGGCCCCCAGGGGCCCCGCGACTCCCCTTACCGGCAGCCTTTTCCTGGCGGTTCAAACCGCCAGGAAAAGGCTGGCGGTAGGGGGACTCGTAATCCCTTGGGCAGCGCTGCTATTAGCGCTGCCCTGGTGGATTACTACCGATGGGGCCATTGTGGCGGGTCGTAATGACCTGGAAAGCACCGCCAGCCTGTTGGCAGTGCTTCCGTCATAACAGCCCTGGCGGTCTTGTACCGCCAGGGTTGTAATGACCCCCAAAATGGCTACAGAGCTGTCCTTTTGGACAAATTAGGCAATTGCCAGTTACGGGGTGCTGGAGATCACGGATAGCAATGGGTTATTACATGCTCCCACCGAGCAACGGGTTGCTATGTTTCCACACACAGCAATGCATTACTCTATCAATGCTAGGCAACCAAGATAACCCGGTACAAAATCTATATAAGTTAGTTTCTCCAAAAGAGACAGGAGGGCCATCTACTGCTTGTCTAGGAGTTGTGCTTGTCCAAGGACATTTGCCTGCAGATAGGCCAGTAGCCCATTCTGGTCATACTAAGGTACGTGGAAAGTTTGAAATGACTCAGTGGATTTAAAGAGAACTAGTGTAGGATATGATGTGTCTTCTACTCATAAGGTTTGGTATTTTTATATGGATATCACCTGTTTTTTTCACCTTTGCTAGTATTTATATTACAATCATTACAATTCTAATATACATGTGCTATACTAAAATAGTCTGTAATAACCCCAAATAAAAATCTCCTTTGCATGTATACTGTAATTAATATACTAAAAATCATAACTACAGTATTCAGGAACACATCAAAAATGAGGAAGGTCATCAGTGGAGAAAGGTATTATCTTTCAAACTTTTTCTATAAAGGCATGAAATTGAAAAGATGGTAGGCTAAGGAAAGATGCCAAGAAGGAAATCACCTCCAGGACTTCCTTCCAAGTTGATTTTGGAATATCTCACTTTATAGTTCAATCAGTGGCCTCGACTATATTGGAGGCTATTTATAAAAGGTTTGCCCTAAAGAACTAGCTTACATTCAAAGAGAGGAGCACCTTGAGAAGACGTCAACCTGTTTTATAAAGAGGCTTCGAAACCTGTTGATAGTGGTGTAGAGCACAGTAAGGTGTAAAAAGAGGTCTCTAACGCAGAGAAAATCCATACAAAATAGTTCACAAGCTAAGGTCTCTTGAGAGAATCTCTAGAAAGATTGGGTTGTTACAAATGCACAGGGTAGCAGAAGCTCAGTTTCCACTGTCTTTCACTGATAACGAGAAGCATGGTTATTCAGACATCACCATGGAACATCTTTTACTTGAACTACACACTTTGCTCTGAGACCTGAATGAAATTAAAGCTGTATTGTAAGAAAGCAGAGTATTATTTGGGATAGATGACTACCCACCTAAAGGAATAATCATAATCCTTGTCAGGATGAACCCTCAAAGTCACTGAGGCCTAATTTAGCACAATGTGTAAAGTATTTATTCACTATCAAAATGGTAATAACATTAAAATGGAAAACAATTTCCATCTCAAGCCAAATTTGAAAAATAGAGGGTTCAGTTTTAAAAGTTTTAAGTATAAATAACACCAAAAAGCACAAAGTGCCAATGTTTTTAATGGTCATGGTAGACTGCGACCTAGTAGTAATTTGAGGCTGACTCCAATGGAGTGCGAGTCAAATTCACCGACAAGGTCCATCATCATTAAAGATTTTACCACCTGACTTAGGTGGTCATTATGAACATGGCGGTCTTGACCGCCACGTCGGCGATGGCGGTCATTACCGCCAACTGCATGGCGGTTCAGACCGCCATATTCTGAACACAGTAGTGAAAACTGGCTGCAAAGCAGCCAGTTCACTACCACCCACTGCCAGGCCTGATTTGACCAACGGGTCGACTGTGGGCACATTTGACCCGGCGGTGGAGCCCGGACCGGCGGTGGGATTTTGATCCCATTTCCACCAGGGATTTTCTGGCGAGATACCCCGCAGGTAATCCCTGGCGGAAAGCATATGGGTGACAGGAATAATCATTCCTGTCACCTGTATGTGACACGCCAGGCTTCCCCCTTGCCACTACACCTACCCACTCCCCCAAGTCCCTAGATCCGCACCAACTCTCCACCCCCACATGCACCCATTCACCTACATGCACACGCGCATACATGCACTCAGACACACATCCCCCGCACATACACTCACGCACACCCCCATTCACTCACACACTCACACACACACACCCTCCCCCCTTCCGACTCAAACAGCACTTACCTCTTCTGTCGCGCTGCTCGGGAGGGAACGGGCTCCCTGGATGCTGCTCCGCCGCCATCACCGCCACGCCTATAACTGCTTCATTATAGGTGTGGCGGTGTATGGTCTGACGGGGCCCGACCACCAGCATGGCACATGGCGGCCCTCACCGCCATCAATGGCGGTGATGCTCCAGGCATCATTATTTGGTGGGATGCCGGCAGCCGCCACTGGCGGTCTTTCATTGACCGCCGGCATGGTTGGCAGCGGGGCATCCTGCCAAGTTGATAATGAGCCCCTTATTCATTTAAGTACATACACACAAGTATACTTTTAAAGCCCCTTAAGACTTCAGGGGAGGCACTAAGAGACTCACAGTGTGTCAGGCACAGGCCAATAGGAGGGTCCAGTTCAGATTCAGTTGCCACTGTTCGGCTTTGTTGTCTCTTTGCAGGCACACAGGAGGTCAGCCAACTGAACCCAGGAGTTCATTTATTTGCCCTGGGTACAAGAGGGAGGAGGTGCAGCCCTTCAAGGCTCCTCCTCGGTCACAGACAGCAGGTCCACACCTCTTCTGATATTTCACAGGTACAGAAAATGTATGAAGTATGTGTCTGGAGATGCCACATTGATACCTGTGGGTGGGAATGACTCATGGGCATGCCCTAATCAATGGGGTTAAAGGTACAAGGGCCATCCGTATGTGGGGTGTGTACTATTGACATCCTAGTGTCCCGCTGCATCTAACACTAATATCCAGTTTGAGGCTCACCGTACTCGTAACAAACCATGGGCCTAAAAAGTGGCGCAGCGCAGTGCTGTGCAAAATTGGTAGCGCCGTGCTGCGTCACTTTAGAAATGCAGGGATGAGCAGTATTTACTTAAATAAGACACACCCCTGTGTTTTCTCCTGCGCTAGTGCTAAGTTTAGCTGCCAGCGCCAATGCAGGCATCCTTGCACCATAGTGCAAGGGTGTCTGCATTGAGGGTATTGATTGTTTATGTGCTGGAAGGTGTCCCTTCCTGTACATAAATAATCTACAGTGGTGATTTGTCACTTCTATGTGTGCTGCCGAATGCAGCACACACAGAAGTACCAAATTATAATTTTTTAATTATTGTTTAGTTTATGTGCAGGATGGGACACCTTCCTGCACACAAACATTCATTCATGGCCGTTTGCTCTTTCTATGTGTGTTGCACAATGCAGCACACATGGAAAAAGTAGAAATGAGGAAGAATAAAAGTATTCCGCCTTGTTGCACCATACTAACGCCACTCCTGGGATGGCCTTCGTTTTTGACACTACCACAGATTTACGCCTTCTTGTAAATCTAGGGCTGTGTCAAAAGCAATGGGTGTTGCGGTGGAATGCCCACAGCAACACCCATTGTACACCCCTCTGACACAGAAAACTGCATCAAATGAGCCCATATTTACAAGGTGGCATTAAGCCACAAAAAGTGGCTTAGCGCCGCCTTGTAAATGTGGCGCAGTGTATAACGCCACTGGAGCGTCACAAAAGTGACACTCCGGTCGACGCTAGGGCCTTGTAAATGTGGCCCCAAGAGACCAAACTTTGATAGGACAAAAGCAGAGTCCTCATCAAGTAGACATTGGATCCACAAGAATTTTCTTGGAATCCAGTCCTCTCCAATTCCAGGTGTGCCCCAAGTGTTATATGTGAACCTAGAGAGGGATGTGTGCTAGGACAAAAGCAGAGTCCTTAAGCAACCAGAAAATTGACCCTTAAGAATCTTGCCTGTCTTGTCATCCTGTTCTCTCCCCTTTCAAAAGTGTCCCAAGTGTTATATGTGAACCCATCAAACCTGTCAAGCAGGGCTTGACACTCAAGCAGAATTTGAGACTTTAGTGTCAAAAAGGAGTCCCACAACCCCCAGCTTGCACATTCTGTGGAGTTCATGTGAGTCATCTCTGGCCATTCAGATCAGCCTATTGTTTGCTCATGGAAGGCATATGACACCTATTTACACCTATTCAAGACTAATTACTGGCTGGGAGAAATGGAAAGCCAACACACCTTAGCCTCCAGGAATTGTAGGCAGGGAAAAGGTAACTTTCTAAAAGTTACTTTTCCTTCATATTTATTTTAAAAAATCTGACTTCACAGTTGAATTGGATTTTTAATAACTATAGCAAACAGTTGTTTAACTGTTTTTACTGCTGATCCCATTCTCAACATACAGTATTTGTATTTTAATCTGTATTCTGACATAGGTCAGCTAGGCCTGCCACCGTAAAAAATAGCTTTTGGGCGCTAACCCCTTTAAGGACATGTTAACATTAAATTTCTACATGTCCTACTTTTAAACAATATGCACCCTACAATGGTAGGCCTGAAGTCATGTTTGCACTGTCATTATAGTGGATGGAATACTAGGTGAGAAAGTCTCTTAGGGGCATTTAAATTTCAAGCCAAAGGTACACTTTGACTAAATACTATGGATTTATAGGCAAAATAAGTTTGCCAATTAGGAGTATGCCAATTCAACCATGTTTAAAAGGGGAGCACAGGTGCTTTACCACTTGTTAACAGGGGTAAAACCAGTACAAATATGGGGTCCAGTGAAAGTAAAAAGGTTGGGGTGACCATGTACAAAAGCATGTACAAAAGGCAGATTTCCTACATACAATGTAACCCCTAAATGTAGGCATTAGACACTCTTTAGAGGTGAAATTGACCGGCAGATGGACATCACCATTTTATGTTAAGAGTATAAAGTATTTACCCAAATACATGCTTTTCTAAAATAACTGTTAAACATGTCTGTTAGGATCTTAATAAAAGCAGAATGTTCCTGTATCTAATTCTGATCCTAAGATGGAGACCTTACTAGGTCATAGAGAAACATCTCCCAAGAACTTGAACAAATCATTAAGACAATTCCAGCACCAAAGATATAGTATATTAGAGGGAATGTCAAAGGGGGCTTCTTCTTTAGATTTAGCACTCCCTCTAGAAATCAGAGGATTTCTTAATGTCAATGAATTCTGAATAAGGCATTACGTCCCTATGAACTGGTAGCGTTTTACTGTTCTTTACGACAATCTTTTTCGAGTCTCATTTTTTCCTCTCCCTGGAGGGGGTTAGTGGAAGATATTTCCATTAACCCAAGAGGCAAAACACCAGTGGCAGTTGCAAAAACTTTCACAACAGGCCTGACTCCTTTTGTTCGAAGAAGAAGAGCACAGCTAATGCAGATGAGGATCCATCCTTGGAAGGTCTTGAAACACATTAAAGCAAGTCCTCAGATCGCTCACTGTTCTGCCCATGAAGAAGAAGGATGCAACACAATGTCCCTTTTTACAAAAAATGATGAGACATCAATTGATACTAAAGACAGTAGCTGGCTTCACACTGTAATTTTCCATGGAATTGACTAAGTGATCCCATCCCCATCAAATCAAGTATTTTGTCCAGCTTAGGGAGTGAGTTTGAAGATCAGAATCTCAAAAGGCCCCTCAGAAATGGACAGATCCCTCAATAACCTTGAGAGAAAAGCAGCATGTAAACATTAAGGGGCATATTTATACTCAAACAAATTTACGCCCATTGGGCGCAAACACTGCCCCATATTTATACTTTGACGTCCGACGCAGCGGGCGTCAAAGTTCCACCATGTGCGCCATTTTTTAGAAGGGCGAACCAGCCTTGCGTTAATTACATGCAAGGTAGGCGTTCCCTTCTAAAAAATGACTTTAAGGCCTGTGCCCCATATTTATATTGTGACCTCATTTTGACGCACAGGAGGGGGCAGGCCTTAAAAAACGGCACCCAGCCTGATGGGCGCCGTTTTTTAACGCCTGGGTCAGGGCAGGCGTTAAGGGACCTGTGGGCTCAGAAGGAGCCCAGAGGTGCCCTCCCATGCCCCCAGGGACACCCCATGCCACCCTTGCCCACCCCAGGAGGACACCCAAGGATGGAGGGACCCATCCCAGGGAAGAAAAGGTAAGTTCAGGTAGGTATTTTTTTTCTTATTTTTTTTTGGGCATAGGGGGGCCTGATTTGTGCCCCCCTACATGCCACTATGTCCAATGACCATGCCCAGGGGACATAAGTCCCCTGGGCATGGCCATTGGGCAAGGGGGCATGACTCCTGTCTTTGCTAAGACAGGAGTCATTTCAATGGAGGTTCGGCGTCATAAAAAATGGCGCAAATCGGGTTGAGGCGAAAATTGGGCCTCAGTCTGACTTGCCCCATTTTTTGATGCTCAAGCTCCATTTTCCCCTACGCCGGCGCTGCCTGGTGTGAGTCATTTTTTTGGACGCACACCAGTCCGCAGCGCCGGCTAACGTCATTCAATAAATAAGGCACCCGCATGGCGCTTTGGAATGGCGTTAGCCGGCGTTAAAATTTTTCACGCACAACTGCGTTGGCGCAGTTGTGTGTCAAAAAGTATAAATATGGGCCTAACTCTTTTCCCTGCACTCCTGTTCCCCATGACCATGACTGATGCAGAATTTCCCCATGTCCAGTGTGCATGTGCATGCACAAAGTTAACACAATGTATATTTGATGGCATTTCACTATGGGTATTTAGAAGTGGATAGATGCAATGCCTGCTTATTTGGTCAGAAGCCTTCTTACAAGGACCTGCTAATGATGTATTACTTATGTGTCATCTGTATTACCCTGAGCTCAGTTACACCTTGCAATGTCCTTGCTGTAATGAGGATGGCCTATGAGCTACAGAGAGTAAACATTAAAATGCTGAGTCCTCCTCCTACAACTTGTAAAAATCTCTCCTACACTCATATTTGAACTCTGTATGAATGTCCCAGCAAACTGTGAGGCTGCACAGTCTTTGAGGGAATAATGGAAGGAATGTCTGAGATAGCCCTCAGTAATACCTCAAACTCATAAGCACAGTGGTCTCCTGTCATACCTGTCAGCCTTAGGGTGGTATTCCCCCAAACGTTCTGCCTTTATTCCTCCTGCTTTGCTGAATTATTTTTGTTGGCCTTAGGACCCTGTGAACTTTACCACTGATAACCAGTGCTAAAGTGTTTTCTCCTTTAGACATGGTGAAACTGGCTTACACCCAATTGCCACATTTAATTTACTTGCATGTTGCCAGTAAAGTGATGCTACAGGTACCCACGGCTGGTAAATTGAATGCTACTAATGGGTCTGCAGCACTGATTATGCCACCTACTTACTTAACCTTTTAAACATGTCTCAGGCAGGCCATTGCAGCCTATGTGTGCAGTTTTATACTGCTGTTTCAACCTGGAAAAATAAACTGCTTGCCAGGCTTAAAACTACCTTTGTAATGCATGTACATTGCCTCTAGGGTAGGCCCTAAATAACTCTTAGGGCAGGGTGCATTGTATTTTAAATGTTTGGACATTTAGGCCCATATTTATACTTTTTTAGCGCCGCATTTGTGTCGTTTTTTGATGCAAAATCAGCGCAAACGTACAAAATACCATTGTATTTTGTAAGTTTGCGCCACATTTGCATCATAAAATGAGGCAAATGTGGCGCTAAAAAAGTATAAATCTGGGTCTTACTTTTAATGTTACAAGTCCTGGTAGTCAAATCTCTTAAATTAATTTTTTCACTACTGCAAGGCCCACTTCTCCCATACGATACAATTGGGTTACCTTTTTTCATTTAATCAGTGATAACGTTTGGTTGGTACCTAGTAGGAATGTCATGTTTGGTGCCTGAGGAATTGTAATTTAAAGCCTACTTTAAAGTTATATTTTAAGTCACAATTCTGAAAAAAATACATTTAGAATTGTCTTGGCCTAACCATTTGGTGCCTGCAGCCTGTTCCTCCTGGGTCACATGACTAGGTGTAGTTGGCAGTTGGTCTTTGTGTACTCCTCACCGAGAGCCATACAATAAAGGATCTGGGTGTTGGCAGGATGGGCCATCCTGGGTTTATGAGGGGGCAGCACTGTCACTCTCCCATAGGATAAACTTGGGCTAGCAAAGAGAGGACTGTGCCTGTGGCTCCTGGCTTGTGGCTCCTGACTTGAGGAAAAGTCAATCCCAAGCCCCACACCAAAGAAGTGACTCCAAATGTCAGTCGGCTGACCCCCTGGAACAAGCGCTAGGGCTATGAAAGCTCAAGTAGCCTAAATTAGCAAGTCAGTAGTCACTTCTGGAGAATCTCCACTGACCGCCCCTGGGCGCTCAATGATCAATAGTTGCACCCAGGTCTGCCAACCCCGGGAGCTTCACCTTAGTCCAGATTGGTTACCCAAGAGGGACACTTCCACCCAAGGATACCTCTGTACCCACTGTGGACAAAGACCAGTAGCACAGCAGCAGCTGGCATCTACTGGCTCAAAGAGGACTTTAAGGGACTTCAATATCTGTAGCCAAATTTATCCCACCTGACCCATGGACTGAGGGCTAACCACAAGGATACCCCCATCGACACATAACACTCAGAGCATCCTTGGGCATCCTCCACCTGCATCTCTGGTTTCAGGACCACTCCATTAATGTCTATAGCAGTTGTGATGTAAAGTTCAGAACTGGACTAGAGAACGTTTCGGTGGCCACGTACCTGTCCAAATACTCCTTAATGGTCCCCTGACTTTCACCCTGCTAGATATGGTCAACCCAATCGGGCCAGAGTAGCCAAACACTACTCTTTCAAACTTTTCAAAACTTTTCAAACTCTACGGTTACCAATGCTTGTTTGTGGTTGTAACTAAAGGAACTGAGATTTACGCTTACTCTGAAATTCTATAACTCTGGAACCCTCTGGTGGATTTTGCTTATCTTGGGCTCTGAAAATTGGTGTCAAACTTCTTTCGTGTTGTGTGATTTTCTTATTCCATTGTTTGGTGCTTCTAAATGCTTTACACTAGGGCCTTTGTTTAAGCCCTGCTGTTCAAGCCACAGCTACCCATGGTTGAGCTACAGGTTTTGCAAATGAGCCTGACTGGACCCAAACCAGTTTTGCAAGTGTATTACACAATAATGTCGTACAATCGTACCATATAACACACCCTAATTCTCACAGTGTTATTCGCTAATAAGTGTAGCATTATTTGTCAAATCCACATGAAGTTTAGCAGATATCTAAATTGATTTGTCTTCTGTGGTATGGGAAGTTTGATTCAGCTCCATCCAGGGTGGGCAAGGTTAAAATGAAGGGTGGTTAAAATGTTTTTTGCTCCTGTAGTCTATTATAGGCCTGTGGTATCAAAGCTGGAACTGGGAATCATAAAAATAGTCTATAAGCCCTACAAATGATAAAATAACAAATATTGGGCCAGGCCACAGGCCAGGCTCTATGATCAGATCTTGTGGACAGTGACAAAGGGCATACTCAACAGGGCTCATCAGTATTTATGTATCAATGTATATGGTATTTCTACATTGCAAACCCAGTCAAAAGGCAGCTGAGCACTGTACATGGTAAAATTCAAGCATATGCGCAAAGAGAAATAAGAGAGGAAGTTGGGTTGCAGATGGTTTATGCATTGTGAAGTAGTTTTCTTTAAATAGGTCATTCTTCAACTCTTCACTAAACTGGAGCAGGCTTGGGGCAGTCCTAATGGATAAGGGGATGCTGTTCCAGATCCTGGGCAAAGGGCCAGCTGTAGCACTCATATTTGGTGCCTCCTCCAACCCAATTGTCTCCTTCACCATGGATTCCCTCACTAACACCCTCCTACAATGCCCCTATCTCTCCATAGCTCCTCTCTCACATGCATTTAATTGGTTTTATAGCACTATTCATAACAGTGTAGGATGTCAGAGCACATTACATCACACACATTATACTAAGAAATGTAATCATACACGTGCACATCAGCCTGTAGGAACTGTTACATAACATAATGAAGATTACAAGGTGTAAGAATCACATCATCCGAACGAGTGCCAGTGTATTTTAAGAGTGCTTAGTCAGCAGAAGCACAAACTAAGAATTTAAAATGTACCTCAGTGATTGGGGTTGGTTTTACTAATAAGAATGTAATTATACCCAAACAAACCCTTCTTTAACAACATTAGAATAATGAAAGACAGGGGGAAACATACTGTTCTAAGCTATACCATGCCCTTTGTATGCAGCTCTTTGATGAACGTTCATAGGTTACTGTACTATATTTGGATTGCAACTTATGAACTGCAAGTAATCAAAAGGATCTTTCTGACAAAAGCAGCAAAGTTATTTCTAAACACAGTACCCACGGAGCTCAGCCCTAGGAGCAGATTCACTGATCACACCACCTTAAGGCCAGCTCTGCATGGATGTATAGATGTAAAAGAGCTGTTGTCTTGCTGTGTACTTTTTAATACTTTTTAGTCTGTGGTCTGACCATGTCCTGGCTGCAAGTGTCTTGAGAACCACCACAGATGGTGAGCTTGTCTGCAAGCTGGAGTGCTGGTCATGATGGCTTTGTAAAGGATGCAGCTAGTTTTGAAGATGGCGAGGACCAGCAAAAGGAGCCAATGGAGTTCCATCAGGATGGGGGTGATTCATTGTATTTCTTCAGGCTCTGAATGAGATGTGCTGCTGTGGGTTGGGTGCTTGCAAGGGGTGGTCTTAGACCTGTCTGCCTCAGGGTGGTCTTCCCCTGATCTTTTTGCCTCTCTTCCTCAATGGTGCTGGGCCTTTTTTGCTGGCCTTAGGACTCTGAGCACTCTACCACTATTAACCATTGCTAAGGTGCATGTGCTAACACCTTAAAACTTGGTAACATTTGCTTATCCCCGATTGGCATATATAATCTATACATGTGCCCAGGGTCTGTAAACTAAATGCTAGTGGGCTTTTAGCAATGATTGCGCTGGTTGCAATTCATACTGCCATTTGTACCAGGCAAAATAAAGCTGTTACCAAGTCCAAACCTTCCCTTTTGTACACATATGTCACCCCTAGGGTAGGCCTCGGACATACCAAAGGGCAGAGTGCAGTGTATCGTAAAGGTAGGATATGCACTGTTAGGTTTTATATGTCTTGGTAGTAAAAAACTCTACAATTAGTTTTTCACTACTGCAAGACCTATATTTCCCATAGGATAACGCTGAAGTTGCCTCAGTACACCTTATAAGTGTAGCTTCCAAATGGGAAGAGGTTACTCCTTTGTGTTTGGTCCCTTTAGAATCACAATTTCAAATCCTAGCTTACGTTAAATTCAGATTTTAAATTGCAATTCTGAAAATGCCACTTTTAGAAATTTGCCATTTTCTTGCCTTAGCCATTGGATACATGCAGTCTGTCTCTGCTCACATGGTTGGGTGGATCTGTCAGTTGGGCTTTGTGTATTCTTCCTAGACAGCCACGCACAATGGAAGATTAAATGTAAATTAATGGGTCATCCTGGGCAGGATGGGAGGGAGGAGTTGGACACAGCCTCACTTACACCTGAATAGGCTGTGTCCTGTCCACACACAAAGGGCTTAACAATCCTATATTTTCACTACAGCCAGCTTGGAGCCAGGGCAGGGGAGGGAGGGGATTCCTTGCACTTCAAAGCCACTGTCTAGAAGCTTCTCCCACCTTCCAGAACCAAGGCACCAAAGTATACTGGACCCAGATATCATCACTTCAGTACACTTCTGGACCTAGGGATACTCTGCCAAGGGGAATTACTGTTGTGCTGCTGAAGGACTACCACTCTGCTGGACCGCTGTTTTGCTGGACTCTTCTTTTGCTGTGCTGAACTGTAAAAGCTGCCCTCTTGCCAGGGGGGAGAAGGACTGGACCTGCATCTCTACAACACAAAACCCAGAGTGACTCCAAGGACTAGCTTGCTGGTCTCCTGATCTGAAGTCTCAACGACAGAAAATACTTCCAACCACCCTGCTCCTGCCATCTCAGACCTGGAACCTTGGAAGTGAGCCTGAGGTGTTTTCTACAGCTGAACCAATGTATCATCTGCTGCGGGAGCAGAACTGATGCATCACCACCACTTTGTGGGTAAGAACCAATGCAACAAAACTTGCGTCACTGCTGCACCTACATCAGGAGACCGACCCATCGCCTCCAGAAGGGCCGATGTGGAAGCTTTCCTTGGTGCAAGATCCTCGCATCCCTCATCGATGACAGCCTCAACATCACTCCTACTGTGTGGATTGGAACCAACTTGACCTCACTGTGCATCCTCGACACTGGTCTTCACATCACAAACCCTGTCTTCAGGATCCCCGATGTTGACAAATTAAGACCTTGTACTACAGTCATGCTGCATCTCAGAATCGCTGCATCGCCTCAGCTGTGCAATGCCTCTCAGCTTAGGACCAATCCAACTCTCTGCAACCAGGATTTAAGGTACTTTGGTTCAGTGGGCTCAGTCAGGTCACCATAGCTGGCCTGCACCCCATCGCAGTTGGCCTGAACTTTTGACTTTGTTCCGCTCCAGTGCAACCACATATCCCCAGTTGGCACTTCTGGCCTCTAAATACAATGCTACAGTTTCTTCTTTAAAAATTCCTAACTCAAGTTTTACTTTTCGGATCTTTGTCACTTAGGTCTTGTGTTATTTATTATAATCGACTCTTGTTTTCTAACCTGGTGTTGGATCCTTTTAGTGTGGTTTGTTTACTGTTTTAGTGTTTGAATTGGTGCACAAATACTTTACACACTTCTTCTAAGTTAATATTGACTGCTCTGTGCCAACCTACCAAGGGTTTGAGCACAGATTAATTTAAGGTGTGCTTGTGCTTACCCTGATTAGGTTTGTGGTTGCTGCTTGAACAGGGCTCACACCCTGGTCAACCAACAAACCAATTTCCAACAGGTGTCCTATGGAGGCCGTGGAGTAAGGCATTACATCCCTCGAGATGCAAGAGTATGAAGGCTTGGACAGCAGTTCTGAAGTCATTATGTGGAGGAAACAGTTAGATTTTCTTTAGAAGGGAGAGTTAGTATCTGGCTGCCCTTATATTTTTTGCCACTTTGTTCCTTGAGGGTGATGTTGGTGTCCAGGGTGAATCCAAGTGACTTGTCAATGGGTGAAAGTTGGAGCTTGAAGCTGTCAAGGTTCATGTCACTGAGCCAGGTTTGCCTTATCTTGTTTTTTGTTCTTGGCAAAGAACAGCAATTCTATCTTGGATCCAGGTCTGGATCATGTGCAAGCAGTGTTTCAGGTGTTGGATGTCTGAAGCAGAGGAGACTTTCAAGTAGAGATGTGTATCATCGCCATATTAATGCTTCTTTCTGCTGCTATCTGTGAGTAAACCATAAAGTAGCTTGATGTAAAGGATGAAGATGACAAAAGGCTGTGTGGAAGCCTGGGGCATTCCACAGGTAATGGGTATCTTTTAGGACCTCAAGGTGCCCATGTGAACAAACTGGGGGCAGCCAGAAAAGTAGGAGATTAACCAATAAGGGACATGGTTTTATCTTTCCTTCTATGTTGACCTTGGTGTGTTGGTAGGATACTTAGTAGGAAGATAGGAACGGCAAAGGTGATGGTCCTATCCAAGGGTGGTTTGCATTGGATTGTTGGTGATTTTGAGAAGACAAGTTTGAGGATGTGGCTTTAGGAGTGTGTTGGTTGTGTGACATGCTATACAGTGCTTAATTTGTATTAAAAACATGCTGGTGCCCATAGCTCTCAGACGAATCACGCAGCTGCTGCAATTAAAACTGTGAGCACAGAATACTGAGACAGCGTAATCCAAAAGCCATCTTCGGCCTCTTTAACCTATTTACAGCCACTCCCTGCCCTTCAGCTCACTTTTACAGTTTTCTGCTTTCTGCCTGTGTGACGCTTTTTCATTTTTCTCTTCATCCGTCTTTCCCATATGTAGTTTTTGCTCACAGTAAATGCCTCATGAAGAAAAATAAGTGCCGGCACTCAAAAATAAGTGCCAGTGCCCCGCACCGGAAACCACAAGCACAAATTAGACACTGATGCTATACCACATTGAGTGTGTCGATTAAGTTGAAGAGGGTGTCTCTTGTTTTTTTTTTAGCTTGTGTTGCCTGGGAGGTTGAAGTCATCCAAGAGGGTGGTGTGGGCATGTCAGAATGAAGACCAGGCAATATGGCCAACCCCCACTGCACATAGCAGAATGTCACATGCAGTGAGAGAACAGCTGGATTTAGAATATGATAAATAAAACCTGAAAATCACTGAAGAAAACAAAGGGTAAGAAGTAGTTATGGCTGGCTTTACTTATAACATATGCCTAAAAAATATTACAGAAAGTAATTGTAAAAAACACATTTAAAGTGAAGGTATGGTTACAGAGCAAATCCTAAATCCCACTGTAACATTTCAGTTATGGTTAGGTAAACTAACTATAACTGGTGCCCCTATAATGCACTGCTTATGAGCTCACATATGATAACTCTCATTACGTACTAAACAACATAATTGATGAGATAACTGATAAGCTTTCAAATTACATCATTCATGACACCATTGATTACCTCAGTAATGACAACATCCAACACTGCTAATGTCACCAGTAATTTTGAGTTTTAGAACTTTTGATGCTAATCCTGCAAAGCCCATTGAGGCCCATTGAAAACCATGGTGTGCCTCCTTTTAATGCCTGCTCTAAGCAGACGTTAAAAGTGCCAAAACAAATGACACAAATAAATCTCTTAGATTTCTTTGCACCATTTTTTCGCCCCCTTGCATACATTATGGCAGGTGCAGACATAATGCAGCGCAAAAGGTTACAAAATGTTGCAATCCATGCATTTCACCACTTTATAAATTTGGCGTGGCTATTTTGTCCTTTTTGGACCACTTTAGCATGTGCACATGCGTGTGCTTGTGTGTGAGAGAGAGAGAGAGACTCAGAGAACGTGAAAACGAGCGTATGGTTGAAGGGATGAGTGAGTGAGTGAGTGGATGGATGCCATGGGATGGGATAAATGAATGAATGGCCGAGTGCATGGCTTGCAAAGAGTATAGAAGGCTGTTTGAATGTTTTATTAAAGGGTTCAAGGAAAGCTGGATGAGGATGAGTAAGAGCATGAATAGATGCATAGAGGTTATACCTATATTGCAGGCTGAAGCTTCAGAGAATAATAGTGATATTGCGCTGAAAGAATGACAAAAGTACAATATTATGCTATTTCAAGCATATCACCATGGTTGTGTAAATCGACGCAAAGGTTTTCTCCAGTTCAACAATTTACAATAACAGCACAAAAATGTGTAATTGAGGCAGTGTAAGTGGGAAGTCAACTTAAACTGTAAGCTGTAAACAACACCCGCTGAAAATTCAACAGGACTCTTCTCTCACCAGCAGTGGCCTGCACCTCTACACATGTGAAAAGGAGCCTCTCTTTTTTATCAGTTTTCCTTTGAAACAAAACTGTAAAAACAAAAGGGAATATTGACTGTTTCAGCAGATATGCCCCATTTCTGGACCCTGAAACAGAGTAAACTACCAGATAATTTTTAAATTTACATGGTGTTAACAGTGGTCTGGGGACAACACAGGCCCTGCTAACACGCCCCAATCTAGATAATTTATTCACTCTGGGACTCGTTTTAGGACGATGAATCTTTTGACCCTGATTGAAGTCTCCTTAAGACGAGATAACTAGTCAACATGTCAATCAATAAATCAATAACCTCTTTAATATTCACAATAGCATGTCAATCAAAGTAATCAGTAACGTCAATAAAATTGAAACACACCATGAACTTTCAGTCATGAATAACCACACAGAATTTAGCACGATTTATTATATTTATTCCCTATTGGTTACAATTCTACTAGCAAGTTTATTAGTCTCAAAACCAGAAAACACATCAACATTGGCATACTATGGCAACTCGAATAAGATTTAATCAAAGCAAAGATCATAAACATTAGAACATAGCACGACGTCAGCATGGGTTAACTTTAGCAGATTATCATTGGCGCATTATTCAACCAAGAATAGATTCAGTCATTTTGTCTATTTGCATCCATTTAGTGAATTCCTTAACTAACCTCGAATCAGCATTAGCATGTTGGACTTAATGCAAAACAATTTAGCAACACAAATTTAAAAAACATCTAACTATGGTCTCTATCAAAATGTAGCAGTTGGTACCTAGATAGGAAAGGCAAACAGACAATACAATTTCATCATCATATAGTTACCCTCCGTAATGGGTCAGCATACAAAGTCAGTCTTCGTCCTCAGGACATCAGTTGATTCGCCACCAGCCAGGAAACACAGCAAAGTTCAGTAAGACCGGGCAAAAGGGAATACCTCCCTCATAAGGAGGAAAATCGGGCAAGGCAAAGTAAGTGAGGATGGTTTGCAAAGTTCAAACAGCAAAGTCTTTGGGCAGAGTAACAAAGTGGTTGGGCAATGGAAAAAGGCACACAATGGCTCATTTCTCCTCGTGCCCAAGAATTTTATATCAATCTTGTTGTACAGTCCCCTAATTTCCAATTGGGCAAGTTTTGGAGCATCATTATCTCCATCCAATAGTCCATTGGTCACCTCATTACGATTGTCACCCCATAACAGTTCTCACATAGTTTATTGGTTCCTGGGTTTGATGCCTCCAACGGGTAGAATGTCAGGTGAAGAATAAGTGACATTTGTTACTCAAGTCAGTAGTTCCATTGTCTTCCCTAGTCTAAGTGACCTTGTACCTGTTTCGAATTACTCTGTTGCGCTCCACAAGAATGTCTCCTTGAGCAAGTCGGGTTCTCATGAGAAGATTTACTACGGTTACACACACATCTCTAACTTCTGGAAAAGTACGGCTTGATGTCCTTCAGCAAGTCAGCACACTGCACGTTAGAAAAACACATTTAATATGAAACCGGGCAGCTAGGCCCGACTCATGCTAACTAAGGCCTAGTGATTAATTAGCAAAACCTTAACATAAAACTCTTAATACTAATACAAAATCATACATTAGTACATTAATATCTCATTATTAGTCAGTTTCACTAATCATAATATACATTGGTGGCCACCCCCCGTGGGCTCATTTCAGCACACGTTTAGTAAAAGCACATTAATACATTTTCTATGCGGCATCATTATGCATTCATTCATAAACATTTCATATTAATTTTGAATATAAAACTACACTCCAACAGCCCCACCAGAAGCATCATCTTTATCTGTCCCTACTGTGTGTCTGTAACCCAGTGACACTGCTGGTGAACTATGGACCTCACTGAACAGTGAGCAGACGTGTGGTAGTATAACGTCTCTCACTGAGTAGAGTTTATTTTAATGATTATGACACTGGCCACTGGCACCTATACAAAATAATGAAATTAGCAATGATTCCTGGGTACCATAGATTCATATACCAAAAGTTACAAGTTAAAAAGTCATTAACCAATTATTTTTTGGATGACATTCAAAATCAGTATTTTTAAATGATTGTTGGGCTTTGTTGTTATACTAGTCCTGTTTAAAGTTCACATCTAAGTGCATTCACTTCTTTACAATGGCAAGTCTGACAGGTTTTCTTTGTAAGCCTGGGAACAAATGGCTAATAGCAGGCATCCTTGCTGTTCATATCTCTATAAGTATTAGATTGTTTTCCAATGTTCATACATAATAGGACAGAGAGGGTGACTGTAATAAATGGTTAAATTAGACATTTTTGGAATTGGAAAGCACAACAACATCTTCTTCAATAGTAATGCTATAAATTAAAAGCACTCCTCACAGTGAAGCAGAGGTGCACATATACTAAGCAGAATAGGTATCTTCAAAACCTTTTTTTGAAGACTTGAGTGATACTGGTCTAATAGACACGACATATTTTTTTTGTAGACTGTGCCACAGAGGAGTCAAGAAAGTAGTATGCATTTGTCATTAAAGTTTTACGCCTTTTGTACATTTATAATAATCTATCTGTCAGTAAAGCAAAATCATTAGCCTTAGCTTCAGACGAGATGTATAAAATCGTTTTGTAAAGTTGTGGAATATCACAAACTGGTTTGAGGGATGCCGCTAGGTGGCACTGCAGCTACTGATAGCGAAATGGCTAGGCAGTTTCACAGAGGGAATGAAATGTTAGCGTGAAGCTGCAGTACTATCAACCGGCTCCACTGTATCGGAGAAATGCTCCGGGGCGCATGGGCGTGACAGAAGCACTACGCTTGTGTCACCGAAGGACTGAGAATATACAGAAGCAATATTCATGAAACCAAAGTATATTTAAAAGATACTCCCAACCAGGGGCTTAGCTTGGTTAGTATGATGGTAGGGAGGAGCAGAGCTTAATTTGTAAATAAAAACGTGCGGGGCCGAAAGCCGCCCTCTGAAACGCGCGGCTGCTGCAATTAAATGTGCGAACATGGAACACTGAGGCAGCGTAATCCTCCCTCCCACTTGACCATAATGGGACCCCTAGGACCCCTGAATAAATCATTATTTGAATCGGAGGACCACCACTGACATTACTGGAAGTGGAGGCCCCAAACCTAAGCATTTTGGATGATGTGAACTGAAAAACTGTACACAAAGAATACAGAAAGAAGGTTTCATCAAACAAATTCACAAATAATGAAATATTTCATTTAATTCACAAACATAAAACAATTGGTGCTTTTCTAAATTCAACTGAGCCGACCCATTGTCCATACTGTATTCTGTTTAATGCACTTGCACTGCTCCCACAAACCAATCTGAGGATTCTACCTTCATTTTCAGCCTCCAATTTCAAATGCCTTCACAGTCACAGAACGCATTGAATAAATCAAAAAGCATCATTTAAAATCCGAACTTAGACTAAAACCTGTCTCTTTATTGCATCCGCCAGTTAACCTCCTTATTAAACCAATTTTCAATACAAGGTGACTCTTTTGTTTGATTCAGAGCATGTGAAACAAAGGTAATCGTAAACTTCAAATTTACCTCATTTACTGTGCCATAGTCTTTGCAGGTTCTTGACTCAATACTCTTCTTAGGCACGAATGAAAGTGGCTAACGCTTCAAATGTCAATTTAGGCTTCTAGACACATTTTTCTGTATGTATGCTTTCAGAAGGCCATTCATTTGTTTTGTTACTCTGCTCAACTGGACTATTATCTGTGCAGTGGTAAAAACAGAAACTCTTTCTGATTGAAACCTACTGGGAAATTGAATATCAACAAGACGAAATTGACTCTGATTGATTACATTTGAAAGGAAACATCAGCATGCAATCCAATACCTTGGAACTCCTGCAAGAGGCAGAATTATGGGGGATTCAGTCCCCACCTTATCGATTCTTTTTTTCTAAATCAGAGGTTTCTACTTGAAAATATAAACATCTCTGACTTTTGTTGATCAGCTTTGAAATAAAAGTGATTGTCTATTCATGTTATCAGTTGCATCACTGGGTCAGCACAGGGCCAAGTGTCTTGTTCTAAAGAGATCACTAACAAGACTTTGCTCAAAAGTTGACTGAAGTCTCATCCACCCTTTTTGTTGTTGCCCAACCCTATCAGAAGGGCATCAGAAGTCTAACAAACCCAGTGCCATCGACTGATGTTGGCAATGATGAAGATGTTGGTGAACTGGTCGCGTATTATAAGGTATTAGGTTGTCCACAATTCTCAGTATCATCAACACTAACAAAGATTACCATGTGCTGCATGGAGGTCGTTCCAAACATTCACATCAAGGACCCCTGATGTGCTGTGAGATAACTCTCAATATGACAGGGACACTTGTAATATAGGTTCTGTCAATTCTTCTCCAACTCCATAGGTGGGTCATTACTCCACCAGAAGTTTCACCATGCTGAATGGAATAGCTGCACAAATAGCCAGAGACTTTCGTCCCTACATAATTGTCATAAAAATACTTGGGAGATTTATTGTTGTTGCTGAGTGAACTGATGTAGGTTTGAACCTATTTCAGTAAAATCTACTACAGTCCCGTTTACCATGACAGTGGTGAGAGAATTGTTTGTACAATTTGTTTTTCCTCAACGTAAAAATAAAGTAGGGCACAAGGTTATGGAGTTGTTGCAACTAGAAGCAGTAGCATTATAATGCCCTAGAAATTGAGGAGGGCTTTTTGGTTTACTTTGATCATAATTTTAACTTTATTCGAACCTGTTGTTAAATAACTACAGGTCCTATTCACAAAGGTAAAGTTCCATATGAGTAAATGTATGGGCCTGATTCACAAAGATAACTTACACCTTTGAATACGTTTTCTACTTTTTGGCTAGTTCAAAGTCCAAGTGTAAAGTTACTCCAAATGTGTAACTTTCATGTCTCCATCAAATAAAAGGGCCTGGGGCTATTTGTAAACTGCATGTTGTATTATGTTTTTGCAGTACTACTACATGTACTACAAAAAGGAAGGGGTTACTCGCAAAGGTAACTTGCCCTTTTGTGTAATATAGATGTGTCATTTACTTTTACTACTTTGGGCTATTCACAAAATTTGAATGTAAAGTTACTCAAATATGTAAGAATAAATCACATCTATAAGGTAGTCAAAAGTTACTTTTGTGAATAGCCCCTGCAGTTTGTCAGTAGCCCTCGCGACCTTCAGTTTGGTGGAGGCATGTAAGTTACACTTCTGGAATTTGTAAGCAGCTTGAGAGGATGATGTGATCATTTTGGAAAGGCAATAGGAATGCGCGCTCTCCTGGGGTTTGACATTGAGGAGGAGATCATCCTCCAACTACAAGTGGTAGAAGATGTTGAAACAAGGTCTAATTGTCGGAGCCTACCTTAATTTCTGTCCAACATGAATAGAATGAAGTTTAAATTGTTGAGCAGGTCACACTAGAGGTTAAAACATACATTTACAATGTAATGCTTAGTCAAGAAAGGCCTGCCAAGAGGATGTGATTCCATGGACGTACTATTGAGCAAAAACGTTCAAGACCCCTGCCCCAAAGGAGAAGAATGCAAGCATTATAATTTGCTATATTCAGTCTTATTAACTATTAACTACACTCCATTTCCCTGGCCAGTCATGATACTGAATGGTTAAAGAGCTGTTAGAAATGGGGTCTTTGGTTGGCAGTCAGGTTACCCCATGTCCAAGCAAGGACCCTCAATCTAGTCAGGGTAAAGGAGAACAAGCCTTAGTTAACCTCGCTCACCCCCTTGGTAGCTTGGCACAAGCAGGCAGGCTTAACTTCAGAGTCTAGGTGTGAAGTATTTGCACCAACACGCACAGTAACTCAGTGGAGACACTACAAAATGACACAACACAGGATTAGAAAAATAGGTAATATTTAAACAAAACAAGACCAATATGACTAAAATCCACCATATACAAGTCAAGTCAAGTTATGAATTAAAAGCAAGAAAGTCTTAAATACTTAGAAAACAGTGCTAATGCTGTTAGCTTGAAAAAGTACCTGGTTTACGTCAAAATAACACTGCACGGGCGAGTGTGCGTCAGAAAAGGCCAGCGATGCGTCGATTTCTCACTCGCAAGTGAGAGCGTGCATTGTTCCTCCTCCGGTCGGGTTGGTGTGTGTCATTTTTCCTCTCCACAGGAGAGCGATGCTTTGAGCCGGACAGGCACCTTGGGTCCGGGCAGGCTTTTTGTCATTTTTCCGCACCCAGCGATGTTCACGTTGAAAATCCTGCCGCACGGTATCAGCAAAACCGTGCTATGTGCGTCGATCTTACAGCAGTGATGCAGGTAGTGCGTACATTTCAGCCACAAAGCCGGGGGCACGTCGTTTCTCAGCCATGTCTCAGAAGATGCATCAAACTTTTCCCCACACGGCGGTCTGTGCGTGTACTTTCAGTCTAGGTCTGCTAGCTTCATCTTCCAAGGCCCCAGGAACTGGATAGGGCACCACTTGGCAGGGCAGGAGTCTAGGCAGAGAGTCCAGGTGATGGCAAGCTCAGGACAAGCCCTTGGAAATTTCTTCACAAGCAGGAATGCACAACAAAGTCCAGTCTTTGTCCCCTTTCACCAGGCAGAAGCAGCAACTGCAGGATAGCCCCACAAAACACAGTCACAGGTGGGGCAGCACTTCTCAACTCTTTTCCAGGCAGAGGTTCCTCTTGATATCAAGAAGTGATCTAATTTTTTAGGGCCTGAGTGCTCTTCTTATACCCATTTTGGCCTTTGATGTTGGCCTACTTCAAAGGAAAGTCTCTCTTGTTTGTGAGATCCTGCCTTGCTCAGGCCAGGCCCCAGACACACACAAGGGGTTTTGGAGACTGCATTGTGTGGGGGCAGACACAGCCCATTCAGGAGTAAGTGACCACTCCTCCCCTCCCTCCTAGCACAGATGGCTCATCAGGATATGCAGGATACACCCCAGCTCTCTTTGTGTGTCTGTCTAGAGAGAGGTGCAAACAGCCCAACTGTCAAACTAACCCAGGCAGGGAATCCACAAACAGGCAGAGTCACAGAATGGTTTAATCATGAAAATGCCTACTTTCTAAAAGTGGTATTTTCAAACACAAAATCTCAAAACCAACTTTACTAAAAGATGTATTTTTAAATTGTGAGTTCGGAGACTCCAAGCTCCACATGTCGATCTGCTCCCAAAGGGAATCTATGCTTTGATCATGTTTAAAGGCAGCCCCCATGTTAACCGATGAGAGAGATAGGCCTTGCAACAGTGAAAAACGAACTTGGCAGTATTTCACTGTCAGGACATAAAAAACATGTTAGTATATGTCCTACCTTCAACATACACTGCACCCTGCCCATGGGGCTACCTTGGGCCTACCTTAGGGGTGTCTTACACCCAGAAGCACACCAAAGGACCTTTTTCCTGCCGCACCTGCAACTTCACCTGCAACAGAACAACGAAGCCAGCAACAACCAACACAAACCACCTGCACTGCATCTTCCTCAACACACGCTCCGCACGAAAGCACGCCATTGAGCTCTGGGACCTGCTCGACACCGCCGCCCCAGACGTAGCCTTCCTAACCGAAACCTGGTGGAACGACTCCTCGGCCCCAGACATCGCCATCGCCATCCCTTACGGCTACAAGATCACCAGAAGAGATCGCACCAACGAATCGGCGGAGGAATAGCCATCGCCCACAAATCTACCCTCAAGATCCACACCCACACGGACGACACCCTCAAGACTGCCGAACACCTCCACTTCCAGATTCACACGGACCCCAACACTACCCTCAGAGGAACCCTCATATACCGTCCTCCAGGACCAAGAGCCCCCTTCAGCGACACCATCTCCGACCTCGCAAGCACCCACGCCCTCGCCTCTTCAGACTACATCCCCCTGGGAGACCTCAATTTCCACCTGGAGAACAACAGTTACGCCAACACCGCATCTCTGACCACCAACCTCTCCAACCTCGGACTCCGTCAACTGGTCAACACACCCACCCACATCGCCGGCCACACCCTTGACCCACTCTTCACTGCAAGCAACCAATTCTCATTCAGCCACACCTCCGAACTCCACTGGACCGACCACCACTGCGTCCACTTCACGTTCAAGAAAAACACCGAACACCACCGCACCCCTCTACCGCCTCACCGCCGCGGGGAAAAGTCACCGAAGATCAACTAGCCAGCACCCTCGCCAAAAACCCACCACCCGACCCCACCGACCCGGACTCTGCCGCTATCAACCTCCAACAATGGATCCTCAACTGCGCCAACATCCTAGCATCACTCAAGAGACCCACTGTCAACCAAGAAAAGAAAAAAACAGCCTGGTTCACAGATGAACTGACCACCTCCAAATGCACCTGCCAGAAACTCAAGAAAAAATGGATCCTCAAGCGCACACCCGACAACCTTGCTACCCTCAAGGAAGCCAACCGCGAACACCACCAACGGATCCGACTCGCCAAACGCTCCCACTTCACAGAACGCCTTAACAACAACGCTCACGACTGCAAGGAACTCTTCTGCATCGTGAAGGAACTCTCCAACCCCAACGCCAACGTCAACGACGTCCCTCCATCGCAGAAACTCTGCGATGACCTCTCCACCTTCTTCTACCAGAAAATCGCAGCCATCCACGACAGCTTCAACACCACACCTAAGCCAGACCCCACCAACTCCTCCCACGCCGACCGCATCACCACCTGGACCCAAGTAGACGACGCCGAAACCCTAAAGACCATGAACTCCATCCACTCAGGATCTCCCTCTGACCCCTGCCCACATCACGTTTTCAACAAAGCCGATGTCACCATCGCCCCCAAACTCCGCACGATCATCAACCTTTCCTTCAACACCGCTACCTTCCCAGACAGCTGGAAACACACAGAAATCCAACCCCTCCTCAAGAAACCTAAGGCTGACTTCAACGACCTCAAAAACTTCCGTCCGATCTCCCTCCTCCCTTTCCCAGCGAAAGTAATCGAGAAGATCGTCAACGCACAGCTCTCCCACTACCTCGAAGACAACTCCATCCTAGACCCTTCCCAATCCGGTTTCAGACGCAACCACAGCTCAGAGACTGCACTCCTCGCTGCCACAGATGACATCAGACAACAAATGGACAACGGCGAAACCTCAGCCCTCATCCTCCTAGACCTCTCCGCTGCCTTCGACACGGTCTGCCACTGCACCCTACTAAATCGCCTCCACGAAGCCGGTATCCAAGACAAAGCCCTCAACTGGATCTCCTCTTTTCTCTCCGACAGAACCCAGAGAGTCCGACTCTCACCCTTCCGCTCCGAAGCCACCAACCTCATCTGCGGCGTCCCCCAAGGCTCCTCACTAAGCCCAACGCTGTTCAACATCTACATGGCCCCCCTCGCACAACTGGCCCGCCAGCACAACCTCAGCATCCTCTCCTACACCGACGACACCCAGCTCGTCCTCTCCCTGACCAAAGATCCTCTCACCGCCAAAGCCAACCTCCACGAGGGACTGAAATCCATCGCCGAATGGATGAGCAATAGCCGCCTGAAACTAAACTCCGACAAGACGGAAGTCCTCATCCTCGGTCGCACCCCCTCGGCCTGGAACGACTCTTGGTGGCCCACCGCCCTGGGCCCCTCACCCACCCCAGCCAGCCACGCACAAAACCTCGGCTTCATCCTCGACTCCGCTCTCACCATGTCCAAACAGGTCAACGCTGTCTCCTCTTCCTGTTTTAACACCCTCCGCATGCTCCGCAGGATCTTCAAGTGGATTCCAACAGGAACCAGAAAGATGGTGACCCAAGCCCTCGTCAGTAGCAGTCTCGACTATGGCAACGCACTCTACACAGGCATCCCAACAAAAGACATCAAACAACTTCAACGCATCCAGAACGCATCCGCCCGCCTGATCCTCGACATACCCCGCCGATGTCACATCTCCCACCACCTGAAGGACCTCCACTGGCTCCCCGTGGACAAGAGGATCACCTTTAGACTCCTCACCCACGCACACAAAGCACTACACGACACCGGACCCACCTACCTGTACACCAGACTCAACTTCTACGTTCCCTCACGCCAACTACGCTCTGCCAACCTTGCCTTCGCCATCGTCCCCCGAATCCAGCGCAAGACCTCTGGCGGCAGATCCTTCTCCTACCTCGCCGCCAAGACCTGGAACTCACTCCCGACCTCACTACGCCAGACCCAGGACCTCCTCACCTTCAGGAGACTCCTCAAGACATGGCTCTTCGAACGATAGCAGCTACCCCCCCTCCCCGCCCCAAGCGCCTCGAAACCCTAACGGGTACATAGCGCGCTTTATAAATTTTATGATTGATTGATTGATTGATTACATTTAATAAAAGGGAAGGTTTAGGCCTGGCAAGTGGGTACACTTGCCAAGTCGAAATGGCAGTTACAATCTGCACACACAGACACTGCAGTGATAAGGTCTGAGCCATCAGGGCTACTAATGTGGGTGACACAACCAGTGCTGCAGGCCCACTAGTAGCATTTGATTTACAGGCCCTGGCACCTCAAGTGCACTGTACTAGGGACTTGCCAGTAAATCAAATATGCCAATAATGGAAATCCAATTACACATACATTTTACATTGGAGCACTTGCACTTTAGCACTGGTTAGCAGTGGTAAAGTGCCCAGAATAACAAAAACAGCAAAAACATAGTCCAGCACACATCAATAACCAGGGAAACAGAGGCAAAAAGTTAGGGGAGACCACGCCAAGGATGCCAAGTCTAACAAGAGCATTAAGCGTTGAATCAAAAAATATTTTTTTTTTAGATAGGATCTCTTAGGCTGTGTTTTTCTGCAACGCTTGCTGTTACAGATGTTGCACTGATTAGTAACATGGCGCAGCTTGGTAGATGACAAAAGGCAAGGCTACCACATGTTTTGGGGCATATTTTCATGCCCCTTACCCTGCCGGTCCACCACTTTTTGTGATGCTCTGGCAGGGCAGAGTGCAGACCTATATCTAGGAAGGCACGCAAAGCCACTTTGCGTGGCTTTTCATGGCCTTTAAGTAAGGCAACACAGCGCAAGTTGTTGCGTTGCCTTACAGTGTTTCAGGGATAGGTTCCATGGGTGTTGCGGTGGGTGTCCATGCAACACCCATGGGTTTTGATGCACTCCCAGATGTACAAAGATCTGTAAACCTGGGAATGTGTCAAAACTGTGCCCCTCCCCAGGGCAGGTGCAACGACTCCTTGTTGTTTCCTCTTTTTATGTGTGCTACTTTCTGCAGCACACATAGAAAGAGGAAAACGCCTCTCTGGATTTCTTTTGTGCAGGAAGGTTCCACTTCCTGCACAAAACAATCCTGTCAACAATGCACCAGGGCAGGGGAAAAGCACAGGAATACATTGTATTTTGAAAATACAGTACATATCTGCCCTTTTAAATTGGCATAGGGCAGTGCAGCAGAAGGACATGTGGTGCTGCCCTACATTAATTCCTTGAGAATATGCCCCTTAGTTTTTTTGGCTAAGAAGAGTCTCTGAAAGAAGTGGCCACTCCTCATTCTGAAAGGAGCAGGACCAGTGGCAGCCTGTGCGAGGGAAAAGGTGTGGGTCTGCATGGTGCGGAGTGTGGAGGGGGGAGAAATAAAATAAAAAAATTAAAAAGAAAAATTCTTACCTGAATGCTGCGTCGAACTACTCTGCTCCGCCGTCCTCACTGCAGGCACAGGCTCCCAGCCTGCCCTGCGTCCAATCCTGATGCTGCTCAGAGCAGCATCAGGATTGACTGGGAGTTCCCAGCCAGGGAGTCTGTGCAGGCTTTCTCCAGACTGGCAACACAGTGCCGGGCTGGAGAGAGCACACTGTGCATGTCTGTTTGGCCTGCCCGAGACGGCTGGCCAAACATACATGTGCAGTGGAGGGGAGTGTTGAGCACTCCTCCTCCGTCCCCGTGACGACAATGGCCTCACCCCTTTTTTATACATAGTTTAATATTGTTTTGTACTAAAAGGTGTTGCAGCTGCTGCTGGCGGGGGGGAGCAACGCTCCTCTGCTCTAACAGAGGAGCTGCGCTTGATTAGGGCGAGGGGTTGAGGAGAAAATTCTGTGCTATATAACACTGTTGTAGGAGTATGGTAACAGAATATCGTTGCCAGACTTACGTCTGACATAACTATTGTGTTTTAAATAGCGTTTAAAATATATTGGTGTTAATAATATAAAAACTATGCCCAGTGGGATGATATTTATTGCAAACCATGTTTAGTTTACACTATTTATGCCAGATGACAATTCTTCAGGCAATATTCAGGCATACAACCATTGTAGGCCTACCTTTCCTATACTATGTGTTGGATAAGGAAGATAGAAGACTGACATAAGTCCACTGTTAGCTGAGTGAGAACTAGGCCCTGAAGGAATCACACACCGTGTTTCCTCCAAAAAGGAAGAATGACACTCGAACTGATGAGGCAATGTGTTACTTTTGTCTGATTGGCTGTGGTTTTGTGTATGGGGGTGCATAAGAGTTCAGAGCCTTCTATCAGCAGTTAGCTGTGAGGCAAAAATATGTTTCTGAGGGAGCAGGGTGGCTCTTGTGGGTGATGTCCTCAGGATAAATTGAGAGGCCTATGCCCACCAAGCCTGGCATGGGTGCCAGATCTCGTACCTGACATGATCTAAAGAAACCCAGGAGGTCAGGCATAATGCTTCATCAAGCCACTGTTCGGCAGATGAGTGAGGCTCCTGTGTCCAGTATCCCACCTTCATGAGTTGCACAGACATGCAGAGGATGAGGAGGATTTGCGGGACACATGTCTAATCTCTTCATTGTGGGCTGGAAGTAGGTGAAGCGCAGCCTGTCTCCAGTGATGCCCACCCATCCTACGGGAGAGTGACTGGGTGAAGGGCGGAGCTATAGATCCGTAGGGTGGTTTCCTCCTGTACTTCTTCGCATACGGTCACTGCCATATACTGATTTTTTGGTTTTGGAGTATGCAGAGCACAGTTCATAGGTGGACCATAGAGACACAAAGGGGGAAAGGGCCCTACTCCCCCTGGCAAGATTAAATGTTACCTCACTATGTTTTCAGCTTTGCTCCAGAGCAGGTGTAGGGTCTACCCTGATATACTAGCGAGGGATGAAGTGCCCATTCCTGTGATGGATTGAGAAGAAAATATGTTATCACCCTGGTGTGTATGAGCCACAACAGTCAAGAGTGAGGGACTAGAGGAACATTGTCTATGTTCACCCCTAATTGGAAGTTGTACTCCAATTCCTGGAACGCAGTAGTAATTATGTAGCACTATGACTCACAATTCGCCCGTGCAAGGAGTTAATTTGTTTCAGTTTGCTGTCATGAGGACTTGGTGAATATACAGTGTTTTTTTGTTCACAAAGTTAAGATGTACTGGTGCGCAGGGTTTCTTATGGAGCAACAAAAATACTGACATATTTCACAAGCTCTGAAATATTTTGTAGGTATTTTAAATCTAACACATTGAAGGTAAACTTCATCTTGTATCTTCTGTTGGTAACATGCTTCTGTGAGGTCTTGCGTAACTATGCTAACGCAATCTGTTCATGAAAGGGGCCCTTTTTAAATCATGATGACTATGATAATAATAATCACCTATATGGCATTGCAGTAGTAAGCTATTCCTTTTCTTGTCCCACATGACTGATTTTTTTTTATATTTTCTGCTGTGAATTATAAGCAACAAGCATGTGCTTTATGAATGACAGTACTTGTTTGCGCTTTTCATTAATAATACAATGGTTTGTAAGCAAATCATAACAAATGCTCTAATGTTGTATTTTTGTAAGTATCAAGCAAAACTGTTATTATATCCTGCCATACTTAATCTAGCATACCAGACCTACCGTACCAATCTACTGTACCTACCATACCTAACCTACCATGCCTACCTACACTAGGTAACCTACTATACCTACCTACTTAACTTAGTATAACAACCTGCCATAGCTAGGCAACTATACCCACCCAACCTACCGTACCTTACCAACATACCTATCACACCTAGCAACCGTATTTATCCATCATCCATACCTATGGTACTTAACATACCTTACCTAACCTGCCATACCTTCCATAACTAGCCTACTATACCTACCATACATACCTAACCTAGCATACCTATTCGTACATACACAATACCTCCCTACAATGCCCACCACAGCTACCCACGTACCTACCATATCTAGTTATCATACATACCCTGTCATACCTACCTGTCCTACTTACTACACTTAACCTACTCTGTATAACATACCTAGGCTCTCCTATATACCATAGCCTTCTAACCCGAACCTAACACTCCTAGCCTATCATAACCAAAGCAACATACCATACCCACTTACCTACCTTAGTGACTTACCTTCCGTAACTATCTACATTACATACCATACTTACCCTGCCAACCCACTATAGGTCCAGTAACCCACCTATCATTGTTTACCTACCTACCATATTTAACCTCCCACAAATACCTGACTACCATACCAAACATGCCATACCTAACCCATTACATCACTCCACAGCTACGAACAACACAACTGTTACATGAGTGATCGGAGTCTGCCACTTCCAATGCCTTCCCCTACCTCATCTGGGTCTACACTGCAGTGACTCACAGCAAGTAGGGGAATAGTGAGTGACACTGTGGCACCTCCAACTTCGGTGCCTCCCATTTGTCAGTCCATATACACGGATATCCGCTAACCTCAGCAGAGGCAGTCTGTCACAGCATCACTGCTGAGTCCTGTAGATATACCGCAGTAGGTCTCCACATGTGAGAACAATGTGCTCGGCAGAAGATAAGGGGTCGGAGATGAGGCACGCTGGGTGTTGAGAGTGGGTCGTTGGTATCAGCAGGATAACAGAGGATCTAATGTGCAGGGGCCATACACAATTAGTGAAAAAAAATATATATGTATAGTTATTAAAAAGATGGATGTCTTTCCCCTCAAGATTCCCAGTAGCCGCAGACATCTTGAACTGCCTTTAGTTGTCTACGATTTCCCTTAGAACTCTCTCGGTAAAAATCAGCCCTGTTTTTTGGTATCTACCCCTCTATAATTCTGTATATGTTTTATTCAGAGAACCCCAGGAGATTGTGGCATGAATTAAATAATTTGCGGCACCATAAATGGAAATTGTGCAGCAAACTATTGTGTTTTTGTGTCATTTTTTTGTGGAAAATTATTTTATGGACATTCATTAGCTTCTTCATGTTTACATCCAAGTGAACTAATAATTTTCCACATCAACGCCTCTTGGTGCCATGTTGTGGTCTAAAAGGCAATTTATATTATGTAAATACTCATGCAAAGGCACCATTTCCTTTTTCTCACACACCTGCTGTGGGTTCATGTGTTGAGCTGTAGTAAATAATATACAAGTCATCTTTAGTTAGTACATTAGTTTAAATTAAGGGCCATATTTATACTTTTTGACGCAAAACTGCGCTAACGCAGTTTTGCGCCAGAAAAATTAGCGCCGGCTAACGCCATTCTGAAGCGCCATGCGGGCGCCGTATTTATTGAATGGCGTTAGCCGGCGTTAGTCGACCGGCGCTGCCTGGTGTGCGTGAAAAAAAACCACGTACACCAGGCAGCGCCGGCGTAGGGAAAAATGGCGTTTGGGCGTCCAAAAATGGGGCAAGTCAGGCTGAGGCAAAAAAATCGTCTTAACCCGATTTGCGCCATTTTTTTTGGGCGCCCAGACGCCATTAACATGACTCCTGTCTTAGCAAAGACAGGAGTCATGCCCCCTTGCCCAATGGCCATGCCCAGGGGACTTATGTCCCCTGGGCATGGTCATTGGGCATAGTGGCATGTAGGGGGGCACAAATCAGGCCCCTCTATGCCACAAAAAAAATTACAAAAAAAAATTACCACAACTTACCTTTTCTTCCCTGGGATGGGTCCCTCCAGCCTTGGGTGTCCTCCTGGGGTGGGCAAGGGTGGCAGGGGGTGTCCCTGGGGGCTTGGGAGGGCACCTCTGGGCTCATTCTGAGCCCACAGGTCCCTTAACGCCTGCCCTGACCCAGGCGCTAAAATCCGGCGCAAATGCGGGTTTTTTAGTCCCGCCCACTCCCGGGCATCATTTTTGCCCAGGAGTATAAATCCGACGCAATAGCATCGGAGTCATTTTTTAAGACGGGAACGCCTACCTTGCATATCATTAACGCAAGGAAGGTGTTCACGCAAAAAAATGACGCTAACTCTATGAATTTTGGCGCTAGACGCGTCTAACGCCAAAGTATAAATATGGAGTTAGTTTTGCGTCGAATTTGCGTCGAAAAAAACGACGCAAATTCGGCGCAAACGGAGTATAAATATGCCCCTAAATGTATGCACATATACTTCAGTAGCATACTAGCTGAATGGCAAGTCCAAACTGTGCCCAGCTTGCATCCCATTAGTTAAATATAGAACATTATCCAATAAGCATTGGTAGTTTATCACTAAATACACTTAAAAACATCAGATGTTGGAGAATTCTCAAGAGTCCTGTAATGCTTGGGGCGTAAATATAAATTGCATGCCAGGTGCCGCCAACAATATCCTACTCCAGCTATTGAGATGGTTCAGAGCGTCTTCTCATAGGTTTTGGTCTCATTTGAATTGTCAGTGGGACTGGTACTTTCAAAAAGGTAATTTTGCACACGTTGTTTTCGAGAGAGTTGCATAGATGTGTTTATATTTACAGATATCACGCAGTGTAGGCTAATCCGCGAGGGCTGCTTATCTTGTTCATAAGAAAGTAATGCTGTCCTATAGAAAATCACTAATTTGTAGAGGAATGGTTTAATTGAAAACAATAAAAGCATTTCTCATGTATACTGAATGACAGAATTGCAAACCTTCATTCGTATGTAGTTCACATGGGATCTAAGGCACAATTGCTGACACAGGCGAATGCGCTGCAAGCTTTCTGTGACGCAAGTGTGTGATTTGCATTGATGCCAGGAAGTTATGGCTCTCCAGTCACACCACGAACAAGGGTAGAAGTAGCACGTGACGATGCGATCAGCGAAGAGAGTTCTGTGTGGATCCAGTCAGAGGTCAGGCAGCTCACATTTATTTAGGTCACTTATGGTATACACTCTGCTTGGGTCAATGGAAAAGACTAAGCACAACTGGAAGGTGATTCGGGCGTGTGGACGTTTTTTGGGGTGGAAGGTGTAATGTACTGACTGACTCGAGTACATTAAGGTGTTGTCAACGGTTATTGAATAATCACTCGAAATACTGGTGAAGGTTGTGGGCACAAAGGGGGTAGCTTATCTGGTCATCAAAGGCACGTGCCTCGCTCCACAGGGCTCCTGCGCTGGCTGCGGCCACTGCCCCGTTAGACCACACCCCTGCTTTATTTATTTGCGCGCCCTCGGATGCGAGAGCAGACCATTGTACATTCACAAATGAGGTGGGGACACCTCTCAACATACGGGGCTCACCAGCTCACATGAGTTGGCCTCGCCCAGCCAGATCTGCCAGTGTCACGTGGTCTGTTCCATCACAGACCTCCGACACTACATTCCTCCAAAAACATAACAAACAAAAAGAGACAATATGCTTACAGTCAACCATCAACTAAATGATCACGGAGACAAACTGATGGACAGGGATTACTTTGCAGATTGTATCTGGTTGCTTCAGCTCGACTTAACACCGGAATGGGATCCACCGAGCCCAGTGGAGACTCCAACGGTTCTGACGTGGGAGGCCTTTCCAGACAGCCCCCGGGAGCGGGTGGACAGTCCCCGCTAGTGGATGGAACGGGGAACGAGGAATCATCTTGGGGATCTACCACTCCGTCTGACGATCCGCCACCTGCTTGGAATACTCGCTTGAACATAGACACGTTCCGCGTTACGATTTCGCCTCCTCGCCTAGCCACTACAGCAGATCCATTCCGGCGGATGATCGTCCATGGAGTAGGGCTGTAGGTTGTGCGGAACTTGCTCCCCGTAGACGGGTTCTTCAGCAAAACCGCATCACCCACCGTGAGATCGGAGTGAACCGACTGTCGGTGTACACTGGCACGCCGATTAGAACTCAATCGCCTTTCCTGGGCTTGATGAGGACAGAGAGGTGACGGCACCCAAGAGGGGTAATGAGGTATAAGATCTACTGACGCCCTTTCAAAAACTACATGACTCGGAGCTCGATTGGTCGTGGAATGAGGTGTTTGTCGGTAGTTTCGCAAAAATGAATATAGGGCATAATCCATTGTTTGATGGTTGGCATGGGCAATCCGAATCACTTTGTTCAGGGTTCTCATGAACCGCTCCACCTCACCGTTGGCCTATGGCCACCTTGGAGTGATCCTCCGATGTTTAGTGCCAACATTGGCCAGGTACTCAGACAATTCCCGACTTTGGAACGGAGGACCGTTGTCTGTTTTGATCTCGGAAATGAGACCATGGGTGGCCATGACTTTCTCCAGGCTTGAGATCACCACATCAGCAGTGAGGGATGAAATAATCTCCACTTCTGGATATTTTGAAAAGTCATTGATGATGACCAAAGTGTGTCTACCGTCTGGGAGGCTGCCAAAATCGAGGCTCGCCGATGCCCATGGACTTGCTGGGGTGGGCTCAGTCTCTACAGGCACGGGCCTTGGTGGTTCTCCTGTGGCTTGGCACCATATGCAGGACTTCACCGCTTCATCCACCTTTTCGTCCATGAGGGGAAACCAAACCTTGTACCGTAGTCGACTTTTAGTTTTGACCATGCCCTGATGTCCATTGTGAGCTAGTTTCAGCGCCTTACCGGTGAGAGACGACGGAAGGACTAGCCTACTGCCTCGTAACAAACAACCACCTTCGTCCATAGTGAGCTCGTCTCTCACCTGAAATAAACTTTTAAGAATACGCTGGGAGTCAGAGTTTAATAAAGGTAGTTGTTTCATTACCGAGTGCCACTTGTTGTGTTGTACAGCCATCAAAGCCCTCTGCAAGCAGTCATCCTCCTTGGTGGCTTGAACAATGTCGGCCATCATCATGGGTAGTGGTCGGGATCGGTCAGCCACATACCTGACGTACTCCTCCGTCTCTCGTGCGTCAGCCATCTCAATCTCTGAAGCTGCCCGTGGATGACGAGATAAGTAGTCCGCTGGATTTTCTGATCCTGGGTGATATTCTAGTCGACACCGGTAATCTTGTAGCTGTAGCATCCATTTTTCGATCCTCGGCGGTGGTTTTGACGCGGTGCCATTGAATAGAGGTAGTAGTGGCTTGTGATCCGTGGTCACGACAAATCGGCGGCCGTATACATATATGTGGTAGTGTTTGCAACCCCAATGTACAGCTATGGCCTCCTTTTCAATTTGGGAGTAGCGTTGCTCTGTATCGGTAAGCGACCTGCTGGCATATGCGACGGGGGACCATATTCCTCCCTCCTGCTCTTGGAGCAACACGGCCCCTAGACCCTTCGGTCCTGCGTCAACAGCAATCTTGGTGTTCCTTTTGGGATCGAAGTACCTTAGTGTTGTCTCACTCGATAACGCTTCTTTGATAGCTTCAAACGATTTTTGTTCAGTTGATCCCCACTCCCATGACTCAGAGGCCTTGGTCAACCTCCGAAGAGGTTGGGTAAGATTTGATAGGTCTTTAATGAACCGGCCACAAAAATTTACCATCCCCAGAAAACTCCGGACTTCAGTGACACTGTTGGGAGGTGGGGCAATTTTTATGTCATTCACTTTGGCCGGATCGGGGGCCACGTCGTTTGCGGAAAACACATATCCAAAGAATTGAATTCTATCCTTCAGGAATTCACACTTGCGGCGGTGTAAGGTAAGTCCTGACTCTCTTATGCACTGAAGTACATTTTGAAGGCGGGAGTGGTGTTCTGCAATCGTGGGGGCATGTATGAGGATGTCGTCGCTCACATTGATGGTTCCCGGTAAATCAGCCAACAGCTCCTGAATGACATTCTGGAATACTTCAATGACATTCTGGAATACCTCAGCGGTGCTGGATATCCCAAAAATAGGTCACTTGTATCTCATCAGCCCAACATGAGTGGAGAACATTGTGATGTATCGAGATTCCTTTGATAGCACCAGCTGGTGGTACCCTGAGCGCAGGTCAAGTTTGGAGAACCAGCGCGATTCGCTGAGTTCTCCCAGGATGTCATCGATGGTGGGGGTTAGATGCCTCTCTCTTTTAATGGTGGCATTGGGGAGGCGCATGTCCACGCATATTCGGACCTCCCCTGGGTGTTTAGGTTTCCTTGCTACCACTATGGGTGACACCCAAGGCGTTGGTCCTGACACTTTCTCAATGATGCCGGCTTTTTCAAGGTGATTCAATTCCTTTTCCACCTGTGGACGAAGGTGGAAAGCCACTCGTCGGTGGCGGAGGGCTAACGGCTGGACCATTTTATCAATGTGCAGTTTGATTTCTCGACCCCGCAGGCATCCAATTCCTTTGAACACTTCCTGATACCTGTCCAACAGGTCCGCCATGGACTCCTGATGAATGCTGAGTACGAAAGTAACTACTCCCAGTTCTTCCGCTGACTTACAACCGAGTAGCATTCCTGTCCCTTCCTCTGTTACATGCACTGTGGCCGGGGTAGACTGCGAGCCATGAGTGATGACTGTTTGGAATGCTCCTACCAGGGCCAGGGGTTTGCTTTGTCCGTAGGCATAGACTTTTATTTTGGCTTGGGTCAGGGTTGGTGCTGGCATCATTCGTCGATATTCTTCTGCTGCCAGAAGGTTAATTGATGCCCCTTGTCTACCACTGCAACCGTCTCGTGGGTGCCAACGTGGACCTGGCACCTTGGCAGTTTCGCCCTTTTACTGTCGGTGTTCCCCACCGTGAATATGGCGTGGACCACATGCACGGCATTGTCGTCCTCATCCATATCGCTGCCATGTTCTGATTTGCCTGCAACTGCATTTATTGATGCGCTTCCTGGTCTTGCCTTTTTTGACCGACACACCTTGGCAAAATGATTTGTCTTGCCGCAGTTGGAGCACGTTTTACCTCTCGCCGGGCATTCAAACGGTTTGTGCGTTCCTCCACAGTATCCGCACTGCTGCCTCCATTGCGGTCTGTTTAGTTTAGTTTTTTGTCTGTTCGTGGTTGGCGCTATGATGGCATTTGCGGCTTCCTCCTTGATAGGGTGCTGTAGGGCTGCCTCCATGTGGGAGGCTCGAACTTTTGATAACTCTTTCGTCCTCCCCATTTGCAGAATGTCGGGCAGTGATTTTCCTGACTCTTCCAGAATGCGCTCCCTGAGTTTCAACGAAGAGCAGCCTTGTATTATCTCACCTCTTCGGATTCATCCGTGAACCTGCATGTACTAGCTAGGTCTCTGAGCCGTAAATGGAATGCGTCCAATGACTCCTCCGCTTGCTGCCTGGCCTGCCGGAATATGAACCGTTCATAGCCAGTGTTGGCCATAGGTTCGAAATGCCTGTTTAGCGCGGCAATGAGTGTGGTGTGTGTTTTCGGGGTATCCTCAACTAAGTTCTTTGATATTTTGTAGATGTCCTTGCCCCCTAAATAGAGTAACATGGCGCGTTTTTCAGCATTTCCAACTTTTGTGGCCTCAAAATACAGGAGCACCCTCTCTACCCATTCCTTCCATTTTGGGGATTGTGCTGAGGGAGCACCTTCAACTATGAATGGCACCACTGGCGGTATGGTAGACATGATTATCAAATTGGCGTTATGACGGGTGGCTCCACAATGTAAAACCTTTTTGAGACACCGCTCGCCGTGTCTACACCACAAGTCTTTACTGTATAGAGTGCCTACTTTGCCCAATAACTTGGGTGGCTTACTGTATTGTAGGTATACTATTCCGTCGTTAAACCATCACACAGCTTTCTCGTGTCGATAGGTCATTTATACTGTTTGATCCTTTATTTTTTTTTAGAGTCCGTAATTATGTTTGCCACACTTCGTACGATGAGGTAGGCTACACGCCTATGCGGCACGAGCACCACGTTACGCGTGGCCGCCGCCCAGGTTGCAGCGTGTTGCCTTCCGGGAGACTGCCTCACCCCTTCCATGGCTCGAGCACCACGCATAAGGTGGCCGCCGCCTTGCGTGTAGCGCGATGAGTGCTTTAACGTGCTCTCCGCGCAAGCACTGCTCACCGTGTGTTCATCCGTTGAGTAAGAGGATCTCGTTACAGCGCGGCTCCGCCCTTCCCTCGTCGCGAATGTAATGTACTGACTGACTCGAGTACATTAAGGTGTTGTCAACGGTTATTGAATAATCACTCGAAATACTGGTGAAGGTTGTGGGCACAAAGGGGGTAGCTTATCTGGACATCAAAGGCACGTGCCTCGCTCCACAGGGCTCCGTAACCTGCTCGCTGGCTGCGGCCACTGCCCCGTTAGACCAAGCCCCCGCTTTATTTATTTGCACGCCCTCCGATGCGAGAGCAGACCATTGTACATTCACAAAGGAGGTGGGGACACATCTCAACATACGGGGCTCACCAGCTCACATGAGTTGGCCTCGCCCAGCCAGATCTGCCAGTGTCACGTGGTCTGTTCCATCAGAGACCTCCGACACTACAGAAGGGTCACCTAAACATGCCCCTCCTGCAGTACAGTGATAGTTTCAGCAGTGCTTATCTGTGCCCATCCTGGGACTTCGCAGGAAAGCAAAGAGCCAAATAAGATGGTTCATAGCAGGATAAATGCTTTATGCTGCAAATATTAGAAACTGCCTCTCCATGGTGTTTGTTATATTCATTTACTTACCTGTATGGCCTGTCAGTGTTTCTCTGAAACAAGAAAGCAAGTGAAAAAAGCATTGGCAAAGTCAATAGGTCGCTCCTATACAAGAGCTACTTGCTTAAGCAATGTGTTTTTGTCATGTTGTACAGCAGTGTGGTTGCTGGTCAGCATGACTTAAAGTTGGCAGCTTGGAATGTTGTGGAGTGTCGTAGAGTGCATTTGTTGGTGTAGAGTGTCATAGAGTGGAATAGGGGGAGCAGAGTGTAAGAGAGTTGTTTGGAGGGGAAGAGAGTGGTTTGGACTGGAGTTGGGTAGATTGGACTGGAGTAGGGTGGACTGAATTGGAGTTGGGTGGATTGGTTTGTAGTGGATTGGAGTGCAGTGGGGTGGATTGGGATGAGCTAGATGGACTAGACTGAATGGGTTGACTGAACTGGGTAGAGTGGATAGGACTAGAGTGAGGTGCATTGGATTGGATGAGGGTGGATTGGAGTGAGGTGGGCTGGATGGGGTGGAGTGGATATGGTGGACTGGTTTGGAGTGGGGTGGATTGAACTGGGGTGGGGCATTGGATTGGGGTGTAGTGGACTGGAGTGGGGTGGGTTGGAGTGGCATGGGGAGGATTGGAGTTGGGTGGATTGGAGTGGGGTGGGATGAATTGGAGTGGGTGAAATGGATTGAGTGGTGCAGATTTGATAGGAGTGGGGGGAATGGAGTGGTTTGAATGGATTGGGGTGGATTGGATTGGGGTGGATTGCAGAGGATTGGATTGCAGTGGGGTAGATTGGGGTGGGGTAGATTGGATTGAATGGGGTAGACTTAAGTTGATCAGATTGGGGTGGATGGAATTCAGATGGGGGACTGGAGTGGAGTGGGGTGGAATTTTGGAGTAGGGTGAATTTGATTAGGGATGGAGTGGACTGGACTGGAGTGGATTGGACTGGATTTGAGTGGGGTGGGTTAAGGTGGTTTGGAGTGGGGTGAATTGGAATGGGGTGGTTTAAGGTGGACTGGAGTGGGATGGATTAACGTGGATTTGATTGGAGTGGGATGGATGGGAGTGGAGTGGGTGGATTGGACTGGATTGAGGTGGATTCGGTTGCAGTGGATTGGATTGAAGTAGAGTGGAATGAATTTGAGTGAGTGGGACAGATTGTTTTTGATTGGAGTGGGGCAGTTCCAGGGTCGGCTCCTTCGCTATGGCAAAGGAGCGTTATCCCCTTCCCCCCGGAAAAGAGCCAGAAGATGAAAAATAAAACAATAGCTGAACTATTGTTTTATTTTTCATGTGCTGGCTCAGCCAGCAGTCCTGAGAGGGGCGATGCGAGCCTGGACCACAGGAGGTGAGGAATGAGGAGAGAGTGCACTAAGGGCCTCATTACGACCCTGGCGGCCGGCGGTAAGCTGACAGTAACACCGCCAACAGGCTGGCCATACCGCCGGCCAATTAACCACACCGCCAGGCTTTCGCCTGACAGTCATAATCCCCATGGCAGCATTGCCGCCGGCTTTATTGCGAGCCGGCAGCAATGTTGATGTGACTTTTCTGCTGGGCCAGCGGAAAAGTCGAAATAGGGAGCCAGAAATACCGCCATCGCTGGCGGTAATCTGGCGCTCCTTGCCTCAGCTGTCTTCAGAGGAGACCGCCGAGGTTGTAATGAGGGCCTAAGTGTTCATGTGTGTTTGGCCGGTCATCTCAGGTTGGTGAAACACACATGCACACTTAGGTTTCTCCAACCTGGCTGTGTTTAACAGCCGGGCTGGAGAAACTGCATAGACTCTAGGGATGTGGCTGGGTGGCTGGGTGGCAGTGACTGCCACTCATACCAATCCTGGCACTGTTTTCATGCTAGGTTTAGGGGAGCTTGTGCTGGTGTCCCAGCAAATGCTGGGACTCCACATGGAGGGAAAAGGAGCGAGGCGGCAGGAGGCGGATATATGGCAGTAGGGTGAGTTTGTTTTTAAAAAAATATTTTCACTCCACCGTCTCCGTTGCCTCCCCTTGAGATCTTCGACAGCTGCTGGGTACGTCAATCAATCAATCAATCATCCAGCATTTGGATAGCGCAGCTCTGTCATCTCTAGGGGTATCCGGACACTGAGGGTACCATGTCTACACTGAAAAGCCAGGCTTTGAGCTTCTTTCTGGAGCCATTCAGAGGTGGAGGGGCAAGTTGTTCCAAGACTTGGCGGCGACGTTGGAGAAGGAGTGACCCATGCCGCAGGTGCAGCCGATGCTAGGTGGTGTGTATGGGCAAGTGAGGCTGATCACAGGTGTCTTGCAGGCAAGTGGAAGTTCAGTTGATGGTTGACTCCAAAACTATCTGCCCCACTCCAACCTGCCCTACTCCTTTCCAAAGCAATTTGCCCAACTCCAGTCCAAAACAATCTGTGCCCCTCCAACCTGCCCCACTCAAATGCTAAAATATCTGTTCCATTCAATCTGCCCCTCCAATCCAAAACTATCTGCCCCACTCCAATCAACAATAATCTGCCCCATTCCAGTCCAAAACAATCTGCCTCAATTCAATCTGCCCCTTTCCAATGCAAAACATTCTGCCCCACGCAATCTCCCCCACTCCAATACAAAGCAATCTGCCCACTCGAATCCAAAACAATCTGCCCCACTCCAATCCAAAACAATTTGCCACACTCAATCACCCACTCCAATCCAAAACAATCTATCCGTCAAAATCCACAGCAATCTGCCCCACTCCAATCCAAAACAATGTGCCCCACTCTACTCCAATCTAAAATAATCTGCCCCACCCCAATCCAAAGCAATTTGCCTCACACCTATCCAACGAAATGGGGCAGATTGTTATGGATTGGAGTGGGGCAGATTCTTTTGGATTAGGGTGGAGCAGATTGTTTTGGATTGGAATGGGGCAGACTGTTTTGGATTGGGATAGGGCAGATTGTTTTGGTTTGGATTGGGGCAGATTGTTAATGGATTGGGGTGGGGCAGATTGATTTGGATTCCTATTGCATCAGTGGGTGATTTAAAGGAGAAATTGGTGCTTCTGTCACCTTATTTCCAACTTATTTTACCAAGCGTGATCCGTTTTCAGATGGTGCACTTAACATGGAAAAGCACCCCAAATCCCTGTACATCAACAATCACTAATCATTGATAGCAATTTATATACAGTAAGGCACACATCCCACCAGTGTCCGATCTTTATATAGACTTTATGATTTATTTCCGAATTCCTCTTCACTCCAAGGTTTCAATACTTCATATCAGATTATCAGCTTCAGTTTGTATTCTAGCCCACATCAAAGTAACCGCTTCAATTCAGATTCTTGCCAACACGTGTTTCGTCTGGGATATCACCCAGTGACTTCATCAGGGCTGCAATTACATATGTATATGTTATAGTATACATTCTATTTTATGTCAAAAATATTTTTTTAGCTAATCCCTCATTTCTTTGTGAACTCCTGGGAACCTTAATAAAATAACACCACATTATTCCCTTCTACCAGTCCGTGTACTAAGTACAGTAGAAACCACATGCTGAATCTCAAAAAGTGATGGGTATACATTTATAGCCAAATATCTTTAAATTCTACTTATCTCAATCTTATGAGTGGTATTTAAAATATTAAATCGTGCACGTGCATAAACATGTGAAATCCTACCATATTATCCAGTATTGTGACTGTTTGAATACTCTAAGATCATCTCTCATAGGAGGTACCTGCAGATTGATCGTTCTCTACACATCGAGTTGTTGTTCCATATTCATACTTATTTCCTTTTTCAAAGTCAAACTTTTATTGCTTTTCAGATTCTCATAAAGTCTTCATATAGCTTATGCATATTCTCCCTTTATATCCAGGTTCTATGAAAATAATCCATTAATAGAATCAGCTTTATTTGTGTTCATCTACATCCCCATCTTGTCCCTTCTCTCACAAATAATAGTTTTACTTGCGTCCTACTCGTGTATAAATCCTCGAAGTAGTCCCTCCTTTCCCCATCCCTCTATATAAATCTTGTCTCTTGTCCCTGCCGCGCCTTGACACAAACTTCACTATGTACAGACCCCCACCCGGGTGTCCATTACTTGTAAATCACTCTTACGTTACATTCCAAACTCTGCCTTCACTGTCCCCTTAGTAATTTATACTCATGTTTCTGCTATTCGCTAATCATTCTTTCACTACAAGTGAAACTCCCAATTCTATCCACATTTATACCCTTGTTTGCCCACTTGCCTGTATTTCTTCTCTGTGTTCGTAGCGAGTACACTTCCTTCAGTTTATGTAGTAGTCGTCCCCTCTCTATCACCTTCATAACTTTCGCTATATAGAAAAGTAAAATGGACTACACCTCCAGCTCATTCTGCCAGCCTCACTCTCTATCAAATACTAAAGTAGGACTGTGTTTGTAAATAAGAATACTTTGGGCCATATTTATACTTTTTGATGCAAAATTGCGCCGGCGCAGTTTTGCGTCAAAAATTTTACCCCCGGCTAACGAAAATTTCGTTGCACCGTGCGGGCTTCATATTTATACTTTGACGCACGGCGGCGCAATCAACAGGTGGGAGTCATTATTTTTTACACACATCGCGGCGTCAAGTTGTAAAGGAAAACGACGTTAACGTGGCGGAAATGACTGTGGGTCGATTTACGACACCGTAACCCGGATATGCGCCGTTTTTTGACGCAATAGCGTCAAAAAAAACCACGAACACTGCCAGTTCACCAGAGGAGAGCCAAAATGGATACCAGATGCCACTACAGACCCCAGGAAGATGACAGCAGACCAGGAACCAGCCAGGACGATCCATACAAAACCAGGACACTTATAGAAAGAAAAGAAAGTGTTGTTTCAGTGCAGAGAAGCAGGAAATCCTGGTTAAAGAGGTGACGGAACACCAGCATCAACTGTTTATCAACTCAAAGTTGCCAATCAGTAGGAGAGAGGCCATATGGCAACAAATTGTTGACAAGATTAACAGTGTTGCTGAAGTACGCAGAACAGTCACCGAGTGTAAGAAACGCTGGCATGACTGCAAACGCAGGACCAAGGAAAAGATGGCCAGGAACAGGAAGGCAGCACTGCAGACTGGAGGAGGGAGTCCAGCACTGCAGGAGGCCCTGGACCACATGGAGGAGATGGTCGCAGCCGTCATCCCTGAGGCGATCGTCACAGGGATTCAAGGACAGGACAGCGCAGACTACCACGAGACAACGCACATGCAGGGTAAGTCGCATGGGGAATTATAATGCAATAATCTCAACTGTAAGCAGGGGGGGAATACCTACTACACATTGCATGTAAGTCATCATATACATGGAGTGGCATGGGTAAAGGGGCACAGCAGGGGGGCATGGCCTGCACAAAGATAAGCTGGGGCACAACATTACACTACACCAACAACAGTCCCATGGGGGCATGCTATCATGCCAACGATGGAGCAAAGGGAAAGCCTCGACAGGAGGGAAGGCCACTACGTCAAACTTACATCCTGGCACTCGTCAGCCAACATATCTCCTACATTAACTAGGGCCCTATTAGCAATCCTCTAGCCAAACCGACAACTGCAATGTAACTGCAACAACAGTTGCCACTATCACCTCTGATCTGTGTGCAGCTCAAGTAGCCAATGGCAGTAACCTCCCCATGGAACATACATACCTAAATTAGGGGGTGAGGATGACATCTGCAACAATCTCCTGAAACAAGACAAATGCCCCAGTACACTCATATGCCAATGCCCATAGGTGTCACAAACATCAGCCAATGTAAACAACAATAGGAGTGACACAGCACTAAGGACACACCCATGCTGCATATGTCACGGTCCATCCCGTGCCTGGCTAACAAGGCAACATCACAAATGTCATACTGCTCAGACAACGGTATTGAGGAGGGGACACATGGAACTGGTCACTAAAATACACCTGCACAGTCAGAGAACAAAATAAGACACTGATAAGACTATCAGGGCAATCCAATGTAACACACATTACCCAACATCAGCAGGACACATCAACAATGTCAACATCCATATCACATCATAACATTGCCATGCATAGGATATGCTACATGTCAAGTACAATTAAGTCGATGTGAAAGATCAGGGATTAGGGCAGGTCCTGATAGTTAAGTGTGCTGCCAGGGCCATCAGAACACCTACAGCCAGTGAAAGGTCTCACCATGAGAATGGATATACACGGAGGGTCGAGTAGGACAAAAAGGTGGCTATTCTCTATTTGGCATAAACCAACACCTAGAGGCAATGAGGCTGACAAGTCTGATAACTCAATAACATACATGTGACACACAGGTGGGCCATAGGCCTGAAACAATGCCCATCAGAAGGACTGCAGATATTAATACAAAACAAGATCACAAAGTGAATTCATCAAAAGGCAGGCATGTCACGTCAAAATTGTCACAACACAGACACACTAATTGTACCCTGTTTCATTGCAGAGGAAGATGGATCTCCTGCCGATATGCCTGTCCCAGATTTCCCTGATGACATGGATGACGAGCCCATAAACATTCCCCAGGAGACCATCCAAAAGGTCTTTGAAAGCCTCCAGACCCCACCTTCAGTCACAAGGAGGAGCACAGAACAAGCAGCCATCGCAGAGGATCCACCCACCACCCCAATTGCAAGACCTGCCAGCTCCAATACAGCTGAGGACTCAGACGACACTGGAACCAGCTTTGAGAGAACTGCTAGTTGGAGTACAGCAGGAGCTGGCCAAGGAGGTGCGGGTGGGGATGCAAACTATGGCAGCCAGCCTTGAGGGGGTGCGCTCGTGCATGATGTCATCTGCAGATCAGGCAGCAGCTATGCAAGCCCTAACATCCATACTGCAAGGACTACAAGAAACTGTCAAGGAATTCACCACTGCAGTAAGGGATTTGCCACAACACCTCGCACCCCAAACCTTCCACTGCATGCACGAATGCAATCATGAGTCCCTCAGGGCCGACCTGGCTGCCTACCATCGTGATGTGGCTGCTATTCTCAGGAACCAGCAGATCCTCCTTGCTGCAGTACTGCCTTTAAGACCTTCACAGGGAGCAGCGACCGGGATGTCTGACTCCACGTCTTCTAACACTGAGGTGTGTGTTGCCCCTTCACAACCAACAACAACAAGGACGAAGCAGGCAACACACACATCAGAAGAAGAAGACATGGAACAGATCACATTCACACGGAAGAGTACCCGGAAGCACTAGTTCCTGCACCATGGCCTACTTTGACCAAGGTCCAACGTTTTGTCAAATGCCAGTCTTACAACAACTATACTCAATTACTGTTTTGCAAACCACTGTATAACTTGTCAGCATGCCCAGTTAATGTCTCTCTCCTACTAATTGGCAAATCCTGTCCCTCTGCACTGTCTGTAACATCACCCCAGCATGTCAGTAGCATTACCTACACCCCTTCTGTAGGATCACCATGTAAGATTTCACTAGAACGGACTCAGCAAACATGGACAATGTACATATTGCACTACAGCACCTATCAATAAATAGCACTTGCACAACAAATATGTCTCTGTGTAATTTGACACATCAACTGTGCAGTAGATAACACAAATGTGCCTGTGTGCCAATCATGTAGCTTGTCAATACAACTGTCCTGACATCATGTAGTCAGAACCATCTGCACAATGGCCAGGATTGCATCATAGCCTGCCCATCCTGAGGAAGTGAGAAACCACACACCATCATGCTGTGTTGGACAGAATAATGCTTCCTCAAGAGATATCAAAGTCAACTAATAGTGGCTGATAAATGTTGTCACCATGCAATACTAACACATAGAACTGTGCAGTCTAATCTAAGCAAACACTACAAAACACAGCATGAATCAATCTTTCTGAGTTAACATCCAAATAGGTAATCATGCTGAATATTGACACAAATGATCTATGTCGGTTATGAATACATGAAGACAAGAGTGTTAACAAGACCTCATCTTCGAAGGTGTCCCTGAACATCACACTGCAGTCAGACCTAAAACTGTCCCCACAATACCAAGTCTGGAAGCACACTTTGTGACGTAGAAAACATACTCATCGACAAAAATCCTTTGTGATCCATGTCAACTCCGATTGGTGGTTCTAACAAATGGTGGATTCTTACCAAGGTAGCACTGGAGTAGCTGCCATTTTACACCCCAGCTTGCATTTGTTTGTAGCATAGGACACAAATGTCATAGAACAACAATCATCTACACTGACGCCAAGGCCATGATCAAGTAGCAGTTAACAAATAATGTAAAGGGTTATCTATATATTTATTCAAAACTAATCACACCAGAGGCAACTAAGGGAAAAGTCATACCTACCCTAATCTAACCTGACTACTCATTACCCACAACTGTCCCTAACTAACCTAAGCTAAACTTACTCTTCACATATAACGAATCGTTCTAAACATCAACCCCCCACCCACCATTATGAGACAGGACACATGGAGGACAACACATACTAACCTACACACATACTACACTATCCTAAACAATCATAGATTTTTTTGTTATTTTTTTTCATATTTTTTTTTTTTTTTTTTTTTTAAACACACAGGAACCCCAACATTGACCCCCACAAGGAAAGAGGAGGGAGGGGAGGGAATTATGTCTATAGAAAAAAGATATTCCCAGAGGTTGGCCCTCCGGAGGGTCCGCCTGATCGATTTGACCCGCTTCTTGATGTAGCTGACATCCTGGCTAAGATTGTTCACCTTCTTTAGAACTCGGTCCATCTTATGTTCCAAAGCCAGGAATACCGCAGGGTCGATTGTTGGTGCTGGTGCCGTTTGTGTCCCGGCCGAGGTGATCTGTGGCCGTGTGGAGCCTAGCCCACTGGACTGTCCTGCAGCTGTCACACTGCTGGGGCCTGGGTGTGCTGCAGATATAGGGACAACTGTCCCCGCTGTGGGTGGGGCCACCTGGGGAGAACCGGTGGTTGTGGTGGTGGTGGCTGTAGTGGGCAACCTTGGGCCACCCTGTGGTGAAGCCCACCATGCTCCGGAGGCCCGATCAGACTGGTATGTACGGGCCATCCTTCGGAACCCCGACTGCACCTGCACGATGTGTCTGTATCTCATGGCCCGCCTCTCAAATTCATGCTTCTGGGCGGGTGTCATGTTTGCAGCTGTGAAGACAAAGGGCAACTATTTACCATAGGAACTGCATTGTGTGGAATAGCACAAGTGGTCAATCTGACAATACATCTACTGTACTTGTAACAGCTCATATCACCATACAGATCATTGAAAGTCTCAGAGGAAGTAAATGGAAACCCTGCCTACAAAGGTCATCTCACACATAGCACATACAAAATCTACATGATGGGTAACAACTGGCAATAACTTGTCATCAAAGTACTGACAGTTGTCAGCTAACACCATGCTGCACCTCCTTCGCCTATTGCCTGGACTACATATATCAGTGTATGTGATGATAATCACAAACCTCAAGGTCTGCGATTTGTAATGGGATTTGCTAGTACAGTACTCATGTGCCATACCTGAGTGTGTACACTAGGTTCAAAACAAATTTTCAAATAGTCACAAGTATGTGTAACATACTGGTTGCTTCAGTCCTAGGTACCCTATTCACAAACCCATGCCTGTGTTTGAGGGGGGAAGAACAACAAACAATTCCAAACTACATGCACACCCAGGAGTGTATAGAAAGCTCAACATGTGTTTGGCTCTACACACACACCACCAGTAAGGGCTATCAACAAATTGGAGTCAGCTAAACCTTGTCCTATCCAAGGCCCACACATGTCAGAATGTACTGATCTAGGTCAACATCACATACTTCCAGTTAGGCATAATTTTCAACAGACACAGAGGACCAAGAACACCCATGATCATGAATAGCATGCACACCTAGGCCTTTGCACTCTAGTTCCACACACTTGTAGTACAACTTGTGAAAGTACATGCTCCCAGAAGGTTCAACCTACAGTGTACTCAGTACATCGGTTAATAGGGAAGCAGCAGTCTTCAGAAAAGCCATTTGCAGAAGCTATCTGGGAGAATGTCAGTCTGACATGCAGACTCAGTCCGAGACGAGTCCCAGTGCAACTCTTATTGGAACTACTGTATTCCACATGACTCACCCCAGTTCTCATAGCGGGCCCTACAGGAATGGCCTACAAACCCAAGATCAGACAAATGGATAAGCATTGGTCAACTCAAAATATTCTAAGAACTGAAATCCCACTAATGGAACAAGACTAATGATTGGGCAGCGCATCACACCTTGCAATGTGTTCAACACACAGGAGTCCATCACACATCACCAGCAAACACAAAATATAACACACATGTCAACACTCACTGTAGGTGTCGGGTCCTCAAAACGAGCCACCTCTCCCACTGTGTACGGTGCAGGTCCACCTGTAAAGCATGGAAGGAAGAATATGCTCAGAATCAGTGCAGTGACAAACAATTTTAAATAAAAATACAATGTGTAAGCTGACATGAGTAATGAAACACTTTCAGACATGCTCATACTGCATAGAATATTTCATGGCCAACATTTACATAGGATGGGTCTCCTGCTACAATTACACACACTTCTACACACATGCAGTGGCCCTGACTGTCATGTGGTGGCAAACATGCACCTCCATTAGTGAGCAGCAACAATATTGGTGTGTATTCGTCTCATCATGTGCATCCAAGAGAAACATCCAAAGGCTGGTTACTTGAGGACTGCATGACCTGTGAAACAGCCTATGTGGTCATGACACATTTGTGACAGATAGGTACATGGTACAGAGGGGCAGGGACTTTGGCAATACCTCATGTTGTAAAAGTTTCATAAATTGATGTGTCCCAACAATGATGATTGGCACCAAACATAGATGTTTGTACCCTAGTCCATACCTTTGGACTGCCATCCCTAATCGGATTTTGGCACAAATAACAAAAAATACCTGTCTAAGATGTTAGCTGAGGGCACCTGACTCCTTTCCAAATATGGTTCATGTTCAGATCTGGCATGTATCAATAAACTATGAAGGAGCACAGTAATCCCTAACAGGCATAGCACTTCCGTGAACACTTTCCTTACACACTCACCAGACACACATGAGACATATGTCTGGGCCACATTGCTATCATCAATTGACGTGAAGGCAGCACTCATTTTATGCATCATGTAGGGTTTCCAATGTCAGTCTAGCTATAGTGCCTACATATGTAGGTATGATGTTAATACATCCATACTTCACTGGCAATTGTGACCTGTAGAGCCCTGATTGCCTCATTAATGTTTCGCTTGTCTGACACAAAGACGGCACTAAATTACATTCAGCAACAAGCAACCTGTAAGTGTGCAAAACATGAGCTGCCTGACTGCTAGCATTTGTCATCCTTCACATAGTGCATCAATTACCCTGTATGTTTCCTCAGCATTACACACAGTCAGCTACTTATCTGGCAGATTGTGTACCAATCATCTCATGTCACTACACAGCTTTTAATTGTGCACATTTACATGATCTGTACTCACCAACATGGCCACCAATCATGATTCCCAGGTGGTCCAGCAGATCTTGCTCCCTGGAGATCAGGTCAGCCCAGCGGTGCTTCAGCTGGTGCTCATTGCGTTGGCTCCCATACAGATGCACCAAGTGATGGCGCACCTTCCCTCACCGGACTTTTCGGGCCTCAGTGTGATACCCCTGTATCACCCTACCCCCAGCCTCCAGCATCAGTGGGAGGAAATGGCACACCAGCCATATGAACCCCCCCAATTCCTCCTCACCCATCCTGGAAAGACGTGGCCTACCTGACATTTATGCACAGAAAAGGGGAAAATGTAGTGGTAAAAAAAGAAGAAAGGGGAAAATGGGGAAAGTTGGAGTAAGGAAATACAAAGTAAACTTAACAAATAGAAGAGCCCAACTATCCCCTATATAACAGTACCCACAACAGACTCCCACAGACAATAAATACAACACTGGACTCGACAAATGTAAACAACACACACTCAGACAGTATTCTACAACAATATTTAAATGACAAAACAACAAGTAAGATGGCACTCTGGACACTAAAGCACAAAATCACAGGACAATACTCTGCACACAGCCACACAGTCTAGAATAATCACAGACTGCAAAGTGAAAGTGAAAGTACACCCACTGTATAGAATCTGTAAACAGGATATCCTATTACATCACATCCTGCATAACATGGCCGCCGTTTTTTTCCAATATGCGTCATATTTTCACGCATACAGCTTGTGCATCATATTTTTTGACGCACAGGAGTGCAAATAATGCTGAATCCAAATATTTTTAATAATTGGTAAATAATATTTGGTTGCAGCATAATTTACACTTCCAGAGGTGTAAATTAAGCAGCATCCAAATATTATTTACCAATTATTAAAAATATTTGGATTCAGCATTATTTGCACTCCTGTGCGTCAAAAAATATGACGCACAAGCTGTATGCGTGAAAATATGACGCATAATGACAAATATGTATTTTATATGTCCAAATGAGCCATGAAAATGTCCTTTACCAAACGGTGCTAAATGATAAATACTGGGGTTAGCAAAAGCAAATGTGCCTTACAGGATGTATGGAAGGTATTCACAGTGCAATAGTAATGACTGGCCAACATGGAGATTACTCATAATTGCGCACACATGTAGATAATTGCTGATTGCGACTTTCCAAATATCTTTATTAGCTAATTTGGGAGCACATGTATCAAGCTTTTCCAAATTGCAAAATGGCCATTTAGGTAATGCAATTGACGCCTAAACAATTTTTGGGGGTAACCATGTGCTAATTACAAGTTCATGTAGCAAAAATATGTTTCACTATAGACATGTAGCGCACACATGCCCCTTAAGCTTGTGTGTGCTTCACGTGTCTGTAAAAAGTATTTAATTGGGGTGCAGCAGAGGGGGACTTAGGCCCCCAGCACCCTGGGATTTGCTGTTCCTGACTTGCGAATTATTCAATGGTTTTCCCAATTTCTGTAATGCTAAACCATTGGCAGCAGGCCCATAGATGCAAATTGGGTATGATTCTCTTTTTGCAAATCTGTAATACCATTTGCCCATTTGAGGTTTGCCCTATTACTTCTTTAGAGAATTCAGACATACCATTTAGCATAGATTTAATAGCAAATTCTCAAAATTCCTTATGTCATAATTGCAAATAGGTTTTTGATGTATGTGGCCCTTTATGCATTACCTGGTTTAGTGGCATGTTTCAATCTTCATGCTAGGTTACAATTGGGACACTACTGTGATAGGCTGCTTGCAACCACTTTGGTGATTGGATGGTACATGTACATGTGTGTGGTCCAATGTTGATCCTGTATCAACTGTTAAGGTGTCTGTTGTCACTGTTACGTCCAGGTCTCATCATGAGTTAGTGGCAGCTAATCGTGTATCGAATGTGTATCCTTTGGAGATAAATGTGAGTAAAGTCATTGAGGACATGGTAACCGACACGTGTTTGGTCCTACCCTGTCACTGAAGACGTTTAGGCCCATATTTATACTTTTTGACGCAAAACTGCGCTATCGCAGTTTTGCTTAAAAGAAATTAGCGCCGGCTAACGCCATTCTGAAGCACCATGCGGGCGCCGTATTTAAGCAATGACGTTAGCCGGCGTTAGCCGCCGGCGCTGCCTGGTGTGCGTGGAAAAAAACGACGTACACCAGGCAGCGCCGGCGTAGGGGGATATGGGGCTTGGGCGTCAAGAAATGGGGCAAGTCAGGTTGAGGCAATTTTTTCGCCTCAACCCGATTTGCGCCATTTTTTTTCACTCCCAACCCCCATAGAAATGACTCCTGTCTTAGAAAAGACAGGAGTCATGCCCCCTTGCCCAATGGCCATGCCCAGGGGACTTCTGTCCCCTGGGCATGGTCATTGGGCATAGTGGCATGTAGGGGGGCACAAATCAGGCCCCCCTATGCCAAAAAAAAAAAAAAAAAAAACACTTACCTGAACTTACCTTAATGTCCCTGGGATGGGTCTCTCCAGCCTTGGGTGTCCTCCTGGGGTGGGCAAGGGTGACGGGGGGGTCCCTGGGGGCATGGGAGGGCACCTCTGGGCTCCTTCAGAGCCTACAGGTCCCATAACGCCTGCCTTTTGCAGGTGCTAAAAAACAGCGCAAAAGCGTCCGTACGTCATTTTTTTTGACCCGCCCACTCCCGGGTGTGAATTTTGCCCGGGAGTATAAATCCGACGCACATGCCTCGGAGTCAATTTTTTAGACGTGAACGCCTACTTTGCATCTCATTAACGCAAAGTAGGTGTCCACGCTAAAAAATGACGCAAACTCCATGGACTTTGGCGCTAGACGCGTCTAACGCCAAAGTATACATATGGAGTTAGTTTTGCGTCGAAATTGCGTAAAAAAAACCGACGCAATTCTGGCGCAAACGGAGTATAAATATGCCCCTTAAAGAGACTTTCAACTGGGCAACCTTGGTTTACTGAGTGAGAGAATGTCTCAGGTGTCAGGATCCGGCATGTTTCATTGCAACATTTGTACTCAAGTTGGCCTCTGTGGATGGAAATGCATCTGGGAACATCATAGCCTCTGTGCAGAATAATATAGCTGGTTTTCACCACACACGAGCCATCTCTATTATTTGGACAATGTTACTCAGCGTGTGAACTGTCAGGGTCCTCAAATGTGTTGACTTTTCATGGACATTATCTGAGGTTGCTGGTTCTGCTGGAGGCCACGTACACCATCAAAGGCTATGGCCCAGGTACACTGTCACACTTTGTAGTTTAGGCATTAATGAGGCCCAGACAACGGATGGGCCATGATGTAGCTATTCAAGGGCACTGTAACAAATATGATACAAATAAAAGTCAGATGATGCAATACAATGTATTTGAGTATACATTGATGAGGCAAATGACAAATTAGCCTCTGAGGAAAGAGAGGTATCGAACAGCAAGTGTGGTCCATATGTGGCCACCGGGTGACCCACGGACAGGTGCCAGTCAGGCTGACAGGATGCTGGGTCAATCAGGATCCAGCTCTTTCACAATTGACATGATCAGTGGTCTGACTAAGACTGGTCATAGGGAGCAGTAGACAGTTGACATGTCAAACTGTGTATGTCCTGTGTTGTTTTGAAGGTGACACATGAACCCAGATACAGTGTTACTCTGCAACATTAATAGCATTGCTTAACAGTGTAATTGTCAAAATGACTACATTTATGCTGTAGGAGGCAGGGACGGTGCATGTAAATTTGGGTGGTGTGCATGGAGGTGATAACTGGTGTGGCCTCCATCAGTGTCTCACAAGTCCTGTCGGATGAGAATTGCTTTCAAATGGCCTACAGTACATTTCACACGGGAAGCAATCTACAGGTGATACCAGGCCTTAAAAACTCCAAGACAGTGTATTATTTGAGCTGACTTCCATGCATTCAGATAGTACTATGACAATGGTATACCATAGGAAACGGTGTGGCACACTGGATGACTCTTGTTAGTGTGTGTGTGTACATGAGGGAATATCAGGGTACACATATTTGTATTCCAGGGACCTCTTCAGATAGGTGGGGGAGACCAGGCGCTTGGGTGTGTCAGGTTTTTAGAAAAGGGCTGACATGTAGATGGGATGTGATGTGCTGGATGCTTGTCATATGTGTGGCACTTGTGCTGTGTATGTTCTGCTTATGTGTAACTCTAGTCAGGGGCGTAGGAGACAGTAAATTTCTGGGGGGGACAGGGACAACCTTGAGGACTTTCAAGTGACCCTATACAAATCACCCATTGTGTGAGATCACCCGGGTAAACAAATACAATTGCATAGTTTTTAGGTGAAATATTGAGAAAGGCATGCTTGTAGTCACAGTTTGCAAGTATGCTTTATTGTTATTTACATTCACAAAGTAATTGGACCAAATGCACAAAAAAATGTTTATAAATCTCGCATCTTCATGCACCAAGCAAACAAAGGTGGGACAACAAAAGGACAAATAAACTAAATGTTCTTGGCGAGATTCCTAAACCTCAACATGCAATTGGCCTAATTAGAAATTATTATTTCTTGCTGTAGGTATCTATAATAAAATTATGAACTTGAATTTGAAAAGCCAAATAATTTCTTGCGTTGTTCACGGCGGAGGACAAATTGTTTTGCTATTGTCTGTAGGTCAATTGAGTCCATCATTTCTTTATGTATATTGCATATGGCAACATGATTCAGTCTTTTCTGGGACATAGTTGATCATAGCCAAGTTTTCAGGCGGCGGAGACCACTGAAGCTTCTCTCAGCCTCACGAGAAGATACTGGAATAATTAAAAGAATCTGCAGTAGCTTCTCAACCTGTGAAAAGAAAGCTCTCTCTCTTGGAAGCATTTTTCGGAGTATGTCTGCCAGTTCTGTGACTGAAGAGTACTTGAACATACTTGATAATATAGTTAATTGAGCTTTGAGCAGCAAAGGGTCAATTTCTTTGTACTGAGAAATAGAGTCCATGCCACTGCCTGTTAAAAGCACCTGTTCAAGTTTTTCATATCTTTGGATGCCTTCCTGGTCAAAACGCTGAGTGAGATGAACAGAAACTGTATCCAAAAGTTCAAAATACTGAGGTCGATAGTAGTCCCCCACGGTTGCAGGATGAAAACTTTCTGCTGCTCCATCATCTATTCTTTTAGGGATTCGCCTCAGTCGTGGCACTTCAATGGCATTAAGATGGTACTTGGAAGTCATCTGGTTAGTGGAATGGATCAGACTGTTGAATGACTCATCATTACGAAGCTTCAGTATGGCACTTTTTGCTACATTCACAGCAGCCAGTAGCCCAGATATAGTTTGCTGGCGGCCTTGCATGGCAATATTCAAACATTCCAGAAGCTGCAGTATTAGGAGAGCAATCTGAAGACCTAGGACAGTTGTTCCTCTCTGAAAGTGTGCAAGCAAACCACAAGCACGAGCAGACACATCACCACTGGACTTGGATGTTGATAATTGTTCTAGGGTTTCCAGAATAGGTTCATAATTATCCATTACTTTTTGTACAGCTTTTACACGGACCGTCCAACGTGTTGGACACAGTGGCTTTATTTTTAACACATTTGAAGGGCCTTCAATGCTGTGCTGGATGAGGTCTGAAAATATTGTACGACATGTCAAAGACTGCCCAAACAGATTTCCAAGTTCTTGGACATAAAGCAGTGCATCTTCCATTATGGAACATTTATGTGCTGCAGCCTGCATAACCAGATTTGTACAATGTGCTCCACAGTGAACATAAAGAGCAAGAGGTTGTTCTTGGCGTATTAATGCTTGTGCACCAATGTATTTCCCTGCCATATTTGCTGCACCATCATATGTTTGTGCTCTAAACTTTGACAGAGAAAGACCATGGCGGCATAAAACATATTTAACAATTGTAGCAATTGCAGTACCAGTGGTATTATCAGCCTGATACAGTCCAATAAAATGCTCATGGGGGTACAGATCTTGGTCAGTGTAACGGATACAAAAGCTTTCTTGTTCCTGACCAGATATATCCTGTGTGCCATCAACAATTACTGCATATGGATTGTCACCAATATTCTTACGAATCTGGTGCAAAACTGCATGGGATAATAACTGAAGGACTTCGTTTTGGATGTCTGGGCTGAGATATTCTGCTCGATTTGCTGTAATCCACTGTTTCAAAGAAGGTACATCCTCTGCTCGTGCACTAAGAAACTGATGGAAATTCCCATTGCTGTCATCATGACCTCGAAGTGCAAAGTCTTGCTTTGCCAGAAAAGCAATAGTATGAATGATTTTGTTAAGACAAAGCCAGGCTTCGTTTTGTTGTTGTTGGATTTGCTGTGATAACTGTTGATTGATTGGTTGGCACCCTCTATAATGTGCTAATTGATTCAGTGCATAAGAATGAGCATAACTGCTCTGGTGCTTTTTGAACCTTTCTATGGCCTTCTTCCAGTTGGTATAACCAGTGCTGCAGAATGCTTCCTCTGCGTTCTTGGAAAGCTCTGTTAATTTCAGCAACTTAGCTTTTGCACAGTGAAAGCACAGTACTCCTGCCACTCTGTCGCTGTAATGTAGCCAGGGAAAATCCTGGAACCACCTTCCCTGAAAATGCAGAATACATTTTTTCTTAGTCTGTGACTGTGTTTCAATGATTTGAACAGGCATGGTGCTCTCAGACGGTTGGTTTGGTGTCACTGTGCTTCCAAGTGTTTCCTCATTATCCTGAAGACTGGTTGCTGTTGCAGAAGAACTGTTGCTTGATTCATCTGAGGAAGTGACAGCTTCACAAAATGTTCCTGGGACTGGGGCGTAATCACTTGATATTTCGAAATCAGCCACCCTAACTCCATATTGAATTTCAGACTGCAGATCCGGCATATCATTGCAATGAATTGTATTAGTTTCTGAGTTGTCTGAAAATAGGGTCACTTTACTTGGCTGTTTCTTTACAAAGAATTTCCGGATATCCATTCTAGGAAAAAAACAGAAAAGATAAGTTTGTAGCAGTTGCAATTTTGGAACATACAGATTAATTAACTGCAGTTTAAAAGTTGCAAACAGACTTTTGTGTGTATCCGCATATGTAATTAACATGGGAAGTGTTAGAAGCAAAACCTGCCTTCAGCATAAGGATCCTCTCCCAGTGTTGTGCAACAGTGAGTGGAAGTGATTCTAGCATGTGCAAAGGCTTCCTAGAAGGTCTATCCAGCTGCTTTAAAACACCGTTAGGTTTCCACACCAACTCTACTTGGCAATTTACCTGACTAGAATGTTTCAGCAATTCATATAACACTCCAGCATATACTTAACAGTGGCAGGGAACTTAGCTGAAAAAGTTCCTTAAGCTGAAGATGACAGATAATGCGATCAAGCAGGTCTCCAAAAGTGAAGTATTTTTGTACTTGTGGCAAAAAGGAATCTATTGGGGAACATCATGTGACATTGTAAGGCGTTTGATTTTGGTCACAGTAATACAAGTATAGTGCTACAGAATTGTTCTGTACACAGCATACAAAGAGAAAATGCACAAATGTTGAGATGCTGAAAAAGGAAGCACATTATCATAATTTGACTTAAAAAAGTATCCAAACAGGTTGGGTACAAATTATTCATGTTTTACACTAGACAACTCGCTAGTGCACTTACTTATTGGAAGCGGTAGTAGTAGCAGTGGCCCTTTTTGCAATTATCTTGATCCACTCACTGACTGTAGGTTGTTGGTCTGGCTGAATGCTGCGTTCTGGTGGCGTGCGGTGCTGTGTTTCCTTCTGCTCAGGGACTCTGGAGACTTACCACCAGGTAATAGCTCAGGTGAGCCAGAGCTGAGTCTGTGGACTTGGAGTTGGAAGAGGCGCTGGTTACTCAAGGGAGGCACAAAGACGGTCCTGCTCAGATATTAAATTGTGGCACATTTCAGAAAAGAAGGCCAACCACAGGCGCATGCGCAGTGGGCACAAAGCTAGCATTTGCCCTTGGGTGGTGGGAGCACCCAAGGTAAGTATCCTGGCGGGCAGGCAGGCACCCTGCACAAAGTTTGCACCTAAAAGGGCTGCAGGGGGAGCTCTCCCATATGGAGGGACCTACCTCATGGCCACATAGCCAGAGGGGTGGATCCAGGCCAGGAACTCACCGTTGGGGACAGTCATTATCTCCTCCAAAGTCACTGAGGTGACGTCAGATGAGATTTTGAAAGTATGCTTTGTGTCATATTTTTATGTATTTTAAGATGGGATGCAGGGATGTGGCATTCCTATCACCCAATGCTGAGGACATACTGTTTGGGGTCAAGGGCAACACGTTTTCATATTTATTTTGTCCTTGGGACAAGTAGGCCCAAACCCCTGCAGCACAAATGCTTTGACTGCCAGTTTACAAAGATGGGAACTGTCTGCAGTGGATGTAATATTTGTATTCATATGTTAATGCTGTTCACACTTGTATTTATGGTTCATTAATGAAAAACCTTCATTATAAGGGTGAGTGCTGTAAATAAACGTTTTAAGGTCACGTTGCACTAATGACAGTGGTTCCAGTAAAAAACATGAGTGTACACACATGTTTGAAAAGCTTAATAATATGAGGCTAAGTATAATGCTCCCAGAATGCTCTGTGATTATATGCAAAATGTTGGCAGAAGTTTGTAAGCAAGAGTGATGATTTTTTGCTTTCAAAATAAAATGTTCGGAAAAAATGCAAGTAGGGAAAAAAACGCTTTGCTACAATGATATTTTAGGTGTTATTTCTTTGAAGCGTCACTGAGTAAAATGTGTTGATGCATGCTAGTATTTAAAAAAATATATTCCTAATAGAAAATGCGTGTAACAATTTTCAACAACATTTTGGGACGCATGAAAATCAACAAGCACTGGCAAAGCCAACCGATCTGACACTTTTTGTGAGTCTTTTGGTTTTGTCAATGCATGGCTTTTTTTGACATACCTTTTGTAACACTGTATTGTTGTAGGAGCTGGTAGGCCCTCACCATTGTAAAAACAGTGGCAAACAGAAAGAAAAAAGGTTTTGGTCTCAAAAAGCACACACTGTCACCAATTATTAATAGTCTCAAAAGTGCACCCATGGTATACGTCTTTGAATTTGTGGCTTTCATGAATTCACAAGAGCTGAAAGAAGTAGACCAGGAAATCGTACTCCTAGAAAATATTTGTGAACTGTATTTCAGCACGAGCAAATATACATGTGTAGATTTGCTCATGTGAAAATCTATTGAGCATTTACAAGTTCACTTTCCCTCCATCTATTTTTTCCCAAACCTGGAAGAATTTCTACTATTGCCATTGTCAGGAGTACATTTCCAACCTTTCTCATTATGGGAAAAGATTAGAGAAGAGCTGGTGAAAATACTTAAAAACATGCAAGTTAGTAGGTTTGCAGACTATATGGCACCAAAGGGACAAGTAGATTTTTTTACAGGGCAAGTAGATTTAAGAAGCAACCTGTCCCATGGACAAGTAGATATTTTATTTAATTCCACACCCCTGGGGTGAGATCATGATTGGTGGGGCAATTCAGCTTACCTTTCTTGCCTGAGCAGGACACCAAGGTCACAGAACCCTCCAAAGTGTGCTGGCAGGGATCGGTGGCAACATCCAGGATCGCGGGAGTTGCAAATGATCACTGGCATCTGGTCCCTAGGGCCAACCACTAGCGCATGCACAGTGGGCACAAAGCTAGCATTTACCTTTGATGAAGGGTAGGTTTTAGGGTACAGGACGGGGAGGTCACGTAGTTTTTAGGACAGGGCCAGGTAGGTTTTAGAGTTCAGGGTGGGGGCGATGTAATTTTTAGAACAGGCCTGGGTAGGTTTTAGAGTACGACGGGGCGCCGGGAAGTTTTTAGGACAGGGTGGGTTCGATTTTAGGGTTCAGGGCAGGGGGTCAGGGTAGTTTTTAGGGCAGTGCAGGGTAGGTTTTTGGGTACAGGATGGGGAGGTCAGGTAGTTTTTAGGGCAGAGCGGGGTAGGTTTTAGGGTTCAGGGTGTGGGGTCGGGGTAAGTTTTAGAACAGGGCGGGGTAGGTTTTACGATACAGGGTGGGGGCGGGTAGTTTTAGGGTACAGGACGGGGAGATCAGGTAGTTTATAGGACAGGGCGGCCTGGGTTTTAGGGTTCAGGGCAAGGGCAGGGGGTCAGGTAGTTTTTAGGACAGGGCGGGTAGGTTTTAGGGTTCAGAGTGGGGCGGGGCGGGGCTCAGGGTAGTTTTTAGGAAAGGGTAGAGTAGGTTTTAGGATTGAGGGTGGGGTCGGGGTTTGGGTAGTTTTTAGGACGGGCAGAGTTCTTTAGGACAGGCAGAGCAGGTTTTAGAATTCAGGGCAGGGGCGTCTGGTAGTTATTAGGACAGTGCAGGGTAGGTTTTAGGGTTCAGGGCAGGGGTGGGGTCAGGGAAGTTTTTAGGACAGTGCAGGGTAGGTTTTAGGGTACAGGACGGGGAGATCAGGTAGTTTATAGGACAGGACGGGCTAGGTTTTAGGGTTCAGGGCAAGGGCAGGGGATCAGGTAGTTTTTTAGACAGGGTGGGTAGGTTTTAGGGTTCAGGGTGGGGGCAGGGTCAGGGTAGTTTTTAGGAAAGGGTAGAGTAGGTTTTAAGATTCAGGGTGGGGTCGGGGGTTCGGGTAGTTTTTAGGACAGGTAGAGGTTTTTTTAGGACAGGCAGAGCAGGTTTTAGAATTCTGGGCAGGGACGTCTGGTAGTTTTTAGGACAGTGCAGGGTAGGTTTTAGGGTTCAGGGCAGGGGTGGGGTCAGGGAAGTTTTTAGGACAGTGCAGGGTTTGTTTTAAGGTACAGGACTGGGAGGTCGGGTAGTTTTTAGGACAGGGCGGGGTAGGGTTTAGGGCATGGGCAGGGGGTAAGGTAGTTTTTAGGACAGGGCAGGGTAGGTTGTAGGGTTCAGGGAAGGGGCGGAGGAGTCATGGTAGTTTTTAGGACAGTGCAGGGTAGGTTTTGGGATTTAGGGTGGGGATGGGATCGGGGTAGTTTTTAGGACAGGGCAGGGTTACTTTTAGGGCTCAGGGCGGGGGGCTTTAGAGCTCAGGGTAGGGGGCAAGGGGGAGTTATAAGTGCTTGGGCGGGGTGGAGTATGGTATCAGGTGTAAGAGGGCAGGGCGGGAAGAATTTACCATGCATGTTCCTTTACCAAACATGCTTTTACAACGAAATTCACTGTTAAGGCTTGCATGGTAATGGTGTGCATGGTAAAGGCATGCATGATAAAGACGTGGCCGTTGTTGAGAACACGTTGTTAAGGCATGAGTGATGTACACATGTGTTGTTCCATCATACATCCCTCATACCAGTGTAGGGTGTCAGAGCACTTTACATCACACAGACATTACACAGAGACAATCATCATATGTGTGTAACTCAGTCTATAGGACATGTTACATAAGACAGAGGACTACAAGGTGTGGGAGTCACAGGCCATCCATACTGGTAGCAGGTATAGTTTAAGAGTACCCTGTCTGGAGAAGCGCAGGCTCAGAATTTAAAACATAACGCCATGGTTGGGGGTTCTCTTTAATAATAAGAACTGATTTTCACTGAAATTAACCCCTTTTGCAACATTAAGTTAATGAAAAAATGGGGAACAACCATAACGTTCTAATCTATACCTTGCAGTTTGTATGCATCTCTTTGCGCTAGTACTATTTTATGATGATTCAAAACTTCCACTAGACAAAACTTCAATCTCTCTCCAGGAAGACCATTAATCACCGGATTGAGATTTTTATTGTTGCCTGAAAACTGTCCAGGGCGAGGAACACCCAGCAGGCGCTTTCAAAGCCACTTTCAAGCACTGAGTCACCTCAGGGGACAATAATTATCACTGTGGCAGTCGGAGACCCTGGTGAAAGGTAGACAGAGGGCGACAGAAACAGGGCCCTAACAGACATTGTCACACAAGCGCGCTAAAACCTGCCCTGCTCATATCTTACAGTGAACCAACAATACTGTATAAAAAAGGAAGATGCTCGGCAACACAGCACTTTATTTAAAAAGTAAGGGAAATACTTTATTTAATTACCCAAACCTCTTTACCTTATTTAAATCTTGCTGCTATCTTCAGGCTAGAGGGTGGCAGGAACTGATTTCAGACAGCAATCAACAAAGGGCCTCTCTCTCCCTTTGTTTTCAGAAGTGCAGGCTCCAGGCAGCTGTGGGCTGTTGGCAGCAAGGTGTGAAAGAACTCCTCCTGTGCTTGCAGCACAACAAAAGGGCAGAGGGAGAGTGGCCTTTGTGATGTCACCCTCATGATCAGATTGGTCGCAGGTAGCTGGAAGCAGGTCACAGGTCAAGTGCAGGGCCAGTATAGGTCGCGCTTTTGCGCGCTCATGGCCCTGCAAATCAGGTCATAGAAGGGGAAATCCTTTGTCCCCTCGTCCCCCCCACCCTTGTCCCCCGTGTCCCCCCCACTCCAAAATCTGGGGGGGATATATCCCCCGCGTCCCCCACACTTCCTACGCCCATGACTCTAGTGACAGATAGTCTTTGCAAAGATTGTATGTAGTTGGAATTACTGCTGCCAAGGGTCTGGTCATACATTCCTGATCCTGATGCAAAAGTATTTCAATTGCCTGATGTATGAGGCCTGTTTTCCCCTAGTTGAGTGATGGTGTTTTAGTTGTGTGCCATATGCTGTGATGAACCAAGTTTCCAACATGTATGTGTGTAACAGGTGTGGTCCTCAGCTATTGCCATTCAAAGGTGAACTGTACAGGATGTCAGTCATTTACATTGTGTGTGTATGTGACCGTTGTATGATAGGCATCACATTTGTAGTGGTATTTTCTGTGTTCTGATTGTTATATCATCAATGCTCCATGAGGCGACACTCTTCTTCTGATATTTAGAGCTAAAGGTGTGCAGAAATGATTAGCCAGACCATGATGTGGTGTTTCTTATCAGTGTTTATTTACAATAGTTCATTAAGTGGTGATGGTGATAATATTTTAAAAAAATTGTTCACCATGTGTTGGCGCCTACGCACTCCAGCAGCCGTGTTTGGTTGTTCCCCCTCATGTTGCAGGGCAGCATCCTCCTCTTCCTCGTCTTCAGGCATGTATGGGTCTGGTTCCAGGAGAGGAATGTTCCTTTTGATGCAAATGTTGTGCAGGATGGAACATGTTAGTATGATCTTACAGACCATCTCGGGGGAATATAGGAGGCTACCACCAGTGATGTCGAGGCAGCGGAACCTTGACTTGAGGATGCCGAAGGTCCGCTTGATAATGCTGCGTGTCCTCTTATGGGCCTCGTTGTATGCACGCTCTGCAGCTGTACTCGGGTTGCCAAATGGTGTCATTATCCATGGCTGGATGCCATACCCCTGATCAGCTGAAAGAGAAAAAGAATGGGATCATGTTGATGTAGCTGGCACTATTGAAAAGACCTTTAATGGCAGTAGTTGTCTTGTGTTGTCTGTGACTCTTTTGTGTACTGATGTGACATCCTATACTTGTAGGCTATACCATCTGCATTGTGTTGTTTCCTTGGCTGAGAAAGTGTTTGTCTGCTAACCGTTTGTCATCAGTATGTTTTGGGATTTGCAGTACAGTGTGCCCTCCCTAGCATTGTGACTTGTGATACAGGTGTCCGTGTGTCTTCACTTGGGGTAAGATGATAGTTCCATGCAGAGTTTAAATTGAAAGTGTTGTTAACACGTTCATGTCAACGTACCCTGGACATCCCATACCTTTAGACTTATGCAATGGATTAATGTAAAGGTCATTGGGACACTTACAATTTGCAAGGTGACATTTCGGCAACCACACTCATTAATGTCTTAACATTAGGCTGTACAGTAAATTCCGATGTGTGACAGGTTCAATGGTGACTTAAGAAACATGTCTAGTGATGTCAGGACCTCAGTGTGTTCCTGTTGACATGTTGCTGTTGTGGAGTATGTGTTGTGTGTCCTAGAGGGTTGCTGTGCAGTGTATATATAAGTAGGTTTTTGTACTTACCAACTAGTAGTCCATTGCCATACCGTCCATCCTGGAAGTGTTGGTTGATGGTGCAGTGACGGAAGATGTATGAGTCATGTACACTCCCAGGATATTTAGCCACTATGTTGGTGAACATTCCTTGGTGATCGACTATGGCCTGCACGTTGATTGAATGTGTGTGTGCTTCCTGTTGCGGTAGAGGTGTTCAGTTGCAGCAGGTGGCACAAGGCGTACATGTGTGCAGTCGATTGCACCAAGGACGTGTGGGAAGCCACTGATTGCGTAGAACCCCTGTTTAGTTTCCTGCTGCTTCTGCAGTGTGTTAGGGAAGCAGATGTGTCAGGGTGTCAGGCGAATGATGGCATCCAGTACTTTGGGCAGAAATCCTGAGAATGATGGTTGTGATATTCCGCCTACCAGGGCACCAGTTGTTTGAAATGAGCCACTCGCCAGCATTTGAAGTACGGCAAGCAGCTTTGTTTCTGTTGGTATGGTGTGGGGTGTCACCAAAGTGGGGGCCAACTGCTGTTCGATATTTCGCAGCAGCTGCTGAATGGCCTGCCAGTTCAACCAGTACCTCTGTATGATGTTGTGTTCCCTGAGGCCCTGAAGGGTTGTTCTGGGGCGGAATGTCCTCTCCTGCCTTCTGCGCTGCCTTTGGGGTACCTGCTGGTGTTCTTGTAGCTGCTGTTGTTGCTGCTGGGCTCTGCGTCTGCGTGCACGCTGGATTAGAATGACCTCCCTGGCTCCCTGTTGCTGCTCTGCTGCTCTGCTGTTTGTTCTGTGTGTTCTGATTAAATGCAGGTGTGTTTGCCCCATTTTAACGCCTGCCCTGACCCAGGCGTTATTTTTTGATGCAAATCGGGCTGTGCGCCATTTTCTGGCTCCGCCTCCCGGCCGTGCGTCATTTTTGCCCGAAAGCATAAATACGACGCACGGGCATTTAAGCCATTTTTTGGACGGGAACGCCTACCTTGCATATCATTAACGCAGGGCGGGTTGCCGCATCCCAAAAATGACGCACACGGCGGAATTCTGTCATCCGTGGGCTCGGGCGTCAAAGTTTAAATATGGGGCAACGTTTGCGCTGATTGGGCGTCAAAATTTTTTACGCACAATTGGCGCAAACGGAGTATAAATATGCCCCTTTGTGTTATTCTTCTAGTCTGGTCGATAGACATGGAAGACAGACTTCATCTCAGGCTCATTTTGCCATCTTACCTCTCTATTGAAGTCTAATGTGGGACAGTGTTTATACATATGCATTCTTCAAATTGTTCTACAAATCTGGTGTCTTTAATCTATTCCTCTGCCACCTTTCGTATCTATCGCTATAACTGTTGGAAACTGTTGAATTCTAGTTTCACATGTTTAAGCACATATCGCTAATCTCTATAAGTGCTTTTCTCATCCTTCACCCCATATAATTCTCATTGTGTAGTAGACCTTCTTACATCTTTTATGCTCATATTTACAGTTGCAGAACTATCATTTTGAACTCATTAAACTAGTAATCCAGTAAATTTCAACAGTATATTGGACATTTTTAAGTTCCTAAAAAGTATTCCAATTCTTGATCCGTATTCAGACCATCTTCTACCGCCTGTAACCTCATAATCCATAGGGATTCCCTTCTTCTTAAATATAATTCTCTGATACCTTCCCTGGGGTCCAAAGATATCAATTTTAACCCCAAAAATGTGAAATCTTTATGAGCAGACAGTGCCTCACATGTATTTATGTGCAGCACAATCAGATATCTTTTGTCTCCTTGCTTTATTGCTCTCACATGTTCACTGATTCTAACCCTGAGAGGGCGAATTGTGCTTCCTATATATATATACGTTCACATTTACACGATATTATATATACCACAAAATTTGTCCCACAGTTTATATTCGTTAGTATTTGAAAGTTTTGACCCCTACAGTCCATAAAATGCTTTTTTCCATGCCATGCCCATCTACATATGCCAGAATGGCCACATTTGTAAAAGCCTTGATTTTGTTCCATCAACCAATCCTCTTTACCTTTACATCTTGGATAGCTAGTACATAAAAAATCGTTTAGAGATCTCTGGTCTATTTGTTATACACTCCTTCAGTATCGGATCCTGTTTCAACATATTCGAATGATTCTTCATCACTTTTCTCACTATATTTGATGTTATTGTATAGACTGTAACCAGTCTAATCTTCTATTTATCTCTATCCTTTGTTTTGATAACACAGGATAACAGAATTTCCCTCCTTGTAACTCGCCTAACTTTCTGTTGTGCCTTCTTTTTAATTGTTGTTTGATAACCCCTGTTCAAAACACTGACTCATGTCCTGGATACAATCATAAAAGTCTTCATTTGTACTGCAATTCCGTCTAGCCGTTATCATTTCTCCATAGGTTATTGCATGAATTTGGTGCTTAGGGTGTGCACTCGAAGCATGTAAGACAGAGTTACATGAGGTTGGTTTCCTATATAGTCTGCTTTGTATCTTATTATCTGCAATAAAAAGTTCCACATCCAGAAATTCAATTTTCTCTTTACTATATTGATTAGTAAATCTAACATTCGCATAATTTCTATTCAAATAATTACAGAAATCCATCCACTGTTCTATAGTGCCTGTCCATATCATGAAGCAGTCATCTATATATCTTCCCCAGTAAAATATATATGTCTGCCAGTCTGCTGCCCCAGGTCCCCAGAATCACTTCTCCTCAAACCATCCCATAAAGAGATTTGCATAAGAAGGAGAGAATCCAGAGCCCATTGCTACTCCATGCTTTTGTCTATACCATTTTTATTAAATAAAAACATGTTCTGATTCAGAATCAAATCAATCATCTTCAAAAGCATCTCTGTATGCTCCAATAAACTAGCCGATCTTCTGTGTATCATGTGTTTAAGTGCTCATAAGCCCTTTTTGTGCTTTATACTAGTGTATAATGCCACCACATCTAAAGTAACCAAAGTCATACCTCTTTCGCATTGTATATTTCCCAATAAGCTCAATATGTGCTTTGTATCTTTAATATAAGATGGCAAATTCGCTACTAAGGGTTGTAAAAATATACAAATTCCGATAGTTTCTCTGTTGGTCCAGCAATTCCAGACACTATTGGTCTACCCGGAGGGAAAGGGATATTTTTATGTATTTTTGGGAGAGTATAAAAACACGAAAATCTTCAACGGTAAACCTTCAAATAGGTATATTCATCTTCGTCTAATAGACCTTGTTGGTACCATGTTTTCAGTAAATTGTTCATTTTATTTGTCAAACGTCTAATAGGATTAAATGTTAGATTCTCATAACAGTCTTCATCACTTAGTTGTCTACAGATCTCATTATCACAGTCCACTCTATTCATCCAGACAATATTCCCCCCTTTATCAGCCTGTCTGATAATAATACTCTCATCCTTCTGCAGCAACCTCAGTGCTTGCGATTCACCATGGCTTAAGTTACTCATTAAATTTTTAATCCCTCTTTTAAATACCTGTCTAAATCATCACTTACTAGTTTATGAAAAACTTCAATATTGCTGTCACTACCCATTTTAGGTGTCCAATTTGATCTCATCTTCAAACCACTGGCTTCATGTAAACTCGGTGTTATGTTCAAATCACTCAATATTTTGAGAGTAGTTGTTGGAAGATCCACATAATCTGTAATAGACATAAAAGCCGCAGTATCATGAATGTCCTGTATAGATAATTCACTATGTTCACATTTTTCACCTAATGATTTATCTTCTTGTCCCAATTGTTGTCCCAATTTAAAGATTTTTTTCAATTTCAAGCGTCTAACAAATTTATACAAATCAATTTTATAACGACATATATCACCTCTACTAGATGGGAAGAACCCCAATCCTTTGCTAAGAAGTGACAGCATCTGTGCCGAAAGAATCTTTTCTGATAAATTGGTTACATTTAGGCCTTGACCCTCAGTTCTTTCTAGACCCTCTTGTCCCACGATCTTGTTTTCATGCCCTGATGTAGTATATATATATAGTACCTTGTTCTCATATTTGTATGTACCTGTGCTTGTTGTTTCTTATTTTCTCCTTTCCCTTACTCATTGTTTATATTTAAGTTGGTAATTCCATGCCGTTGGGGAAACTGAATCTTTGTTATTAGGTTCTGGATTCCTGACGGGCATTGCCAGACTGACCTTCTTCCAGATCAGATGTGTATGACTGCCGTGGACTTACAATAAACTTCGTACCTGTTTTTACCCACTTTCTGCATGTGAGGAGTTCATCGTTCTTCTTTCACCTTACTACATTTGGTACCAGGAGTGGGGTGAAGTTTTTGTGGAAAGAAGATACTTTGGAGCTATTTGGAGTTCCCTCGGAGAACAAGTCCACCGACCAGCATATACTTTATGGCAGGGTAATGTGGCTCATAGTGATCGTCAGTATTTCGCACGTTAGGTTTGCGCAGCGTTAAATCTCGACACGCCCTGCTTAAAATTGGCGTTATATCTTACCTGTTTGAAGGCGTGAGGATTGTTTGAAGTCGCGAGGATTGTTTTCTTTCGACTCTCCGCGCGTGAAACACCCACGCGTGAGGCATTTGTTTCAACAGTATGCCTCATTCTTCTCTGTCTGTCGTCACACGTGTTATGACGTCGCGAGTGCTTTAGTACCAACTTGACTCCGTGTCAAGTTGTCTAGGAAACAGAGACGCCTACGTGCTACGCCACGCTTCCGAACTTTGTAACTGGTCACCAAGGAGACGAGACACGCAAAGGGCAATGCGCAAAGGGCCTTAGTTACAGTTTCCCAGCAATAAAATGCCTGTTTAACATGCGCGTTTTACTACATTATGCAAGGATTTCTGAATCGAGACATTATAAAAAGTAAATAATTTAATTAAAGTGAACTTATTTTATTTAAAGGGGAATGACTTCTACAAACAAGCAATTTTGTGGAGAAAGTGTTGTGGCCTTAAGTATTTAGGACTGAATTTGTTTACAAAGCATCTCAGCTCCATTTTGATTTCATTTTATCATTATAATTATGGCGACCAGCAATTTAGTAGTTCATCCTCCACCTTTCTTATCTAAAAGCGGAAAACCGGACATTAAGTGGAGAGAATGATAAGGATTTTTGAAAATTACTTGGTTGCTATTGATGCTAATGACTTTACTACCACCAGGAAGTTGACCCTTTTATTTAATCATGTTGGTGTGGCCGGGCAGCGTGTTTTTGACAATTTACCAACTATTCCTCTACCAAATTAAAGTAGTGGTGACACTGCAATATGGAATGTTTATAATGAAGCGAAAGAAGGAATTGGGAAGCAATTTTCAGATGAATACAATGTTTTATTAGAAAGGTTAAATTTTGCAATGTGCAAACAATCTATAGATGAGAAAGTAGATGAATTTGTGGCTAATTTGCGTGTGCTAGCTGCGAGATGTGATTTTGGTTCTCATGTAGACATGCATATTAGAGACCAGTTTGTGTTCCACTGTTATTCTAAAAAAATTCAAGAACGTTATTAGCGTGCCGAAATCCTACCTTGGAGGAAACATTAGATATAGCTAAAGCTGTTGAGAGATCTATTGTTACCTCTAAAGTAGTATCCGGACACTCAGAGAATGTAGCGGTTGGTCAAGTAATAGAAAATTCTGAAGTTAACTATATTAAGGAAAGAACAACAAAATTCAATAAGAACACACTACTATGTTTCCGATGTGGGTCACGCAATCACCTAAGCAACAACCAGTTGTGCCTAGCTTTGGGCAAGAAATGTTTAAAATGTCAAAGAATTGGTCATTTCCAAATTGTTTGCAAGCAGCCTAACCGTTTTTACAAACCTAGTGACAGTAGCATGAAAGTAAAGGTTAACTATGTGTATTCCAAAGGCATACAGTCAGATGAAGTAGATGACTGTTCTAACAACCTATCCAATGTTGTACTAACAGTGGATATAACCACTGTTAGAAATATCAAGGGACCCATCTGTCAAGCAGTTATTGACTCAGTTGAACTTTCTGTCATGGCTGACTGGCTCACCTGTCACCATTATTGCAGATGTCACTTACCGGAGATACTGGCCAACTACGAAAGTATTGAATGATGCCGACATTAGTCCCAAAGCTTTTGGTGATCATGACATTGAGCTATTAGGGTATTTTTTGTCATCCTTATCCATTTTAGGTAGAAGCACTATGACCAAAATATACATAGCAGTGGATGGCAGAGACATCATAGGATGGAAAGACCTTGCGAAGTTGAGCATAGTATTGCGTCCTGGTTTTGACAATCCCATTGTTTTAGGTGAAATGCCTATAGAAGTGTCAGAAATCAGTTTACCTATTACCAGCATCTCAGAATCTTTTACTAAGAAATATCCTGAGGTTTTTGCTGATGTTATCGGAGCTGTTAAAGGTTTTGAACATTGTATCAGGCTTAAAGATGGAGCTGTTCCCGTTTCACATAAGGTAAGACCTATTCCCATCTCTGTGAAAGGGCAGCGCAAAGATCTTTTAGAGAAGCTGGTCAAAGATGGCATCATAACCCCCACAGACTCTTCTGAGTGGGGTTCGCCCATTGTTCTTACTAAAAAGAAAAATGGGGATTTGAGGTTATGTGTGGATTTAAGATCCTTGAATAAAAATATTATTATTGACTGTCATCCCCTTCCTCGTTTACAAGAGATGATTGCCAGTTTGGGCACCTCTAAATTTTTCTCCACTATTGATTTACACTCTGCGTATCATCAGATTGCTCTTAGTCTTGATTCTCAGGAACTCACTACCTTTGTGACTCCTTTTGGGGCATATAAATATCTTAGACTTCCTTTTGGACTAGCTTCTGCAGCAAGCGTTTTTCAAAAGTTAATGGATTCTTTGTTTGGCGATTTTGAGAACGTATGTGCTTTTCAGGATGACATTTTAATTCACACCAAAGACATCGAAGAACATGTTGTTATCTTGGACAAAGTATTCTCTATACTCAAAGATTGTGGTATCATGATCAAGAGTGAGAAATTTAAATTTTTGGTTCAGAGTGTAGAATACTTAGGACACTCTATTTCTTCTGATGGCATTAAGCCCAAACAGGGAAATGTTGAAGCTATCTCAAATGCGCCTTGCCCATCGAATAAAGATGAGCTACGTTCACTTTTAGGTCTTTGTGAATACTATTCAAGGTTTGTTGATGGGTACGCAATGTTAGTACAACCTCTTAGAAATCTATTGAAGAAAGGCAGTAGGTTTGAATGGGGTGAGCAACTTATGGCAGTGTTTAATGCCATTAAACATCTACTATTATCTGCTCCTGCCTTGAAGCCGTTTATACCCTCAGCCAAATTTTTTCTTGCGGTGGATGCTAGTATGAAAGGCTTATGGGCGGTCTTTGGTCAATAGGTGGGAGGGCAAGAACGCACTATCGCTTTTGCTTCAAGATCTCTTTCAGAAGCTGAGATCAACTACAGCACTATCGAGAGAGAAGCCCTTGCCTGCGTCTGGGCAGTATATAAGTTTAAGACCTATATTTGGGGTATGGCCTGTACACTGTTCACCGATCACAAGCCACTTGTATTCTTAATGGATGGGAATGGCTTAGGTAAAGCCTCCTCAAGATTAGTAAGGCTGTTGTCGAAGTTGCAAGAGTTCAACTTAGAGGTAAGATACCTTCCTGGAGGGAAAAATGTTAGGGCGGATTGTCTCTCCAGGTTGTCTTTACCTCTGTCTGTTACCGAGCATGAAGACACAGAGTGTGTAATTGGTACTGTAGACATAGTTTCAGCTTCCGGAGGTTTATTTTCTGAGCAGGATTGGAATTCTGCCATGTCAAGAGATTCTGTTTTGTCAGAGGTGATGTTTCATGTTTCTCATGGTTGGCCCAAAATCAGAAGTTCAGTGGGGAACTTAACACTTATCGCCAACTTGCTGCTGAATTGTCGTGTGAGAATGGTGTGTGTATGAGAGGTCCTGTTTGCATTCCTCCTTACGGTTTGAGGTCTTTGCTTATAAAAGCAGCTCATAAGAGGCATCTAGGTATTTCAGCTACTTGTAAAAGGTTAAAAGAAAGGTATTGGTGGCCATGTTTAGATAAACAGGTTTAGAATTTTGTGGACCAGTGCACTTTTTGTGTGGCTCTGATAAGCATTGGAAGTGCCACAATGAACACTTGCACAATATTCCTCTTCCTAATAGTGCTTGGGAAAGTATTGCCATAGATTTTTCAGGTCCCTTCAACCTCCTGCCTAGAAATATGAGACATATGATTGTTGCTATTGATTATTTTTCTAAATGGATATACTACACTTTTGTGGAACATGCTGACACAGAATCTGTTATTTCATTCCTATCTTCTCTGTTCTATTTGGAAGGTCCACCGTCTAAAATTGTCACTGATAATGGAGTACAGTTCATTTCCAGTAAAATAGAAAACTTTTTGCTCAAATTTAACATAAAACACTCATGTGTGGCTTTATACAGTCCAATTTCTAACGGACTCGTGGAAAGAGCTCATCGGATCCTTAAAGAGGGCATTCAAACAGCAATTGCAACCAATTGCAATGTGAAAGAATTCTTATATGAGAAATGATGGGCATATTTGAATACACCGCATTCCACCACAGGTTTTTCGCCTTTTGTTCTGCTCAGAGGGAGGGAATCTAGATCCAAATTAACACCTTCATGGATGGCCCCTTTTCACAAAGGTGTGAATGTGGATGTTGAAGAACCGAAACAGAAAGTTTCTGAAAAACAATTTATTCAGAAGCGTGACTATGATTTTCAGAAAAATGTGAGTGAGGTAATGGTTAATGTGAATGATTGGGTATTGATCAAGAAACCGTTTAGGGTATCCAAAGGAGCATCTAAATATTTGTTACCTGTTAAAGTTATAAGAGTTTCGAAATCAGCTGTGTTGCTGGAAGGCAAGGGGTGGTGGAGCAAAAACTCCATTATTCCAATTTCCTCTTCGCAAGCTGATATTTTCAAACAAGTCTATGCTGGACGTGAAGATGTAGATGATACCAGTTCTAGTGCTGCATTCATTGACAGTTCTACTAAAGACAAAATGTCCAACCACGCACTGAATGATTCCAACTACCAAGCACGTACTTCTTGTCATAGTCTGGAGAGAGAGGATGATCCTTCTTCTTCTTCTTCTTTGTTGTGCCCGGCTCCTGAACCACTGCGTACGCGCAGCCATAGACTGGTTAAATTCCCTTCAAAATACAATGATTTTCTTTTAAAGTAAAAGCATGTTTATATATACATAGTACCTTGTTCTCATATTTGTATGTACCTGTGCTTGTTGTTTTACTTTTGCTTTGTGGAGGGGGAAGATGATGTAGTATATATATATACTACCTTGTTCTCATATTTGTATGTACCTGTGCTTGTTGTTTCTTATTTCCTCCTTTCCCTTACTCATTGTTTATATTTAAGTTGGTAATTCCATGCCGTTGGGGAAACAGAATCTTTGTTATTAGGTTCTGGATTCCTGACGGGCATTGCCAGACTGACCTTCTTCCAGATCAGATGTGTATGCCTGTCGTGGACTTACAATAAACTTCGTACCTGTTTTTACCCACTTTCTGCGTGTGAGGAGTTCATTGTTCTTCTTTCACCTTACTACACCCCCTGTCTTTTGGATCCTCCACCTCTCTTCTCCCTTTGTGTTTTCCTTGGAATTCTCTTCTTTGTTCTCGGCTCACTTTTTGAGATTCAGCATGTGATTTCTACTGTACTTAGTACACGGACTGGTAGAAGGGAATAATGTGGTGTTATTTTATTAAGGTTCCCAAGAGTTCACAAAGGAATGAGGAATTAGCTAAAAAAATATTTTTGACATAAAATAGAATGTATACTATACCATATGAATATGTACTTGCAGCCCTGGTGAAGTCACTGTGTGATATCCCAGACGATACACGTGTTGGCAAGAATATGAATTCAAGAGGTTACTTTGATGTGGCTGGAATACAAACTGAAGCTGTTATTCTGATGTGAAGTATTGAAACCTTGTAATTAAGAGGAATTTGGAAATAAATCATAAAGACTATATAAAAATCGGACAATGGTGGGATGCGTGCCTTACTGTATATAAATTGTTTTGGATTGGGGTGGAGCAAATTTATTTGGATTGGAATGGGGCAGACTGTTTTAGATTGGAGTGGGGCAGATTGGAACGGAGCAGATTGTTTTGTAGCAGGGTAGATTATTTTGGATTGGAGTGGGGCAGATTATTTTGGAATGGAGCAAATTGTTTTCGATTGGGTTGGAGCAGATTGTTTTGGATTGGAATGGGGCACAGTGGAGTAGATTGTTTTGGATGGGACTGGAGTAGATTGTTTTGGACTGGGGTGGAGCAGATTGTTCTGGATTGGAATTGGGCTGACTTTTGGATTGAAATGGGGCATATTGTTTTGGTTTGGAGTGGGGCAGAATGTTTTACAGTGGGGCATATTGTTTTGGATTGGAGTGAAGCGGATTGTTTTGGATTGGAATGGGCCAGACTTAGTGGGGCAAATTATATTGGATTGGAGTGGCACAGATTGGAGTGGGGCAGATTGTTTTGGATAGGAGTAGGGCAGATTGTTTTGGAATGGGGTGGATTGTTTTGGATTGGAGTGGGACAGATTGGAGTGGAGCACCTGTTTTAGAATGGAGAGGGGCAGATTGGAGTGGGGGAGATTGTTTTGAATTGGAGTGGGACAGATTGGAGTGGGGCACTTGTTTTTGAATGGAGTGGTGCAGATTGGAGTGGGGGAGATTCTTTTGGATAGGAGTAGGGCAGATTGTTTCAGATTGGAATAAGGAAGATTGGAGTGGGATGGACTGTTTTGGAATGGGGGATTGTTTTGGATTGGAGTGGGACAGATTTGAGAGGGGCACTTGTTTTGGATCGGAGTGGGTCAGATTGGAGTGGGGGAGATTCTTTGAGAGTGGAGTGGGGTAGACTATTTTAGATTGGATTGGAGCAGGTTGGAGTGGGGCAGATTTTCTTTTATTGGAAGGGGCAGATTGGAGTAGGGCAGATTGATGTAGGTTGGAGAGGAGCCAATTGTTTTGGATTGGTTTGGGGCAGATTGTTTTGGATTGGAGTGGGGTAGTTGTTTTTGTTTAAAATGGGGAATATTGGTGTGGGGCAGATTGTTTTGTAGAGGGGCAGATTGTTTTGGAGTTGGGCAGATTGTTTTGGAGTGGGGCAATTTATTTTGGATTGGAGTGGAGCAGATTGGTTTGGATTGGAATGGGACAGAGTGGAGTTGATTGTTTTGGATTGGAGTGAGCAGATTGTTTTGGATTGGAGTGGGGCAGATTGTTTTGGTCTGGAGTGGGGCAGACTGGAGTGGGGCAGAATGTTTTGTAGTGGGGCATATTGTTTTGGATTGGAATGGGGCAGATTGTTTTGGAGTGGGGCAAATTTTTTGGACTGGAGTGGAGTAGATTGTTTGGGATTGGAATGGGGAAGACTGGAGTGGGGCAGATTGTTTTGGAGTGGTGAAAACGGTTTTGGATAGGAGTGGGGCAGATTGTTTTGGAGTGGTGAAAATTGTTTTGGATAGGAGTGGGGCAGATTTTTTGGGTTGGAGTGGTACAGATTGGAGTGGGGCAGATCGTTTTGGAGTGGGGCAGATTGTTTTGGATAGAAGTGGGGCAGATTGTTTTGGGTTGGATTATGGAAGATTGGAGTGGGGCGGCTTGTTTTGGAATGGGGTGGATTGTTTTGTATTGGAGTTGGACAGATTGGAGTAGGGTCACTTGTTTTGGATTGGAGTGGGGCAGATTGGAGTGGGGCAATTCTTTTGGATTTGAGTGGGGCAGATTATTTAGGATTGAATTGGGGCAGGTTGGAGTGGGGCAGATTGTTTTGGATTTGAAATGGCAGATTGGAGTGGTGTAGGTTGGCTTTGGGTGGAGTGGAGGAGATTGTTTTGGATTGGTGTGGAGCAGATTGCTTTGAATTGGAGTGGGGCAGATTGTTTTCGATTGGACTAGAGTGGGGCAGATAGTTTTGGATTGGAGTGGGGCAGATTGCTTTGGAATTAAGTGGGCAGAGTTTTTTTGGATTGGAGAGGGGGAATGAATGGGGCAGATTGTTTTTGATTGGAGTAGGGCAGATTGTTTTGGATTCAAGTGGGCAGATTGCTTTGGATTGGAGAGGTGGAGATTGGGTGGGGCAGATTGTTTTGAATTGGAGCAGGGCAGGTTGGAGTGGGGCAAATGTGTTGTGGATTGGAGTGGGGCAAATTGTTTTGGATTGGAGGGGGCAGTTTGAATGGGACAGATAGTTTTGTATTGGAGTGGGGCAGGTTGCAGTGGCACACATTGTTTTGAACTGGAGTGGGGCAAATTGTTTTGGAAAGGAGTAGGGCAGTTTGGAGAGGTGCAGATTGTTTTGGATTGGAGTAGGGCAGATTAGAGTGGGGCACATTGTTTTGGATTGGAGTGGGACAGATTGTTTTGGATCGGAATGTGGCAGATTGGAGTGGGGCAATGATTTGGATTGGAGAGTGGCAGATTGGAGTGGGTCAGATTGGAATGGGCAGATTGTTTTGGATTGGAGTGGTGCAGATTATTGTGGATTGGATTGGGGCAGATTAGAGTAAAGTGAGGCAGATTGTTTTTTACTGGATTGGGTCAGATTGTTTTGAGTTAAAGTGGGCAGATTAATTTGAGTTGGAGTGGGTTAGATTGTTTTGGAATTAGTGGGGCAGATTGTTTTATGTTGGAGTGGAGCAGATTGTCCTGGGTTGGAGTGGGGCAAATCGTTTTGGATAGGTGTGAGGCAGAATGTTTTGGATTGGAGCAGGCAGATTGTTCTGGATTCAAGTGGGGCATTTTGTTTTGGATTGGAGCAGGGTAGATTGAATAGGGAGATTGTTTTGATTTGGAGTGTGGCAGAATTGAGTGGGGCATATTATTTAGGATCAGAGCGGGCAGATTGTTTTGGAAAGGAGTAGAGCAGATTGGAGTGGGGCTGGTTGCTTTGGATTGGTGTGGGGCTGACTGTTTTTAAGTGTGGGAGATTGTTTCAGGTTGGCATGTGGCAGAATACAGTGGGCCAGAATGTTTTGGATTGGAGTGTGAAAGGCTGTTTTGGATTGGGGTGGGGCAGCTTGGAGAGGTGATAATTGTTTTGGATTGGAGTGGAGCAAATAAGAGTGGGACAGACTGCTTTGGATTGGAGTGGAGCAGATTGTTTTGGATTGGAGATATGTAGGTTGGAAGGAGTGGAGTGTTGTAGATTGGAGTGGATTAGATTGGATGAGTGGTTTGAATTTGATTGTGGTGGATTGGATTAGTCTGGGGTGGACTTAATTGAGTGGGGTGGATTTATGTGGGGTGAGGTGGTGTGGATTGGCATTGATTGGAGTGGGGCAGATTGGATTGTAGTGAGGTGGATTGGGGTGTACTGCACTATTATTTCCTAAAGCATAGCTTAGGAAATTACCCATAACAAAGAAATAATGTTGCATTGTAATATTGAGAACCAGATAATCATCATTATTTGAAAACAGCAAATGCCCACAAGCAAATGCTAAACATGAAAGCAAAATGAGAAAAGAAGACTTGGCAAAATGAAAGTAAGTTAACTGTAGAAAATGTGCAAATTTGTTTGTCCTACTGGGCACATTTTTGCCAGTCAGATGCCTTCAGTTTGCAGGGCAGTAGAAGTTAAAAAGATAAAAACAGAATCTCAGATGCATCTGGAGCAGTTGATGTCACTGATTAAGTTGAATCAATCAGTTATTTGTCCCTGCCCCACAGAAATGAAATTAAATGATGCCAGACCTGCAGTTACCAATTACGAGGCTGTAAAGAAGAGTGCCACACAAGCAAAGAAATGGAGAGCAACGAGAGGGCTCCAAGCAGTTTTTATTAACATAAATGCCTCTCAAGCAAGACCCTTGCGCTACCGGATGCTCTTGCAAGCTCGGAGAAGGGAGAGGTAACTGACAACTTGGATTTGAATTCTATGTCAGGACCGGAGGCTCTGATTATGCTTTCTCTTTCTTTACTGACTTAAACAGCAGCCAATGAAATACAAGTAACAGAAAAAACTACAACACCCATGATACCTAACATCCTGTCACATGGTCCAATCACCATTCATGTCCTCTGCTATTAGTCCTTTGACCTATGAAGGAAGTCACTTCTTCTTTCTTTGCTGCTTCGCAGCAGATAAGTACACTTTTATTTTCTCACCGAATGATTGTACTTTGCATTGTTTATTTAAAGGTTAAAATATTACCGCTCTAAGCGTTGCAATTCAGCGCGCTTTCTGTATATTTGTAGAAGCGCTCTTGCGCTTTGTTTTTATGGCATTTTGCCAAAATTTCAGCCCGGTTCCTTAAGTGGAGTGGAAGCAGGAGTGGAGCTGCTCTAGAGCAGTCTCTTTTCCATTTTTTAGCGCACACACGCGCACGCATGCATTATCAAGCCGATCTACTTTCACTTTTAGTGAAGATCGGCTCGTGGATGCTGCGTGCCTGTCTGTGCCCCCTCACTCAAATAAATAGTTATTCTTGCTCCCTGACGCCCAGCTAAAAACTTGTCTGGGTTGTAAAATTATAAATTAGGCTGCTGCCTAGAGTGCCTTTCATGCTGCTTCCTCCACACTTTAAAATTAAGGGCTCCTTTTTTCTTGCCTGATATTGGGGTTTTTGCACTCCCCCTGTTGGATCCCTGAGTAAAAGGTTTTTTCTCCTCAGTACATATTGTAGCCATGCCTCATTGGGATGAACAAGAAGCTGAGTACTATACAGAGGAGTTGGGCAATCAACCTGAAGTTGATCGGGTGGAAGCCCTTGATACCAGGGTACAGCAGTCAGTAAATGATGCTCTAGTGAGAGCTTTGGGACCCTTTTCAGGGCAAATATTTGATTTCACTTGCTCACAGGGTTGGACTCAGGAACCTCCTCAACATGAACCTAAAAAAGTCAAAGACAAAGCAAAAAATCTGGAGACTGGTGCAGAGGTCAGTGGTGTCCATACTGACGTTTTCGAGAAGCTGCGTAAAAAACGCAGTGGTGAGCATAATTACAGCTCAAAAAAGGGGACCCCCCTTTCTACCTCTTCCTCTGATAAAGATTCCTCCTCTGACGATTCAGATGATTCGGACGCTCCCATACCGAGTAAGAAAAGTAAGGAAACACCTCCTCCCTTCCAGGTTTTGGACTTTGATCCTACGGAAATCATTCATCCCAGATCCACCAATTGGGTTCCCCCTCCTGAAGTAGCGCAATATGTCCAGGCTAATTTATGAAAAATCTTTGATAAAGGGATTAGATCACGCTTGAAAGCGGAATGCCCCAGACCTGACCTGGAGGGCAAGGTTTCCGATACTCCAGAGATAGACCCCACTATGGTCACCTTTATGGAAAAGTTTGCTAAGGACCCCAAAAAAGGCTTGGACCGCTCCTGGCGGAGTTGTCAGGACAAACTGTTGGATCTTTCAGGACCCTTGACTAAGATCCTTGAGTTGCTATATGTAGCCAAGGAATCTAGCACTCCGGTGGACACCGATGTCCTTATCGGCTGGGCACAAAGAGCTGTGTGCCTACTAGGTAATTCTAACTGTGCCATTTTGGCAGAACGCAGGAAGTCTGAGCTTATGCGCATAGATCCCAAATTATCGGATCTTGCGTCATCGGAAGTGGGTCCTTCAGCCGATGGCCTTCTATTTGGCTCATCATTTATCAAATACTTAGCCAAGTTTCTGTTCCACCTTTTCTTCGCTTGACAAGGCACAAATGTCACTCAAGAAGGTTTTTAAACGAGGCCTTTTTGTCAGGGCCGGTCGTTTCGGGGGAAGTATGTCCGGCCGCAGCTCCTTCAACAGTCCCCAAAATTACTATCCGAGAGGCAGAGGTGGCTGGTACGGAGATCAGGACTCCACCTTCTACCCCACACGGCACAGAGGGGGTCGTCCCCGTTTCCGTAGGGGTCATCGCAGAGGACCACAAGGAGCCATTCAAGACTCCAGTTTCACAGGTGAGCATTATTCATTTTTCTCAGGTCAAACTAGGGGGCAGAGTGGCATCTTGCTTAGCAAATTGGAAGCAGATATCCGGAGATCCATGGGTTCTCCAAACAGTAGAAGGTTTTCGACTGGAGTTTGTCAGCACTCCCAAACAACTGTCCCCTCCGGTAATAATGTGTTTTTCCCAAGCAAATCAAGATTTTATAGACAAAGAAGTGCAAGCTCTCTTAGACAAAGGAGCCGTGCAATACGCTTACCCTCATCCTTGCGGTTTCCTCAGCCCAATTTTTGTAGTAGACAAGAAAGGGGGAGGTCACCGCTTAGTCTTGAACCTAAAGGATTTCAATCAGTGGACCCTATACCAACATTTCAAGATGGAGGGTATCCACATGCTAAGGGACATCCTGTTAGAAGGGGATTGGATAGTTCGACTGGATCTAAAAGATGCCTACTTGTCGATTCCAATTTTTCCTCCCCACAGGAGATTTCTACAATTCCAGTGGAAGGGTCAGTGCCTGGAGTTCCGAGCACTCCCATTCGGCCTATCATCAGCCCCTTGGTGCTTCACGAAGCTTTTGAGACCTGTGATGGAATGTCTCAGATCCAAGGGAGTCAGACTGATTATATATCTGAACGGCATTCTGCTGATGGCTCAGTCCCCCCAAGTCCTAATCTTACTCTTGGATTGGACCATCAGTCTCCTACAAGACTTAGGTTTCCTGATCAATGTACAGAAGTCATTGTTGAAACCTTCACAAGTGATAGATTTTCTGGGATTTCAGATAAATTCCATTTTATGTCAGCTTCTTCCCTCTCAGAAGCTACACAACATCAAGAGGGAATTGAGATCGGTGTTAGCTTGCCAGACCGTCTCTTTGAGGAATATAGCCAGAGAAGTGGGCTTACTAGCTTCATCTATTCAAGCGATATTCCCTTCACCCCTACATTATCGAGCACTTCAGAGGCTCAAAATCAGGCATCTACAACAGGGTCTGAGTTACTCAGAACAAATCCCATTGACTGCTGAGGTAAGATCAGAAGTTCAATGGTGGCTTCATCACATGGAAGCTTGGAACGGCAGGGTGATTTTCGGATCTCACCCGGAGGTAGTGATAAAGTCTGATGCCATCAGATGGGGTTGGGGAGCTCGGTGCAACTCCCTAGTGACGGGGGGCAGATGGTCAGAGTGGGAACAATCCCTTCACATCAATTGTTTGGAACTTCTAGCGGGATCATTTGCTATAAAGAGCCTCTCCCCGCAGAAAACAGATTGTTGCATACTATTACGGATGGACAACATATCAGCAGTGAGGTATGTCAACAAATTGGGAGACACGAAGTCCAAAATTCTGGTGGAGATTGCCAAGGATTTCTGGCATTTTTGCCTAACCCAGCGTTTAGTGGTCATAGCAGAATATCTGCCTGGGGATCAGAATGTCATAGCAGACTGGAACTCCAGATACCTATCAGACTCCAGCGACTGGAAGCTGGATCCTCTGATTTTTGCCCAGATAGTCCAGGAATGGGGCAATTGCGAAGTGGACCTGTTTGCCTCTCATCTCAATTGCCAAATTCAAAAAATTTACAGCTGGCGTCCAGACCCTTATGCTTTGAAAACAGACACTTTTCTTCAGGACTGGACCCAGTTTCGAGGTTATGCATTTCCTCCTTTTCTGATGATGGCCAGAGTTCTGGCTCAAGTGCGGAGACAGAAAACAGAGATTGTTCTGGTGACTCCGTTTTGGAGAGCACAGCCTTGGTTTCCCAGTGCTCTACATTTAGCCTGTTCCTCTCCTCTTCTGATTCCTCCTCGTCCGAATCTTCTTTTAAGTCCAGAGGGCCTTCATCATCCTCTGATCTTGTCAGGGAAGTTAACACTTCTAGTCTGGTTAATTTCAGGTCGAGATGGAATACCCCAGATGTTTGGCAACAAGCTGTGGAATTCATTAAACAGGCCTGGGCCAGTAGTACCCATAAGAGATATGATTCAGCCTGGCGCAGAGGGTCTAGTTGGTGTGATGGAAGGGGTGCCAATCCAGTGGAAGCACATATTGGTTTGATTGTTAATTTTCTAACATAACTAGCCAGTTCGGGTTTAGCTTATCGGACGGTCAATAATTTTAGATCTGGCATTTCAGCAGGGCATTCACAGTTAGAAGGCAAGCCCATTGGAGAACATCCATTAATTTGCAAGCTTTTGAGGGGTATACGTCTTTCTAAACCACCTCAAGCTAAATATACTGTTTTATGGGATGTTAATATTATATTAAAATTTCTTGATTCCTGGCCTACCAACAGATATTTGTCTTGCAAGCAGTTGTCAGCTAAGTTAACCATGCTTTTATGCCTTGTCTCTTGTAAAAGAGTATTGGACGTCAGAGCTTTAGATTTAGCAGGTAGAACCTTTTCCCCGGAAGGAGTCTCCTTTGCGGTGACAAGGAGAACTAAAACAAATTGCAGGTCAGTATCATATCCAGTTTATACGGAAAATTCAAAATTATGTGTAGTTCAATGTTTAAAAGAGTATGAAGTTGTCACAGAAGAATTTCGACAGGATGCTAAAGGTCAATTGTTAATTGCTTTGCAAAAACCTTTTAAACCAGTTTCCTCAGCTACTTTAGCTAGATGGATGAGATGGCTGATGAATGAAGCAGGTATTGATACCTCTGTTTTTGGGGCCCATTCTGCTAGAGGGGCTATGGCTTCAAAATCATTTGCTTTAGGTTCTCGTTTAGAGGACATGATGAAAGCCGCAGATTGGTCTTCAGAAAATACTTTTCGTAAGTTTTATCATAAACCTGTATTGGATGTAGCCAGTGTGGTGATGGAACAGCTTTAAACTAGCATAATCGGAGCCTCTGGTCCTGACATAGAATTAAAAAAATTCTAGCTATTGCGTCAAGAATTTTCAATTCTATTAAGGACACAGAGGCAAGGATTATCCCTCCCTTGTTATATTTATGAAATATTTATTATCAATTATTATGTATATATGATGAGATATTGTCATTTAACCCTCCCATTATTTGCAATTATAAAGTTTGAGATAACGTATATTTTATGGGATATTACCTACCTGTTTATTGTTACAGCTTCTGATCAGAAGAACGCCTGAAAGTCGTAACCTCATGGAAAGTTTGGGTTATAATGTTCTACCAGTTGTTTCTCCGGCATTGAGCCTCCAAGTTTCGGTTCTTCAGTATGGAGAAGAAGTTTATGACTCCGGATTCGGGATGGCGTAAGAAGTTTGCGTTTTCAAGTTGACATTATCTGTTTTGAACAAAGAAAGAGGAAGTGACTTTATAGGTCAAAGGACTCATAGTAGAGAAAATGGATGGTGATTGGACCATGTGACAGGATGTTAGGTATCCTGGGTGTTGTAGTTTTTTCTGTTACTTGTATTTCATTGGCTGCTGTTTAAGTCAGTAAAGAAAGAGAAAGCATAATCCTCGCCTCCTTGTCGCGATAGCTAGAATTTGTTTTATTGTGTAATTGTCATATCCTGTTTACAGCAAACCATTATTGTGACAGATGTATTACTTGTACATTGGCTGAACGAAACAAGTTGTTGGAGTAAGGGGGTGTCTCTCAAAACCAAACATCTCTGCTGCAGAAGCATAAATCTGTTAAAAACATGGCTTTAAGAGAAACATGTTGATTTCGTTTATTAATACTGTTGAAACATTTTCTCAGATCTGCAGTCCTGATGCTAAAGATGCTAGAATCATTGGTGACAGTCCAAGTAAATTCATTCCTGGATGTAAAAAAAAACACAAGACCGCATTTGCTACAGACAGTCTGTCCCTAGATGCGAGTGAGATGAAAAACAAATCTTTTGGAGAATAACTTTACATTTCTTTCCAGCTTTTAGGGGGGGGAGTTGGCCGTTCCAAAACCGCGTTTGGAAGAGGCTTGCGATGTTTCTGCCAGACACTGACTATCTACCGTTCAGCTCCATTACTAAAAACAGAACATGCAGTATCTCTTTAAAATGGATTTCTCATCAAGGTTTCCCCTCAAGTCATTTCGAAGTTTATTTATAATTCCAGTTTTATAAGTTCAGTTCAGAAACTTACTTTATTTGTTCTGTTCCAGAACGGGTGGATATGACCTGGCATCGTTTAACACAGAGGGCGAAGCTATAACTTCTTTTACAAATTAATCCCAGACACCTAGAATTATAAAATAATATGTCAGATTGCTTAACGAGTAGTGGGGCTAACCTATAAGCTGGACTTGATCATCTGAATGTAGCCTGTTTCTCAGATCACTTTTTTTGAGGACACACCTGGAGGGATGGGGCGACAATGTACATTGGTCTTGAATTAAGAGCTAAAGCAAATATGTTTGCTGCCACAAGTGAAGTGACAGTATGCAACTTCTTTCCTGCAGTAGGAAGATAACCTTTGCTTATCGTAGGATAGTCTAACCCTGCATTCTGGTGGCATCCATATATGCTCCCTGCATCTGACGTAAATATTTGCAGTTGTTTGTGCAGCTGCCAGTGTGGCTGACCTCAGCCCTTTGTCACACGGGTGTAGGAAGGTCTGCTGAATTCTGAGAGTGCCATGAAAGGGCTCTGAGGTGGCAACTCCAACATGTGCATTCAGCAACCCTCAGTCCTAGGGGACCCCCCAAACTGCAGATCGGGTGCTGTTTGGTGGCACCCTAATTAAGTATAAGGTTATGAGGACCCTCAATTGATCTACGCACCCTGTCCTGAGGGAGGCAGGACTTATTAATTTGCAGCTGTCAATAACTACCCCGGTATGACACCAAATGGCCTTCCAATGCAAATTAAGTCCAGTAATCTATGACAAAATGGTCCCCTCAATATATATATATATATTTATTTTTTTACAAAAGTGGATGTTTCTACAGGTATATTTTCAATTCCATGAAATGAAAAACTCAAAATGTGTTCTTGCAACTCACATCCATAGCATGTAGAGCCAATACGTATTTAGTAGCCCCTTGCTTAAGGGCCCTAAAACATTATGTGCAACCCAGCTGACATAAGGAGTCAGAAACTTGGAGACAGAGAACAAAGTTGCACTTCTACCTCTCATAAGAATTCGGAGGAGGGCTGCGCAGATACTATCGTTAAAAAGTGGTGATGCCTGGAGTGGTGGCTTTCTCCAGCGAGCACATTTCCTCCTTGTCTCTGTGTGCTGTAATGTTTTTGTTCTTCCTTGTGGAATTTGCCCAGTTATCATTTCACACTAGCCACTACTCCCAGTGTGTTAAGTCATCACCTGCCTTAAGGTCATGGGTCATAGAAGATGTATCCTGACGTCACATTTGGTTAAATGCAAAGAAGCAGCCGACGATGAACAGACAACATAAGATAACAATATTTTTTTAACACTGTCAGTTACACAGTACTATTCTACTTTGGTGATGCACTGTGGACTAGTAAAATTAATTTACAACTAGGTTACTCACTTATCTTTAACTGAGAAGAGTAGCGATCTGAATTGATGGTATAGGATATATGTCCCTGTAGTATATGGGCAAGAACCACACAGAGAAAGGTTAAATGAAGAAGAATATGTCCACCCATTTATCATTGGTTGTGCCCTGCACTGTACATTGAGATCGTGACTTTGAGTGAAAGAAGGTTACTTAAGGTTGGAACCCATGAGGTTAGAGAAATGATAGTGATTGTGGAGGCAGTTATTACTATCATGTCAACCTCATATGACCGAAATGTTGTAGGAGGTGTAAACCTTCTTTAGATGATTGAAGAGCAGAGTTGGCCTGGAAAGAGATCCTACTTGAAGACACACCATATTTCTATAACACTTTCTCAGTTCTCTCATTCAGAAACATGGCTAAAGGGATTTACCAGTAAATGGAGACCCTGCCAGGACCAAATAAGTACCCCCACGCTCTTAAAGCCCATAGTAGAATGGTGACGACCTTTAGGAGGCCCCTGTTATGCTACAAGTGCTGAGAATGCTTGAGTTCTCTCTCAACCACAGCAGAGCTTCAGGCCCGTACAGAAAATGACACACAAAACAAGCCTCGCTACATGGAAAAAGGACTGCCACCATCCCTTTGATGTCGTACAGTAACCTCCCTCCCAGATCTTTTATTTGACATCCTAATACTTTCTGAGCATTGGTGCAGCCTTGGTTTGCATCAGTGATTTGTAAGAGATTTATTTCAGACTGAAAATATGCTGGCCTGACTTACAGGGCAAGGTGGAACTTGGGACGGGAAGCAGACCAGAATAGTAGTATTCATTAAAACATATACAAGAAGAAGTTAGAGGAACTAAGAAAAAGTCACACAAGGGAATCCCCTCACACAAATTGGAGGCGATATGGGAACAAACATTGAAGTTTGTTTCTGTCCAGGACGATAGGGATTCATAACTACCTGGGGGCTTAAGAAAATCATCACTCCCTTTGACCAATGACATTCATTATTTAAAAATGTGTATTTAGTTTTCTTATACACACTATATCATATTGAAAAGAAATTACTGCAACCACTCTTAAGTAATTTAAGTCAGCAATTGATGCAAACCCTTCCTATTTACACATTGATTTCACCTCCACAATTGCAGTTGACAAAATGTGGATACGAATGCGCAGCCACCAAATAGGCTATATCATTGACCTGTCTAAAATGTCTTAGCATAACTTTCACATGCAATATAAAGCTTATGAGCGCATGTACACTACGTTTATTAATTCAGACTTTCTTTACTAGTACCAAAGGCACCAGTTGTCATTCCAGCTTGCTGATATTGTGCCCCATTCTAGTGGGTTTTCTTAGTGGTAGGAGCCTGCTGTCCATGACGTTGATCACATCATGTACCAATATAATGACTTCCTGCAATGCCCCTCTATTGACAGTCAAAACTCAGCTTTGGCCTTAAATGTTGCACAAGAGTTAAGGCCACGGATTGAGAGCATCTCCTACAGTAATAAGTTTTTCAAAAACGCCTTTGCACACTCAGTACATGTTGGGATCCAAACACTATAAAGTCAAATTTTAGGCCATGTGCTGGTTTTAATCTTAACATAACCAAAATGGTCCTCTAGACAACGCATGGACAGTGGAATTAAAAAGAGGGTCTGCCGGGGTATTCACAAAAGATGCTCTCACCCTAGTGAATAATCAGGTAGGATTATTCAAAGTGCTCCACAGCAGCATCTGAAATAAAAGTTACATTTACCTAGTGACACAATACCACTTATGTTTCGGTAACCAAGAAAACAAACACAAATGATGGACGGAATGCGGAACCAATCGAACAGATTCAGTTTGGGCTGGACTGTTCCCATAAGGAACAGGGTCAAGACTGATTTGCACATGGCTGGGTCCAAACTGGAGTGCCATAGTGAGCAAAAGAATTGATGGATTAAACCCAGATCTCTGGCTGGAGGTGAATGTTTGATTGGTTCCGCATTCTGTCCTTCATTTGTGTTTCTTTGTTTTGGTAACCAAGAAACCCAAGTAATCTGAATAAAGGGAAAGAAGCTGACTAGTGACTGCCATACATAAATGCGAAAGTGAAAACAAATTTGGAGTCTCACAAAATGGCCTAATAACTCACCAAAATTCTCTATATCCAAGAAAACCAAAAGTCATCTTGAAGTGTACATGATGACATTAACAGTTCTCCTAAAGTAAAACATAAGGAAAATAAGGTTTCAGTGCACAGTAAAAAGAAAGGGCCAGATGTATGAAAGCATTTTGCGTTCCCAAACGGTGTGAATGCCCGTTTGCGAATGCAAAATGCCATTTCAGAATGTATGAAATACATTCTGTACGCAATTTTAAGGAATCGCTAAAATAACGATTCCTTAAAATTGCGACCCTGTTTAGAGAGTCGCAAATTGCGACTCTCTAAATTAGAAATCGCAAATAAGGATTCCTTATTTGCGATTCCTTAGCACATGTATGAAGCAATTCCTAAATGCGATTTTGGTATTTAGGAATCGCTAATTACCACCAAGTTGAACTTGGTGGTAACCATGTGCAAAATTAAAAAATGCTTTTAAAATGCATTTTTAAATTGTACATGTAAAGCACACATGCCCTTTTGGCATGTGTGCACCTTACATGTCCCCCCCAAAAAAATTGGGTGCAGCAGAGGGGGCCTTAGGCCCCCAGCACCCTGGGGTTTTGCATTTCCAAAATTGCGATTTCTGGTAGAGAAATCGCAATTTTGGAAATGCAAAAAATTCGCAGATATGGGCCAACAGGCCCATAGGTGCGAAAGGGTCTGGTATTGCAATTAGCGAATCGGTAATAGCATTTGCGATTTTTATGAAATCGCTAATACCGATTTGCAAATGTGATACATGGCACTTTGCGAGTTGGAAATAGCGATTTCTTAGAAATCGCTATTTCCGAATCGTAAATGGCCTTGATGATACATCTGGCCCTTACTTTCACAAAGTATACAGACCTAACAACTCACCTTACCACACGAATATGCCTGTGTAGCATCCACTCAATCAGTCTTCAGGGTATCCGTTCCTCCACGTCTGTAAAAAAAAATACCCTTGTTTGCTTAATTGTACCCTCAATAACAGGCCAGTGAACTCATGTCTTACAAAAATTAGGCACAAATCAAAACATCACATGTTTTGAAATCCATTCCATGTTATGTAACATATTACAAAAGAACTTCATGGAAGTCTGTGGACCCCTATGTTTTAGATGCATCTGTAAGTAACCAGCTTCATACAAAACTAGTGATAAATAATGATACAGTAATTAAAATTTCTTTGGAGAAACATTGAATAAGTATATCTCTACACCTATGGAATATAGGAAAAATCCATAACAGATCCCAAAATAAGTGCACACCAATATTTAGACTACACAAGGTCGCATCATAGCTTACATCAAAACATGAAATCTAAGGCAATACAGCATTAAAAAATAAACATATGAATCACAAAAATACAACAAACGAAAGACAAACTTACTAACAAAAGTACTCCTACAATTTTACGTTCCGTGTATGGCATCTAACTCGGGCGCCACAGTTGCCTCCGTAGTTGCCAACAAATCATGACATCTTGGAGTAATCAAATCTGTTGCAATATCTAGTAATGGAATCATAATTATCCATATTTCTATCCAAACTCAGGCTATGCTCAGAACTTTTACATGTACAAATTATTTCAAAGTTAAAACAAAATATGTATCAATACACAACAGAATCTACAATACAGTCAGTGCTCTTCCGTGTGAACATCTCCGCAAAAATTGCTTAACATAGGTGGCATCTTTTTATTCGTACTGGCACTCACATAATATCTGAATAATCTTATGATCACAAAACGTGCTCCTGTAAATAACTAGTGGGAGTGCTTTAACAGAGCTGAAGGAATACTTACCTTCTATATTGCCCTGCCTCCTGGGTGACGTAGCAGTAGTAGTGGTAGTAGACAACTGGCTCATCACAGCAGCTGACAAGGTGGCCGCTGAAAAGCTGTCCCCAAAAAAGTCCCACTCCAATTCGCTGCTTGGTTTACAGCAGAGCTAACTTTAGAAATACAATCCTGCAAAAGATAATAATGTAGTTAGAGGCATCGCTACAGAAGTGAATATTAAGGGCCAAATGTACAAAGATCCGGTTTTGCGACTCGCAAATTGCAAGTCGCAAAGCCGGATTTACAACAGTGTACTTCACACTGTTTGCGATTCCCAATGGGGTCGCAAATGACCTGCCTCATGAATATTCATGAGGTAGGTCGCAATTTGCGACCCCATTGGGAATGGCCGCTCTCATAGTGATGGTGGCCTGCTGGAGACAGCAGACCACCATGTCTGTGACTGCTTTTAAATAAAGCAGTTTTTTTAAAAATGCAACCCGTTTTGCTTAAAGGAAAACAAGATGCATTTAAAAAACAAAAATGAAGTTTTCTTTTGATTTTTTCAGAGCCGGCAGTGGTCTGTGGGACCACTGCCGTCTCTGAAAAAATATGTTCGCTGCCATTCACAAATGGGGAGGGGTCCCATGGGGACCCCTTCCCGCTTGCGGATGGGTTAGCAAGAGTTTGAAACTGCTGCTAACTATGATTGTTTTGTGACCGCATTCACGGTCACAAAACAATGCTATATCGCGCTGCAAGTCACATTTAGGATGGGAACGCCCCTTCCTAATTGCGACTCGCAAACCTATTTTGTGATTCGGTAAATAGATTACCGAATCGCAAAACAGGCTCTGTACATACCAAAATGTTTTTTTCCTGTCGCAAACGGTCCGATTTTGCGAGTCGGGCCGTTTGCGACAGCAAAATGGTACGTACATGTGTCCCCAAGTTCTTTATAAGTTAGCATTCAAAGCATGCCATAGCATTAAATTAGCCAGAGGTATCCATTATTCCAAAATGAGTAATGATGCTAAAAACAGACCTAAGGACATTTTTTTAATTGTATCACAGTTTTCTGATTCCCCTGTGGGTTGCGGATGGTAACCTGTGTGCAAGTTGAGTAATTTCTTTGGGGAAAAAAATAAAAATTCAACCAAACCTTAATGCTTTAAGTGATGTGGAGGGTTCTGCACTGTGGGGTCTCTCAGGGCTCCTCGCTCTGTCCCTCCCTTTTTAGTACTTATATGTCGCCTCTTGCTGTCTTGGTTGAGTTGTTTAACATCAAAATTACTTCATATCCAGATGCCACACAGTTGTTTTTGTACAAAGGTATCTCAACACCTGCTAAGATGGTTTCCACAGCTTGTATAAAAGCACTCATGAGCTGGCTCAGTGCCAACAACCTACACAGCAACACTTCCAAAACTGAAATTCTGCTGTTTGGCTCTGGACCCCTGTCTGGATGGATGGACTGCTGGCCTGGTGACTATTCACCTCCCCACTGTCCCTGACTAATGCAGCGAAGAACGTGTGGGTACTTTTTGAGGTCGGCCTGACTATGACGAGGCAGATTACCTCTATAGTCAAGTCATGTCTTGATCCTAAGAACACTGAAAAAAACCTGTCCTTTTTACATTGGGAAATCCGTAGTTCAGGCTTTGATCTTATCCTATCTGGACTACACAAACGATTTTTATCTCGGCCTTGCTTATTACTTGACACACCGTCTCCAAGTGGTTCAAAATACTGCAAATCGACTATTGTTCAAACTCTCAAAACGGGCTCCAGTCACATTCTTCACAAGCAACTGCAATGTCTCCCTTCAAAAGCTTTAATGGTCGCTCATTGTGCACTGCATGATAATAATCCAAAATACCCGAATTTAAGGACCTACGAGTACTGACCGCCGAGGTCTCTGTGCTCCATGAGTGCTTGATTTCTGGTTGTTCCGCCCCTTAAAAAAAAGAGAAAAGGGAGCTCTTCTTCTTTCTAGTAGCTTGTTTTTGAAATCAGCTCACACTCCAATAAAGAAATACTACGAATGCGACTGCTTTCAGGAAACTGCTAAAAAAATCACTTATTCAGCGATTAATGCTCCCCTTTACCTGATTTGTCATTTCAGCACCAGGGTACTCTTGAGTAGCAATGCTTTCTGGAAGTGATTTCATTCATTCATTTAACAATAAACTGCAATCAAAAGAAATATAATGTCACATGCACTGAAGCAACAAACTAATGAAAGGCCGAGTAGAAGATGCTAACTACCCATAATATGCTCCTATTTAAGTTTCTACCCTGTACAAAGGACATCTCAAAATATGAGTATTTAATTTTAGCATCTATTAAAAGGCCTCTCCTGCTAAGTCGCCAGTGAAATGTATATGAGCTCTTCTACATGAATGAATTATGTTACAATCAACAATAAGTTTCATACTTCAAATGTAAAATATTCATACTCCTCAAAATTAAATTCAGACAGAATTACAAGACGCTGTTGTGCCACTTACAATATCAGTTAATTAAGTCACCCAAAAATGCTGCAATGAATGATCAATGTTCAATGCACTTTCAACTGAATTCAATATCAATCCATACTGCTTCACATTGTCTCAATCTGAGCTCTCTGTTCCCGCCTCTCCGATCTACAAGTATATTTTCAATTCCATTAAATGAAAAACTCAAAATTTGTTGTTGCAACTCACCATCCATAGCATGTACAGCCAATATGTATTTAGTAGCCCCTTGCTTAAGGGCCCTAAAATGTTCTGTTATCCTCTCATCGAGGGGCCAAATCGTACTTCAAATGTAAATCTTTGAACACTCAGATATCAATACATATACAACAAATTTAGTACCACAATTTATAGTATTAATTTTGTACTCCTTACTCCCATTTTGTCATGTGCTAGCCAACCCGTGTTACAATGACCACATCGGAAAAACCTTTTGATAATGATGTCAACCACTCTGGTTTTAGTATGGTTCTCAGGTAGCTGGGGCTTACAACATTTCTGATTGTTCATCTTTTGCGGTAGGTCACACTAGGAGGTGGAGGTATATATGCCCTCAAGACAGAATCTGAGGTCAAAAGATACAAATGTTTGTTAACAGTCTAATTTAATTTATTTGCATCCGACCATAGTTGGTGATCATTCTGTCATACCATTATTATAGTTCTGTCTCGTAACCTGGAACTTCTGTTAAGTAGCCTAGCTTTCCAACTAGCTGTTTAAATTACACATTGATCATAAACCTTCAGTGTAAATCTACATTCTACATCTAGTAAATTAGCATTACAGTCTCAATTTTCATTGCAGTTTCTACATGCCCTACCCAAATCCCGAAAAGGGATGTTTTTTAGAATTAGAATGTGAGCTTGTTGCATGTAATAGAGAGTTACACAATGTCTTCTTCCTATTTAGTCTACTGTGTAATTTATTATCAGTGACGTACAATTCTCCATCCAAGAAAATAGTTGTTTCATCCATTTACTCATAGGTAGACGTCATGTTATAGCCATTCAGTTCAATTTCATCTCCTGTCCACAACATTAGACAATCATCAATAAATATTCCCCAATATTGAATAATATTAATCCATTTGGAACTGCCCAGGCCCCAAAGTGCTTGCCCTCGAACCAGCCCATAAACAGGAGGGCAAATCAGGGAGCAAGCTTGGACCCATCATGGTTCTGCACAATTGGCAATACGACTTGCCATTAAACAGAAAAACATTATTCTCAAGAACAATCTTATCATCCTCAACACCATGTTTGTGTGCTCCTTTAAGTCAGCTGGTCTAGTGTACAGTAATTGACTTATTGCTCCTATGCCAGTATCATGAGTAATATTTGTGTTCCTGACACAATATCAAGAATTGCCAGCATCATTCCCAGTTCCCAAATGGCACCTCTCAATATATTGAGCACATCTGCTGTCACAGATGAAGGAGGGAAGATTATTTTCGAACGGTCTCAAGAAAACATCCATGTACAGGCAGTTGTAGAAAACCAGGTAAGTGGCCACTATGATATTTGTACAATAACCAGTGGTAAGATGAAGTAGCCTCTACATAATTAATCTTAAACAGCCTGCAAAGTGAAATTGAGACAGGGCACACTTTGGTGGTAATTCCGAGTTGGACGGTCATCACTGAAGACCACCGTGCAAGTGGCCGCAGAAAGACCACCAGTGATGGCAGAGTTAAGACCACCGTATTACGAGTCACCCACACAGCACTACCCAAAATGCACCCAAAAAACGACACCATCGGAGAAACGATGGCATGAAGGAGGCGGCTGCACCACCAGCACCGCCACGCCGAGAATATCCAACCTGCCAAATAACGATTCACAAATCAGCACCGTGGACCCAATATGGCGGCAATCCACTGTTGGTAAGAACTGCCACGGGGAAAAAAGTCACCACCACCAGAACACTGCACCACATTGGACAATACCATTACCCAACACCTGAGACACATACACACACCTGTCCACAGCACTACAAAATACCCCCCCATTCATACCCAGAACCCTTTGCAACCATAAACTGTGACAGAGTGAGGCAAGAGCTCACTGAAAGGAGGCACCCCACCTAGATACCATAGGCACCATTACACTGAACATTCATCACACAACACACCACTGCACACAAACACCACAGAGCACACATACCACTACACAAACTCACATCAACAAACAGCACACTCAGAATCCCTGCACAGCAAACACCCCCACCCACAACACAACCACCATGGCATCACCAAAAAATAAACGATACACAGAAGAGGAGCTCAGGGTAATGGTTGCGAAATCGTCAGAGTGGAGCCGCGACTGTTTGGAGCACAGGTCCAGCAGACATCCATAGCCTGGAAGAACGACCTATGGCAGAGGACAGTCATCATGGTGAATGCAGTGGGGAACCATCCACGCACAATGGAGGACATTAGGAAGAGGTGGAACCACCTTAGGGGGAAGGTATGGGCCATGGCTTCCTAGCACCAAATCGCCTTTATGAGGGCAGGTGGTGGGCCCCCACGGGACCACCCCAGAAATGTCACTGTGGGAGGAGAAGGTCCTGGCCCTACTACATCCAGAAGGGCTGATGGGCATACCTACTGGACTGGACACTGGTAAGTCTACTGTACTCCCCGACCAACAGGCCCCCCGAGCACAGCATGTACCCCCACCACCCTCTCATCCCCTCACACCACCCTAACATGCACAAACCCACCATGGACCCAATACCCTCCCTTGCATGCCACAGCACCCTACTGGCACCATTCCCACACAGGCCCACTCAGTGCATGAATACACCACACTGCAGCAATTACCACATCTACCACAATGCAACACTCCCTACCCTTGCATGACTGCTACATCCACATCACATCACTGCAATTGCACCTTAAACCATGTCACTCTCCATCACCAATAAGATGAGGAATGCACATCAGTACATGGCAATGACAGTAGCAAGGAAAACATGAACTATCCTCCAAAATAGGCTCATTGTAATATTCCACCAATGGGAACACAAGCAATGGACTGCTGTCAATGCCATTACTGCCCTGCAAATCCAGTTAATGGTGGCATACAACCATGTGTGTCACTGGTACAATACCATAATCTGACACAATACCTCTCATTACACAGGTCTCCCAAATACTGACATACAGCAGAGGAGCCCAGTGACAGAGTGCCCAGGCCTGGGAGACGGTTCAGTAGGGGAGGACTCCCCTGGGAGTATAGATGTGGATGACAAACCTGACCCATTAGGCATGAGTGGTCAGTCCACCACCACCAGCATCACCCTGCCCACAACTGAAACCACCTCCTCTGTGGATGTCAATGTACAGCAGAGCCCACCTTCCATACCTGTGTCCCAAGGTCATATCAAACAACAGTGTGCCCCACAGGACAGGGGCAGGAGTCAAAGGTGCAACCCAAGACAATGACCGTCCTGGTGTCAGTGGGAGGGGCACACTGCACCAGGGACACAGGCACAGGGGACAAGCACCACTGGGAGGGAAACTGTGGGCCAACAGACGAGGCTGGTACAGGACACGACTGGTCTGGAGGCCGTCTCCAGAGTCAGCAAACCCAAGAAAAGAGGGGCCAGATACTCACCACCTTGCAGGACACGCAAAGGCTGCAGGGGAAATTTCACCAGGAGGCCATGCAGCAGGGGCACACACTCAATACAACCATGGTCTCCATGTTAGGTGAGTTCAAGGAATTGAACAACATCCTGCGGACATCCTCAACCCAACAGCAGGCCACATCCAGTAGTCAGGCAACACCACTAGCAACAACATCAGGATCTTCTACTGGAATTGAGGCACAGCAGGAGGGACCACAGGCCACCAGCACCCCTACCCCTGCAGCTGAGGGACCCCTCGCAAAAGAGGCCGCCCATCCAGACATCCTGCAGGACCTCAGGCCAAGGCCAATCCCCTCACCAGGAAGTGATTCTTCTTCTGAACTGTCACCCTTATGTGCCACAGTTACACCCTGTCGGCTGTCCAATACAAGTACACATCATACTGGGAAAATGGATACAGGACCTGTGAGACAAACATCTTTACCACCCACACTAATCAGCACCCACACCAATACCCCACTCTTCTGGACTGTGATGTCATACACTAAATAAACACAAATTCACACAAGTCATGGTGCACGTCTCTTCAGTGTATGTAGTGGCAATCCTGTTTCCAAGCAGCAAATAAATACACATGTCAGCACCACAACAATTTTGAAGTGACAGATGTAGTGGGACACCCAGGCAGGTGTGCAAGTAAATCCAAATTGTAATGATTTCCAGTGTCAACAATGGCAACAGACAATACAGAAATCAGCTTGCAGACAGAGATGTGACCTGACGAGGGAAAATGAAATGGAATCAGGCACAAAGTTGTAAGGCATGTAAACAATACATACATCCACAGCATTTGAACACATACACAGGATGACAGGCCCAGCAGCCATGATACCACATATGTAAGGGTCTGTATAGGCAGTCACACACGTGTGGGACAGGAAAGTTATAACATAGGTAACATCCTCTTTTGTTCACCTCCCTGAGTGGTCAGGGACAGGTACTTGCCACACAACAGCTGACAATATAGCATGACATGCCTACACAGCAGGACATGACTGATAATTCCCCCTAACATATCCCCAAACAGGCAGACTGAGGACCCTAAACCTTTGGTACAACAATGAGGTTGTACCGCAATGGCACCAGCATTCCACACTTGTACTTAGCAGCAGTGCATTACCACTACCCCTCATGGCAAGTCTACTACCCTTCAAGCTCGCAAACCAAGATGGAAGGCTGAAGTCCCCACACACAACTTGATGCATGCAATACTGGCTAGTGACTGGCTTCAGCAATACATCTTCCATGTGGAGATGACATACAATTCACACATCCCTGTACATCATTGAAAGTAGTGACGAATCAGGTCCGTCTTGTTGTCATGTGCCTCATCCTCATCGCCTCCCCCTCCGCATCAGAGTCACTGGCTCCAAATGCTGCTCCAGCATCAATGTCCCCTCCTCCAACAATGGGATGTGCCTTCTGAGGGCCAGATTATGAAGCATGCAGCATGCAACAATGATCTTGCAGACTTTCCTTGGTCGGTACTGTATGGCACCACCAGACACATGAAGGCAACGAAATCTAGCTTTCAAGTGACCGAACGTCCGCTCAATCACTCATCTTGTCCGGCCATGTGCCTCATTGTACCTGTTCTCCCCTCCTGTAGTTGGATGTCTCAAAGGTGTCAGAAGACAGGACAGGTTGGGGTATCTGGAGTCACCTGTGTGGAAAAGGGAGCATGACCATAGGTAACAATGCTAGGCAGAGTGCTGACTGTGTTACGAGGGGTACAAATATCTGACATGGAGGGCAGTACACATACCTCTGAGCCAGCCCCTTTCTCCCTGTAGCTGTGACATAATTGCAGGGACACTGCTGTTCATCAGGACGTAGGAATCATGTACTAATCCTGGGAATTTTGCTTTCACTTGTGTTATGTACTTGTCTGCAAGACACACCACTTGTACATTGAGCGAATATGTACTCTTTCTGTTTCTGTAGACCTGTTCATTGGTCCTCAGAGGTACCAAGGCAATGTGAGTACCATCAATGGCCCCAATTACATGTGGGACATTTGTAGAAGGCTGCTTTCACATTGGGCAATTCAGGACGTTGTGGGAACCCAATGTACCTGTGCACATGCTTACGTAGGGCATCCAGCACATCCTGCAACACCTTACTGAACTGGGGCTGTGAAAACCATGCAGCCAGTCCCACTGTAACCTGAAAAGAGCCACAGGCTAGAAAATGCAGGAATGACAACACCTGGACTGTTGGAGGAATGGCATGGGAATTTCTCAAACCTGGCAGGAGGTCTGGCTTCAACTGGGCAACCAATTCCCTGATGCACAAATGGTTCAGTCGATAGATCATGATGATGTGGCGCTCTTTCATGGTATCAAGATCTATAAGTGGCTGGTAAACTAGTGTATTCCTCATTACTCCATTGTGGCGATATCTGTGTGGGGACACAAACAACAATCTGGGAACCACTCACAATGTAGGGCACCAAGTATGACATACGACAGTCACGAAGTGTAATTAATGCAAGTTTGCTGTCATGTTGTAGGAAGACACATTACTCCACACGCCATTCCGAGCCAGACAATGGCACATGATCCCTGTGACAATGGACGTATACAGGACATGTACACGTACACCTTCAATGTGTTCCACTATACTGATAATATATGCTGACAACTCTAGTGACAAATGGGGTGATGTCACCAGACGCTCACTACATGTGTCATTATCCACAATGTGTGACTTAATGTATCAATTTGTGACGACATGCAGGTAATTACGCAGTGTCCACCCAGGACACTAATGTCATAGACTAATATGGCATCCGCCTGTCTGGCATTCATTGTACAGCTGGAAGTGACTTCCTTCCACCCGCGGAAGTCGTCATGGCGGAAGGCAGTCTAAACCACCGTGCAACTCCCCATTGGTTAACATTGATGTCTATGGGAGACTGGGACCAATGATGATCACCGCCGGTGGTGACGGTCATGACTGCTGCAGTCGTAACCCCCATTTTGTATGGGCCAGCTAACTTGACTCCTGGCTTTTGGACACGACAGACCTCCACTTTGTGTACTGCTGTGTTCTGTCACTTGGAGCAACGATGGCATGCACTACAGGGGATAGGGCCCCAGCCTTCACTACAGAGGAACTGGAGAAACTGGTGAAAGTGGTCCTACCCCTATATGAGCGGTTGTACGGTGCTCTAGGACAACAGGTCAATACAACGTCCTTTGGCCCACATGTTGGGTGGTGTTTGATGATGTAAGTGTGTGCACATTGACATGTCATGACTGATCAGGTGTTTAGCATGCACAGGATATGTGTGGAATATTGGCAGTGTGCATGGTCCCTGTTTGTTGTGTGTCACCAAAGGTTACTACTGTATTGTTGTAATTAACATCATGTCCCCCATTTTCTGAATGTTTCCCATGCAGGTCAGCCCCCATCAGAAAAAAGGGTTGTGGAGAGCCATCGCCAAGGAAGTGCAGACCCCGGGGGTCCATAGCCGGCAGAGCACCAACTGCAGGAAGAGGTGGGAAGACCTGAGGCACTGGGCCCGGAAGATCGCGGGCGTAGGGCCATTTTCTCAGAACATCAGCAGTTTTATTATAAAAACACTTCCCTGTCCCTTACACGTTAGAGGGAGATTCAAGCCAGAGAACCACAATTGTATGCTGATTGCTGAATGCTTCGCTACAGCTGCTAATGCAGACTTCAGGCCTTTGCTTAGGTATGGGGGATGATGTCTTCCCAGGGGAACCTGAAGGGCAGAGTTAGAGCTTAACACGCTGTGCTCTATTGTAGCCTAGGTAGGAATTCGTCTACTGACTCTAGTGACAATGTGGTAGCATTATTTTGATGTTTCACTCTCCTTGTCACAATTTTAATCTTGTCATGCTGTATCGTCCTGGTTATTGCAGCCCACGCTTTGCTATTTAAGATGCAGTCACTTCATTAAAAGCATTATTGAAACATATACTGCCTCTGTCATTGTGAATATGAGACTAATGTAACTGAGAGAAACGGATGAGACCTGAGTGACCACGGCTTCCCTGAGAAACCAGTTATGTCATGCGCTCGGCTGCCCAATCACCACTGCCCTTGGGTAGAGGTGAGGCACTACTAGTTAGCAGTAGCAAAACCCGGATTGGAGCGATAGGTGTCTCCTGTAGTGGGTCAGACTCAGTCTCCCACACCGCAGTCGATTCTGCCACTCGAAATCCAGTAGTCGCATTCGAATAATGAGAGCCAACACGACATGGAGCCGCCAACGTTTGGTCAGGCTCTAATTTTCGGTTCCTCCTGAGTATCTCTGTCTCATTATATAAAAAGACACCTCAGTACTATATATGGAGACATCAGTGGTATTGAGGATTTCCTCCTCAGCTAAGTAGGATACCCTATTGGACGCTGGAGGTTGTTCAAGCTTGAACTTTAAAAGGAAAATACGTATTCAGCGTGCCTACTCTGAACAAATGTATCATCTATTATGGCGAATCCGCAACAGATAGCAATTGCAGTCAATATGAGACAACCCCTGACTGCACATTTACTGGCAAATGGCCTAACGGCCCAGGGAGGTCCAGTCACATTTGTGGTGGACACCCATCCAGCTTATAGAACAGAACTTTTTTATTCTTGGGTCACATTTCCAGCAGCTGATGGGAACACAAACATTTCATCATTATACACTTGCAAATGTACCTGGACAATACAGAGCGTATGCATATTTAGGAATACCTTTATCTTATGAAGAACATAATAATTGGCTTGATGGCACCGTACCCCACATGATCTTAGGTTAGGTCCTCTAAGTAATGATGGTCCTACCTGGCCTTTATTGGCCACTTATACACCTCACCCTGCAGTAGCAAATTTAGCAGTAGCTGAGGTCTGTCACTTATATACTGAACTGACAGCAATATACAAATGATTAGTACAGTTTGTAATGCAAACATTTAATACAAACCCAGCACATGCTGCTCCAGCGCAACCACATGTACTAACGCCAGGTATTAACCCTGCAACTGTACATTCGATTATGGGTAAGGTACCCGCCAAACGTGAAGAAATTCCGTTTTGCTAGCTCAAAAAATAAATGCGCTGGAGGCAGTATTTCCCCATACGGGACCTCAGGATAAACGTAGAATTCTAATGATGTGCTTGCCATTTGGGATGGTTCCTACAGTGGATAACTGTAATACATGGGGCACGATGTTTGCCGCACTCTACACTACCGCACCCGGTACACCGACACTTGCCAACTTGCCGGAGGTGTTGAAACAAATTCAAGATGAATACAGGGCTGCCCCGGCCCTAGACTTGGGGATACAATTAAAGGGGAATTTTGCCACAGTATCCTCAATTCTTTTAAGTAATCATAAAGGGGAAGCAGTCGCGATAGCAGTGCGCTTGCGTCTACGGGATGTTCTTCAACAGGATCAAGAACGCGAGCTGCCAAAGATTATCGCAGAGACCTATTCTAGTATTGGTCGAGATAGTCTAGGGGCCAGACCAACTAAACAACAGTTTCAGGGCAAATCAAACAAAGATTTTTCCAAGTAAGCTCCTGAGGGGAACAAGAAATACGGGGATAAAAAACAACAAACTACTAAAAAAGAAAGGGGAGAATCTCCGCATACGGAAACCCCACAGAATTGACATAATCTCTGAAATAGAGATAATAAAAAAACACCTGAGTGATATCAATATACTGATACACGCCAATCTCGTTCCTTTCAGGTCTCATCGGAAAAACGCACTGAGAGAGGTGGGAAGAACAGAGTATGTGGAACTGAGACAGGAATCACAACGCTCATCAGAAGTTTCTGTTAAAAAGGAAGAGAAACCTCCCCAACAAAAACCCCAATTTAAAAAGAAAAAGGTGGCAGCAGTTGCAGTACGACATGCCGCTCAAGAAGAGGGTCCACTTGAAGAATAGGAAGTGGGCACTAGCTCACCAGAGTCTTCTAGAGCATCTGGAGGTGAAAGCAATTGCTGACTTTCTACAAGTAGAAACTGCGGACATGCGAGTCTTCCGATGCGATAGGATGTATAAAGTAAGGCTACAGTTAGAAGAAGACATTGAACGCACAATAGACACAATCTTTTGGGATAGTGTGGTAAATATATATGATGTTTTGTTGGCCGAACAAGATTGGCCACCTTAATTTGTCCGTACCTGCCCATATGGGGAAGAGAATATTAAACCTTCTTTCTCGCCCCTTGTTCAGGAGGAACTCGCTGAATTCTATGCCATCGATTGGGCATTGGCGCAGGCAATCACGTTATATCGCAACCAAGTAGGATGGGAATAAAGAATCCCCCTACCATGTAATTCCTATTAAAAATCAACCCCAACCTCAACCTCAGTATCCAATAAAACATGATGCAAAAGTTCCTGCGAGAGAAATCCTCACACAACTAGAGTACCAGGGCGTAATTGAACCCTGTGTCTCCCCAGTGAATAATCCTTTATACCCTGTAGCTAAAGTGAACCATTTGTACAGAATAGTCTTAGACTACAGACACTTAAACAGTCATACACGCACATATGCTATACAAAACTCACATAGCATAGCACTAATGAACAACACAGTGCGTAAAAAATACAAAACAACACTGGACATTTCAAATGTTTTTTTTTACCAGAATACGGCACCTGAGAGTAGAGACTTCACAAGTTTCAGCACACTAGGCTCTCAGAAAATTCTGTTGTTTATCCCAGGGGTACAAGAACAGCCCAGGACTATTCGCAGCTCGTGTGACTGCAATCTTGCACAACATTGACCCTGAAGCATTGTCCTATGTAGATGATATCTATCTTACGGATAATGAATTACTACAACATTTAAGGTGGGTAGCCCACATTGTTGTGGGATTTGCTGAATTTGGCTACAAATTCAACTTAAAAAAAACAAAAATAGCCTTCCTCAGCGTCCTCTTTCTGGGATATGAGCTATTGAGTGAAGGAAAGAGCCTAGCGCCACAATTCTTAGAAAAATGTGCACAATTACAACCTCCAAATACGATTAAAAAACCCCAATCTCTAATGGATTTTCTAAATTTTGGCAGAATTTAGATTCCAGATTACGCGTCATGCATAAAACCCTTATATGACTTAATACGTCCAGACTTTTCAAGTAAATTTTGGCCAGTCGAACACACACGCATTCTCAGAGACCCACAGACAGACATGCTTGCAGCACAACATCTACACACGAGGGACAACAAAACACACTTGGTCATCAGAGTAATTGCTGGTGCCACTGGTTTCACCTATGTAACCTTTAATGAGGGTGAGACCATCCTGATTGCATACATAGCACATTTGTACTCAGCAGCAGAACAACGCTTTGGTCCCACTGAGAAAATTCTCACTGCTGTTTTAAGGTGGCTGTCATTAAATAAAGACCTCTAGCCCAGGGCAAATGCATTATTGTAGTTTCTCCCATCCCAGCCCTAGAGGCTGTCACAAAAGCCAGCATTCCTAACGCTAACGCATTACATCCCTGTTGGATTCAATGGGCAACGTCTCTGACAGCCACTGATGTAGACTACATTTTGACCCAAAATTAAAAACTCAAGAATTTTTGCAATACAAACTAGAATACCCAGTTTCAGCAAACACTCTGCCTATTGAACATTATCATAGAGTCATGTACACCAATGGCTCTGCATAACCTGCAATTGGCACAAAGCACCAATACTCCGCTGCTTGCACAGTCGTAAGTGACTACATGGAGTATAATAAAGTTTGTCCCCCACATACATTCACGCAAACCCTAGGGGATTGCACAGCACAACTAGCAGAGCCGAAAGCTCTGGTGATGGCACTGGAACATACAGATCCTGTGCAGCACAAGCTGATTGTTTGTGATTCATACTATTATGTCCAGTCCTTCAAAGAACACCTGCATTACTGGCGCCAGAATGGGTTCAGGCATTCTAAAGGCAACACCATTAAACACAGACTTCTGTGGGGGACAGTAGCAATCTGAAGGAAATGCTACCAAATGTCCATGTTGTGCATACACTTGGACACCAGCGCTTTGGAATACACGTTGCTGGGAATACACTGGCTGATGAAGCAGCAAAGTCAGCAGTAGCCACAGCCACTGTTGCTGCAGAAACCCGCTTAAGTGCAAAACCTGATGAAGACATGTGGGCTGCCGTGAAAGCTATGGCTGATGGTATGCCCTATCCAAAAGCATTTCCTGCTAAATATTCCTACCAAATGGGAGGCTGCCTAAATGCTGACGTTAAGATACCACGCGTAGGGGTTAGAGAAATTACCAATAAAGATATAAGACCAGAGTTGATTAAAGCAGCGCATGAGGGGACAGCATCTGCCCATGCTGGTGTGGCGGCTACGACATCATTGCTACAGGCCCGTTTTTGGTGGCCAGGCCTATACAAAGAGGTCAAGCAATATGTCCTTTGTTGTGACATCTGCCAACAAATCAAAGTTTCCACTGCTAAGCGCCCACCGCAGACACCCCTCTTAATTTCTAATAAACCTTTACAATGTGTATACTTGGACCATTGTGGTCCCCTAACACCGGACAGTGCATACAAATACATCTTAGTCGATGTTGACTCCTGCTCCAGATTTCTGTGGGTGTGGCCACAACGCTTGGCTGACGCTCGGACTGTTATTAAAGATTTGCGAGTCTTTATCGGTACATATGCAGTTGCGGCTTTCCACTCGGCCCAGGGCCTTGCTTTCGCCTCAAGGGCATTCAGGGATGCCATGGCTTTGTTGGGGGTCCAACTCCAGTACTCGTCTCCATTTCATCCTGAGGGAAATAGTGTCATGGAGTGATTAAACCGGGATTTTAAGCAATCCTTAACAGCCAGAGTCTTAGGTACAGGTCATAGTTGGCTTAATCACCTATATGGAGTCCAGAGAGCACTTAACAATCTGCCTAGAAGGTCCCTGGGGGGGGTCGTACTTCATATGAGTGCCTGTTTGGAACTCAAATGTATGTTCCAGATCTTGATGGTCTTGGCGTGGAGGCGGCAGAAACACCTTTTGACATATATGAATGTGTCACTGTCTTACAGGAATTACAACAGTTCTGTGACAACAACTCTTTTGCCAGTGCTGCCTCCATAGGAATTAAGGATGTACCTGTAACGCCTACTGGCTGGATTCCTAGAGTGGGGGATATAGTATGTGAAAAGGTTGCTGTGAAAAAGAAATGTGGTCCTTCTTATCGTGCACCAGTCAGAGTCATGGGAATACACGGTACCAGAACTGTTATTCTACCACCGTGGGCAGGTGCCAAAGACAATTTGTCTCCATCGACATGTCAAACTACACCATGTGGCCGATCCTGCACAGCCGACCAAAAGGACATGCCAGTAGTTCCCGAGTACCTCTCACTACTAGTCAAGAAGTTCCTTCTCAAGTTGTAAGCAGCAACACTACCACCTCTCCGAGCTTGGGGAGGGTGGAAAATGATCTTGCATTGGTTCCACTAACAACAAATGATACAGAAACAACTGATCGATTTGACACAACTTCGACACAGACGGATGGTGCTATTTATTCGGTGCCAACGTGGGAAACACCAACTCCACCAACTAACACGGCTCCAGTTTTTGAACAAACTGCTTCCGGATATTTTGTCGACATCAACGATGACGTCTCGGACTCATTCACCTCTTCGACACCTGAACAGTCAAAAACACGTAAGCTGATAAATTGGCTTAAAGTAACTTATTTTATTCTTCCATGGAACTATCTGTGGCTTTATTGACTGTACTGGTTTAGGTTTGTCATCACTTTCTTTTTATTAATACATGGTAGTTTTCTTCCTGAAAAATCAACAATTGAACTGGTGGATGAGATCCTAAAACCACACTTTTCTTCTCACAAGGCCTGCAGAGACTTGTCTTTTGTGAACATTTCTGCTATACCAATTCCTGATGGGATTGTTTGGGACAAAGTAACATTTGATATATACGGCCCTAAGGAGGTCATTCAAATACCATATGTTTTTAAACTTTCAAGGAATGATATAATAATACCCTGAGTTATTTCTGATGATTGGGATCTGAAAACAGTTGATTCTATGATGATTGAATTGCAGTATTATACTGTATTTGAAAACGAAGATGTTTATCAATCTAAAGAGAATTATGGTGATATGTTTTGCTATAATTATTATGGGCACCATTTCATCCACAGAGCAAGCAGCCCAAAGACTGTTTTTAACTATACACAATGGGAACTTTGCCAGCCTCCACCACAAGGGATTTCCAAAACGTATTCTGAAAAGTTTACATATTTTTCTGGGCACAATGTTAAAAATGCTGTTATTATTTTAAATTACCACCTACAGAAAACATACACATATTATTGACAAATACAACATTTATATATTCAGATTCCTTTGTTTCCCAGTTGATTATAGAAGGCTATGAATATTGGCTGAAGTTGATTGACTTAAATAGTGTGTGGGGAACTAGACATTGGCAAATACAGGGGTAGGAGGCTTTACTTAGAGCATGCCTGATACCTGTTCAAATTATATTTTTAAATGAAACTGTACAACAAACAAGTTGTTTAGGCTTAGCAAAGATTAAGGAATTGAACATGCCCAGTATACCTATCCCTGCTAAATTTTACAAATGGCAAAAATATATAAATGCAACTGAAGATCAGCTCGATGAATGGGTCCAGAATCGCACGTTTAATGTTTCACTGACACGTCCTGGCGGGTAGTTATTGTGGCCAATAGATACCAATGGGTGTCACAAACGTTTTATCAACTCCTTGGGGGGTTTCGGAACTAGTAGGCTGGACCCTCGTTACATATCATCCGAACATGCGGGTATAGTAACACCATACAGTGTAGGGAAACTATGCCAGCAATGGTTAAGAACTTCCTTACTAGATGCGGTTAGAGAACACCTCAGTCTCCTGTCCAATAACACCGACTTACAGGACTTCCTGTTAGGCCCCAGAAAACAACACAGAAAGTGCTTCTTATATGAAGTATTTAATGCAATCTGGAAGCTTTCTCAACAAGAAGCTGCTGCCAGGTTAAGGCCAATAGACCAGGAAAATTGTAAAAAGGCATTAGCTGTTGTAGGTAATAGGATTAATACCCTGTCCGACTGGATATACACCTTAAACAACATTGTTTCTTCTGCAATAGACATTATTCAAACGGATATGTCTTTATTATATCATGGGCAGAGTCAACTAAGGTCCATTATGCAGTTGGGTTGGACCCTTCAAACACTGAAGGCGGGTCACGTTTCCTGCTGACATGTCAGTGCAAGAGAAATATTTTCTTCTTTTAATTTAACGCAACAACAACAACTAATGTCTAAGAAAGAAGCGACTTAGGTCATGCTAAACATCGAGAAATTTGAAAAGTTGCCTTTTACTGTGGCTGAAATACCATCTGCTTAGTGGTTAATACACGGGGTCATTAATCTGCCTATTTCCACAATACAATGTACCTCCTGTTTAAAACACATTCCGGTAGGCAGATATGAAAAACTGGGAGATAGTTACATCCATGAGGTGTGGGATCTACCCTTCGCATACAAATGTCTTAGTGGCATGAAAGAAGTCTTCCTTAGCGGTAGTGAATGCAAGACTTCTGTCAGCCATTCGGTGGTTTGTAAACAGCTGTCCTTGCATGGGGCGTGTAACACGTCTGAAGCGAACTTGGCTTGTTATCTGAAGGGAGTTCCAGTCATCTTGATTAGACCTACGCTCCACGTGCTTTCAAACGGCAGCTATGTCCTCCTCAATAGGGAAGACTGTTGTGGGTTGCGAGCCGGAATAGTTTATGTTGTTTCCGTCTCTAAGATTTTTACATGCTGCGGGAACGTACTCTTTCCTCCCACTAAAATAAAAGAGGTAGCGGACATGTGGCCTCATATTGCTACTTCTAATGTGAATTTTGCAAAGTTGAGCAGACTCAAGGCTATATTGTTTCAAAAACATGTGGCTCTCACATCTGCGTGTGAGACCTACGCCTTCGGGTGGCAAGGTCGTCAGCAGAGATACAGTCCCTTTTAAGTACCAACCTTCTGAGACACTTTGGTGAACTCGTGGACCGGATATTTAGGGGCATATTTATACTCTGTTTGCGCCGAATGTCACATATTCGGCACAAACCGTGCACCATATTTAAACTTTGACGCCTGAGCCTGCGAACGCCGAAATTCTGCCGTGTGCGTCATTTTCTGGATGCGGGAAACCGCCTTGCATTAATGACATGCAAGGGAGGCGTTCCCATCCCAAAAATTACTTAAACGCCTGTGCGCCTTATTTATGCTGCTGCGCAAAAATTACGCACGGCCGGGAGGTGGAAAATAACGCACAGCCCGATTTGCACCAAAAGATAATGCCTGGGTCAGGGCAGGCGTTAAAATGGGTCAAACACACCTGTACTTAATGAAAACACACAGAAGCAACAGCAGAGCTCCAAAAGGTACACATGGAGGTGCTTTTAATCCAGCATGCACGCAGATGCAGAGCACAGGACCAACAACAGCAGCTTGCACAACACCAGCAGGGACCCCAAAGGCAACACAGAAGGCAGGAGAGGATATTCCGCACCCGACAACCCTTCTGGGACTCCGCCAACAAGACATCATTCAGAGGTACAGGCTTAACTGGCAAGCCATTCAGCAGCTGCTGCGCAACATTGAACCACAGTTGGCAACCAGCTTGCAGACATCCCGCACCATTCCACCAGAAACCAAGCTGCTAGCTGTACTACACATGTTGGCAAGTGGCTCCTTTCAAACCACTGGTGCCCTGGATACCAGGATCTCACAGCCCTCATTCTCCACCTTCCTACCCAAGGTACTGGAAGCCATCATCTCCCTCTCACCCCGCCACATCAGCTTCCCCAACACACAGCAGAAGCAGCAGGAGACAAAACAGGGGTTGTACCAAATGAATGGCTTCCCAAATGTCCTTGGTGCCATTGACTACACACATGTATGCATTGTGCCACCTGCTGCAACCAAACATCTATACCGCAACAGGAAGCACACACACTCCATTAATGTGCAGGCCATTGTCGATCACCGGGGTTTGATCACCAACATCGTGGCAAAGTAACCTGGGAGTGTACATGATTCATTCATCTTCCGTCACTGCACCATCAATCAACACTAACAGGATGGACGATATGGAAATGGCCTACTTGTTGGTAAGTACAGAAACCTACTTATATACACACTGCACAGCAACCCTCTAGGACACACAACACATATACCACTACATTGACACGTGAACAGGAACACGCTGAGGTTGTGTCACCGCTAGGCATGTTTGATATCCTCACCCAATGGGAGACACACCTAGGGAGAAATTACAGTTCCAAATAACAACAGATGCCACTCCACAGACACAAGGGAACAATTTAAAAAAACACAAAGACATGGCCTCAACTGGCAGTACATTTGAGAAGATGAATCTTTCAATATCACATCAATAACACTCAATCCAACACCCTTCAAACCAATACGGTCTGTGTAAGGGGTGTGCAATGTTTTTTGCTGCAGGTCAAACACCATGACACACATAGGATGATGACTCCAATGAAGGTCATGTGCAATCATTGAGGCTGTACCAATATCTCACAACACTCCTGCTCTCACATTGCCCACTACCAAGAAGCAAGTGGACTGTGCGAAGAACACAAATTGATGGGACAATATTGAAAGTGCACATTCCTACACATACGCATTGCGACAAATTAACACACACACAACAGATGTACTGGCATACGGACCTTCTGAAACTCGAAATGACAAACTCACAACCAAGTTAGCCATCTGAACTAGAACATGTTCAGTAGTATAGGTACACGTTACAACCTGAGTCGACTTGGCAAGGGCAGAGAAATAGATCTGCAGTGAACTTGTCACACATATGAAATTAGTGCATAGTCAATTGTTAACACATCAGTGCTCACAACGTACAGAGATGTTTTGCACATTGTCACCTTGCAAAATCTAAGGGTCTCACTGATGGTTAAATAATTCTATTGCATATGTGAAATTGTATGGGATGTCAAGGGTATATAGATGCAACTGTGTTACCACCACTGTCGAACTGATTCTGTGTATGGAAGTATCATCTCACCCCCAGTTAATTAACAGGGACACCTATTTCACAAGTCAAAATAGAGGTGAATACACACTGTACTGCAACTCTACAAAAATACTGCTGACATCCTGTAACCAGCCAAACACCCATTCAGATAAGATAGGAATGCTGACGGTACATCCTAGAAGCCGAGGATTCCACACAATAACACAAACACCAATGAGTCACAGACAACACAAGAGAACAACTGCCATGCAAAGTGATATTTGTGGTGCAAGGTACATCAACAAGTTCTCACTCATTTTCTCTTTCAGCTGATCAGGGGTATGGGATCCAGCCATGGATCATGACCCCATTTGCAAACCGTAGCACTGCAGCAGAGCGTGCCTATAATGAGGCACGTAGGAGGACACACACCATAGTCGAGAGAACCTTTGGCATCCTGAAGTCAAGATTCAGGTGCCTCGACATCACCAGAGGCAGCCTCCTATACTCACCAGAAAGGGTGTGCAAAATAATTTTGACCTGTGCCATCCTGCACAACATATGTGTAAGAATGAACATTCCCCTGTATGAACCTGCCCCACAAATGCCTGAAGATGAGGAAGAGGAGGATGCTGTCCATCAACATGAGGGGGACCATCCAAACAGCTGCAGGATTGTGTCGGAGACAACATATTGTCCAAAACTTCTTTTAACTCTACTCCACTTTCTTACCATATGTAAATAAACACCTATACTAATCACTATATCATGGTCTGGATAATCATTTTTGCATAACATTATCTCTAACTATCAGAATATGAGTGTAGCCTCATGGAGCATTGCTGAAATACCGATTAGGACACAGAACATTCCTAAACTAGTTTGATGTGTATGAATGTACAGCCACATTCACTCACACTGTAAATGACATATATCCTGTACATTTCACATTTGAAGGGCAATAACAGAGGACCACACCTATTTCACACATACATGTTGGCAACATGGTTCATCGTAGCATATGGCACACAACTAAGACACCATCAGTCAATAAGGTAAAAAACATTCCCAATACATGAGGCAGTGGATGTGCTATTGCATTGGTAACAAGAATGTATGACGAGAGCCTTGACAGCAGTATCTCTTACATCACCTATCTTTGCAAGGACTATGCATGACTAGATTTCCATATAAGCAGCAAATTCATAGCACAGGCCACCCAGGTATGACTAGCATTGCTCACATGACATCCCCTGTACATGGCAGCCCATGTCCTAAGTCCAGACACACTCATGTTCCCTGTCTCACCGCACCCTTCTTCAGAGGTCCCTGGAATGGGAATATGTGTCCCCAGATAATCCCTCCTCTACACACTCCCAGACTCACAATGTAAATCCAGTGTGCTTCCCTCTTTAGTATGGTATACCATAGTCATTGTACTTCTGTCTGCATGGATGTCAGGTTAAATAATGCACTTGCTTTTAGTCTGTAGGACCTGTAATCATCTGTACATTGCTTCACATGTGAAAGGTACTGTTGGCCCTTTGAACTTGAATCTCACCTACAGGACTTGTGAGAGACTGATGCTGCACACACCTGTGAGCACCTCCATGGAGACCAGCCATTTGAACATGCACAGCCCTTGCAGCTGCTTGGAACAGCATAGAAGCAGCCATTTGATCTATAACACTGTTATGCATTGCCGTATAAATCAGCTGTGTAACACAGCCCTTGGGTTAATGTGTTACGTTCCAACACACAGGACAAACACAGTTTTCCGTTTCCACAGTCTTGTTCCACCTTTGACCAGTCTCAGTCTGACCACTGTGTATTTACCTTGTTAAATGTTTGGATCCTGATTTACCCTGCATCCTGTTAGCCTGACTGGCTCCTGTCTTTGCATTACCCTAAAGGTTCCTTGGGCCTACATTTGTATCATAGTTGCTTTCCCAACCCTCATATTCCTCCTGGGGTATTGTGTCAGGTGGGTCTACAATGAATACTCAAATACATTGTATAGCATGATCAGTTTATTTATTGTACCATGGGGGTGAACTTGTCTCCAAATAGCCAAATCATGGCCTATCCCTTGTCTGGGTTTCATGAACGCATGAGTGACAAATTGTGACAGTGTACCATGGCTGTATGCTTGGCCTGGGTATTGTGTCTCCAGCTCAGCAAACAACTTCAGATAATGTGCATGAAATGTCTACACATGTTAGGACACAGACAGTCCACACTCTGATTCACATTGCTCCCAACATATTGATGGGGCTTGTGTGGTGAATAGCTGTGAGATTAATCAGCACAGAGGCACTGATGTTGCCATATGCAGTGGGAATTTTAGAGGCCAACCTGTGTTCAAATGTTGTGAGGACACCTGCCAGTATAAGAATCCTGAGACATTAACTTTGTCGGCATACCAAGGTTGCCCGGTTGACAGTCTCATAACACGTCTGCAGTGACAGGGTTGGACCATTCCCATGTGTGTTCTCAAATCCTCATTGGCTTTCCTTCTATTGATCTGCGAAGGATACTTTGTAGATACAGGAAATGGCTCCACAGACTCATGACTAGACCTGCACGTAACTGTGACAACATAGACTCCAATAATTAGACAGGCTAAACATTGGGCGACACACTTGAACCAGACACTTCTGTGCATTTTACCACTGGAAATATGTGAACACGTGCTGCATGGTCTGCTGGTCCTCCACTGCCACAGGAGAGATATGGCTCAGTTATATGACTCCAACTGTGGCATAACTTTACAATTGTGTATTATATTTGGGACTCCGTGTCACAAATACGGTACCCACATAGTATGATCCCATGCCTGACTAATGGTGGGTTAACAAACAAGTGCCTAGGAAGTACTATCCAACATTCCATGACATGTGATGGCTAAGTTTTGGAACATTGACATGAACAACTGTCTGCTATCTATCGAGTGCATGCTTTGTCATTGGTGGTATTTATGTTCCAAAAAACCTTGGAAGTGCACACAGCAGTTGTTGCTACATGTATGACTAACACATGTCCTCTCTCATTTCCACACTGACTTGCATCTGAGGGTTGGACACATTGGCCCTCATTACAACATTGGCACTAAATGCAGAAGACCGCCAACACACCGCTGCGGCCCCAGAATTCCGCTACAGCTATTACGACCCACAGGCCAGAATCCGCCAAAATCCAGACATCCACACAAGTCCACCACACCAAAGGTCAGTGATAAACTGGCGATAACAAAACCTCCACTGTCACGCCAACAGGAATACGCCCACACTATCAAGACCCACAAATCCACATGGCGGTCTTTCAACCGCGGTATTTCATTGGCGGTACACACTGCTGCGCTCAAAATACACACACATTTACAAAACACAACCACATTGGACTATTCAAAATACACCCACCTGATACACATACACGCACTACTCCCACACACACAATACAATAAAAAACACACACCCACATCACCCACAAACCCCTACGACAAAGATAGAGAAGAAAGCACAGAGAGAGACACCACTATCAACAATACTAATATCCACAGGCACACACCATCATCACTCACACAACATCCATGCACCTCAGACAACACACACAAACACATCCCCTCACACATCACAACACACACCACCCTACATATCACCTACACCACAACATGGCACCGCAAAGACACCCCAGGTTCTCTGAGGAGGAGCTCAGGGTCATGGTGGAGGAAATCGTCCGGGTAGAGCCACAGCTATTCGGATCACAGGTGCAGCACACCTCCATAGCTAGGAAGATGGAACTATGATGCAGAATCGTAGACAGGGTCAAAGCAGTGGGACAGCACCCAAGAACACGGCATGACATCAGGAAGAGGTGGAACGACCTACCGGGGAAGGTGCGTTCCGTGGTCTCAAGACACCAGATTGCAGTTCAGAGGGCTGGCGGCAGACCCCCACCTCCTCCCCCACAACTAACAACATGGCAGGAGCAGGTCTTGGATATACTGCAACCTGAGGGCCTCGCAGGAGTAGCAGGAGGAATGGACTCTGGTAAGTCAAATCTTAACTATTACATCCCCCACCCTACCTGCATGCTATCACATACCCCACCCTCACCGCCATCACTCCAACACCTCACAAATGCCCCACTATCACAACCCATACATCCCAATACAAAAAATCTGCATGCAACAACAAATCATGGACACCCATCACCAAAGCATGTCCACTACAGATACCAACACAGACCCCAAACAAAGTATCACACAAGGTCCTAGACAAGAATGCAAGCACTGGAGTACAGGGTCACCCACCCATTGCACACAATGGCACACACAGATGCAATAATCATGCCTTTACACCCCTGCAGGACCCCTACCCAACGTCACCGGACAGGAGGTTCCAGACATGTCCACTCCCCCCACAGAAGAGGCCCACAGTGATGACAGCAGCTCTGTCCAACTGGATCAAGATGACCAGCCCAGCCCATCTGGGACCTCGGGACAGTCGGTTCCCCTCACACTGGCACATGCCACCACAGAGCCTCCCCCCTCAGGAAACACCAGCACAGCACCCTCCCAGCAGGCCCATCCCTCTGTCCCCAGGACACGTCAAGCAGCAGTGTGTCCACCACTACAGGGAACCCGGGCAAACCCACCAACCCAAGAAAATCAGGGACCTGGGGCAGTGGCAGTGGGCACACGGTTTAGGGGACAGCGGCACAGGATAACAGGTGAACTGGAAGGACAGCTGTGCGACAGGGGGAGGACAGGCCCATGGAACCCACTCTCCACGAGGCCCTATCCAACATCATGGGAGTGTACCATCATTCCCAGGAGATGATGGCAACGGTACTGGCCAAGTTTCAGGAGACCCAGCGGATGCAGGAGGAACAGTATCTGGGGATCAGGGAGGAACTTAAGTCCATCAACACCACCCTGGTCACCATTGTAGGGGTGCTGAAGGACCTTGTGGACACCAGGAGGGACATTGTGGCACAACAAGGGGCCCCTGACACTAGCCTGGATGATGAACAGCCCACCACCTCCGCCGGCGCTAGTGGACAGGAGGCACCGCCACAGGTCCCTGAGATCCAGGACAAAGACAGAGAACAATACCAAGACCCCCGCCAGGAAATGAGACCACCCTGAATGTCATCCTTCTGTCCCACTTCATCACCCTGTCCATCCATAAACTGCCCTAGCTCCACTTCCTAGGCCACTTTGGACAATGCACCTGTGAAACAAATAGACTGGACTCTTCCATGGACAATCCTCCACCATCACCCCTGCCCATTTTACAACCCCCCCCACTAATTTGCACTGAAATAAACACCCTTGAATCACAAAACAATCTGAAGTCAGCTTTCACAAATGTGCATTTGCAATAACTAAGGAAAATAGCAATGTCGATTGTATTGTCAACATAACTCTGTCACACAGCTCTAGTCCATGAGGTAATATAGCAGAGGTCACACAGTGGGACCTAGATCTGTGAAATAGAAAGGCAAAGTGACAAGTCAGGGTCCATACACTGGGTGAAAGAGACAGACTTATGATAGGTCTAACAATTGTATGAGATGTGTGAGCCAGTGACATCTTCTTACCTGTGTCTCACTAGAAGTATTGCTGAATAACGTTGTTTCTGTTGTCGATATCCTCTTCTTCTGCCTCCTCTTCTTCACTGTCCACAGGCTCCACAGCTGCCACAAGACCTCCTTCTGGACCATTCTCCTGCAGAAAAGGCACCTGTCGTCGCAAAGCCAAGTTGTGCAGCACACACCAGGCCACGATGATCTGGCACACCTTCTTTGGTGAGTAGTAGAGAGAACCACCTGTCATATGGAGGCACCGGAACCTGGCCTTCAGGAGGCCGAAGGTCCTTTCTATCACTCTCCTGGTTCGCCCATGTGCCTCATTGTAGCGGTCCTCTGCCCTTGTCCTGGGATTTCTCACTGGGGTCAGTAGCCATGACAGGTTGGGGTAACCAGAGTCACCTGAAAATATCGAGGGACAACTGTTACACACACACTAACCTTTAGGGACAACCCCAGACCCAGACAACTATTCACAGGGTATACGGTCCTTGTCCTCACCTATTAGCCACACACGGTGCCTTTGGAGTTGCCCCATCACATAAGGGATGCCGCTATTCCTCAAAATGTAAGCGTCATGCACTGAGCCTGGAAACTTGGCATTCACATGGGAGATGTACTGGTCGGCCAAACACACCATCTGCACATTCTTTGAATGGTAGCTCTTCCGGTTTCTGTACACCTGTTCACTCCTGCAGGGGGGTACCAAGGCCACATGTGTCCTATCAATGGCACCTATGATGTTGGGGATATGTCCCAGGGCATAGAAGTCACCTTTCACTGTGGGCAAATCCTCCACCTGAGGGAGAACAATGTAGCTGCGCATGTGTTTCAGCAGGGCAGACAATACTCTGGACAACATGTTTGAGAACATAGGCTGGGACATCCCTGATGCAATGGCCACTGTAGTTTGAAAAGACCCACTTGCCAGGAAATGGAGTACTGACAGGACCTGCACGAGAGGGGGGATTCCTGTGGGATGGCGGATAGCTGACATCAGGTCTGGCTCCAACTGGGCACACAGTTCCAGGATTGTTGCACGATCAAGTCTGTAGGTGATTATTACGTGTCTCTCTTCCATTGTCGACAGGTCCACCAGCGGTCTGTACACCGGAGGATGCCGCCATCTCCTCACCTGCCCCATTGGACGTGCCCTATGGACGAGAACAGCGAGCAGAGAATCAGCCAACACTGAGGTATTAAAAAAATGTTTATTGCACACATTTGTCAATCTGCAATGTGCATGTCACTGTGTGTATGCAAGGCCTAGATAGGTGTGATGCCTTTAAAATTAATGCCATGTAGCCCCCTGAAATGGCGGCTGCCTGACCTGTAAGGTGGGACAAGGGGATATGAGGTAACTGCGCTGGCGTTGTACACCGTCGCGGTAGGCGGTTGAAGACCGCGGCGCAATCCTGCATTGGTTAACATTGGACCCTATGGGTCCCAGGAGCCAATGACGATATACGGCGGTGGTGACGGTACACATCGCCGCGGACGTGACCGCCATTTTCTGTCTGTTCACTCACTTGATACCTGACCTTTCACAGGAGAGGACCTACACTGCAAGTGCTGCTGTGACCTTAGTCTGGAAGCGACGATGGCTCATGTGTCTGGGGAAAGGGCCCCTGCCTTCACTTCGGAGGAGTTGGACAAGTTAGTGGATGGGGTCCTCCCCCAGTACACGCTACTCTATGGTCTTCCAGACAAACAGGTGAGTACACTGTGAGCATGCTGTATCGGCAATGCCTGTTTGGAGTGGTGTGGATGGAAGATACAGAGGGGGGACTGAGGCCTGCATGAGCAGACGGTGAGTGTATGTGCATCAGAGCTAGGTTGGGAACGCTGGTCAATGAGTGTGACGGTCTGGACAGTTAAAGATTTTCCTTTTTCCCCTGTACTATTCCTGTAGGTCAGCGCCCACCAGAAGAAGGATATTTGGTGTGCCATCACCAAGGACGTCCGGACCCTGGGGGGCCACCACAGATGGGGCACCTACTGCCGTAAAAGATGGGAGGACATTCGCCGCTGGAGCAAGAAGACGGCGGAGGCCCAGCTGGGGATGGCCTCCCAATGTGGGAGGGGTGCCCGTCGCACCATGACCCCCCTGATGTACCAGATCCTGGCAGTGGCCTATCCGGAGTTGGATGGGCGCTTGATGGTATCACAGCAGCCACAAGGGGGTGAGTATACTCTCATTCAGCAGACTCTGCGTGCATTAAGAGGTGTCTGGGTGGGGGAGGTGGGCTGTGGCTTCCCCTAGGCCAGGGCGAGTTTTGTAGGCAAGGTCACTTCGTGAGGCAGGCTATGTAGCACCCCAACCCCACCAGTGGCAAGAGCGAACTACATCTAGTCAGGGTCCTGTGACTTCCATTTGTGCAGCAATCAGGCATAGGCCTTGTACCCCGTGTCCCTGTGATCATTTAGGGAACTCTAAGTGCATGGCGTAGTGCAGAGGGCTGCTGTGTCTGTAGTGTCCGCCAACGGTAGTGGTATTACATGCACTGAACGTGTCTTTCTTCTGTCTTTCCCCCACCCTTTTTGTGGTCTCCCTGTTCTTGTGTGCATTAGCATCATCAGGAGGAGCAGTGGCACCGGAGTAGGAGGAAGCTGCATCCCACATGGCCCTGGAGGGAGAGACAACGGAGTCTGAAGCCACCAGTGGGACGGAGGGCAAGGGGAGCTCCACCGCGGGGACCAGAGGTGACATCAGCGACAGCGACTCATCCTCTGATGGGAGCTCCCTTGCGGTGGCGGGCACCTCTGTGACCCCGCATCAACAGGTACAGCCGCCACACCCCCTACCAGCACGGCCCTCCCAGCAGCCCCTCAGCGTGTGTCCGTGACCGCTTACCCAGGAGGGTGGGCATCTCCTTCGCCCCAGGCACCTCAGGCCCTGCCCCAGTCAGCCCTGCTGCCCTCAGTGAGGAGGCTATTGACCTCCTGATTTCCCTCACTGTTGGGCAGTCTACCATTCTGAATGCCATCCAGGGTGTAGAGAGTCATACCTGGAGGGCATTCATTCTGGCCAGGCAGCCCAACAGAGGGCATTTCAGGCTCTGGCCTCAGCACTGATGGCAGCCATTGTCCCTGTGTCCAGCCTCCCCCCTCCAACCTCCTCCACCCAGGCACAATCCCCTGTACCTCAGCCTATCCCAAGCACACCATCAGACCAGCATGCACACACCTCAACACACAAGAGTGGCTCAGGCAAACATAAGCACCACACATCCCACAGGCACTCACACAAGCATCATACCCATGCACACATACCAACATCCATTGCCTCCACTGTGTCCCCCTCCTCCATGTCCCCGTCCTTCCTCCCTGTCTCGTCTCCACTCACACCTGCATGCACTACATCTTCAGCCACTAACTCCATCACCAGCACGCCCATCACCACACACCGCTCACGTGCACTCACCACCCCCACTACCATTCACACATCTCCTGTGTCCTCTCCCAGTGTGTCTGTGAGCCCTCCTCCCAAAGTACACAAACACAGCCACACACCCACCCAACAGCCATCCACCTCACAACAGCCTCCAGCCCATGCACCTTCACCCAAAGTCAGCAAACATACACCTCCTATAACCACTACCTCTTCCTCCACTCCCAAACCCACTCCATCTACCCGTCCCAGTGTGTCTAAAAAGCTTTTCCTGTCTACTACTGACCTCTTCCCTACACCTCCTACACCTCCCCCCGTCCGTCCCCTAGGGCCCACCTTTCCAGGTCCCAACCTAGCACCTCGGCCACCACATCACTGGGCACAGGAGGTTTTGGAGTGCACCAAGCATCAGGGCTGCCAGTGTTCCACGGAGCGAGGGCAAGGACATTCTGCCACCTCCAAAAGTAAAAAAGTTGCCCACATCCTGGAGGGAGAAGGCGAAAACACCTGGCACCAAATGCTCAGCCAAAACAAAAGTGGATAGTGGAAAGACAGCTGCGCCACCATCCTAGGTAGGGAAGGGCCAGAAAATCAAGGGCAGGTCCACGTCGACGCCAACCTGTACGGAGGACAAGACCGCCACCAGCACCGCCACCTGCACTGCCACCAGCACTGCAGTCACTGAGCCCAGCACTGCAATCACTGAGCCCGCCACCAGCACCGCAATCACTGAGCCCGCCACCAACACCGCCGCCACAAAGACCGGCACCAGCACCGCCGCCAAAGAGACTGCCGCCAGCACTGATGCCACAGAGCCCGCAGCCAGCACCGATTCCACATAGCCGGCCGCCAGCACCGATGCCACATAGCCCGCTGCCAGCACCGATGCCACAGAGCCCGCCCCCAGGACCGATGCCACAGAGCCCGCCACCAGCACCGATGTCACTGAGACCACCGCCAGCACCGCCACCGGCCCCGCGACATCCTGAGCCAGTGGCACCAATGCAGACATGGCTGCCATCCCCAGTTGTCAGTTGTACAAGGCCCGTGGTCAGTTCCAGGAGTTTGGGCAGCTTGCATGTTGCACCACCGCCAGTGGAGTATCACATCCACCACCTCAGTCCTTGGCAGGGTGAAGCACTCTGGGCACAAAGCCCACTCCAGAACCAGTGGAGAAAGGCATCCACTACCTCAGTCCTTGGCAGGATGAAGCACTCTGGGGACAAAGCCCCCTCCAGAACCAGTGGAGTATCACATCCACTACCTCAGTCCTTGGCAGGATGAAGCACTCTGGGCACAATGCCCCCTCCAGAACCAGTGGAGTATCACATCCACTACCTCAGTCCTTGGCAGGATGAAGCACTCTGGGCACTAAGCCCCCTCCAGAACCAGTGGAGTATCACATCCACTACCTCAGTCCTTGCCAGTGGAGACTGTTATCCACTTGAGAGACTGTGGCTTTGCACTCCCAGGATAGAGCAGTGGGTAAACCACCCACTGTAAAGACTTGTGAGACTGTGGCTTTGCACTCCCCAGGATACAGTAGTGGGCAAACCACCCACTGTAAAGACTTGTGAGACTGTGGCTGTGCACTCCCCAGGATACAGCAGCGGGCAAACCACCCACTGTAAAGACTTGTGAGAATGTGGCTTTGCTTTCCCCAGAATAGAGCAGTGGGCAAACCACCCACTGTAAAGACTTGTGAGACTGTGGCTTTGCACTCCCCAGGATACAGCAGTGGGCATGGAGCCCCCTGGTGGAGCTGGCGTCATGCACTCATCCGGCTTCCGTGCCCCCATTCCCTTCCTCCTGAGGTGCCTGTTTCATTTCGATCTGATGCCCCTGCAGTGTTCTCTAGGTTTGAAGTCTGGTATCGCGTGTGGGCCTCGCCCATGCTTTTTGGGCCCAGTGGTCCACGGACTATGAATGGTGCACTATCCGGACTTGTGTAGCTGGTGTACATAATTGTATATTCTGTATTAAAAGTTTTGACGAATGGATTTTTATTTATTACACTTGTTCAACTCATTTCCTTTTGTCCTTGCGTTCTTCCAGGGGTTGTGGGGGATGTAAATGTAATGTTGCAGCATGTATTTGTGTGTATGTTGTTGTGGGTGAGGGCGGGGGTGGGGTTTTTGCGTGTGGTGTGTGTGTGTCACTCTCTTTTCCCTCCCCTTTCCTTGTGTTGTAGGTGCAGTACTCACCGTGGTCGTCACCGGCGTCTTTCATGCTCCTGGTAGAGGAGCAGGAATACCATCGCAGGGAGTATTTGGAGTTCTGGCTCCATGGCATCCTGGTTCCTCGTGGGGTATGGAGAGGTGAGTGTTTTCCCTTCCAAGTCCTGTTTCCGCCATGTTTTTGTTCGCGTTGGTTCCGCCCCGGAAAAGGTGACGGATTGATCTCTCATAATAGTGTGGGCGGTACATTGTCTTCCGCCTGTCTGTTGGCGGTGACCGCGGCTGTGTTTGTTTCTATCGCCGTGGTGGTCGGAGTGTTAAAGTGGCTGTCTTTGTTGGCGGTTTCCACCATGGTCGTGATTCAATTTTTTTTTACCGCCGGCCTGTTGGCGGTCTACCGCCTCTTTAACACCGACCGCCAGGGTTGTAATGAGGGCCTTTGACTCCACATGCATACAAGCAGATCAGCAAAAATGCATCTTGTGATGCTTACACAGTGGGTCAACAACAATAGTAGTAGCCAAATCACACACATTGACCCATAGGCATTGAGTTATTGTAGTGAGTTGCATTGCCTTGTTATCCTCCCTTGATGCAAAACATGGCCAAAATGGGTAATACATAATTGTATCCCACACGTTTGGCCATCTATTGCATCAGTGAAGAGTGACAACCCAGTACACCAAGTAGAGGATCATGGTCCGCAGTAGTATGATCTGTCACATGTGCCCATACACCGTAATGCCCAATGTGGGTGCAATCAGCCTATCTCTGTATTGTCACAACTGTCGTGTCCCATTACAAATGAGAAATGACACAAACCCAGTTAATGACAGAAATTTTGACGCATATGCGTAAAAAAAACAACACATGCATCTAAACATGACGCATATGCGTTGAAATATGAAGCAAAATGCCATGAAACATCCATTGGCCCTGAGCGGTAAGTCCCTCCCTGTACCCCTGGAAATTAGTTAAGTATGAAACATATTTAACAATATGGATGCGGGGTTATATCTAATCATGTGCATCAAAACAAAATCACACAGACTGTAAGCGTCATATTATTTTGATGCATAACAAGAAAAACGCACCGCATTTGAGGCAGGAAGTGATGTAATAGGATATCCTCTTTACAGATTTGGTACAGTGGGTGTACTTTCACTTTCACTTTGCAGTCTGTGATATTTCCTGACTGTGTCGCTGTGTTTAGACTTGTCTCTTTGTGCATTTTGTGATTTTGTCTCCAGTGTGGTCTTTAAATAGTTTTTTTGTGTTTCATAACTGTCTGTGGTATCCTGTCTGAGTGTTTTTTTGGTCATTTGTGTTGTCAACATTTGTCTTTGTTGTATTGGTAGTCTGTTGTGGGTAGTGGTAGTTTGGGTATAGTTGGGCTGTGTTCTTAGTTATTTTGCCTTTTCCTGTCCTACTATCCCTCTATTCTCCTTTGTACCCGTTTATCCCCTCTTTATTTTTGGTGCAATAATGTTGGGTAGGCCTCGTCTTGGCAGGATGGGAGAGGAGGAGCTGGGTGGGTTTATTTGGCTGGTGTGTCACTTCCTACCCTTAATGATAGAAGCAGGTGGTTGTGTGATCCAAGGCTATCACACAGAGGCAAGGAGGCAGCGGTGGGCAAAGGTGTTGTAACATCTGCAGAGAATATATAACACACAGCAAAATGACCACCAGCTGATGCACCGCTGGGCTGACCTTGTTGCCAGGGAGCAAGACCTGCTGGACCACCTGGGGATTGTGATTGGTGGCCTTGTTGGTGAGTACAAATCAGAGTAATGTGCATGTTGAAATGCTCTGTAGTGACAGTAGCTGATTTGTTCACATTTTGCCGGCAATGTTTTTGAACATGTGAAATGCTAGTGAAACATACAGGGCCATATTTCTACTTTGTTAGCACTGCAATTGCAACCTGTTTTGAAGCTGGAGCGGTGCAAACTTACAATATACAATTGTATTGTGTAAGTTTGCGCCGCCTTTGTGTCAAACAGCAACTCAAATGCAGTGCTAAATATGTATAGATATGGGCCACAGTTGCCTGCGAGGTATACAAATTTCCTACACATTACCATCATTTGTTGACGCAACAGCTAGGCTAACTTTCTAAACACAACAGGAGCCTGAAAATTTGTGCTGGCTTCACGTCAATGGATGATGGCAATGTGGCTCAAACATATGTTTCATGTGTGGTCGGTGAGTGTATCAGTAAACATATTTTGGAATTCCAGAAATTTTCAAGAAAGATTGTGTCCCTCAATTTTTTTCGGATACATGTCTGAACTGGATTCTGACACATACGTAACAAGTTATAGCTTACCCCAGGTAACATCTTAGATTGATAATTTGAGTTTGTTGTGTCATATTTCAATTAGGGATGGCTGGCAAAAGGTATACACACGGGTTCATATCTCTGTGGTTGGTGCAACTCACCATAGCTGTGGCACATCAAATGAAGAAAGTGATACAAATTGAGGGCTAACAACTGTCCCTGGCCCCCTTGATATTGTACCTGTGTGTCTAAAATTGGTCTTAGTCACAATGTCTGGGTGACTGGTATTGCAATCCTCACGGAAAGGGGCTTTGCATGTCTCTCATGCATACACATGATGAGAGGAATACACTCCATGATTTTGTCTGCTCACTAATGAAGGAGCATGTTTGCCACCACATGATAGTTAGGGCCACTGCATGTGTGCAGATATGTGTGTAATTGTCACAGGAGACCCATGCTATGTACATGTTAGGCGTACTATATCGGATGCAGTATCATCATGTCTGAGTGGCTTTACTTACTTATGTAATCTTACACATAGTTTTTGTCTTTGGAATTGTTGGTCACTGCACAGATTTTGAGCACTTTTCTTCCTTCCATGCCTTACAGGTGGACCCGCACCCTACACTGTGGGCGGAGTGGCTTCATTTGAGGACCCTGACAACTCCAGTAAGTGTTGCTATGTCTGTTATGTGTTGTGTTTGCTGGTGATGTGTGATGGACTCCTGTGTGTTGAACACATAGCAAGGTGTGATGCGCTGGCCAATCTTTTGTCTTGTTCCATGAGTGGGATTTCATTATCTCAGCATTTTGGAGTTTTCATATGCTTATCCTATTTTCTTATCTAGGGATTCTAGGTCATTCCTGTAGGCCCGCAATGTGAATTGGGGTGAGTCATGTGGATAACACTTGCATCAACAAGAGTCGCACTGGACCTAATCTCAGATTTAGTCAGCCTGTCAGATCCACATTCTCCCAGAATGGGGCTGCAAAATGCTTACCCACAGACCTCTGCTTCCCAATTCACTAATGTACTTATGAAACTGTAGGTTGAACTTCCTAGCAGCATGTAGCTCCACGTGTAGTGCTACAAGTATGTGGCACTTGAGTGCAATGGCCTATGTGTGCATGCAAATCATGGCTAGGGGTGTTCTTGCAACTCTGTGTCTGTTGTAAGTCATGCCTTACTGGAAGTATATGACGTGGACAAAGGTCTGCATTGCCAGACATTTGTGGCGCTGGGATTGGTCAAGGGTTTGCTGTCTCCGATTTGTAGATATACCTTATCTGTGGTGTGTGTGTGTAAAGCCAAACACATGTCCAGCTTTCCTAAGCTTTCTGGGTGTCCACGTTGTTTGAAATTGTTAGTTGTTTCTCTACCCCCCCACCCTCAAACACAGGCATGGGTTTGTGAATAGTCCCTAGGACTGATGATACAAGTATGTTACACAGACATGTAAATCAGTGAATCTTTGGTCGGAACCTAGTATACACACTCAGGTGTAGCACATGAGTACTATACTAGCAAGTCCATTTACAACTTGCAGATCATGTGGCCCTAGATTTCCATCCCGTACACTGACATTTGTAGCCCTGGCATTGGTGGAGGATGTGCTGCATGATTGTTAGCTGACAACTGGCAGAACTCTGATGCCAGCATCATGAGAGTTGTTACCCATCTTGTAGGGTTTGGATGTGCTATGTGTGATACGACCTTTGTAGGCTGGCCTGCAATGTACTTCCTCAGGGACATTCAATGAGCTGTATGATGATATGAGCTGTTACAAGTACAGTAGATGTACTGTCTGATTTACTTCTTGTGCCATTTCACACAATGCAGTTGCTAATGTAATGTTTTGCCTTTGTCTTCACAGCTGCTAACATGACACCCATCCAGGTCTGTGAGTTCCAGAGGCGGGCAATGCGTTACCAGCATATCCTGCTGGTAGAGTCAGGGTACATACGGAAAGATACAGGACCGAACGTGCCTCCGGAGCCTGGAGGGCTTTCCCACAGGGTGGCCCTACTTTGCCCACCACAGCCACCACCAGCACGACCACCACTTCCACCCAGGTGGCACCACCCACAGCTGGTCTAGCGGCCCAGCTATGATGAGTTGCACCAACCATAGAGATATGAACCCATGTGCATACCATTGGCCTGCCATCCCTAAACGAAAGGTGGAACACCACACACCAAATACCAGTGTAAGATGTTAGCTGAGGGCACCTTGCACTTTTTCCCTATGTTTCCAAATCCAGATCTGACATGTATCCAAAATGATGAAGGACCACAATAATCCCTAACATTCATAGAACTTCCGTGAACGCTTTCCTTACACACTCACCAGACACACATGAGACATATGTCTGGGCCACATTGCTATCATCAATTGATGTGAAGCCTGCACTCATTTTCTGCATCATGTAGTGTTTCTAAAGTCAGTCTAGCTGTTGCGTCGACAAAGGTCGGTAATATTTTGGAAAATCTATACTTCACTGGCAAATGTGACCTATATAGACATGATTGCCTCCTAATTTGTGCTGCTGTCTGACACAAAGGCGACACCAACTTGCCTACCCAACATCTTAGCACTGAAAAAGGGGAATAAGGGATAAAGAAGAACAAAGGAGAAAAGGGGGAAAGTATAATTGCAAAAAAGTAAACTTAACAACTAAAAGAGCCCAACTATCCCCAAACTAGCACTACCCACAACAGACTCCCACAAACAACAAAGACAATACAATACTGGACAATAGTACACAATAAACACTCAGACAGTAATAAACAACAATTTTAGATAACATACTAACAAGTAATGGAGCACAAAAGCACAATTTCTCTGGACAAAACTCAGAACACAGTCACACAGTCTATAGGAATCACAGACTGCAAAGTGAAAGTGAAAGTACCACCACTGTACATAATCTGTAAACAGGATGTCCTATGACATCACTTCCTGCATAAAATGGCCGCAGTTTTTATCGTTATCGTTATGCGTCATAATTTTTGACGCATACAGTATGTGCGTCATTTGTTTCGACGCACAGGAGTAAAAATTAGGCCACATCCATATATTTGGAAATAGTCTTAACACTTGACCAATTTTCAGGGCATTATGCGTAGTTTTTCGGACATAAGCGTCATTGTTTTATGCTTGTTCGTAATTTTTTTACGTGTATGTGTCAAAATTTAAGGGCAGTAACTGGTTTGGGGTAATTTTGCCATTTTAATGTAATGTTACATTTGTGACACAACTGAGATAGGCTGATTGCACCCACTTTGGTGTTGACGGTGTATGGTCACATGTGAGACATCATACTGCTACGGAACATGATCCGCTACTTCCTTAACAGGATTCTCATGCTTGGCTAACGCACTAGATGGCCATATGTGTGGCCTACATATATGTATTGCACAAATTGGGCATGTTTGGCATCAGAAGATGATAGCAAGATGACGCACATAAGTACAATACCTCAATGCCTATGGTTCAATGTGTGTGCATTGGTTACTAATGTAGTTGTCGACCCAGTGTGTGCATCACAAGATGCATCATTGCAAATATGCGTGTATGAATGTGAAGTCAATGTGTCCAAACCTTAGATGCAAGTCAGTGTGGAAATGAGAGAGGACATGTGCTAGTCATACATGTAGCAACATCTGTTGTGTGCACTTCCAAGATTTTGGGTAACGTAGACACCACAAATGACAAAGCATGCACCGGATAGATGGCACACGCTTGTTCATGTCAATGGTCCACAAGTTGCCTATCCCATGTCCTAGAAATTTGGTAAGTGCTTCCTAGGCACTTGTTGGTGAACCCACCGTGAGTCAGGCACATGTACAGACTAAGTGGGTACCATGTTATTTGCACAGACAGCCAAAGGTGAACCACAAATGTAATATGACGCCACAGTTGTGGTTATATGACTGAGCCACAACTCTCCAGTGGCAGTGGTGGACCAGCAGACGAGGCAGCACATGGCCACATATTTCCAGTGATCAATTGCACAGATGTGTCTGGTTCATGTGTGTGGTCCAATGTTGATCCTATATATTTTTGGGGGTGTAGGTTGTCACAGTTACGTCCAGGTCTCATCATGAGTCAGTGGCAGCTATTCCTGTATCTAGTGAGTAACCTTCGGAGATCAATGTGAGTAAAGTCGATGATGACATGAGAACCTACATGGGGATGGTCCCACCCTGTCACTGCAGATGTGTTATGAGACTGTCAACAGGGCAACCTTGGTGTGCTGAGTGAGATCATATCTCAGGAGTCATGTTCCTGCATTTGTACACAGGTTGGCCTGTAAAGTTCCCACTGCATCTGGGAACATTATAGCCTCTGTGTTGATTAATGTAGCAGCTTTTCACCACGCACAGGCCATCAATATGTTGTGAGCAATGTGATTCAGCGTGTGAATTGTCAGGGTCCTAACATGTGTGGACTTTTCATGCACATTATCAGAGGTAGCTGGTTCTGCTGGAGGCACCATACACAATCCCTGCATGCGGCCATGGCACACTGTCACACTTTGTCGTTCATTCCTACATGAGACCCAGACAAGGGATGGGCCATGATTTTGGTATTCAAAGACAATTTTACTAATATGGTATACTTAAAAAGCAGATGATGCTATACAATGTGTTTGGGTATGAATTGAGGAAGCTCATGACAAAATACCCTCTGATGAATGTGAGGGTTGGGAAAGCAAGTATGCTACATATGTAGCCACAAGGAACCTTTAGGGTAACGCACAGACAGGTGCCAGTCAGGCTGACAGGATGCAGGGTCAATCTGGATCCAGCAATTTCACAAGGTACACACTCAGTGGTCTGACTAAGACTGGTCGGAGGAAGAACAAGACAGTTGACATGGAAAACGGTGTTTGTCCTGTGTTTTTGAAGGTGACACATGAACCCAAGGGCTGTGTTACACGGCTTAATTACTAGCAATGAATACCGGTGTATTTGACAAAATGGCAACTTCTATGCTGTTCCAATCATCAGCAGTGCATGTTCAAATGGGTGGTGTGCATGGAGGTGATCACAGGTGTGGCCTGCATCAGTTTCTCACAAGTCCTGTATGTGAGATCCAAAATCAAATGGCCAACAGTACCTTTCACACTGGAAGCAATCTACAGGTGATACCAGGGCTTAGAAATTACAAGCCAGTGTATTTATTGACCTGATGTCTTTGCAGTCAGATGTACTATGACAATACCATACCATAGGAAAGGGTGTAGCACACAGGATAACTATTGTTAGTCTGTGTGTGTAGAGGAGGGAATATCGGGGTACACATATTACCATTCCAGGGACCTCTTCAGACAGGTGGGTTGAGACCAGGAGCATGGGTGTGTCAGGAGTTTAGAAATGGGCTGACATATACATGGAATGTCATGTGCGCAATGCTTGTCATATGTGTGGCACTTGTGCTCTCTATGTTCTGCTTCTATGGAACTCTAGTCACAGATAGTCCTTGCAAAGATCGGTGCAGTTGGACTTACTGCTGTCAAGGGTCTGGTCATATATTCCTGTTACCAATGCAATCGCACATCCACTGCGTCATGTATGAGGCATTTTTGTCCCTTATTGACTGATGGTGTCTTAGTTGTGTGCCATATGCTGCGATGAACCATGTTGCCAACATGTATGTGTGAAATATGTGTGTTCCTCTGCTATTGCCCTTCAAAGGTGAAATGTACAGGATATATGTCATTTACAGTGTGTGTGTATGTGACTGTTGTATGATACGCATCACAATTGCTCAGGAAATTTCAGTGTCATGATCGTATATCAGCAATGCTCCATGAGGCTACACTATTATTCTGATAGTTAGAGATAAAGGTGAGCAAAAATAATTAGCCAGACCATGATATGGTGATTATAATCGGTGTTTATTTACATTAGTTAATACAGTGGTGATGGTGAGTTCTTTTAAAAGAAATTGTTCACAATATGTTGGCGCCTACGCAATCCAGCAGCTGTGTTTTGTTGTTCCCCCTCATGTTGCAGGCCAGCATGCTCCTCTTCCTCCTCTTCAGGCACGCGTGACTCTGGTTCTAAGAGGGGAATGTTCCTTCGTATGCAAATGTTGTGCAGGATGGCACATGTTAGAATGATCTTACAGACCATTTCTAGGGAATATAGGAGGCTGCCACCAGTGATGTCGAGGCACCGAAATCTCGACTTGAGGATGCCAAAGGTCCTCTCCACTATGTTGTGTGTCCTCCTATGTGCATCATTGTAGACACACTCTGCTGCAGTGCTTGGGTTGCCAAATGGTGTCATTATCCATGGCTGGATCCCATACCCCTGATCAGCTGAAAAAAGAAAATAAATGGGATCATGTTGATGTAGCTTACCCCATTGAAATAACCTTGCATGCCAGTAGTTGTCTTGTGTTGTCTGTGACTCTTTTGTGTTATTGTGTTGATGCCTAGGCTTGTAGGATGTACCATCTGCATTGGGTTGTACCCTTGGCTGAACAAGTGTTTGGCTGCTGACCGGTTGTCAGAAGTATGTTTTGGGATTTGCAGTACAGTGTGCACTCCCTAGCATTGTTACTTGTGATACAGGTGTCCTTGTGTCTTCACTGGGGGTGAGATGATAGTTCCACACACAGATTCATTTTGACAGTGGTGGTAACACGTTAGCATCTATGTACCCTGGACATCCCATACCTTTAGACTTATGCAATGGATTAATTTAACCATCAGTGAGACGCTTACATTTTGCAAGGTGACAATTAGCCAAACCTCTCCAAACGTTGTTATCATTGACGTCTTTACATCAGACTGTACACTAATTTCAGATGTGTGACAGGTTCAATGCAGACCTATGAAACATGGCTAGCGATGTCACAACCTCAGTGTGTTCCTGTCCACATGTTGCTGTTGTGGTGTATGTGTTGTTTGTCCTAGAGGGTTGCTGTGCAGTGTGTATATAAGTAGGTTTCTGTACTTACCAACAAGTAGTCCATTGCCATATCGTCCATCCTGGAAGTGTTGATTGATGGTAGAGTGACGGAAGATGAATGAGTCATGGACACTCCCAGGATATTTTGCCACAATGTTGGTGATCAATCCTTGGTGAGCAACAATGGCCTGTACATTGACGGAATGTGTGTGCTTCCTGTTGCAGTAGAGGTGTTCAGTTGCAGCAGGTGGCACAAGGCGTACATGTGTGCAGTCGATGGAACCAAGGACGTGTGGGAAGCCACTAATGAGGTAAAACCACTGTTTTGTCTCCTGCTGCTTCTGCAGTGTGTTTGGGAAGCAGATGTGGCAGGGTGTGAGTCCAATGATGGCATCCAGTACTTTGGGCAAGAAGGCAGAAAATGATGGCTGTGATATTCCAGCAACCAGGGCACCAGTTGTTTGGAAAGAGCCACTTGCCAACATGTGAAGTACAGCTGCAGCTTGGTTTCTGTTGGGATGGTGCGGGGTGTCAGTAAGGTGGGTGCCAACTGTGGCTCTATGTTGCGCAGCAGCTGCTGAATGGCCTGCCAGTTCAACCTGTACCTCTGGATGATGGCATGTTCCCTGAGTCCATGAAGGGTTGTTCTGGTGCGGAATATTCTCTCCTGCCTTCTGCGCTGCCTTTGGGGTCCCTGCTGGTGTTGTGGTAGCTGCTGTTGTTGTTGGGGTCTGCATCTGCGTGCACGCTGGATGAGTAGCACCTCCATGTCTCCCTTTTGCTGGTCTGCTGTTGCTTCTGTGTGTTCTGATTAACTACAGGTGTGTTTGTCCCATTTTAAAGCCTGACCCAGGTGTTAATTTTTGACGCAAATCGGGCTGTGCGTCATTTTTTTACTCCGCTTCCCGGCGTTAGCCGGCTGTAATATTTTTGACGCAAAACTGAGTTGGCGCAGTTTTGCGTCATAAAGTATAAATATGGGCCTGAATGCATCCAGTAATACTGGAATCGCAAACTTCTTTAAGGCTGTTGGTTCTGGTTTCATTCACACTTTCTCCTCCATATTCGGTTTAATACCATCAGCCATCCACTCATTATTCTCATTATTCTCGGGGGATTTCCAATCACTTTGGCTATAATAGGTGGCATTTTGCTGTTGCTATTTTTTATGCGCAATGGCTGTCCCGCTGTACAAAGAAGCAATGAAAGTGCTCCCATCAGTGCAGCTGTGTCGTGAACGCATGATGCAGTATTTTGGAGCAACACTCCTGGAGCAATTGGAGTGTCACTGGTCTGTCATCCAGAGAGGTTTTACATTGTGTGCAGCCCGTGTTTCGGTGTCACTGGTGCCTTTTCGAACATGCACTGGAAGTTTGTCTTTCTACACAGTGCTTGCTTTCATTGGACGCTGATCTGTTGATGTTCTCCATGAGGGCTTATTACTAGACATGCGCGTTGAGGGTACATTTGCTACGGGAAGCTACTTACGAGTTGCCCTTCCTGGAGGATGTGGCTCTTAATTCATCATTGGGCACACCACAGAATGCTGCCTTGGCTGAGGCTCAGCCTATAAAACACAACTGCTCCTTGATCCTTCTCGTGATGCCTTTCCAACTTTAACATCTGCCGAAGTGGAAGATTTCTTATCCTCCATGGTCTCGGAATCGATTGGAAATACTAAAAATAACCCTGACTCTTGAAATTCAGTCTCTTTTATGCCACATGTTAACATTTTAAATTGTCCTTTGATACACTCATGTGTCCTTTTAACTTGTCATTATTGACATTTTTTTATATATATCTTAGGTTGAGTTTTAGTAGCTTTTATGTATATTTAGGCTTTGAACCACCTTCAACCGCAAGGGGAGGGTATTGTGTAGCCATTTTAGTTATAGCTCGATGCACGTTATTTTAACATACTAGGCCTGCCGCTGTGCACTTTAACCTAGATATATTTTATTCAGCTTCGCTTTATTTTTGTTACAATAGCCACTTTACAGTCTTGTTTTATTTCTCTCTATGTAACTGTTTTTGCCTAGGCCAGCACTCTCTTCTCAAACAAGACATTCTTGCTCACTCTGCGCTTCTTCCAAGGCTGTAGTAAGAAAGGTTGCCAATGAATGTAGTATAAAGTGTTGTCTTTGACATTCGTAGAAAACACACGTCCTTATGTATGGACATTTTCTCAGAACATCAGCTGTTTTATTATAAAAACACTTCCCTGTCCCTTACACGTTAGAGGGAGATTCAAGCCAGAGAACCAAGCCTGTATGCTGATTGCTGAATGCTTCGCTACAGCTGCTCATACAGACTTCAGGCATTTGCTCAGGTATGGGGAATGATGTCTTCCCAGGGGAACCTGAAGGGCAGAGTTAGAGCTTAACATGCTGTGCTCTATTGTAGCCTGGGTAGGAATTAGTCTATTGACTCTAGTGACAATATGGTAGCATTATTTTTATGTTTTACTCTCCTTGTCACAATTTTAATCTTATCATGCTGTATCGTTCTGGTTATTGCAGCCCATGCTTTGCTATTTAAGATCCAGTTGCTTCATTAAAAGCATTATTGAAACATATACTGCCTGTTTGTCATCGTGAATATGAGACTAATGTAACTGAGAGAAACGGATGAGACCTGAGTGACCACGGCTTCCCTGAGAAACCAGTTATGTCATGCGCTCTGCTGCCCAATCACACCTGCCCTTGGATAGAGGTGAGGCACTGCTAGTTACCCGGAGCAAAACCTGGATTGTAGCGACAGGTGTCACCTGTAGTGGGTCAGACTCAGTCTCCCACAACTCAGGTGATTCTGCCCTTTGAAATCCTGTAGTCTCATTAGAATAATGAGAGCCTACTCGACACCAGCATACACCCAATACAACAGACAAGGTGAGCAAAGACAGTCATAGGCATCACAAACGTTCCGACAGACATGCACACACACAACACACATCGGCAGACATAACAACAGACACTTCCCCCACCACCTCCTCTCTTGCAGTCACATCTCCACTCACACCTGCCAGAACTGCATCATCACACACTGGTCCTGCTGCCATTCCTGTCATACCCTCCATCACCACAACAGCAGACTCACAGACACACACCCCACACACCACATCTGCACTCACTACAACTACCGTCTCTGCCACCAGCAGCACATCCACCTCACTTGCTCACACCAAGGCCACATTCACTCACACATCTCCCATTCCCTCTCCCTGCATCTCTGCCCCCTCCTCCCAATGAATGCACACGCGCACACTCACCCACCCAACATTCAGCCACCACACACATACAGATATTGCACACACCAGCCTCCACGTACAGTACACCAACACGTCAGAGGAGCACTCCTTCTACCTCCACCCCCCACCCGCCATCATGTGACCGCCTCGTGTACCTAAGAAAGTTTTGCTTGTTGTCCTTGACCTCTTCCCTAATCTCAGTAAATGCGTGTCCCCCTCCCCCTCTCAGGCTTTCCACCTCCCATTCCTCGGGTAACCCCTCTGGTGTTTCCCCTGCTCCTCCAACCAGCAAGAAATCCACCCCTCCCTTTGCTAAAGTCACCCCTCCTAAGCCCAACCAAAATGTGCCACTTCTAAAATCTAAGCCTCCGCCACACCCCACACCCCTGAGGTGCCTGCCTGTCCCATTGATGCCCCTATGACGTGGAGGCCTATTTGCTGTCAGGAGTCAAGTTGGGCCCATGATTCATGGACAATGTGTCCTGCATTTCTGGACATTGGACTTGCCATTGGCATATTTTGTATATAGTTTATTTAATTCACTTGCTGTTGAATACAACTGCCCACATTGCTGTGGTTGTCAAGTTGAGATGCTTGTCCTGGTTTCCTTCTACATGGTGGTGTGACATCTGTATGCAAAGGTGTGTGAGGTCTGTGTATGTATTATGTGTTGTTGCATGCGCTGGGTAGATAGTTTGGGCCATGGGGACGTTGTGATGTATGTGACTGCTTGCTTGTGTGGTTGTATGGAGTGTTGTGTGCATCCGTGTGTATGGTGCTGCATGTGTGGATTTCCTTGATTGTTGGTTGGATGTGTTGTGTCACCTGCATTATTGTTTGGATGTGTGTTCACAGCTATTGATTGTGTGTCATTGCTACACTGAGTTCATAGTGTGTGTGTGTGTATGTGTGGTGTCACACAATGTGCCTGTCTTTGCCTGCGTTGAGGTGTTTGTGGTCTAGTTGTCGTTTTGTGTTTTTATGGGGTGTGTTGGTGGTGTTGGTGTGTGTTGTGCTGTATGTTTGGCATGTGTATTGGGTACTTGCCATTGACGTATATTGTGTGTGCCTGTGTGTGGCCTTAGCTGTCTGTGCTAGGAATGTGTGTTGTGCGTGGGATTGTATCACTGCCATTTCCTCCCCTCTGTGCTAGGCATCCTTACGGTTGTCATCTTCATCGTTGTCGGTGGCCGTGAAGGTATATGGTGAGATACAACACTGGGAAACATGCAGTTTGTCTGCCATGGCTGCCGCAGAGGGGTCTCTGTGCCTGTAGGTAGGTGTCTCCTTTTGTACTTTCTGTTTCCGTCAGGTTTTTCGTGGCGGCCAGCCTGCACCGGATATCCTGGCGGTGTGGTGACTTGGAATGTGGCAGGCTGGACATTGGCTTCCACGAGCCTGAAGTTGGCTCCTGCCGCCCAAACTTGGAATGACCACCCAGGTCTTCAGATAAGGGGGCAATTCAAGCTTAGATTCCATTGTGAAGAGAGTAAGGCTTCACTCAGTAACTGGCCAAAATACAGTGTGATTTAGGCCAGATTTTCAGCTATGACCTCAGTTTGGTTTAGAATATTTCAGACATTGCTGGCACAACACTCAGATGGGGTGAAGGGAGAGCTTTCTAAGCCTATCTGAGAATAGCCTAACAGAATGGTATCTTCAGTCTAACAGTTTAGTACTGCCTGCCTGGGCTGTTAACGATTATTACCCCTTTTGGCCCTTGGAATTTAATACTGCATTAAGTCATTAAAGCACATTTTTGCTTGGGGCAGCTAATATTCATTACTGCTTGGGCACATTAATGTTCTATACAGTGCCATACTTCAATATTTCCACAAAGCATCTAACAAAAAAACTGTGAAATTAAACCACACTGCACCCCAGCACATCCCACTTTACCACGCTGTACATCACGCTAATTTGAAGTTTTGAAATGTTTTAGTCTGTTGGGTGTTGCAAATAAAGTACACAGTCATAAGCACTGGTCAAAAAATGTTACTGCAACCAAATACGGATTTTCACTGTTTAAATAATCTGAACCCAAAGTTCATCAAGCAAAAACATTCAATCTTCAAAATGAAGGGGCAATTTTCTAAACATAGATGGCTTAGCCCTGTTCACTCTGATGCAGCTCTGCCAAGTGCCATGCATCCAGTCGTGGCTCGCGACAATGAGAAGGGGAGGGGCAGCGCACGTGCAAGGGGCTGTAAGTAAAAAATTAAATTAAAAAAAACACTTATCTCCTTTGCTGCGCGCTGCTCCTCTGTCCCCCGTTGCACCAGGCTGTAGGCACAGGCTTCCATCCTGCCCCGTGGCCAATCCTGACGCTGGTCAAAACAGCATCAAAACAGCACTCCACCTCGCTGCTCGACACCCCTGTGGTCCCACCCCTTTAAAAGAATAAATCCATTTCTTTTAAAGGTTTTGCAGCTGCCACTGCTGACATCGTAGTTTATACTAACTTTAACTTGGTAATGTTTCCTCATCCATGCACTTCATCACATTGTCATGCAAAGTAATGTGCTCATTCCGAGCTACAGGTGATCATTCAACATGCTTAGTTATATTCTATTGCAGATTCTTCAGGGGCTAAATTTATACTGTGCTAATTCTCTGCTAGCATTTAGCTGCTGGTTGGTGTAGGGTGTCGACAAGAGGTGGCTATCACAGTTATGACCAGGGGTTTTGACTGGCACAGCATCAAAGAGCAACAGGAGCTTTCAAAACTGAAACTGAGAGTATCAGAGGAGGAGCTGGATAGTGAATTCCCATGCTGGAGAAGAACCTTTTGTGTTAATGTGTTATGCTACTAAAGTGAGACAGTATGTTGGATCAGTTTTACACAGCAATCAAAGCCTGTAGCACTGCAGGCTTAGAACTCAGCTCGAACCCCAGCAGCAAGGTGGTTATCTGTAGTATAGATAGAGTAGACTATATGGATCAGTGTGTGGGAGGCTAAGGAATTCGGCAGTCCCTTAATGTTACCAATTATTTTTTGGTATATCTTTTTGTTTCATAAGAAAGCTTTCCCTAAAGTAAGGGGTAAACTAGCCACATGTATCAAAGTACAATGTTTTTTTCCTACCAGCTATCACAAAATTTTCTGTCATTTGTTTTCTGTTTATTTATTTTTGATGTGAATAGACTGTAAGGTTTATTTCCATGCGTTGGTGAAGGTCACTGTGGCTTTTAATTACAGTGTGGCCTGATCTCTGTGGATTCCTCAGCATCAGGGGTAGTTTGTGCATTCATCTTTGTATTTATGCTCTAGCCCTGGTGAAATTCAGACAGGGACTGTGGTATTCCGGAAACCGTATGCATGTCTTGCAGATTATTGTGTTCCTGTATAGATGATCAAACACACAAAAGGTAATGGGAGAAATGCCTGAAATTTGTTTAACCAGTCGGAGGCCCTCAGGTAGCAGCCTGACCCATTGTTCTCAGTTTGGACTCAGCCATATGCAAACCAGCCTTGACCTTTCTCCTATGTGAATCAGACATTCACATAAGAGACTGGGTTCTTGTGCGCAATGTGCATCCCACAGGAAAACTCTGTCTCCTGTCTGAGGCACAGCCCCTTTGGTTTGTTAGCAAGAAAGGCACGATGGTGACAACCAAGAGCACTTTTGACTGTATCACAAGGAACTTCTCAGCTCTCCCCAAGTGGTGCCAGCCAGCATCGAGCATGCCAGAATCATAGCTACCACCCACACCTCTGAGGGATTGGGAAGAATGACAAGATGTTGGCCAGCAATATGACACTGAGCTACCTTATCCCCCACCATCTACAGCTGCTCCATCTAGCCAAGGTGAGACCAGGCCAACACAAACAATGGAAGCTAGCACTATGCCAGCAACAAACAGTAGGCACCCATGTAGACTAGGGTCCAATATTACAAGCTGCAAGAAACTGGAAGACTCAGGCCCTCATTATGACTTCAGTGGTCTTTTCAGAAGACCTCCGAAGCCACGGGAGCCAGAAGACCACCAGTGCTAGTGGTCTTCTGACCACCATATTACAAGTACTGAAGTATTTCCGCCACAATTTGGATGTAAATCGTGCAGTAGTCATGCTGGCGGTCAGAGGAGCAGGGGCGGTTCCACCTGCATGGCCTGCCCCGCAAAAAGGACTCCACCAGCTGTGGTACAACCTGTAATATGGCCTGGCGGGGCACTGCCGGTGGTGGAAGCACCTGTTCCCGTTCCCAGTGAGAGGACCTCCTCGCCAGACAAGGTGAGCCAGTCGTCTGACAGGGGAGGGAGGTTGGAGTGTAGGGGTGTTGTGTGTGCAAGTATGAGTGGGTATTGTCTGCATGTGTGAATGTAAGTGTGTATGCATGTGTGTATGGGTGTTTGAATGCATTTGTGTATGCGTGTGTATATGCATGTTTGAATGCGTGTGAAAGAATGCAAGGATGGATGCGAGTGACTGAATGCATGTATGTATGTGTAGGTGAATGAGTATGCGGGTGCATGTGTGTCTGTGAGTGTGCGTGTATGCGGGGACAGGGGTTCTGTTCTGGAAGGGGGTGAGGAGGGGGTGTTGGTATGGAAGGGGGTTGTGGGTTGCTGGTATGAAAGGGGGGTAATAGGTTTGCAGGGAGGGTTGGGTGAGTCAGAAAGAAAGAAATTTCTTGTCACCGGTAGCCTTCCTGCAAGAGTTTTCGTGGCGGTGCTACTGCCATGGAAACCCTGGTGGAAAGGCAACTCGTTATACCACCGGCGGTCTTCAGTGGACCGCCGGGTCGGAGATGCTAATCTCCGGCCCACCAGTCCAACCGCCCTGGCGGTGCAAACAGGGATGTGGCAGGTTGGCTGAGGCCAACCAGCCACACTCATAATGTGGTGGTTTTCACCACCGGCCCGATAGTGGTGAATCCGCCACCGTGGCCCCGTCGGTCTTCAGACCGCTAGGGTCAAAATGAGGGCCTGAGTCTGTAAGTGAACCAACAGAAATTTAGGATCCCAACCTTGACTGAACTCTAAGCACCACTGTGACCTGTTATGTCATTGATTATTTTTGAAGTTTTGGAGGAATATAAGATGGCACAGCCCACACCCTGTGACATTATTGCTGACACGCATGCATGCCCTGATCCCAAGTTAGAAGTGATCCAGCACTAGGCCCTATTTCTAAATCGGGAGTCCGATTAATCTTTCTTCTCTGTTCCGAAGGGTAAGGAGACAATGCATTAAATTGTTGAAATTAATTAAAGTGTAACTTGATAATCACACCTTCAATTCCAGAGATCAACTTCTTGTTTAAAGGGCTTCATTTCAGACTCAAAGTCAAACTTACATGTATGAGTCTCAAAATCATAGTATAAATGTACAGAATAACCAAAGAAGACACAAAACATTGCACAGTATAAAATTGAACTAATATCTTTAAGACCACTAATTGAATTGCAATAATGCAGAAAATAAGGAAAAACTATTGATCTATTGAGTTCAAAACCAAGTTTTTCTACCTAACAATTTGATATAAATATCTAACTATGATAATATCTATGGGTTCAGGACCCTAGTCAGCATGGCAGAGAACTTCTGTAGAAGTTTCCATCAAGAGAAGTATGGCGGCATGAAGCCACATAGAAATTAAAGTTCAAGGTACGTACCTAAATAAGGTCTGCTCTCAGCAAAAGGCAGAGGAAATCTGACTCTTGCAACTAACTACACCACACTTAAATCTTGAATCTTCCAAGTGTGAGCTCATAGGCAAATACCTTTCCCAGTTCAAAAACATAATCACAAACTACAAGTTGCTAATTGACATTTGAGCCTCCTGAAGTTTTCAGTGTCAAACTTGGTACAATCTTGCACTTTTCAATTTCTCAAGAGTTACAACTATCAACTCAGAATACTTCTCTGGTCCTTGATAAGCATTCCTCCTGGCTTTTCTTATCTTCCCAAACAATGAGCTCTCTCTTAACTCGGCCTCAGATCCTGGCACCTGCATCTTTAGAAAAACATTCAAAAGCAAACTTCACATTGAAGGTTAGAACACAGGAAAAATATATGGGTCTTCACTCTGGCCACACAAATTAGGCACAAATACACTTTCAGATTAAATAAATTCTATAGTCTCTTCATGCCAAATATATAATGATTATAAAGAATAAAATTTCTAAAATACTATAACATAAGCATTCTTTCAAAATGATAAAATATGGCATACATTAAACATTGCATTCTTCTGTGCACTTTACTTGTATGTCTCCCAGTGCATCATGTTTAAATGAAAACATTTCTTACATTAAGGAGGAAACAACCACCACTTAATTTCATGTTGTAAAATACGTAATGGCACATCCAGCTTATGCTCAATCAGAGGTCATGTGCTAAAGAATTCATAGAGAAAGACCCTGCCTCTTTGCAGTTGTGTGCAAGGAGTTAAAGCGTACGGCTGGTCTCCACGTCTCTTCTAGCTCACCCATATTAGTCCACGTGCTGCACTACTACTGAGTGTGGCTGTATCTTTGTGTCCCTAACCTATGGGGTCAGATTAATACCTAACTGCACTGCAGCAGAACATTATATAATAGTCTCCAGCTCTTTTCTTCTGGGCATGCATTTTGGCTGTGGAAGCCATAGATTAACATCTCCCACACACGGCTGTTAAATTCCTAACCTCAAACTAATAAGATCTAGTAAGATCGAAAGAAGCCCGATGCGGATTAATGTGAGCCACCGAAGGCGCCATATTGGATTAGAAGTAAAACAATCATTTGCAATGCAAGGGGCCTCGTGTTTGCTCCAGTTAGAGCTATTAGTGTTGTAAACTCCTAACCAGACTTTTCTTGCCACATAAACTGAAAATGAAAAGATAAACAGTTTCACATATGCAAGCAGACGGCTGCGAAGGAAACACACAAAAGGAAACACAAGTTAGCTCGCAGTTAATCGTAACGGCAAAAGTGCAATTATCCATGTAACCGGCAAAAGTGCAATTATCTATGTAACAGGATCGATGTCATGCAAAGTGTGCAACTACTGCCCAGCGAGATCGTGCGCAAAACAAAGAGAAAAAGTTGTCCAGAAACCATTTGGAAAACATGGAGCCTCGTATGTTTTCAGTAGCTGGTGCGCTCAAGGAGGGCTAAACACTGGAAAAGCCATGACGTATGCATGCCTTTCACTAATCAAATCAAGCAAATTTTAAAAGGCAAGCCCACGAACCAACCAAACTGATGGGCGTGGTTACAAGCCCATAGATAGATAACAACAGGGACAGAGTGCTTTGCGCGTTCGACCATAAAAACAACATCTCCTTAACAATTCCGCAAATTGTAACAGAGACACAGCCATATAATATATGTTCAGAGTAGCAAACGATCGGCATTGATTTTGTCAAGTTTCATATAAAAGAAGAAGACTAAATAGGAAAAATAACGACTTAACCCCTTCTGTGCCAGGAACGTATTGGTTAGGTCGTCTGCACAGTGCTCTTGTGCCGAGGACATAACCATTACATCCTGGCACAGGAGTTCGGAGGGAGCGCTAGCACTCCCTCTGTGGGCTTCCCTCCCACCCCCCAAGGCAGGGATAGAAGGAAAAGCCCTTCCCCTTCCACCCCCAATTGCTGACATCATTAGAGGGTGCCGGTTGCGCTGGAAGCCATTTGCTTCCAGCACGTCTTCAGAGAAACAGGTACGTTTCTCCTCCGGTGGGTGGGGGGTTTCACACAAAGAGGCATTGGGGTAAAGATAAGGGTTTTCCTATCCCCAATGTCTCTTTGAGCATTCCTGCTGCCCGAACGCATTGCGATCGGGCAGCAGGAATGCCACCTAGATGCCAAGGATTTTCTTTTTTTTTTTGTTTTTATGTGCTGTTTGTGTGTCGGGGAGCGGCCTGTTAGGCAAGGGTTGCTCCCCTTTGGGGGACATATGTTTTATGGCCATTTCTGCCCCCTTTGGGGGCAGATTGGCCTTTTTTTTTTAGGCTGATCTGCCCCCAAATAGGCCGATCTGCCTCCAAGGGGGGCAGAAACCACTGGAACCCCAGGGATTCTTTTCATTTGTGGATTTCTGTGGGGGCGAGGGGCACCCCCTTGGGCAAGGGTCGCCCCCCCCCAAGAGGGGCATAGAACTGTTGGCCATTTCTGCCCTCCTTGGGGGCAGATTGTCCTAATTTTTTTAGGCCCATCGGCACCCAAGGGGGCAGAAGTCACTTAGGCACCAGGAATAATGTGTGTGTGTGTTTATTGGATGAGGGCGGCCCCTTGGGCAAAGGTTGCTCCCTTAGGGGGGGATATTATTTATGGCCATTTCTGCCCCCCTTGGGGGCAGAGCGGCCTATTATGTTTAGGCTGATCTTCCCCCAAGGGGGGCAGAAACCACTGGAACATCAGGGATTTTTTTTATTTGTGTATTTCTGTGGGGGTGCGTCCCCTTGGGCAAGGGTCGCCCCACCAAGGGGGACATAGAACTGTTGCCCATTTCTGTATCCCTTAGGGGCAGATCGCCTATATTTGTTTTTAGGCCCATTGCCCTCAAAGGGGGCAGAAGCCACTTAGGCACCAGGGATAGTGTGTGTGTGTGTGTGTGTGTTTTTTTTGTTTGGGGGTGGCCTAATTTTTAGTAGGCCAATCTGCCCCAATGGGGCAGGATCCACTTAGGCACCAATTTCTAAATGCTTGATGGTGGGGTGTTTGTCAACTGGCGAAGTATTTTCATTTGTGATAAATGTTTTTTCTCCTTTTTGTTCTAGTTCAAAGCTTTTGCTTTCTTTGCTGTGGCTCCTTGTAGTTTTGGCGGTGGTTGACCTGCGGTTTGCATAGTTGCATGTTTTAGGTAAGTGAAAACAATTTACTCCAAAGGAGTATTGTTGTCATGCATGAATGACATGTTTGTAGGTGGTGTACTAAATGCAGGATTCTTTGTGAAATTGTCCTTAGATTTGTGCACAATGATATTTGTGTTGTCTTATTTCTAATTTGCTTTTCTTTCTTTCTTTTTAGTGGGATATTATTGGTGATTGCTGTGTCTGTGCAGAGTAGTTGCTGGTGAGTAGGTTTTTCCGGCATGTGAGTGGTAGCGTTTTTCAGTGCATAACTCTTTCTATGAAGCCACACTTTGTTTATTACTTATCTTACACAGTGCTGGTTGTTGGTGGTGCATTTGTCCAGTTACTTTTCGTAGGAAGGATCATGGCTAGCCGCAGGATGACTGCTCAGCAGGTTGTTAGTATGCTTTTTGAGTCATTGTCTGATCATGATTATGAGACTGACTCTGCATTTGAGGCAGAGGAGGAAGTAAGAGATACTGGCAATGAAGTTTCTGTCGGAGAGGAATCTTCTGATGAGGAAGCCACTCTCAGTGCAGATGAAGGGCCTGTTTTAGAGGAGGACACTGATGTGCCATTAGTGCAGCAATCTGGGGCTGAAAGGTTTCGCGTTAGAAAACCTGAACTCTGGGTAGCCCCAAACATGGAGTAGCCAGAGTTGCCTGCCTTTACTGGTCTTCCGGGATGTAGAGTCAATACAGAGAACTTTTTGCCTATCAATTTCTTTGAGTTATTTATGGATGATGTGTTTTTGGAAGAGATTGTTGAGCAGACTAATTTGTATGCGGAGCAGTATTTGAGGAACAACGCTGCTAGACCTAGGCCACACTCTAGAGCTACCTAGTGGAGTCCCACAAATTTGGAGGAGATTAAAAGGTTTTTGGGTTTGACTCTTGATGGGGTTGATAAGTAAGCCGTCACTGGCTTCTTATGGGTCTACTAGTCCCTTGATGGCAACGCTATATTTCCTGCAACCATGAGTCGTAATCAGTAGTTGCTTCTTCTTAGGATGCTGCATTTAAGCCTTGCCACAAGATCACCCTGATTCTGACTTTCTGTTTAGGATTAGGCCTGTCCTTGATCATTTTGTAGATCATTTTTCAGAGCTCTATGTTCCAGGCAAAGAAATAGCTGTGGATGAGTCTTTGGTCCTCCTCAAGGGTCACTTAGTTTTTAGGCAGTACATTCCTAGCAAGAGGGCACAATATGGAATTAAATTGTATATGCTGTCTGAAGGTAGTACAGGATATGTGTATAATTTCTGGGTCTACACTGGTAGGGATTCCAATATTGAACCCCTGGTTGTCCTCCCACTTTTGGACTTACTGAGAAAATTGTGTGGGAACTTGGTAGACGACTGTTTAACAAAGGTCACCATTTGTATGTAGATAACTTCTGCATTGGAGTGCAGTTGTTCAAGAAATTGTTTAGAGTGGACACAGTTGCTTGTGGCACAATTCATTGTAACCGGAAAGGCTATTCAAGGGAGCTTGTCTGTAAAAAACTTGAGTGGGGACAGTGCAGTGCCTTACAGAATGATGAGCTGATAGCTTTGACATTTTCAGATAGGAGGGATGTCTACATGCTAAGTACCATCCATGATGAGAGTACTTCCCCCGTGCCTGTATAATAAGCACATGGAAGGTGTAGATAGAGTTGATGAGTGGTGGGAACCTTATATTGCTATTCGTAAGTCTTACGCTTGATATAAGAAGTTAGCAATTCACCTCTTCCACTTGGCAACTTTTAATGCTTTTATTGTATTCAAGGATAGGTCTCCAGAGTCAAAGATGACATTTGTGAAATTTCATGAGTCAGTGATAGAGAGCCTTATTGTGGTGGAGCAGGCAAGAGTTCTTAGAGAAGCAGTGGTAGAGGATGTGGCTAGATTGAAAGATCGCCACTTTGCTGAGCACATTCCTCCCACGCCCAAAAAAGACTTTCCAGCTAAGAAATGTAGAGTCTGTGCTCGAAGAGGTATCCAGAGGGAGACTCGAATGTACTGTCCAGATTGTCCTTCAAAGCCTGGGCTGTGTGTGGGTGGTTGTTTCAGGAATCACCACACCCAGAAGAATTACTGGGAACTACCATGAGTGTAAACTGCCTGTTTTATATTTTCGTGTGGTCAGTTTCGTGGTTGGCATTTCTGTCATGTACTTAGTTAGAGCTTTTGTGTTTGCAGTTTTGTAATTATTTCTAATTAGTTAGTGGTTTCTTTGTTTAAAAAAAAAAACGTGATGCCATTGTGTGTGAAGTGGCGCTTGGCTGGCGGTGTAAATATTGACTTGCTGTTGGCTACTGCAACACACTGCCAGCCAAACGCCAGTCCACACACTCCCATCAGCTGGTGTGATTGCTGTATCACGCATGTGGGTGTATGTAAGTGATGGGCACTGTCTATCGATGTGAATATTGTCATGTGCTGGGCCCGTGGCTGGCGGCGTGAATGGTCTTGTGCATGTCATGTATGAAAGGTGTATGAATGGACTGTAAAGCGGTTGGTGCCTTGTCGTGGCTTTACAGCTCACGTGCTGTGAGTCATTGGTTCCGTTTTTAGCCTTTCACTTATAAACAGTGCATTTCATTTTTGTGAAATCTCTTGTTAATAAAATTTGATACACTGAACCATCACTTGTGCCAAATCCAACTGGTAAAAATGACAAAACCTGCTCTGCTGTAATCAGGTATCGCAGCACACCTGTGACACACTAGGGGCCATATTTATACTTTTCGATGCACAACTGCGCCAACGCAGTTGTGCGTCAAAAAATCTAACGCCGGCTAACGCCATTCTGAAGTGCCATGCGGGCGCCGTATTATTTCAATGACGTTAGCCAGCGTTAGCCGGCGGCGCTGCCTGGTGTGCGTAAAAAAAAATGACGTACACCAGGCAGCGCCGGCGTAGGGGAATATGGAGCTTGGGTGCCAAAAAATGGGGCAAGTCAGACTGAGGCAAAATTATCGCCTCAACCCGATTTGCGCCATTTTTTTCGACTCCCAACCCCCATTGAAATGACTCCTGTCTTAGCAAAGACAGGAGTCATGCCCCCTTGCCCAATGGCCATGCCCAGGGGACTTATGTCATTGTCATTGGGCATAGGGGCATGTAGGGGGGCACAAATCAGGCCCCCCTATGCCACAAAAAAAATTAATACTTACCGGAACTTACCTTATGTTCCCTGGGATGGGTCCCTCCATCCTTAGGCGTCCTCCTGGGGTGGGCAAGGGTGACAGGGGGGGTCCCTGGGGGCATGGGAGGGCACCTCTGGGCTTCTTCCGAGCCCACAGGTCCCTTAACGCCTGCCCTGACCAGGCGCTAAAAAACCACGCAAAAGCGGCTGGACGTCATTTTTTTTGACCCGCCCACTCCCGGGCGTGATTTTTGCCCGGGATTGTAAATACGGCGCACATGCCTCGGAGTCAATTTTTTAGACGGGAACGCCTACCTTGCATATCATTAACGCAAAGTAGGTGTCCACGCTAAAAAATTACGCAAACTCCATGGACTTTGGCGCTAGACGCGTCTAACGCCAAAGTATAAATATGGAGTTAGTTTTGCGTCGGAATTGCGTAAAAAAAAACGACGCAATTCCGGCGCAAACAGAGTATAAATATGCCCCTAGGTGTCTCGGGTGGGACCCCGATGACGAAGCATACCACCAACTTGGTTGGTTGGTGAGGAGGCTTTTTAACATAACATAAGTGTGTTTCTTTTCACAATTTTAGTGTTTGGAACATCACATAAGTATGTGGACACATCAAAATGATCTATTACAAAACTACCTGTGTTTGGGGGGGGCACCTGTGTTTTTGATCCCGGGTGCGGCCTTCATCTAGGGTAACCTACCAAACTCAGACATGTTTTAAAAATAGACACCCCAAGGAGTCCAAGGAGGTGTGGCTTGCCTGGATCCCCCAACATTTTCTTACCCAGACTCCTCTGCAAACCTCGAAATTTGCTTTAAAAAGCATATTTTCCTCACTTTTCTTTGTAGGATCTCCGCTGCGTCACAAATTTCCTACCACCCAGCATTTCCCTCTGTCTCCCAAGTAAAATGATACCTCACTTGTGTGGGTCCCCGAAGCAGAGTCAGCCTAAACGATGTATAAAAGAAAAATATGTGCTATCAACTTGCTGTGCTTTCCCCTCAATCTCTACAATTTTTTGGCATTTTTCTGTTGTAGGCACATGGGCCACCCACACAAGTGAGGTATCATTTTTATCGGGAGACTTGGGGGAATGCAGGGTGGATGGAAATTTGTGGCTCCTCTCAGATTCCAGAACTTTCTGTCACCGAAATGAGAGGAAAAAGTGTTTTTTTGGCCAACTTTTGAGGTTTGCAAAGGATTCTGGGTAACAGAACCTGGTCATAGCCCCACAAGTCACCCCATCTTGGATTACCCTAGGTGTCTAGTTTTAAAAAATGCGCAGGTTTGCTAGGTTTCCCTAGGTGCCGGCTGAGGTAGAGGCCAAAATCCACAGCTAGGCACTTTGCAAAAAACAGCTCTGTTTTCTTTGGGAAAATGTGATGTGTCCATGTTGTGTTTTGGGGCACTTCCTGTCGCAGACGCTACGCCTACCCACACAAGTGAGGTACCATTTTTATCAGGAGACTTGGGGGAACGCTGGGTGGAAGGAAATTTGTGTCTCCTCTCAGATTCCAGAACTTTTTGTCTCTGAAATGAGAGGAAAAAATGGTTTTTCTGGCCAAATTGTGAGGTTTGCAAAGGATTCTGGATAACAGAATCTGGTCAGAGCCCCACAAGTCACCCCACCTTGGATTCCCCTCGGTGTCTAGTTTTAAAAAATGTGCTAGGTTTCCCTAGGTGCTGGCTGAGCTAGAGGCCAAAATCCACAGCTAGCCATTTTGCAAAAAACAGCTCTCTTTTCTTTGGGAAAATGTGATGTGTCCACGTTATGTTTTGGGGCTTTTCCTGTCGTGAGCGCTAGGCGTACCCACACAAGTGAGGTACCATTTTTATCGGGAGACTTGGGGGAACACTGGGTGGAAGGAAATTTGTAGCTCCTCTCAGATTCCAGAACTTTATGTTACCAAAATTAGAGGAAAAAGTGTTTTTTGGGACAAATTTTGAGGCTTGCAAAGGATTCTGGGTAACAGAACCTGGTCAGAGCCCCAAAAGTCACCCCATCTTAGATTTCCCTACGTGTCTAGTTTTAAAAAATGTGCAGGTTTGCTAGGTTTCCCTAGGTGCCGGCTGAGCTAGAGGCCAAAATCCACAGCTAGGCACTTTGCAAAAAACAGCTCTGTTTTCTTTGTGAAAATGTGATGTGTCCACGTTGTGTTTTGGGGCATTTCCTGTTGCGGGCGCTAGGCGTACTCACACAAGTGAGGTACCATTTTTATTGGGAGACTTGGGGAAATGCTGGGTGGCAGAAAATTTGTGGCTCCTCTCAGATTACAGAACTTTCTGTCACCGAAATGAGAGGAAAAAGTGTTTTTTTGGCCAAATTTAGAGGTTTGCAAAGGATTCTGGGTAACAGAACCTGGTGAGAGCCCCACAAGCTACCCCATCTTGGATTCCCCTAGGTATCTTGTTTTCAAAAATGCACAGGTTTGGTAGGTTTCCCTCAGTGCCGGCTGAGCTAAAGGCCAAAATCTACAGCTAGGCACTTTGCAAAAAACATGTCAGATTTCAATGTAAAAATGTGATGTGTCCATGTTGTGTTTCCTGTCGCAAGCATTAGGCCTACCCACGCAAGTGAGGTACCATTTTTATCGGGAGACTTGGGGGAACACAGAATAGCAAAACAAGTGTTATTGCCCCTTGTCTTTCTCTACATTTTTTCCTTCCCACTGTAAGACAGTGTGTAAAAAAGACGTCTATTTGAGAAATGCCCTGTAATTCACATGCTAGTATGGGCACCCCGGAATTCAGAGATGCGCAAATAACCACTGCTTCTCAACACCTTATCTTGTGCTTATTTTGGAAATACAAAGGTTTTCTTGATAACTATTTTCACTTTTTATATTTCAGCAAATTATTTGTTGTATAGCCGGTATAGAATAAAAACCCATTGCAGGGTCCAGCTCATTTATTGGCTCTGGGTACCTAGGGTTCTTGATGAACCTACAAGCCCTATATATCCACGCAACCAGAAGGGTCCAGCAGAAGTAACAGTATATTGCTTTCAAAAATCTGGCGTTGCAGGTAAAAGTTACAGAGTAAAACGTGGAGAAAAATTGCTGTTTTTTTCACCTCAATTTCAATATTCTTTTATTTAAGCTGTTATTTTCTGTAAAATGACCCCTTGCTGGATTCAGAATTTTTTCTATGTTTAGCTTTCATGGAACCAGCATTGGTTTCACACCCATTTCTGTCACTAACTGGAAGGAGGCTGAAAGCACAAAAAATAGTAATAATGGGGTATGTGCCAGTAAAATTTCAAAATTGTGTTGAAAAATAGGGTTTTCTCATTCATGTCTGCCTGTTCCTGAAAGCTGGGAAGATGGTGATTTTAGCACCAAAATCCCTTTATTGATGCCATTTTCACGGAGAAAAAAACACAAGCCTTCTTCTGCAGCCCTTTTGTCCCATTTTTTAAAAACAAAAAACTAAATTTTTGCTGTAGTTTGGCTAATTTCTTGGTCTCCTTCAGGGGAACCCACAAAGTCTGGGTCCCTCTAGAATACCTAGGATGTTGGGAAAAAAGGATGCAAATTTGGCATGGGAAGCTTATGTGGAGAAAAATTGATGAGGGCCTAAGCACAAACTGCCCCAAATAGCCAAAAAAAGGCTCGGCACAGGAGGGGAAAAGGCCTGGTAGCGAAGGGGTTAAGACTGGTGTAAAATGGCGTTGGCACAAACTGCATGTATCTCAATGCAATGAGTAGAACGGCTTTTCTCTCCTTCACTTTCCAGAGACTGCAGCAGTGCTCCTTTCTGTGCCAACAGTGCCTGCGGCTGTAGGGCTGAGAGAGAGAGGAGGCCAAGGACTATTTGCTGTGGCCTTGTGGGGGCTGCAAAAGATGCATAACATCTTCCCTTGAGTCCACTTCTGGGCCCGCAGCAGACATAAATACGTAGGATGTGCTGACTCTGGGTACCAGGCTGCACTGCACAGCACTTATGCAAAGACAGAATCTTTAAACTGTGAAACTGCTGATCAGAAAATGTGCCCCACCAGAGAAAACAAAGGTTCGTATATCTTTATTTATAGCTCTTGCTACCATGTAGAAGGCCATAAGCCTGTTTTTCACAATGCAGATTTGGCTTCTTGTGACATCCTTTCTCTAACAGGAGGAATGCTCTCTAGAGTTTTTTTCTCATTTATATTTTGACAAGGTGGAGATGATGGGTGGTTGGCGGGGGAGCTAGATGTTTGAGGCGGTAATAGTGGCTTACTACTACTGCAATCTGGCTGCAATCTGGCTACGTGGCCCCAACAGCCATTACTTTACCCGATTCTTCCTGTAAATGTGAATCTGTTGGGTGCATGGCCTTGCTTCACCTCGGTGTACACTCTTTGTGGGTGCAGCACCTTGTACCTAATTAACGAAAATAATGCTCTGTTTGCTGAGTGTTCAGCACAAAACGTGTCCATGTGAACTGTCACACCCCTTTTCCTCGCAAGAGGCCCCAGGCCCTGGAGGGTCACTTTAAAGACCCTATGGAAATAGGAAAGTCAACCTCTCCACCCACCTTTTCTGGTGTCGTCAGGGTCACTGCATGGCGAGGGTGTAGGGCTCCATTGCTAAGACACTAAAGACACAGCTCCTACTGCACTGACAGTGACTTTCCAGTGCTGCCCTTGGCTTTGCTTTTCAGGTCTGACAGCACTGAGGCCCATATTCTCAAAGCGTTACTTTTTAATGCTAAACCGACGCTAATTTTTTTTTACATTTACAAACCAACGTAAATAGGTGTTTGTGTTGGTTTGTGTTGCAAAGTAATGCAAAGCAGCGCAAAACACTACTTTGTGTAACTCTCTGTCAAGGTGGTGTTACATGGGTGGTACATGCGCGTGCCCGTGCTACTACCCATGCTTTTTGAAGCTAAACCCTATTCTGAAAAATCAGAAGAAAGGGTTTAGCACCAAAAACACCTTTTAAAAGCAGGCGCAAAAGGGAAAAATGTTTTTATTTCTCCCTGCTTTTCCGACTTTGTATGTGTGCTGCAGTGTACAGCACACATACAAAGTAGGGAAAGCAGTTAAACTTGTCCAGGCATAGCGTTATGTACAGGAAAGAAACCCTTCCTGTTCAAAACTGATGCAAGACTCACGTACTCACTCTAGCACTATGGTGCTAAGGTAAGGTGCGTGGAGCACAGCAGCTGAAAACAGCGCTAGGGAAAGGGGTGGAGAGTGTCACTGCTATTAGAATATGGCGCTCTCCTGCTCTCACGTTGTCACGCAATACAGCACAACAACTTTGGGTGCCGCGCTACACTGCGTTGCCTATTACATACCAGAATCTCGGCCTGAGTGCTTACAAGAAAGACGTTGACACCGGGTGTGCTACTGTCAAATTCAAGAAGTAACAAGTTGCAAACCCTGGGAGATTATTGAGGACTAAATAGAAAATGCAATATAGACTTTTAGAAACACTGAAGAGAACGGGGCACTGACTTTATCTTCTTTTGTTTAAAATGACATATAGTTAAATCGAATCATCCGAGAAAAGATTTTTTCAACAATTTGCATGCCACCGAAGCATGAGAATGAAAAAGTGTGTTAAAAAAACCGAATCACACCCAATGGCCTAAGTAAGAAAAGAGATGCTGTTGAAAAAAAAAACAGTTTGGGCCTCCTGAAAATGATGGTGAGAGAAGAGGTCAAAGCTTGAATATACGATCAAGGGTTGTGGGCCCTTCCAAAAAAAAGAGACTTCATGGCTACCTGTGGAGAGAGCAGGACCACCAACAGGATGATTGAAACCTATAACCTTATTACTCAGACTAATCAGGGATTGTCAGGTACTGCTTCATTTGAGAATAACTCCAGGATGACAGCAGCAAAAAAAGTTTTTTTCCACCCAAACGCAAAACTGAGTTTAGAAAAGCACTGGGAGACTGGGCGTGGAGTTGTGGCAAAGAGCAGTTCAGAAAAGCCGAAATTCAACATTACTAGGCATTGTAATATATGTAAATGTACAGATAACGCCCTAGGACAATGTATACAGTCTGTTGGCAATCTCAAACCCACAGAGGAAGAGAAAGACAAGCTAATGGAAAATATGAAGAAAATGTGTACATGAGAAGAAAGGCTTATTACTTTCCTACATGCAAATAAGGGAAGCAAAATACCTGGGTTGTTAGGTAATGAGCTGTTGCTAAAAGCCGAAGACTCCACCCTAGCGTTAACATAACTAAATTGATTGCTAGAAGTCAGAGAAGCTTGCTACTCCTACCTTTATGACCAAGCCAGAGAACCAAGGTGCCAGAACCAGAAAAATCATATCCATGTGCTAGGGTCAAGGTAGCTCTACAGCAGGCAAAAACGAAAGAAACTATTGTTCCCAAAAATGAAATTCCACCTCTAGGACACACTCCCAAGTTAAGCTTCATATATTCTCGAAGCGGGCTCAAGGTGCAGGCTACTGCATCAGTCTACAGACTTCATGGTGACCTTTGAACTTGAAGAATCAAGTTCCAACTGCAGGGCAAGCTTTAAATGCAGATGAGAACTTCCCACAAAATCTGAAAGAAGACATAGTTGAGGTGATACATTTGATTGCTTAACTACACTCCAGGAAAATGAATCTGCAAAGGAACTATAAAGAACAAAATAAAGAAACATGTGAGTATCACAAACAAGGATCACTTCAATGAAAAAGTAGACACCATGACAGGCAAGAAAGGAACCCTGACTGAGAGTCGGAGGAGTATAGAGTTCTGAAATGCTCAAGTGGAAAACACTGTCAGCCCCACAGTGGCTCATCATAAAGTTAGGCTCAAATCTATTGAATGAAAATGTGAAAACATAAAAAGACCAAGGCAAGGTCATCTTCTCCTAAATTGAATGCAAGATCTTACACAAGGAACTGAGACTAGGATTCCATCAGAAAACGCGGCCATCGTCTGGGTAGCAAAATCTCTGCAAAAATGTGTGTACTTAAAGAGGACAAATTGGCATTTCCACAACATATTACAATAGTCTGAGCTCTCTGAGCACCACATAATGCACTCAGAAATACTGGGCCTCCTAGAACAATCATTGTCTTCTTTCATGAATTATATCTTTAAAAAAAAGAAATCAGTGCAGAAATCTACAACCTTTTCAATATTCATGGTAATACTATGATACTATCTTTACAGCATGGATCCATTAAGAGGGTTCTTAGCACATTACTCCAGAAAAAATAGGATAGGTGGTGAAAGAAATGCTAGGTTGAGAGTGAAACTTTTGCTGTGAGGTGGTAAGAGGAAAGAGAGCCCAAACGTGGTACCCAGCCTCCTAGAACCATTGGTGTATATCAGCATTTCCATGCTAACTGACAATTTGTTCCATTCTGTTCATGTGTGTGACTCTAAAACCCTTTTAGGGCATTTATTTTGGAGGCCTCTAGAGAATAAAAGGAAGTAGTATTGAAATTGTTAGATTGCTTTGGGAAAATACAAGAGGTTCTTTGTACGCTGTATGTTCACTGAAAAGTGGTTCCACAGTTTCTAGGTAGGATTAACAGAGGCTGGTGCCAGGGGGCTCAATGGAAGAATCTCTTTGGTCAACTCTACACCTCACCTTCTGACCCACTCTGCTGCCTCCTGAACAGGTGTAGGCTTCGGAGATCTTGGGACTTCAGGTAGAAATTCAAGGGAGGCTGGGAATCAACCAAAGCTCACACCAAACGGTCGGATGAGGACTAAACCAGAAGTGTCTCACTCCGTCTCATTAGTGCCTGACTGGAAATAAATACTAGCCCAAGCAAAAATTTTCAAACCAGACCTACACTGCAGTAGGTCATGACTAGAATGAGGACCTTGGGACACACTACTGAGTCATGGCAACCCATCCTGCTCTGAAAGCAGTACCCTAGCATGCATCTTTCTGGGGAAATGCCAGAATGTGAGATTGAGCTGCACAGTCTTGCCTCTCTTAAATGCCCGAACCGCACCAAATAAAAGAGGAAATCTTTCAGCAGTGGTGTGTGGAATCGTGCAAACCACTGGAGAGAAGCCATGAACGCAAAGTACCAGGCAAGGGGTTACCATGTGTTTCACCGAGACAGAATGGCCGCTAGTTTAGATGTTCTAAGGGGCTACTGGATAGGTTCTCAGAAGACCTGTGTCAGACACGCAATGTAATCTATTCTATTTTAAGGTACCCAGGTGTCCAATTTCTCTTACTGATCAGTGCAAAAAGAGAGGGTACATTTGCTATTGTTTTGGCCGAGATAAAATGGGTTGGTGCCAGGACTCGACGGGGAACCTAAAACAAGCGCTCAGATAACTTTAACTGCAGCTCCAAACTGCAATAAACCTATCAGCATGATGTGAGATGGGCCCTCTTGAGCAAGATTCAAGGTGGGTTCCCCCATCAGCAAACTTTAAAAAAATAAGAACAGTACAATTTTGCAAATATCTTGCCCAAAAAATAATATATTCCACTAGCAGTTCTGCAGGGAAACTATCGAAATAGTCCAATAACTCTGAGGCTGCCACAGTGCCTTTGAACAACATTTTTCCTTTTCAATTGCTTATACATAAATCTTGTGCCTGATACAAAACACTAAATAGAATATCAAATATACATTTGCGCTGCATGAAAAGCAGTGCCTATTACTGATAAGAGGAACTGAAATGCACTGAGACAAAGAGGAAAGAGCTATTTGACCTTGAGACTAACAGGAAGGCCCATTTCTGTGAACCCTCATGGACAAAGGCCTGGAGAAATGAGTTAGCACCGGAGCCCTACGATTCTGCAGCTGTCAAGGTGTGACCAATCCTGGTGACATCTTTACCACCCTGCAGGTTGAGGGTGTGCTAGTACCGTGCCAAAGAGCCTGTAGTGCCCTTGACTCACCAGAATGTATAGGAACCACAGATTCCTAATTGTCACAGTTAGGGTAAAATTGAACATTTATTCATTCAGAGCCTGGATACCCTCAAGGGTGACAAGTAGTGCTCTACAAATCCGCCTTACATTACATTCTTTGAGTTACAACTGTGGGTAATCTGTTACAAATATATTAAAATAAAATCTGGCAAGGCAAGATATATCGCCTTAAATTCGTTGTGTTTTTGCAATATGAAATTACTAACATCTGAATTCAGTATGGCAATTTTTTTACTGCTATGTGGACCTAGATATTAGAAAATTATATTAGTTTTAACAGAATATGCATTTCAGTATTATTTACAATGATTTAGAGTGACAATTTCAACAGGGAGAAGATATCCAAATGCAAGAAATTATTAATGATCAGAGAATTATATAATACTCAAATTACGGAGATGAATTGTTCACCCATCCGCAGAGCTTCATACATAATCCACTTGTATACCCAAAGAACCGAGACCTAGGCAGTGGCCAGTGTGACTAAATTGGATTCTGGTTCATGTACACGACTTAAGGACATGTTCTTCAGAGGCTGTTTGAGTAGTCCCACTCTGGATAACTGCTGATCTTTGCACCAACCTGAGTGGTATGGTAGCACAATATCGAGTATTAAATATCATGCTATCTAAATGCTGCTGCACAAATATTGATGCACAAAATTTAGGCAAAATAAGTATATATTTATATACATAATTAAAGGTTTATGACACTTAACTCCCCATATATGTACCTTGGAAATATATATATATTGAAGGTATAGATATGTGGAGTTAAAATTAGTAAATGTTTTTATTTTATATATACTTGGCTTGCCCATATTTCGGCCAAGTATAAAGCACCAGAAGGATTTCCTTTTTAGAAAATAATGGCAGTATCCTCATATCCGAGATTTTATTTATCAATGTGACATGCAGCACATACAGTTCTCTGGCATCACACTAATTAAAAGTCAAACCAGCCAGTACTGTTAGCACTGACTGGTTTCACTTTGATTGGTTCTTGGAGGGCATAGTTCAACCCTTAGCACCAATCCTTTTTCCAGCTGTACCTCTTTCTGGTAGATCCCTGCGACTGAGATTCCCAGGCAGAGATGCACCCACTAGACATCAGTGAAAGGGGAGCCTCCCCCTAGCTATGGGAAATTGCTCCGACCACTTACTGAAAATGAAACAGTCTTTCTGCACACCTGGGTGTGCAATTGTGGGGTTTACCCCAGTAGTTTTCCCAGGGGATAGAAAGCCCAATAGAAGCCAGGAAATTATTTGAGAGTTTGCAATATAGGAGTTGATGAAGGTTATGTAGGAATCTGGCCGTGCTACCACCACTTTCTGGCACCAGCAGTCTTCCTGCCCTGCCCACTCCAGAGGCAGATTAGGGATTTACCCCAGTGTTCTCTCCCATTAGGGAGGACAGAAAGTGAGCTAGGCACAAGGGAACGTATTTTTTTTTTTTTAAAGCGATGGGACAGCCTGTCAAGGCATCATGCTATGCCTCCACCCTAAAATGTCAAAACCAATCTTTCTGCCCCTTGACCACCCCCACGGAGGCAGATTAAGGAGAGTAGAGGAGAGTGGCACAGAGTGGAGTGGGATTGAGAAGGGTAGAGTGGAGTGGCAAAGAACAGAGTGGTGCAGAGTAGGGTGGACTAGCCTAGACTTGCATATAGTGGTGTAGATTGGAATGACACAGAGTACAGTGTAGTGGCGTAGAGTGGAGTGGCATAGAGTGGAGTGGAGTGGCATAGAGTGGAGTGGAGTGAAGAGGTGTAGAGTGGAAGTGGAGTAGGGTGGCGCAATGTGGCATAGTATAGCATGACATAGAGTAGAGTTGTGTAGAGTGGAGTGGAGAGGCATAAGGTGGTATTGAGTATAGTGATGTAGAGTGGAGTGGCATAGAGTTAAATGGAGTGACAAAGAGTGGAGTGGAGTGGCGTGCAGTGGAGTGTCGTAGATTGGTGTAGAGAAGAATGCATACCATGGAGTGTCTTAGAATGGTGTAGAGCAGAGTGGCATAGAGTAGCGTGGCATAGAGTAGAGTGAAGTGTGGTAGAGTAGAGTGCAGTGGTTTGGAGTGGTGTAGAGTATAGTGGCATAAAATGGAGTGCCATAGCGTAGTATGGAGTGATGTGAGGTGGCAAAGAGTGGCATAGAGTAGAGTGGCAAAGAGTGACATAGAACAGAGTGGCATTGAGGAGAATGACCTAGAGTGGAGTGGAGTGGCATAGAATACAGTAGCATAGAAAAGGCCCACATAGAGTGGTATGGGGTGGAGAAGCATAGTGAGGCATGGAGTGGAGTGGCAGTGAGTGCAGTGATTTAGAGTGGGGTCGAGTGGTATAGCATGGAGTGGCATAAGGGCGAGTGGTGGTGTATAGTGAAGTGACGTGAAGTGACATAGAGTGGTGTAAATGGTGTAGAGAGGCCTAGAAGGGAATGGAGTGGCACAGAGTGGATTTTGAGAGATCGGGTCCTCAGACCTACTATGCTAGAGGGGGGTCACCGGAACTAGCAAGAAGTGCAACCTGACCAGGAATGTCGCTGAAGCAAAGAGGCCATAGTAGGATTCCCCACACACCTACATCAGGGCGCGGACCAGCACTGAGAACTTTGGACCACTGTCTCTCCATCAGGGAAGGGACTGAAAGACGTACCCTGCCAGGAGGAGCCGCAAAGAATTTCTGGTCACTGCAGGAATACTTAAGTTTGTGTAGAACTCAGGAATTGCTGAGTGCAGTCTGTCTGATCTGTGTGCAGTGATCTCACCTAAACCAGCCACTGCTGGCCCGGCACCCACATAGAGGGCATGCTCATGAACTCCAGATGCTCCGATCCTATAAGTGCAGGTAAGACTGAATCTGAGCCAAGTGGGCCTCGAGGGAAATTGCTAGCTAGATAGCACTTCAGTGCTGAAACACTTGATTTTACCATAGAGTTTGAGTGAACTCTTGAGAACTACTAGTGGGGTTTACCCTAGATGAAAGTGAATGGGGAGCCACCACGACTGCTAGAGTGAGGAAGGAGAGGGACACAAGGAACTGCATACGAAACACTAGAGTCCTGACCTCAGGGGATAATGTAGTATTGAGGGAGTAAAAGGCCTCAACCCCCATGGATAGGCCAGGCACTTACACACACACATACACACACACTCAAACATCCACACACACACACACACAGACAAGACAGCCTCACCCTTCTTGCAAAATATGCTAATACTCACATATTTCATCAATCTTGCCCTTTTCAAATCAATGAAAAAGGCATCTAGGATATATACAAGTTAAAAATAAAGCATAGAAACTGTATGTAAAGTCCCTGTACTTATTTCGACCATTTATCATCGGGCAAAGTTCTCATGTCACTGTGTACAAGAATATCCTTATGGTATTTACATTTACAGTTTGTAATGCCCACATGTGATGATATGTCTTTCCCAATCATCCCATTAGATGCTAAAACGTTCCAGTGTTTTGCTAAAACATTGCAACCTTCTTATGATTTATGGTTCTAAGTGGTGATAAACATCACTCTGTTAGATGATTTCTGGTCAATATAGTAATATATCCCTGCTTTTGGTTTTAACTTCCTGGAAAGCTAGAGCAAAAATCTTCTTGCAATACCCCTGAAATCTGGAGATCATGTTTTCCTCTTTCTGATAAATATCTATGGCAATATAATTCCTTTTGGCTCTAAGGATTTCCCCATAGGGAATACTCCATTTCAATTTCGGTAGATTTTGGCTCCTGATATGGAATAAGCTATTGCCTAACATATCTTGGCGGAAAAGCCGTGTGAGCAGGATACCCATGCTGACATCCACATGTATGTCCAGGAAATCAATCTCCCTCTCATTTATACATCCTGAAAATAATAAATGTAAATTGTTATCCTGCAACAATGGCAATGACATTTTCTACCTCACATCTATCAGCATTCTATATGATTAAAAGGTCATTAATGTATTGACTCCACATCAATATGTGATTTGTACATTTCCAGTTGTTTCTTTACCAGACCACATGCTCCACCCCAGGTAGCCATCTCAATCCCAGATGCTTTTATTTTATTTTTTATTCCTTCTGTAAAAATCAATCATTTCCCAGTGAATGGTCTCTATTTGTTTTCTTAAGGTAGTCAGTGCTGCCATAAGAATATGAACCGTGGTTCAATACAGACGGTAACATGAAATAGTTGAAGCAAATCGCTATGCTCTCTAACAGACTTCTCATTCAAGGATTCAGTGGGTCTCCCAGGTGACTTTGTTCCCTAAGGAGTAAATGAAAATGTACAGTAGGTTTATCCTTTTTTTCAAACCATTGCCACTCTTTCTCTTTGCTCTCCCACAGTAATGCATGATATGCCCTAATGGTTTGTATGTAAATTTCCAAATCAACCCAATCATACCAAGTCGAACCAAGAGCTGCTGGTAGACTTCTTCCCAGTAATCATGTTTGATCCGCAGCGCTACATTTCCCTATTCAATACCATTAATCTTACTATACCACAAAGATAAGCCATAGAACATTGCAGGATGATATGAAAATCACTGTCAACCCCTCTGAGGGTTTGACAGTGATTTTCATATCATCCTGCAATGTTTTATAGCTTATCTTTGTGGTGTAGTAAGATTAACGGTATTGAATGCTACACGTGCTTCTGCAGTTTACACAAACCCTGCATCACGAATTCATGATGTTGTCTCGAGGCGAGCTTGAAATTAATTTTGCCTTCATCCTAAAACCACTTCCACTACTTTCATCAGTCGTCAAGTTCACACTCATCAAAATGTCACATTCATCCATTCTTCCCATAATATTTAGTACAATGAGACCCTCTACATCATTAATACAAAGGGTAGGGGAAGGAACTTGAGTAGGTATAATACTGGTCTCTTATTGGATAATGAATATGCCTTCATGAATTTCAAATTTCTAACAAAAAGAAACTAATCATTTCTTGTTGAGCTAAAATCTAAATTGGTGTCATGCCAAAAAGATAAACCCAGCCCAAGTACTGATCTTTCAGCTTCAGTCATTTTATGTGTGGTGCGAGGAGCTCTTGTAATGTATTCATTCCAAAGGCTGCAAATCATAAAGCAAGACAGGAATGCATTCCAGAGCTGCTGTGTTTCAATGTTTTAATCAGTGACAAAAACCTTATTGATTTTGGCTGTCAGTAGGTGTTGATCGCGTTTTGGCTGTGACTTGGCCTTAATCAGAGGTAGTGGCAAGTTTGAAAAGCAATTCATTTAAAAATAAATTTCAAACAAAAGCCATGACATGAGAAAACAAGGTTTATAGTGGTAGATATATGGGAATCATCGTGGACTGTTGTTGGAATATAGCAATCCCGATGATTAAATAAATAGGACTCCAGAGCTAAAAATGACTTATAAAAATAACATAATGTATTGCATGGTACAATCAAAACACAATTAAGGGAAAATTAAACAAAACAGCATTCTACAGCAAAATATATAGAATGACCCATATTTAATTTCTAGATAGTTTTGGGGATAATAATAACAATAATATGTCACATTAGGACAGCACATAGCCAGTCAGTCTTAGAATGTGCATGTTGAACCTGTTCTCTCTCCAGGTTCACCCCCAAACCTTTTGCTTTTACCCCTTAGGTTTTGCTGAATTTGCTTTTGTTGGATTTAGAACTCTGTGCATTTTACCACTGCAAACCAGTGCTAACAGGCTTATGCTAGCTCCTCCAGCCATTATAGAGGCAGGTACACCCAATTGGCACATTTAATTTACATTTAAGTCCCTAGTAAATTGGTACAATATGTACCCAGGTCCTGTAAATTAAAAATCACTGGTGAGTTTGCAGCACTTATGTCACCCACTTAGGTAGCATGAAAACATGTCTCAGGCCTGCTACTGCAGCATGTGTTTGCAGTTTTAAACTGCCATTTCTTCCTGGCAAAATAAACTGTTTGCCAGGCCTAAACGTTCCTTTGTAATGCATGTAAGACACCCCTCGGTAGGCCCAACACAGCCTAAACGGCAGGGTCTGTTGTATTTAAAATGTTGGACATGTCCTTTTACTTTCAACATCTCTTGGTAGTGAAAAACTCTCAAATTCATTTTTTACTGCAAGACCTACCTCGGTTATAGGATTCCATTGGGTTATGGGTGAGTGTGTGAGTGTTGTAAAAATAATTGAAATAATACAATAGTGTGTAAAATTAACATGTAGGTCCTAAATTAAAATGCAGTGTCTTTTAACTCAAATGAGAAGCAGTAGGCAGACACATTTACATCTTTTAGGTTTGAAAAGCTGATGCTGAGGTTTGCAAAGTTGGCCTAGGTTAGGAATGTGTAATGTTGAACCTTCAGTGAAGCTAACATGCTGAAAAAATGATGACAATGTAAGAAAAGTTAGTTTTAACCTTCGGGAAGCATATTTTGTAAACATTCGAATAATATATTATAGTGTTTGTCTTAGCTTTGCTAAATGTTTCAAAATGCCCAAAAGCTTACTCTGTTAATCAATAGGTAGCTTGTGATTTAATTGAATGATGTAAAAGTTTAATGCTGAATTGAAGCTTTTTTAAGCAGAAAACAACGGTGGGAACTACTTTGAAGTATATTGGGGGTTATTCTAACTTTGGAGGAGGTGTTAATCCGTCCCAAAAGTGACGGAAAAATGACGGATTTACCACCAGCCGTATTACGAGTCCATTATATCCTATGGAACTCGTAATACGGCTGGTGGTATATCCGTCACTTTACCGTCACTTTTGGGACGGATTAACACTTCTCCAAAGTTAGAATAACCCCCATAATGTTTATTAAAATTGTAGCAGATAAACATAGTTTCTTTGGACTATTGTTTCCATCGCGAGATGACAGCGAAATGTTCCTGGTCCCATGAAGACAGGAAGGATAATGATACATGTTGCAAAAGTTTAGATATGACATTTTATATTAGTGTGTGTTCCTAGAGTAGTTTGTAACTTTCCTGTAGGACTCTTGCTGAGACACTTTCCTTAGCTTCATTCTTCCCCAGACTCTATGCAGGAGGCTTCCTCTGTGCACATTTCACTCTGTGCTCGAACCTTTGTTGCTCTGAAACACTACTGAGTTTCATGAACTTTTCTTTATGGTAAGTTATGTTTGATGGAAATTTGAGATTTGTTTCTGAAGCTTTATGCTTAAATCTCTGTACTTAAAGCCTCTATGGGGTCTAGCTGATACCTTTCTCGCCAATATCCATCCCCATTTCAGATCTAGATTGTGGAATGTTTCTTTATGGTACACGCTTTATGCATCTGCTCTGATGTTATTTGATTATATTGATTTATTAATTGATTGATGATTACTTATGCTTATTCAATAAAGATTTAACCTATTAAAATATTTCAAATTAGGCTTTTCAACTCACACTCATTCTCATATTTGACTGAAAAATAATTATTGAAATTGTTATGATTTACTGATTGATGTACAGCTCCTGGTTAATCTCTCTTACGTGCAAGACCTGCTGGGCCAGTGGCACAGGGTTACTGCCCTGACAAGATGTTAAATGTGCTTTCATAAACCAATATTTTATTGATATCCCTGGGCACCAGCAAAGTTGGTAGGGAGAGAATGGTTTACTTAATGAGTAGAAGGCGCTGTAATTAATAGAGCTAATTAAATTACCTAGGATAGATAGATGTCCATGTCCCATTGCGCAAAGCCTGAACTTGAAGCTTGACCGAGTGTAGTTTTCTAGGACAGTTGCTGAATTGGAAGTGTGAGTATTAAGAGGGTTATGTTTCAAAATTGTTTTGATTATTGTAGTTTTATTCAAGAATTGATACTGGTGCATGAGTGTTTAATGTATTGTGGATGCCTGTGTGTTGCTGATGCTTATAAGCTTATTGTCGAAGAAGCTGATGAGAAATCGGACTAAGTAGTCGTCCAAGATCCAGGATAGAGATAATAAGAGTTGATTTATGGTTTTCTTGTCTGCTAAAGATTTGTGGTGCTTGTCATGAGGTACTGTCATCTGCATAATTGAGATAGGGGTGTAACTATCTGTTGTGGTTGTACTAATAATTATCAATGTTGGGTAAACTTGATGTTCAAAGGGGAAGCTGCATTGTTTAGATGATTTCCTGATGGTGGTGATTTAATTTGTGGTGTGAAAACTCTTCTTGAATGAAAATGTCATAGGGTGTAAAAAGCTGAATATTCTGGTTGTTTAATTGATTTTTTTGTTTTCTTTAGGAGACGAGACAAAGGATGTCATTTTATGTCACATAAATTAGTATAATTATAGCTGTGTGTGTATATATGAAGAAAATGAAAAGGAGGGTGAGCCGCTGCAAGGAACAGGTTATTATGTCATATCGTGCCATGCTGGGATTGGTCGGTTAGCATGAAACACCGTCCTGAAATTGGTTGAGCTGTGTGAAGAGCTGCATAGATTTTTTGGTTGGCATAATGAGCGGTGCTAAGATTGGGATATGGGCTTAATGAGAAATTGGCATATATGTACCAGAAGCAAAACATTGCAGAATTGAATTACATTGTCGTTGATGGTTGATTTAATCCGTAAACATAGATTGTTTTAAAAGCTCTTACAGATTTAATGAGAAGTGATGTGACAACTGCAGTGTGGGAAGGTGAAGAGGCAGCTCCTGACGGTATTTCTGCTTGTCATATGATGATAGGGGAAGGGTTCTATACATGGGTATGGCTTCACTAATGGTACAAGAAGGTCTTAAGATGGGGTACATTAAATTTGAGAATTATTGACAGACTAAGAGAACATTTTTGAGACAGAAAGCCACCCCCTAGACCTACTCTATTTGAAGCATAAAGTGCTTGGGAGAAGATGGTTCATACTAGAGAGAGAGAGAAATATCAGAGATGAACAGAGAGAGCTATGAGAAATTTTACAGATGCAATATGGAATGATCAACAACAGAAGTCGAGCAATAATATAGTGGTAGGAACTAGTTTGTAGCCTGTCTTCACTCATGAAAAATCAGAGAAATCTGAAAAACTTAAAAAGCCAAAAATGAAGGACAAAAACAAAAAACAATGAGAAGAGATTTGACTCATTTACCTCTTCAGTAGATGAGCTATTTGACAAATTATTGGCTGCATGTCTACCACGCCCAATACTGAAGATATTCCAACTAATCATGTGTCAGTGGTTGCAGCCCCTGTTGAACCAAATATGATTCAAGTTAGGAGACCATTACAAATGATTCAGCCTGTTAGGACAAAGCCTACTGTACAATCCGTTATACTAAATCATGTGCCTTCCCGAGTGAAGACTCCCTGGCAGCGATGTTTTCAGATGCTTCTATTGTGACTGTACCAGCCTCTCTTGTGAGACTAATTACAGCACAGCCAGTTGAGGGTTGCACAGCTGCAATACTGTCCCAAATGCAATACCTCAAGAAGCTCTTGGAGGGTTTATCCCAATTTGCAGAATTCACAGATTGTTGCATGGACAACACCTCAACATATTCAATTATTAGAGGAACGGAGAAGGATTGTCTTTATGACCAAACAATACAAGGAGAGACATACTTGTTTGAAGATGGGATTTTTCCCCCATTGTTTTAGGAAGCTGACAGAAAAAGTGCAAAGACAGAAAATGCAGGAAGCCTAAATGCGGAAAGGGGAAGACCATTAAATGTCCTGTGATTAAAATTAGAACTTGAAGAAATAATTAAATGGTGTTTGGATCTTGAACATGTCAATCAATACCAAGAGAAAAAATTGATCTATTTGTGTAAATACATTTCTAGACAAGTAGCAGTTGAAAATGAAAGATTGACAGGGTTGGATAGAGAGTATGAAGTCGATCTATCAAAAAGCATCCCATTGCATAAAGGTTTTAGAGTATATATAGATCGTGAAGCAATTGAGACAATGAATTTTTCAGGAATGCAATTACATATTCCTGAATTAGTAAAATCCGTTCAAAGAAATTAGAAAGCAAATGGGCAATGATTAGAGACGACTGAGTTAAGAGGGATGCCACATCCAGGCCCCCCGGATGAAGGAGCTTCGACTTATCCATTGAGAGAGATACCAGGTGGAGGGTATGTTCACTCGCCCTGGAGTAGGGGAAGTCTTTCAGGATTTATGAACACCTTCATGAAGTTAAGAGAGAATCCTATGCAGTGGTATACGCAATTTGAAAGATTTGTTACAATTTTGAAAGTGTTGTGGACTGAATTGAATATATTCTTTGATATTGTTCTTCCAAATGATTTGTGGGCTGAATGTAAAATTGCTCTACTTTGGCCAAATTCAAAACCACCAAGACAAGCCTGCATTCATGCATAACTGCCTATTGTGATGGATAATACATGAGTATTATGAGACATTCTTGAAGATGTTTCAGCAACACAAAGGTCAAATGCATCTTGTACCAAATGACATGGGGTACTTTATTTCACATTTTGTTATTGGTCTGAGAGGTGAGACTTTTCAGTGTTTACAGCAGATTGAGATTTGTTGGGAGAAAAAAGTTGTTGAACAAGATTTTCTAATATGCAAAGAAATGCAGAGATGAACAGGAGGTAAAGCAGAAGATTAAGGAAAGGTTTATGTTGATCCAGACGAAAATGGCACAGAAACGTTTTCAGAATCAGTTATTTGAAGGAGAATGTTGGTGTAATGCAAGGTGTCGGTTTTCAGAATGACATGCAAGGAGTTGGGTTTCAAGCTGGATTGTAAGGTGTTCAAGTTGGTATGGTTTCTCCACATGTTAGAGGATGAGGGGTTTCAATTGATCTGAATTCAGGTGTAGATGTTGCAATGCAGAAGAAAATGGCTCCATGTCACTTCTGTAACAATAATGGGTATTTAAAGAGGGATCATTGGCTGAATCCAGATACAATGCAAGGAGGAAATCAGATGCCAACGCAAAATGCAGCAGTTCGACAATACAAGCGCCAATACAGACACAGGTTCCAATGATTCAGGTCCCACAAGCCCCAATGGCCCTGCAGAATACGGGTAACCCCAGATTTAACATGAATCAAAGTGGGCACCAGGTATAAAGAGGGGACCCTTAGACTACACTTCTGGACCTGTGGATACTACAAAGGAAGGCATCCTGCCAGAGGACTATCCTGTTGCTTGATTGCTGCCTTGCTGTCTCAGAAGGAAGACTGGACCTGCACCCTTCAACCCAGCCCAAAGTGACTCCAAGGGTCAGCTGACTGACCTTCTTTTCTGGGTTACAGAGACACAACAAGCTCCAGAGGCCTCCCTGCAACTGCCCAGCTAGCCTGATGTACTAGACCTTCATGGACATGCAATTGAACCTGACTGAGCCCTGCTGGCCTCTGCTTGAAGGAGTTCATAATCCCCCAGAAGTGCCCTCAGGTCTTGGGCCCTTGGTGTGGCATCAGTAGAGCTCATTCTAAAAGAAAATGAGTAATCTTGAAGCTTTGGGCTCTTTGTGACCACAAATAGACCAGTTCATGCTAAGATCTTGCTGACTGTGCCAATCGCCAACATGAACCATACTCTTAGCACTAACGGTGACTGCCAGCAATGACTGGCTATGCGAGATCTGCACTGCACACTACAGCATTAACAGCCCACAGTGACTGCCAATGTGAAGCTACAGCAGCGACGATCTTGGAATCCCCCAAAAGTCTTCACACTACAGTGATGACCATCGGTAGCTCTCAGCCTGCTTTTGGCACTACAGCAAAAATCATCTGTAACACTCTCCTCCTCCTGAGGACCTTCCGCACCATGAATGGAACCCTTCTTGCTGGATTTTAGAAAGTAAGGCCCTCATTCTGACCTTGGCGGTCTTTTCGCAAGACCGCTGAGTTACCGCCGCGGTGAAGACCGCCGACCGCGGCGGTGTGCCGCTGTGCGCATTCTGACCGCTGGGAGCGTTCCGCCGGAAAACCGCCAGCAGCCACACTGGCGGTCGGCGGGAAAGTGGAGACTGGTCAACCTCCACCGCCACGCCAGCAGAACACCGCCCACAGAATTACGACCCACATTTCTGTGTGGCGGTCTTCTGTTGGCGGTCTTCTGTTGGCGGTCACGTCCCTATGGCTCCCGTCGCCTCCCGGAGGACCAACGCACAAGGTAAGTTGATCGTCCGTGAGGGGAGGGGGTGGGGGGGTGTTGTGTGATGTGTGCGTGCATGGGGGTGTGCGTGTGAGTGTGTAGAGGGGGTGTGTGAGTGCGTGTATGCGGGCGGGGGGTGCTGCTGTGTCTATGGGTAATGTGTGCTGTTCGGCAGGTGCGCATGTCGGCATGTATGTGTGCGGGTATGTGTCCCCGTTGTGTATGTGTGTGTAGGGGGTGTGTATATGTGCATGTTGGGGGTGTGTGCATGTCGGGGTACATGTATGTGCATGTCGGGGTGGGGGTGGGGAGGGGGTTCGTACCACCTCTGGGGGTGGCAGGGGGGTGGAGGGTGTGGGGGGAGGACTCTGGTGGGTAGTGGGGGGTGGGGGAGACCCCTATCAGTGCCAGGGAAGGAATTCCCTGGCCCCGATAGTGCTTACCGCCATGGTTCGCACGGCGGTTCCCGCCCGCAAGAAACCGCGGCGGTAGGCAGGGTCATAATACCCTTGGCGGTCTTGGGACGACCGCCGGACCGGAGTGCGCAAACTCCAGCCCCGCGGTCATGACCGCCGTGGCGGTCGGAGTGGAGAAGTAGCGGTCGGTCGCGGCGGGGACCGCCGCGGTCAGAATGCCATTTTTAATACCGCCGGTCTGTTCGCGGTCCGACCGCCGTCTCTCCGCCGACCGCCAGGGTCAGAATGAGGGCCTAAGTCTTTTTCAGCTGGACTAACATGGGTTCTCTATCCAGCCTGCGGTCCATCGTAGTTGACCTGAACTTGTGACTTTTACCTGGTCTTGTACTACCAGATAGGCAATGTATTTCATTTAAATCTTTGATACTGCATATCTTTAGTTCTACTGATTGGATTTTTGTTATTTTGGTATCAAATAATTTATACATTTTTGTTCTTTTTGCCTAATTGATGTGGGATTTTTCTTGTATTGTGTTTTCCCTTTATTGTTGTTTGTGTGCTGAATAAATACTTTACATATTGCCTCTGGGTTAAGCCTGTCTGATTTTGTGCCAAGCTAACAGAGGGTTAGGCACAGGTTCATTTAGTGACTTTGTGGTACATCCTGACAAGGATTGTGGCTGTTGCTTGAGGTCATACCCCATCAACCAACAGCCCAATTTCTCACACTGCCCAACACCCCTGTTGAATACAATACAATAAGGGTGTACCCTATACCTGATTGTGATCATCATGAGTTTGTAACAAGAACCAGGGGTCTTATATGCATTAAAATATATGAGCAGTGTAAATACTGAAAATATACAAAGTGTCAGAGAGTACCATTTTAAGCACTAGTGGGTGTCAAAAAGCCATAAACAAAATCAATTGCAACACAGCAGGGAAATCTTACATCTTCTATAAACGGACATTAATCACTATTAGATGCTAAATGTATTGCTCCATACTTAGCATATAAACTCCGTGTATAACTCTAATATAGCCATAGTGGGCAATATCAAAATAAGTATTTCAAGAAAGGGATCAAAATGTTTGCTTCATTAGACTCTCAAAATTCCCAATAAGCTCTCCTTCACCAACCTGTGTGAAAAAATAACAATTAAAATACTATGGCCCTCATTTTGACTTCGGAGGTCTGAAGTCCCGCCAGCCACAAGAGAGCCACCAGCAGCCATACTGGAGGTTGGCGGTGCAGTGGAGGTTGCTCCGCTGGCATCGCCACATCAACACAACACCGCCACGCCTCAGTAGTGGGCGTGGCGGTGTTGTGTTGGTGGGGCGCTGGAGGCTGAGCAAGCGCCATGGACCCCGTTCCCTCCCAGACGACCACCAGGTAAGGTGATCAACCCACAGGGAAGGAGGAGGAGGGGAGGAGGGATGTTGAGTGTTGTGTGCGTGAATGGTGGTGTGTGTTTGTGTGAAGGAAGGGGGATGGGGGTGCTGTGTGTGTTTGTGTGCATGTACATGCAAGTGTATGTGTGAATGTATGTGTGCGTGGGGCGGGGGGTGTTGGAATGGGGATCGGGGAGGACGGTTGTCACGGCTTGGGGGGTAGGTGGAGGGTCCTACATGGAGGGGGGAGTTGGGGAGTACTGCAGTGGTGACAGGAATGAGCATTCCTGTCACCAGTATCATTACCACCAGGGATTCCATGGCAGGACTGCCACCACGGAATCCCTGGTGATAAGGATGCACATAATACCGCTGGCGGTGTTAGGTGAACTGCCGAGTCAAAGGTGGTCTACCTTCGGCCAGGCGGTCCTACCACCCTGACGGTACAGGTGGTGAACTGGCTACAGTATAGCCAGTTAACAACTACCAATGTCAAAATTTGGCGTCCTGCACTGCCACGCTGACAGTGGTTTGGCAGCCACCGCCGGTGTGGCGGTGCAGGACCGCCAAGGTCATAATGACCCCCTATATCTCTAAATACAAATATATAGTGCTGAATTCCACAAATATAATTATATATTAACAAAGGATAAAAATGTATTGCCTACGTGTATGCTCTTTCTTGCTCAGTATTAAGACCTTAAGATACTTTGGTTTCTAGTTCTACAATAAATTTGGATTCTGATCTCTTCAATTGTAGAATTTAAGGAGATTTCTATCAATGTTATGTTCTTTCGTGGAATGCCTTGCAACTGGATAGTGATTATCCTTGCTCTGCTTAGCCCTCATGTGTACTAGCATTCTTCTTTTAACAGGGTGGATAATGTTACACACATAACGTTCACCACATTGGCTTACCAGCATGTAAATCAGATAATTTGCATACCAATTGCATGCCAGTAAACAAATCACATACTTTGATGTGCAACACAAATATTTAAAGAAGCATTTATTTACTCCTGTAGGTGTAATGTACTCACAAACATCAAAGCTATATCTACAAGCCTTTCATTTTTTTTTCATCCAACTAAGCCATAATTAAAGATCCTAATGGAATCATTCTTACTGGACACATATGGCCTGATTCACAAAGGTAAACTTACTAATTTGTGTAAGTTTACTTCTATTCAGTATTCACAAAACTGCAATCTAATAGAACGTTTACAAATGTGGAGACTCTCCAGTTGGGGCAGAGAACTCCACACATAGAACAGGACTATCTTTTTATGCGTGGAGTTCTCTGCCCTGACTGCGTAGTGTCCAAAGTCATAAATTCACTAATAAATTGCAGTTTTGTGAACACCTAATAATAGTACTTACACAAACATGTAGGTTTATCTTTGTTAATCAAGCCACCAAGTTATTATTACTCAATGTATCACTTATGGGGCACTTTTGTCTGAAAGCAACCTTGGGTAATCTGTAGTCACTTTGGAAAGTGTAATGTTATTTTCATCATTGACTAATGCCTATCTAAAATCTTTTTAATGTTACTGGCTTTATTACTATGTGTCATGATGAACCTGGTTTGATCGTACTGTTTACAATATTTATTAACTTCTTTGAGTAACTTCTTTGTATTGATTTTACTCACAAAAGCCACCTCAGCATCCAGTGTTGACTGTCAAAGACCCCTGTACTTGGACCTTGTTTGCATTTCACTTTGTTCTTTCAAAACACATTCCTTTGTATTTCAATTTCTTTTGATCCTTAAAACTCACCAAAAAGAATACTCTGTATTAACTTTCTGGAGTGACGTCTGCGTTGAAGACTGTTATTTCATGTAGATTTCCTAAATTAGCTAATTTTCAATTTTTCAATTTTTCATCAAATACCTCATCCAAAATGTCAGAAAATACACCAGTCAGTGATAAAATGTATTAAAAAAAAATAAAAAATAAAAGCGTACCTGATCCACTGTGCCGCTCCTCTTTTTAACATCGCTGCAGACAGGCTCCCAGCCTGCCCTGCAGCCAGTCTTGACGCTGCTTAGAGCAGCTTCAAGATTGGCTGGGAGTAGCCAGCCAGGGCACTCCCAGGCAGACTTGGAGCCTGTGAATGCTCTCTCCAGCCCGGCAACTGTGTTGCTTGGCGGAAGAGAGAATATTGCGCACGTGTGTTTGGCTGGCCCGAAACGGCCAGCCAAACATACATACGCACTGAGGGGAGTGCACAGTGCACTCCCCTCACTGCTCGTTACCCCTGAGGCCCCGCCCCTTTAACAAACAGAGCGATAATAATCATGGTTTATTATTGTTTCATTTGTTCAAGGTTTTGCAGCTTCTGCTGCTGGCGGGGGAGCAACGCTCCTCTGCCCTAACGGAGGACCCGCCGCTGGTCTTTCATATAAAATGGCTAAGAGGTAACAAAAGGAGGTAAGAGGAAGTCAGTGTATTGGGCTGCTTTTACAAGAGACGACCGACAGAGGAGACCATGGTTCTACTTGGAGGGTTCTGGGGGTCTTTATGTATTTTGGTTAACAAATAATGGATGATCTTAGGATTTGCACATTTCAAAAACAATAATTTGTCCCACTCTGAAAGTCCCTTTTCTCTCCAGACAGCAGGTAGCGCCCAATATTTCGTGTTGGTTTATATCCCAAAATCCTCATCAATATTAGGTTGCAAATAGTAGCAACTTGAGCTACTGATCCATCGTATACCTTTGTCTCAGTACATGGCCTTGGATAAGATCACCATGTAATAAACTTTTTCCGAAGGTTTTACGGCTAGATCTCTCTCTTTCTGGAAATTATTTTGAGTCACAATTTATATTGGTTTCTATGTCTTCTTTGTTTTTTTTAATCCTGAATAACTACATTTTACAAAGTGTCAACTGAGTCATAAGCAGGGCCACTGGAATTATGCAGCAGGGAAGCACCAAGTTATACAGTAGGGTTGACTAAATAATGCAGCAAGAAAAGGCAAGTTTTGCAGCATAATGCAGTATATTTTTTATAGTATTACTTCATTATGTTGTATTGTATACACTTGGCAATACCGCTGGATTTTTAAATAAAAAGCTGTAGATTTTGTGGCAGATGATGGATAATGTGGCAAATGTGCCAATTCCTTAATTATGCAAAAAAAGGCCGTTAGGAGCTGTATTGCATAAATCAAGTGACACTGGTCATAGGGCTTGGCTGGTAAGTAGGTGATACCCAGATCATCTACGTTAAGATAATGATCACCCGCTGTCTCAAGACTAGTATCCAGTTCAGCCCAAGTAAATAATGTGTTAACATCATTAGTAGGTTCAAGACTATAATTCATACTTTCTGTGTTATTGCTTACTTTCAAACTATACCATTTTTTAAACTTCAGTTTGCAAATAAATGCAAATAAATCAACCCTGATTTAAGTATAATAGAATTTAGTAGGACAGAATGAAACACCATAATAATACACAAAGTTATTTCTTAATCAAAGTACTCTGTTTAAAGCTTCTCAAAGTTTTGTACTCCTTATCCATTCTTCTGAACCCTTCTTTCTATCCCCATGGGGTCTTGTTGCTGCGATCTGCTCCTGCCACCTCTTATTGTCTGCCCTCACCGCTTCCTCTTCTGCCTCATTCTCTTTGTTGCCTTTTGATGTTCAAACGTTGTCCCCTGCCTCTGTTGAGCAGGTGAAACTCGTATAAAAATTGCTCTTCACCACATTGATGTCTTGCATACTGGCACTGCTGCCCTCCAATGTGTCACTATCCTCGTTTACATCAGAACTTTGTTCAGTTGTGGTTTTGCCTCATCTTTTTTGATGAACATTCTGTTTATCATTTCTTCTTTCTAAAGTATTATTCCTACCCCTCTGGTAGTCTTTGTCTTCTTGTTGCAATTACATGGTTTTTTTTAGTTTAATGTCCTCCTCCCTCTACTTTAATATGTTGCTCTTTTCCTCAGTAAAATTATCAGAATTCTCCTTTGTGCCATTGTTATTCTGCTCCTCTGCGATGGGTTGTATGTCTTGCAAAATCTTAACCCAATCTCAGCATCTTATGAGGGATGCCCCTTGTGTAATCACTCCCCAAAGCAACACTATCCCTTAACAGATGCAAGGAGATGGGGGAGGGTTGTTGAATTATGAGCATAGCTTTGTATGGCATTTAAGGATACAGAGGGTCCAGCATTTTTGATTCACCTCCAGACAAGCACCTCTCTTTACACTGTTTAACAAGCACTAACAAAGCCAATAGGTCTGGCATTGGCTGCCAGACTTTTGGCTTTTCAATGTACTTATTTTAGTTTAGCATTTTTTTTGTAAAACAGTATTGTTTGGGGACATGTTGGTCCTTCTCATTCTAAATTTTTGGGCAGAGAGCTTTAATATGATTTTGTTCTCATAAGGCACATATTATCATGTGTAGGAAAATGCCTCTTTTTACATGACAGCCCTATTGTTTTGAACTGATGCTGCTGGAGAAAGACCACGAAGGATGAAACACATTGGTCATTTGTGTGCAGTAAAAATTATTAAAAGCAATTGCTGGAGTGCTGCTGTGATTTATGTGTTTGGGATTTAAAGATTACAGAGAAGGTTCCACCTTCCCTGCTTCACCAGCTGAGGAGGGCACTCTTTGTTTTTGGGAGACCGCATTGTTGCATGTTTTTTTTTATTCTGTGCACTTCGACTCTGTTAACCAGATTCCAGGGCATGTGCTCTGACCCCCTAAACCGTATGAGAATTGGCTATTGTCCTAATTGATATATTTAATTTAAGTATAGGTCCCTAGTTTATGGTACCAAGTGTACATAGGGCATGTAAGTTAGATATTGCCAGTGAACAGCATCACCAATTGTGCTACCCACTACAGTGACAGTGCAACCATGACCGCAGGCCTATCACTATAGCTTGTCTGTGCAGTTTTAAAACAGCAAATTCGACATGGCAAAATAACCACTTTTTGACAGCCTAACCCCATCCTTTTAAGTATTAATAGATCAACCCTGAGTAAGCGTCAATGCCTATAAGGCAGGATGCATAATATTAAAAAGTGCAACATGTTAAAGTTTATTGTTGAACATGTCCTTACAGTGACAAGACCCCAAATGTTATTTTCACTGTAGCTGAGATAGCTTTCCATAGGAAAGCATTTGGAGTCAATATTAAATGTAATAATGTTTATTCCTGGACATGTTAAAATATCTATTACACGCCCAATTCACTGTAAAGTCGGATTTGTAATAAATATTTTAGAAAAGGGACTTTTTGAAAGTCATCTTTTTCCGACCTAAATCCTCTACAAACCCATTTACATGGGCTTTCAACTGCCACACAGGAGCTGAATAGCCCCTTGATGAGGTGTGAACTTTCTCCCAGAGCTGAGGCTCTGGGTGTGCAGAGGTGTTAATTTCTTCTGGCAGGTGGTCCATCTGGGCTGTGCCTTGGCCAAATGTTAGCTGTCACCTGTACCAAGCCATATTTTGTCCTACTAGTCAGCAATGCACCAATCCCAGTGAGGGAGGATCTGCCCCTGAACTGGTATGAAGTAACCACAGGGCAGAGGGTTGCTCATTCTCCTTGCCACATCTTTGTCGTGGATATAGGAGGTGTGCACATGGGAAGAAGGGTTCATCCATGTTGGATAAAAGTAGCGAACCACGCTGTGGGATTACTTACAGTAGGGTACACAGAATCTGCTGCAAAATTGGGTAAGGTTACCCCTGCAAACGTTTTCATTGGCTAGGGAGTGGCCAGGAGTCACCAGCACACACAGTTTAGTGCAGTGTTTTTCAAATATTTTAATGCCGCGCCCCACCTACTGGAAAAACAAAATCACCGGGCCCTCCTCAGAATTTTTCACAATTATTCTATTACATTGGCAATGTTTAAATATGTCTAGACATACTTAAACATTGCGGTTAAGCTATGTTACCTTTTTAAAAATGCAATAAATGTATTTCTCCTGAAAACAAAGCACTGTTATCTGAATATTGCTTATTTTGGCCAGAGCCTGTAAATCCCCCCCCCCAACCCCCCCCAGGATCACTTTTGAAGACCCCTGGTCTAGTGTCAGGCATACATGTGGCACTCCTGGGCACCCTCTTCAAAAGGTTGTATGATGATACAACTCATGCCTTTACCATGCATGTCTTTTCCATGCAGCCATTACCATGCAGGCTTTTACCATGCATAACTTGTGTCTTAAGGTAACTATAACTTGCACCTCCGCTGTGCACAATTTTGTCGTTAATTATGTCACTGCAAAATTTGCAGTGACATTATCAACGATTGTTGGACCTGGCCTTTTTTGCAGGACCATTCCCAACTTTTTGCCTTCATCCTACTGTTTTTCTGACCCTCTTTTGTTGGGTTTACGACTCTGAACACTTTATCACCGCTGCTCAGTGCTGAAGTGTATGTGCTCTCTCCTTTAAACTTGGTATGATTGGCTTACATGTGATTGGCACATTTAATTTATCTGTAACTTCCTTGTACAGTGGTATCCCTTATGCCCTCGGCCTGTGAATTAAATGCTGCTAGTGGGCTTCCAGCACAGCTTGCACAGCCCACAGAAGTAGTCTTTCCAACCAGTCTCAGACCTGCCACTGCAATGCCTGGATGCGCGGTTTACTATCACATTGACTTGGCATCTAAAATTACCTGCCAGGCCCGGAACTCCCCTTTTACCACATATAGGTCACCCCTATGGTAGGCCATATGTAACCCAATGGGCAATTTGTGTAGGCAAAAGGTAGGACATGTGCCTTCATTGTGTGAAATGTCCTGGTAGTGACAAACAGCCTATTTGGTTTCTCCCTGTTGTGAGTGCTGCTCCTCTCATAGGTTTGCATTGGGAATTCCCTTATATATGTCTAAGTTGTAACTTCTCACCTATGAGGAGTAGCGTGGGCATGTTTAGTATGGTTGTAATGGTAATGAGAAATCCAGCTCATTGGTGTAGGTGGATTTTTTTATTACTATTGTAGAAATGCCACTTTTAACAAATGGGCATTTCACTGTGCTTATGACTCTTGTGCTTTGCAGCCTGATTCCAAACCACGTATGGGGTAGAGTGACAGCTGAGCTTTGTGCATACTTTCCAGACAGCCATCACACAGGGAGGGTGCAGGGGGTAACAGGATTATATCTCCATACAGAACAGTCTTCTTGGGCTATGAGGTGGGGGACACTTACATTTGTATAGTCTGTGTCCTGCCCTCACACGAAGGGCTTGTTTACCCCCTATTGATGTCTGGAGTCTGGGCTGGGGCTGAGAGGAGTTGTTGTGCACATAAAGTTCCTTCAATGCCTCCTTAGATCAAAAGACGTTTGGAGTATAAGTAAAGGGGTTGTACTCCATGTTTTTAGACACTGTGTGGACTTGGCACCAGATGCTGCTGGAAGGGGCTGTTATGTCAGAATGAACCGCCATTAGACCTGACCTGCTGTTGTGCTGACCAGTGGTCTGCCAGGTCACCAGAGAGACTGTTACCCTATTGTTTGGACCCTGATATGCTGGCTTGCCGCTGTCCCTGTACTGTGCTCCCCCAGTTGTTCTTCAAGGGTTATGTTATGTTAGGAATATTTATAAAATGCTAATACTCGTAAGTGTTTAGGTGCTAGCTGCGAGCTCAGAGAGTGCTTCATCAGATAACCTGGGGACTGGAGAGATCCACTGTTACCTTAAAAAGCCAGGTTTTAACTGATTTCCTAAAGGCCATAAGAGTGAGAGCATATTAGATTGAGATGGGGAAAACATTCCAGGCCTTGGAAGCTATGCAAAAAAAACTTATGCAGCCTCAGTTAGGGCATATGAAACTTGGGACAATAACAAGCAACTGTGTTGTTGTCCTGAGTGATCTGCCTGGTTTGTACCATTTGATGTTATCTTTAAAGAAAGCAGGGCTTTGGTTATTCAGAGCTTTATAAGTGATGCAGAGCACTTTGAAAACAAATCTTTGTCTAACTGGAAGCCAATGCAGGCTCATGATGTGATCAGTAACCAGGTGGTATTTGTGAATCATGAGGAATAAACAAGTGGCAACATTTTGTAGGGACTGGAGTTTATTTAGAACCGGTTGTTGAGATTGAGTAACATGCCATTGCAGTAGTCAAGCTTGGACATTACCTAAGAGGTCACGGCCACTTTCGGTAAGTGACCGGGGATAAATGGGAGAATCTTTTTTAAAGTCCTAAGCAGAAAATAAACAGAAGAGGTAAAAGATTTAACATGTTCATTGAAGGTCAATCTACTGTCCAGTAGGGTTCCCAGATTGCGGGCCTTGGAAACTGGAGCTGGTAAAGGTCCTAGTTCCTGAGACCAACAGGAATGAGTCCAAAAGGAGAGGTTTGTGCCAAACAGTAGTATTTCTGTTTTGCTTGAATTTCATCTTAGGCAGTTGTTTGACATCCATGTGCTAATGACACACATGCAGTCACGGAAACTAGTCCCGGTGGTAGAATTGAAACTTGAAAAAGAGATGACTATTCGGGTGTCGTCGGCATAAGACGTGAGCTAAAAGCCATAACATCTGAGCAGGTTAGCCAGAGACTTCATATATATGTTGAATAGCGTGGGACTAAGTGAGGAACCCTACGGAACCCCACAGGGAATGGAAAAAGAAGGCAAAACAAATTTGCCGAGATGTTCCTCCTGAGGACAAGCAAGAAAAAAGGAGTGAAGCAGGTCCCAGGTCGGTCCAGTAATCCCAACGTCAGCAAGGCATTCCAACAGCCACACATAGTTGACCGTATCAAAAGCTGTTGACAAGTCAAGTAGGATGAGGGCAGTCTGCCCACCTCCATCAAGAGTCCGTCTGATTACCTCTGTGGCCTTGATCAAGTCTGTTGCTGTGCTATGGTTGCTACGAAACCCAAACTGGGTATCGTCAAGTATATTGTTGGTGTTAATGCACTCCACAAGTTGTTTATATAAGATCTGTTCAGCAATTTTAGCAGGAAGTCGTAAACGGGATATAGGACGATAGCTACCTGGGTCGTTTGGGTCTAGATTGGGTTTCTTTATCAGAGGAAGTACTGTTGCTTTCTTCTAAGGGGCTAGAAAATGGCTGAGTTTGAATATGGTCTGGTAAATATTATGACAAACTGGAGCGAAAACCTCAGCAGCTAATTTTGTCACTTTGGAGGGACAGGGATCAAGGGTGACCCGGTTTTAGTAAGGTGGCTAACAGGCTTAACTTCTTCCTCAGAAGGAGGCACAAAGCACCTCAAATGAGGCCCATCAGCTAGGGAAGAAGAGGAGGCTGGGGAGAAAGGGGTGGGTTTTGCTGTGGCATAATCCCCATATACATTTTCTACTTTCTTCTGAAAAAAATTGGCAAGCAGGTTACAAAAGGCTTGACTCTGACATGTGGTGGCACTAGAGGGAACTGAAGTAAGTTTCGCAATTGTGCAAAATAATTCCTTAGTGGGGCTGGCAGAAGATTCAATTTTGTTGGAAAAATATGCTGCCTTCTCCTTAGCAATTAAGGCTTGCTTTATAGTCTGCCAGACAGATCTTATATTTGGCCTTCCCAGACTGGCTGTAGTCACTTGTCCATTTCCTCTCCTGCCACCTGCAAGTTTGTTTCATGGCGCAAAGTTCATTTGAGAACCATGAGAGAGTAAGATTTTGGGGGTCATTCTGACCCCGTCGGTCTCAGACCGCCGGGGCCAGGGTCGGCGGGAGCACCGCCGACAGACCGGCGGTGCCCCGCAGGGCATTCTGACCGCGGCGCTTTGGCCGCGGTCAGTGCAGGAAAACCGGCGGTCTCCCGCCGGTTTTCCGCTGCCCGTCAGAATCCTCCAAGGCGGCGCAGCATGCTGCGCCGCCTTGGGGATTCTGACACCCCCTACCGCCATCCTGTTCCTGGCGGTTCGCCCGCCAGGAACAGGATGGCGGTAGGGGGTGTCGCGGGGCCCCTGGGGGCCCCTGCAGTGCCCATGCCAAAGGCATGGGCACTGCAGGGGCCCCCGTAAGAGGGCCCGCTTGTATTTCACTGTCTGCATAGCAGACAGTGAAATACGCGATGGGTGCAGTAGCACCCGTCGCACCTTCCCACTCCGCCGGCTCGATTACGAGCCGGCTTCATGGTGGGAAGGTCGTTTTCCCCTGGGCTGGCGGGCGGCCTTTTGAAGGCCGCCCGCCAGCCCAGGGGAAAACTCAAAATACCCGCCGCGGTCTTCCGACCGCGGTACGGTATTTTGGCGGCTCCCGCCGGGCGCGCGGTGACCGCGCCCGGCGGGAGTCAGAATGACCCCCTTTGTCTCTTTCATTTTATTACCTTGACAGGGGACAGAGTGTTGATGGTGGAGTCTAACCAAAGTGTTAGCGGGCCTCTGCTTCGTCAGAGTCAACCCAGTGGCCCGGGAGTGAGTCAGAAAGTAGGTTGTAAAGTTGTGAAGATTGAATATTGTTCCACGCCCGTGTAGTTAGAGTTATGGAACTGACTTTAGTACCTGGATCTGGGCAATTAGCACAGAGAATGAAGGGAATAGTGTAGTGATCTGACCATGCCAAAGGAAGAAGGCTAGTATAGTATTGCCAAGCGCTGCATTGTTGGTAAAACTCCCATCTAATGTTTGTCCAGCGGTGTGTGTTGGGCTGGCTGAGATTAAAGAGTGTCCCAAACTAGGCATAGTAATGGGAAGTTCATCAGTATCCTGTGCCTCTTCCAGGTGATAGTTAAAATCATCAAGGATGGTAAAGTCAGATTGTAAGATATTAGCTTCAAGTAAGCTGCAGATCTCCTGCGAGAAGGCCACTCTGGGACCTGGTGGATGGTGTACGACTTGACCTTTGAATGTCTGTGTGGGCTAGATTGTTATAGGAAAGGCAAGGGTCTCACAGTTAGGGGATGGCACTGGAGTACCATAGACCTGAAAGTTCTGCGTTGTATATAATGGCCAAACCACTTCCACACTTTCCTGATCTGTCAGAGTAGAAGATGACAGAGCTGTTAGGTAGTGCTGTTAGAATCGTGGGCTGGAAGATGGGCCAGCCCATGTCTCTGTAACAAAGACGAAACAGAAGTTGTAGTTCTGAATCAGTAAGTGTAGTTTTGTAGCATGTATAACTAAAGAGCGGGCATTGGTAGGAAGGGTGCTTAGCGCCTTCTTCGGTTTGTTGCGTCGAGGCAATGGTGAAATGAAATTTGGTGGGGTGCCATTATCCACTTTCGGGGACCATTCTAAGTGAAGGTGGAGATCTCAGTGCAGGCAGATAAAAGCAGGAACAGTGTCATTAATAGAAGGCACCAAAGTGTCACAGCTGGAGGACATACCAGCATTAAACGTTAGCAGCACCCTGAGTGTAAGATAGAGGTAGGCCATCATCGAAGGAGAAACAGCCAGGGGATGTGGCGCTCAAAGTGATTTGGGTGCAGACTGGCACAGATATGCTTGACCATGATACTGACTACCACAGGTGGGGGGCATGGCATAATACATGAGTCGGAACGCTCAGCTGCGCAATGAAAAAATAGTGGGCACAAAGAAAAGTACGCTGGGGTGCAGCAACGCCATAAAACTGTCACAGGTTCCCCTGTGGCAGGTTCCTACTGGCAACTTAAAATTAGCAAAAAGAACAGTGAGTAATACTAAAAGCATAAAATAAACAAAAAGAGGGCACACACCCATGTTACATGGCCGCCAAGAGTGCAAGGAACCAAGCACATCCCAAAAGCTTGGGGCAGGCTGCTACACAGAACACAAAGGTGAGGCACTTCAGGGAGCCTGAGTCAGTGCACGGACGTGCTTTCCTGACAAAGATATTGACTGCCATAGGCGGGAGTATCACAGGAGGCGTGAGCTGGAGCACTCAGCTTCGCGATGAAAAACTGGTGGGCAAAGTAAAAAAACGGGGTCCAGAAACACCATAAATCTGTGACAGGCTCCCCTGTGGCAGTTTTGTATTGGCAACTTATAATTAGCTAAAAGAACAGTGAGTTATACCAAAAGCATAAAATAAACAAAAAGAGGGCAGACACTCACATAAGATGGCTGCCATGAGTGCAGGGAGCCAGGCACTTCCCAGGAGCTGGCAGCAGGCTGCGAACAAAGAACACAAATGTGAGGAACTTTATGGAGCCCAAGTCAGTTGTGCAGTCATGCTTTCCTGCCCAAGATATTGACCGCCATAGGCGGGGGCGTGGCAGGAGGCGTAATTCGGAGCACTCAGCTGTGTGATGAAAAACCTTTGGGCAAAGTAAAAAACAAACCGGGGTCCAGAAACTCCATTAACCTGTCACAGGCTCCCCTGTGGCAGGTTTCTACTGGCTACTTACAATTAGCTAAAAGAACGGTGAGTAATACTAAAAGCATAATATAAACAAAAAGAGGGCAGGCACCCCCATAAGATGGTTGCCGTGAGTGCAGCAAGCCTCACATCTCCCAGGAGCAGGCAGCAGGCTGCTTACAAAGAACACAAAGGTGAGGCACTTCACAGAGCCAGAGTCATCTGCGCGGACACGCTTTCCTGCCCATGATATTGACGGCTGTAGGCGGGTGGCATGGCAGGAGGCGTGAGCCGGACCGCTCATCTGTGCGAATAAAAAAACAGTGAGCAAAGTCAAAAACAAACCGGGGACCAGCAACTGCATAAACCTGTCACAGGCTCCAATTGTGGAAGGTTGTACTGGCAACTTAAAATTAGCTAAAATAACAGTAATACTAAAGGCATATAATAAACAAAAAGAGAGAAGACACCCACATAAGATGGACACCGTGGGTGCAGGGGGCCAGTCACCTCCGAAGAGCTGGCAACACACTGCCTACAAGAACACAAAGGTGAGGCACTACACAGAGCCTGAGTCAGCTGCACGGATGTGCTTGCCTGCCCATGATATTGACCGCCATAGTTAGGGGTGTGACAGGAGGCATGAGTCGGAGCGCTCAGCTGCGCGATAAAAAAACTGTGGGCAAAGTGAAAAACCAGAATCCAGCAACCTCATTAACCTGTCACAGGCTCCCCTGTGGCAGGTCATACTGGCAACTTAAAATTAGCTAAAAGAACAGTGGGTAATACTAGAAGCATAAAATAAACAAAAAGAGGGCAGAAACCCACATAAGATGGCCGCTGTGAGTGCAGGTAGCCAGGCACCTCCCAAGAGCTGGCACCAGGCTGCCTACAAGGAACACGAAGGTGAGGTGAGCCCGAATCAGCTGCACGGACGTGCTTTTGTGCCCATGATATTGAGCACCAGAGGCGGGGGTGTGACAGGAGGCATGAGTCGGAGAGCTCAGCTGTGCGGTGAAAAACCAGTGGGCAAAGTAAAAAACAAACAGGAATCCAGCAACCCCACAAACCTGTCACAGGCTCCCCTGTGGCAGGCTTATACTGGCAACTTAAAATTAGCTAAAAGAACAGTGAGTAATAGTAAAAGAATAAAATAAAATAAACAAAAAGAGGGCCGACACCTACATAAGAAGGCTGCCGTGAGTGCAGGGAGCCAGGCACCTTCCAGGAGCTGGTAGCATGCTGCCTACAAAGAACACAAAGGTGAGGCCCTTCACTGAGCCCGAGTCAGTTGCTCGGACGCGCTTTCCTGCCTAAGATATTGACCATCATAGGAGGGGGCGTGGCAAGAGGCATGTGAGGAGCGCTCAGCTGCACAATAAAAAAATGGTGGGCCACGTAAAAAACAAACCGGGGTCCAAAAACCTCATAAACCTGTCACAGGCTCCCTTGTGGCAGGTTCTTACTGGCAACTTAAAATTACCTAAAAGAACAGTGAGTAATAGTAAAAGCATAAAATAAACAAAAAGAGGGCAGACATCCCATAAGATGGCTGCCAAGAGTGCAGGGAGCCAGGCATCTCCCATGAGCTGGCAGCAGGCTGCCTACAAAGAACACAAAAGTAAGGCAATTCACATAGCCCGAGTCAGCTGCGTGGGGATGCTCTTTCCTGCCCGTGATATTGACTGCCACAGGTGGGGACGTGGCAGGAGGTGTGAGTCAGAGTGCTCAGCTGCATGATGAAAAACTGGAGAGCAAAGTAAAAAACAAACCGGGGTTCAGCAACCCCATAAACCTGTCACAGGCTCCCCTGTGGAAGGTTTGTACTGGCAACGTAAAATTAGCTAAAAGAACGGTGAGTAATACTAAAAGCATAAAATAAACAAAAATAGGGCAGACACTTACATAAGATGGCCGCCGTGAGTGCAGGGAGCCTACAGGGAACACAAACGTGAGGCACTTCACGGAGCCCAAGTCAGCCATGAGGTCACGCTTTCCTGCCCAAGATATTGACCGCCATAGGCGGGGAACATGGCAGGAAGCGTGAGTCTGAGCACTCAGCTGTACGATGAAAAACTGGTGGGCAAAGTAAAGAACTGTGGTTCAGCAGCCCTAAAAACCTGTCACAGGCTCCCCTATGGGAGGTTCGTACTGGCAACTTAAAAATACCTAAAAGAAAAGGAAGTAATACTAAAAGCATAAAATAAACAAAAAGAGGGTAGACACCCACATAAGATGGCCGCCGTGGGTGCAGGGAGCCAGGCGCATCCCAAGAGCTGGCAGCTGGCTGCCTGCAAGAAACACAAAGGTGAGGCACTGTGTTGGGAGCATGGCAGGAGGTGTGAGTTGGAGCGCTCAGCTGCACAATGAAAAACTGGTGGGCAAAGTAAAAAATCGGGGTCCAGCTGCCCTATTAAGCTGTTACAAGCTTCCCTGTGACTAGTTCGTATTGGCAACTTAAAAATACCTAAAAGAACAGGAAGTAATACTAAAAGCATAAAATAAACAAAAAGATGGCAAACACCCACATAAGATTGCCGCCGTGAATGCAGGCAGCTAGGCACCCCACAAGAGCTGGCAGCAGGATGCCTAAAATTAACACTAAGGTGAGGCCCTTCACGAAGCCCAAGTCAGCTGTGCAGACACACTTTCCTGCCCAAGATATTGATCGCCACAGGTGAGGGGAGTGAGAGGAGGCATGAGCTGGGGCACTCAGCTGTTGTGCTTTCCTGCCCAAGATATTGTTGCCATAGGTGGGGTGAGTGTCAGGGGGCGGGAGTGAGAGCACTCAGCTGCACGATGCAAAACCAGTGAGCAAAGTAAAAAACAAACCGGGGTCCAGAAACCCCATAAACCTGTCACAGACTCCCTGTGGCAAGTTTGTACTGGCAACTTAACATTAGTTAAAATAACAGTGAGTAATACTAAAAGCATGAACTAAACAAACACTTCATGAGAAGGAAGAATCTTGCGGCAGCTCCGGGAGGCATCCAACGTACACAGACAAGGAATGCACCTTCTAGTGCCCCCAGGTCACAAGCAGGCATATACTTTTGAAGCCCTTTACTGCCACAACCCATCCCCATCAGTGTGAGCCTCAGTCGAGGAGCCGCCTCCAGCATAGAGGCAGACCTGGAAGAGGAAGCTGTATTCCTTAGGGCGGCTGCAACCACATGTTCACAAGCAGTGACCTACGAGCCCTATCCTCTCCCTGAAGAAGCAGACTCTGGGATGTCTCCCAGGGGGGTTTGAATGTGGAAAGGGGCCCCTCCATATTGTGTATCTACACCCTGTTGGAATGAAGGAAGCAGTCTGGGAGGCCCTGGAGGGCTCCATACGTTCTCCTAAGGTGAGAGTGGCTTGTGAGGAAGCCGTAGGTGTTAGCAGTGGCCCCGCATACACGTAGGCAGCTGCCTATTGTTCTGCCTGGTGATCTATGCTACGCGGGGGGCCCAGAGAGATCTCCAAGCTGTTGTGAGAGCCACGTGTGCCCTTTCTTAGCATTGGGCAAACAAACACAAATGATGGACAGAATGCAGAACTCATCAAACATTCACTCCCACTCACAGATCTGGATTTGATCCATCAATTCTTCTGCTCACCATGCCAATCCAGGTTGAACCCAACCATATGCAAATCAGTCTTGACCCTGCTCCCCATGGGAACAGTTCAGCCTGAACTGCCAGGCCGGGTCCTTCCTTGACCTGATATACTCAACCTGGGACTGATTTCAAGGTATCACCATTCAACAGCCAGGCTAGCTTGAATCCAGTGGCATAGTGAGCCCCAGACCCACGTCTCGGCATACCCGGTGCACTTAGGGGGACAAAAGCAAACAAACACAAATGATGGACTGAATGTGGAACCAATCAAACATTCACCCTAGTCACAGATCTGCGTTTAATCCATCAATTATTTTGCTCACCGTGCCACCCCAGGTTGGACCCAGCCATATGCAAATCAGTCTTGACCCTGTTCCCCATGGGAACAGGCTAGCCCAAACTGCAAGGCCAGGTCCTCCCTGGACCAGAAACAAGCATCCTGGGACCTGATTTAGGATATCACCCTTCATCAAGCAGGCTAGCTTGAATCTAGTGGCATGGTGAGCCTGGGACCCACGTCTGGGCATACCCGACGCACTTAGGGCGACAAAAGCAAACAAACACAGATGATGGCGAAATGCTGAACCAATCAAACATCAACCCCCAGTCACAGATCTGGGTTTAATCCATCAATTATTTTGCTTCAGCCCTGAGTAATACAGGTTGAGGTTCAGGAGCAGTAGGAAACTGTTGCACCAGTCTTGGGGGGTGGAGAGCTTTTGGAGGATTGCTGCAAAGCACTATTGGGATTTGTTAATGGTAGCACAGCAAACAATTTTGAAGGTCCATTCAATCTGATTGTCATAGAGCACATGTTCCGTTGTTTTTTTCACGGCTATGCCAACACCTGTTGGAGTGTAAGTACTTTGACCCCAGGGAACTTACAAAGGAGGCAGACCTCTGGGTGAGTGCCAGAGGGTCTGGAAAGGCATTTGGGAGCGATCCTGAAAGGATTGGCTCAGGCATCCGCTACCCGAGGGTGAGGGAGGTTCAGAGTGACCCAGACAGGACCCCTTGGGTGCAGGATCCCATGTCCCTTCTCAGAGTAGGAGGAGAGGTGGGAGATGTCCAAGTTGCCCTTTGCCCGGCCCCTGAACCTGGAGAGTCCCCCAAGGGGACCCCAGAAGGGAACTTGGTCTGTGCCGGGGGATGCCATCTGCTGAGGGGGACCCCATAATGTCAGGAGGACTTAGGGGAGCGACTGTCACCAGCGTCCTGCCGGTCCTGGTGTCTAGCAGTGCCACTCTAGAGTGGAGGGTGCAGGGTGCCAGATTGAGGGGTGAGAGGAGGAGACAGTCCCCAGTGGGGAAACCAGATTGTCAAGGGCCAGCTCTGAGGTCAGAGCTCCCCAGGAATGACCCTGGTGACACCACTTCTGGTCCGGGGGTGATCATGCTGTGCCAGATGGGCAGGAGTCAGAAGACCAGAGCAAACACATGAAGAATGTGTTTCTCTTTGAGGGGTAGGAGTATGCCCCAGGAAGTCCTGCGTTGCCAGGCAGAGATCCAGTCTGAGGGTATAGGCCCTAGGCTGGAAGGTTGGGTTCAGGGTGTCACCCCTGACCTGGAGAGTGGGATGGTTAATACAACCGTCCCTACCAATGTGCCTTCTGGGGGTACCCTGCTGGAGGGGTGCAGAACTCTGAGAGAGAGGGCAGTGGAGGGAAGGACTCACTCCTGACCTCAGTTTAGTCCAAGGGTGCTGACCTTGTGTTTGGAGACCATTGCAGGACGAAACCCCTGGACTGGTGGGAGAATTGAGCAGGATGACTGTCACCAGCACCTTGACAGTTCTGTCTCTGGGGGTACCCTCCTTGGAGGAAGGGTGCGGAACCCCAGTAGAAGTGGTTGGGGGAGGAGAGCTTCAACTCTGACCCCTATCCAGCCTATGGGTGCAGACCCTAGGCTGGGGGACCAGTGGCAGGGTAGAACCCCTGAACTGGTGAGATGTGGAGTTAGAGAGGATGCTATGCACATGGGGCTACTACTGATTTCAAATATCAGAGACCCCTGGATTGCCTGGGGCCTAGCTCTGGCCACCGAGACGTAAGGAGCCCCCATGGGTTAACTTAGGTTGTCTGGGGAACATGGACAGAGGGATCCAACTGGCTTCAGATTGGTGTAGAACCCTACAGTTGCTGGCCAGGGTCCATGTTCTATTGTCCCAATCAGGGATGCCCATCATGGTAATGATTGGTATACTCCGGCTTTAGGCTGGTAGGGAGTCGTGTTCGACCCGGCCCTTTTTGCAGGGGCATCCCCAAACTTTTTCCCTTTCTACTCCTGTGTTTCTGACCCTCTTTTGTTGGCTTTAGGTTTCTGGTCACTTTATCACTGCTGATCAATACTAACGTGCATGTGCTCTCTCCTTTAAACTTGGTATGATTGGCTTACACTGTTGTGTAGCCATTTTAGCTAAAGCTCCATGCACGTTATTTTAGCACACTAGGCCTGCCTAGATGTATTTTATTTAGCTTTGTTTTTATTATTTTAATGCTAGCCACATTAGCGGTCTTGTTTTATTTTTCTCTAGCTGTTTTTGCTTAGGCTAGCACTACGTTCTTAAACAAGACATTCGTGTTCACTCTGTGCTTCTCTCAAGGCTACAGTAAGATAGGTTGCCGGTAAAACATTGTAACACTTTGTCTCTGCTATTCATAGAAATATATACATCCTTACGTAGGGACATTTTCTCAGAACATCAGCTGTTTTATTATAAAAACAATTCTCTGTCCCATACATGTTAGGGGGAGATTCCAGCCAGATGACCACGACTGTATGCTGATTGGTGAACGCTTCGCTAAAGCTGCTTATACAGACTTCTGGCCTTTGCTCAGGTATGGGGGGATGATGTCTTCCCAGGGGAATCTGAAGGGCAGAACTATAGCTTAACATGCTGTGCTCTAATATAGCCTAGTTAGGAATTAGTCTATCGACTCTAGTGACAATATTTTAGCGTTATTTCTATGCTTTACTCTCCTTGTCACAATTTTAATTCTGTCATGCTTTATCGTCCTGGGTATTACAGTACATGCTTTATTATCTAAGATGCAGTTGCTTCATTAAAATCTTATTGAAACATATACTGCCTCTGTTTGTCATTGTATATGTGAGACTAATGTAACTGAGAGAAACGGATGAGATCTGAGTGGCCACGATTTCCCTGTGGAGTCAATCGTGTCATGAGCGCAGCTGCCCAATAATCCCTGCTCTTGTGCAGAGATGAGGCACTGCTAGTTAGCCGGAGTAAAAAGCAAGATTGGGGTGACAGGTGTCACCTGCAGTGGGTTAACACTCAGTCTCCCACACTACTGGAGATTCTGTCGCTCAAATCCAGTAGTCTCATTAGAATAATGAAAGCTTACGCGACATGGCACCGCCAACGTTTAGTCAGGCTCTAATTTTCGGGTCCTCCAGAGTAGCTCTATCTTACTGTATTCAAAGACACCTCAGTACTATATACGGAGACCTCCGTGGTATTGAGGATTTCTTCCTCAGCAAAGTAAGGAGTCCCTAACTAAAGCTGAAGGTTGTTCAAGATGGAACTCTAAAAGGATAAACCCCATTTGGTGTGCTTATCTCTGAACAAACTTACCATTCATTATGGCGAATCCACTAAAGGTAGAAATTGCAGTTCATATGCAACCACCCCCTACCGTACATTTACTGGCACATGGCCTAACGGCCCAGGGGGGTCCAGTCATATTTGTTGTTGTGGCTCACCCAGCCTATAGAACAGAACTTCTTTATTCTTGGGTCACATTTCAAGTAGTTGATAGGAACTCAAATACAGTTAATCATTATACACCTGCAAACGTACCTGCACAATACAGAGCATATGCATATTTAGAAATACCTATATCTTATCAAGAACATAATAATTGGCATGATGGCGTCCTACCCCACACAATTTTACACGTTAGACTAGGTCCTCTAAGTAATGATGGTCCTACCTGGCCTTTATTGGCAACATATACACCTCACCCTGCTGCAGCGAACCTAACGGTAGCTGAGGTCTGCCACTTATACACTGAGCTGACGGAATATATATAGTCGATTAGTACAGTTTGTAATGCAGACATTAAACAGAAACCCAGCATGTGCTGCTCCGGCGCTAACACATGCAGTAACACCAGGCATTAACCCTGTGACTGTACATTAGATCATGGGTAAAGTATCCGCCAAACGAGAAGAAATTATGTTTTAGTTAGCTCAAAAAATAAATGCGCTGGAAGCAGTATTTCCCCATGTGGGACCTCAGGATAAACATAGATTATTAACGATGCGCTTGCCATTTGGGATGGTTCCCACAGTAGATAACTGTAATACATGGGGCAAGGTATTTGCCACGCTCTATACTACCGCACATGGTATGCCGACACTTGCCAATTTACCGGAAGTGTTGAAACAAATTCAAGATGAATATGGGGCTGCCCCAGCCATGGACTTGGGGATGAAATTAATGGGCAACTTTGCCACAGTATCTCCAATTATTTTAAATAATCTTAAAGGAGAAGCGGTCGCATTAGCGGTGCCCATGCGGATCAGGGACGTTCCTCTACAGAATAATGAACGCTAGCTGCCAAAGATGATCACGGAGACCTACTCTAGCATTGGTCGAAATAGTCTGGGAGCCACACCAACAAAACCACAATTTCAAGGTAAATCTAATAAAGATTCTATCAAGCAAGCTCCTGAGGGTAATAAGAAACACTGGGATAAAAAACAACACACTCCTAAAAACAGAAAGGGGAGAATCTCCGTGCCGAGTCCCCACAGAATAGATATAATCTCAGAAACAGAGATAATAAAAAAATGGCTAATAGATATCAATATACTGATACACGCCAATCTTGTATCTTTCAGGACTCTTCGGAAAAACGCAGTGAGAGAGGTAGGCGGTCAGAGCGGAGAACTGAGTACGTGAAACCAAGACAGGAATCACAATGCTCAACAGAAGTTTCCGTTAAAAAAGAAGAGAAACTTCCCCAACAAAAACTTCAATTCAAAAAGAAAAAAGTGGCAGCGGTTGCAGTTCGACATGCCACTCAAGAAGAGGGCTCTCTTAATGAACAAGAAGTGAGCACTAGAGCTATTAAACAGCGCGGCAGAGGTCACAATAGTTCGCCCGAATCTTCTAGAGCATCTGGAGTTTAAAGCAACTGAGGACTTCTTACAGGTAGAAACTGCGGACATGCGTTTCTCCACGCCTGATAGGGTGCACAAAGTAACGTTACAGTCGGAAGGAGACATTGAGTGCACAATAGACGCAATCTTTTGGGATCGCTTCGTAAACATATATGATATTTTACTGGCCGAACAGGACTGGCCTCCTGAACTTGTCCGTACATACCCATATTGGGAAGATGTTCTCAAACCTTCTTTCTCGCCTCTTGTTCCCCAGGAGCTCGCAGAGTCCTACACCATCGATTGGGCATTGGCGCAGGCACCCATGTTATATTGCAACCACGTAGGATGAGATAAAGATTCCCCCTACCATGTAATCCCTATTAAAAATCAACCCCAATATCTGATAAAACATGATTCTAAAGCACATGTGAGGGAAATCCTCACACAATTGGAGCACCAGGGCATAACTGAACCCTGTGTCTCACCTATAAATAATTCTTTATTCCCAGTAGGTAAACCAGACCATTCTTACATAATAGTTTTAGACTACAGACATATAAACAGTCACACACGAACATATGCTATACATAAATCACATTGCACAGCACTCATGAACAACATTGTGCATAAAAAATACAAAACAACATTGGACATTTCCAATGGTTTCTTCTGCCAATATATTGCACCTGAGAGTAGAGACTTAACAAGTTTCAGTGCACTAGGCTCACAGAAACAATTCTGTTGTTTACCTCAGGGGTAGAAGAACAGTCCAGGACTGTTCTCGGCTCGTGTGACTTCAATATTACACGACATAGACCCTGAAGCATTGCCCTACGTAGATGATATTATCTCACGGATGATGAATTGCTACAACATTTAAGATGGGTAGCCTGCATTGTTGTAGGATTTGCCGAGTTTGGCTACAAATTCAATTTCATAAAAACAAAAATAGCCTTCCTTAGCATCCTGTTTTTGGGATATGAGCTATCAAGTGAAGGAAAGAGCCTAGCGCCACAATTCTTGGAAAAATGCACACAGTAACAAACTCCAAATACCATTAAAAAACTCCAAATCTTTATTGGGTTTCCTAAATTGTGGCAGAACTTACATTCCTGATTATGCATCACGCATAAAACCTTTATATGACTTAATACTTCCTGATTTTCTGAGTAAATTTTGGACTGTCGAACACACATGCATTCTCAGAGCTTTGCAAACAGACATGCTTGCAGCACAACACTTACATACAAGGGACAACTTTCAATGAGGGTGAACCAGTACCAATTGCATACAAATCACACTTGTACTAGGTGGCAGAACAACGCTTTGCTCCCACTGAGAAAATTCTCACTGCTGTTCAGATGGCTGTCATTAAAGAAAGACCACTAGCCCAAGGCAAACCCATTATTGTTGTCTCTCCAATTCTAGCCCTTGAGGCTGTGACCAAAGCCAGCGTTCCAAACGCTAAAGCATTACATCCACGTTGGATTCAATGGGCAACGTCTCTGACAGCCACTGCTACATTTTTGACCCAAAATTACAAACTCAATAATCTTTGCAATATGAACTAGAATACCCAGTTCCAGCAAATACACGGCCTATTTATCAGTATCAAAGAGTCATGTACACTGATGGCTCAGCACAACCTGCAGCAGGCACAAAACATCAATACTCAGCTGCTTGCGCAGTCTTAAGTGGCTACATGGAGGATAATAAATTTTGTCCCCAGCATACATTCACGCAAACCCTAGGAGATTGCACAACCCAACTAGCAGAGCTCAAGGCTCTGGTGATGGCACTGGAACAGACAGATCCTGCACAGTTAACACTAATTGTTTGTGATTCGTACTACTGTGTCCAGTCCTTCAATGAATACCTGCATTATTGGCATCAGAATGGGTTCAGAGATTCTAAAGGCAACACCATTAAACACAGACTACTGTGAGGGAAAGTAGCGGATCTTAAGAAAATGCTACCAAATGTCCATGTTGTACATACACTTGGACACCAGCGCGTTGGAATACACATTTCTGGAAATACATAGGCTAAGGAAGCCGCAAAGTCAGCAAACCGGATGATGACATAAGGGCTGCCGTGAAAGCTACGGCTGAAGGTACGCCCTACCCAAAAGCATTTCCTGCTAAATATTCCTACCGAATGGGAGGCTGCCTAAATGCTGAGGTAAAAATACCAGGCATAGGGGTTCAATCAATTCCCAACAAAGATATAAGATCAGAGTTGATTAAAGCAGTGCATGAGGGGGTAGCATCTGCCCATGCTGGTGTAGCGGCTATAATATCATTGTTGCAAGCACGTTATTGGTGGCCAGGTGTACACAAACAGGCCAAGCAGAATGTCCTTTGCTGTGACATCTGCCAACAAATTAAGGTTTCCACTGCTACACGCCCACCGCAGACACCCCTCTTAATTTACAACAAATCATTACACTGTGTATACTTGGACCATTGTGGTCCCCTAACACCGGACAGTGCATACAAATACATTTTAGCCGCTGTTGACTCTTGCTCCAGATTTCTATGGGTGTGGTCACAACACTCTGCTGATGCTCGGACTGTTATTAAAGATTTGCGAGACTTTGTCGGTACATATGCAGTTGGGGCTTTCCACTCGGACCAGGGCTCTGCTTTCTCCTCAAGGGCATTCAGGGACGCCATGGTTTTGTTAGGGGCCAACTCCATTACTCATCTCCATTTCATTCCGAGTGAAATAGTGTCGTGGAGCAACTAAACCATGATTTAAAGCAGTCAGAGTCATAGGTATGGGTCGTAGTTGGCTTAATCACCTGTATGGAATCCAGAGAGCACTTAACAGTCTGCCTAGAAGGTCCCTGGGGGGTCGTTCTTCATACGAGTGCCTGTTCAGAACTCAAATGTATGTTCCAGATCTTGATGGTCCTGGTGTAGAGGCAGCAGAAATACCTTTTGACAAAAATGAACGTGCCACTGTCTTAAAGGAGTTTCATTCATTCTGTGACGACAACGCGTCTGCCAATGCTGCCTCTACACAAATTAAGGATGTACCAGTTACACCTCATGGCTGGATTCCTAAAGTTGGGGATCTAGTACGTGAAAAGGTCACTGTGAAAAAGGAGTTTGGTCCTTCTTATCACACACTGCTCCCAGTCTTGGGAATACACAGTACCAGAACTGTCATTCTACCACCGTTGGCTGGTGCTAAATAAAACTGCTTTGTGTCTATCGACAATGTCAAATTATACCATGTGGCCGATCCTGCACAGCAGACCAAGAGGAACAGCCAGTAGTTCCCGAATCCCTCTCACTACTGGTCAAGAAGTCCCTCTACAAGTTGTGAGCAGAAACACTGACACCTCTCCGAGCTTGGGGAGGGTGTGAAATGATCTTGCATTGGTTCCACTAACATCTGTTTCAACAAATAATACTGAAAGTTCCGATCGATTTGACACAACTTCAACACAGACGGATGGCGTCATTTATTCTGAACCACCGCGGGAAACCCCCACCGGATCCCCACCTACAGACACAGCTCCAGCTTTTGCACTAACTGCTTCTGGATACTATGCCGACGTCAACGACACCCTTTAGGACTCATTCACCTCTTCTACATTTGAACTGTCAAAAACACGTAAGCTGATAAACTGGCTTAAAACAAATTACTTTATTTCTCCATGGAGCTATCTGTGGCTTTCCTTGACTGTATTAGCTTTCCTCCTTTGGATTGGCTTTGTCATAACATTCTTTCTATTAATACATGGTCATTTTCTTCCTGAAAGAGCAACAGTTGAACTGGTGGATGAGGTCCTAAAATCCAATTTTTCCTCTCACAAGGTCCGCAGAGACTTGTCTTTTGTGAACATTTCCACTATACCAATTCCTGATGGGATTGTTTGGGATAAAGTAACATTTAATATATACAGCCCAACAGAGGTCATTCAAATACCATATGTGTTTAAATTTTCAATGAACGATGTAATAATACCCAGAGTTGTTTCTGATGACTGGGATGTGAAAACAGTTGATTCCATGATGTCTGAATTGCAGTATTATACTGTATTTGAAAGCAAAGATGTTTATCAATCTAAAGAGAATTATGGTGATATGTTTTGCTATAATTATTATGGACACCATTTAATTCGTAGAGCAAGTACCCCAAAGACTATTTTTAATTACACACAATGGGAACATTGTCCAACTCCACCACAAGGGATTTCTCAAACATATTCTGAAAAATGTGCATATTTTTCTGGGCACAATGTTAAAAATGCTGAGTCATATTATTTTAAATTGCCATTGACGGAAGATGTAAACGTGTTATTGACAGATACAAAATTCATTTATTCAGATTCCTTTGTTATGAATATTGGCTGAAGTCGATTCACTTAAAAGTGTTTGGGGAACACAAAATTGGCAAATAGGGGTGGGAAGGAAGCTTTGTTTAGAGCATGCCTGATGCCTGTTCAAATGATATTTTTAAATGAAACTGTACAACAAACAAGTTGTTTAGACTTAGCAAAGATTAAGGAATTGAATGCGCCAGTATTCTTGCCCTACCAAAATGCCACAAATGGCAAAAATATATAAATGCAACTGAAGATCAGCTTGATGAATGGGTCCAGAATGGCACGTTGGGGTTTTAGAACTAGTAGGCCAGACACTAGCTATGTATCATCCGAACATGTGGGTATAATAACAACATACAGTGCAGGGAAACTATGTCAACTATGGTTGAATAATTCCTCACTCGATGCGGTTAGAGAACATCTCAGTCTCCTGTCCAATAACACTGATTTACAGGACTTCCTGCTAGGCCCCAGAAAACAATGCAGGAAGTGCTTCTTATGTGAAGTATATAACGAAATTTGGAAGCTTTCCTAACAAGAGTCTGCTGCCCGGTTAAGGCAAATAGACCAGGAAAATTTACAGAAGGCATTAGCTGTTGTAGACAATGGGATTATTACCCTGTCCAAACGGCTATACACCCTAAATAACATTGTCTCATCTCCAATAGACATAATACAAAGTGGTTTGTCCTCTTTACACCATGGACAAAGTGAACTAAGGTTCATTATGCAGTTGGGTTGGACACTTCAAACATTGATGTCAGGTCACGTTCCCTTGCAACAAGTTAGCGCAAGGGACATATTTTCAACATTTACTTTAACGCGACAACATCTAATGGCTAAGAAAGAAGCGACTTATGTCATGTTAAACATTGAAAAGTCCGAAAAGTTGCCTTTTACTGTGGCTGAAATACCATCTGCTGAATGGTTAATACATGGGGTCATTAATCTGCCTATTTCAATACTTCAATTCACGTCCTGTTTAAAACATATTCCAGTAGGCAGATATGAAAGACTGGGAGATAGTTACATATGTGATATGTGGGACCTGCCCTTCTACTACAAGTGGCATGAAAGAGGTATTTTAGCGGTAGTGAATGCAAGACTTCTGTCAGCTATTCGATGGTTTGTAAACAGCTGTCCTTGCACTGGGTGTGTAACACTTCGGCAGCGAATTCGGCTTGTTATCCGAAGGGAGTTCCAGTCCCCTTGATTAGACCTGCATTCCAGATGATTTCAAATGGCAGCTATGTTCTCCTCAATAGTGAGGACTGTTGTGGGATGCGAGCCGGAATAGTTTATGTTGTTTCAGTCTCTAAGATTGTTACATGCTGCGGGAACGTACTTTTTCCTCCCACTAGAGAAAAAGAGGTAGCTTATATTTGGCCCTATATTGCTACTTCAAATGTGAATTTTGACAAGTTGAGCAGACTCAAGGCTTTATTGTTTCAAAAACATGTGGCGCTCACATCTGCATGCGAGACACTTTGGTGAACACGTGGGATGAATATTTAATGCATCCAGTACTACTGGAATCGTAAACTTTTTGAAGGCTGTTGGTTCTGGTTTTGTTCACTCCTTCTCCTCCATATTCGGTTTAATACCATCAGCCATCCACTCAATATTCTCCAGTATTTTGGGTGGATTTCCAATAACTTTGGCTCCAATAGGTGGCTTTTTGCTGTTGCAATATTTTCTGCGCAATGGCTGTCCCGCCGCGACAAGAAGGAATGAAAGCGCTCCCACCAGTGCAGCTGTATCCTGAATGCATGATGTGGTACTTCAGAGCAACACTCCTAGAAGAATTGGAGAGTGACTGGTCTCTGTCATTCAGACCGGTTTCGGTGCCTCTGGTGCTCGTTCAAAAATGCACTGGAAGTATGTCTTTCTATGTAGCGCTTGCTTTTATTGGACGCTGATCTGTTGATGTTCTCGCTAAGGGCTCATTACCAGACATGCGCGTTGAGGGTGCGTTTGCTACAGGAAGCTGCTTACGAGTTGCCCTTCATGGAGGATGCGGCTCTGAACTCAACATTGGGCACACCACGGAATGCTGCTGCCTTGGCTGAAGCTCAGGCTATGGAACACGAATGCTCCTCGGTCCTTCTTGGCGATGCATTTCCTAATTTAACACCTGCCGAAGTGGATGATTTCCTGTCTTCAATTGTCCTGCATTCTATTGGCACATTTAATTTACCTGTAAAGCCCTTATACCCAGGGCCTGTAAATTAAATGCTATTAGTAGGCCTCCAGTGTAGCTTCTGCTACCCACAGAAATAGCCTTTCAAACCTGTCTCAGGTCTGCCACTACAAGGCCTTTGTGTGCAGTTTACTGCCACATTGGCTTCGCATTTAAAACTACTTGCCAGGCCTGGAACTCCCGCTTTTACTACAAATAGGTCACCCTTAAGGTAGGACCTATGTAGCCCTATGGGCACAGTGCTGTGGAGTTAAAAGGTAAGACATGTGCCTTCGTTGTGTGACATGTCCTGGTAGTGAAACACAGTCTATTTGGTTTCTCACTGCTGTGAGTGCTGCTCCTCTCATAGGTTTGCATATGTTTGCATAGGTTATTATGTGGTTACGTGGTAATTTCTGTACTACAAGGAGTAGCATGGGCATGTTTTGTATGGTCGGAATGGTAATGAGAAATCCTGCTTATTGTTGGATTTTTTATGACTATTGTAGAAATTACACTTTTAGAAAGTGGCCATTTCACTGGGCTTTTGACTCTTGTGCTTTGCAGCCTGACTCCAATCTAAATCTGGGGTATTGTGACAGCTGGGCTTTGTGCATACTTTCCAAACAGCCATCACACAGGGAGGGTGAAGGTGTAACAGGATTACATCTGCATACTGAATGGTCTTCCTGGGCTGGGGGATTGGGAGGCGGGCGCACTTCCATTTGTATAGGCTGTGTCCTGTCCTCACATAAAGGGCTTAACCCCTACTGATGCCTTGAGCCAGGGCTGGGGTTGAGAGGGGGTGCTGTGCACTTCTAAAGTTCCTTTGAAGTAACCCCTTAGATCAAAAGACATTTGGAGTATAAGTAAAGGGGTTGTACCCCATGTTTTTAGACACTCAGTGGACTTGGCACCAGATGGTGCTGGCAGGGACTATTATGCCGGAAGGAGCTGCCATTAGGACTGACCTGCTGTTGTGATGACCACTGGCCTGTCAGGTCACCAGAGGGACTGTTCCCCTATTGTTAGGACCCTAATGTGCTGGCCTGCTGTTGTCCCCTGTGCTGTGCCCTCTAGTTGTTCTCCAAGGGTATATCTCTCTCCATGTGGCTGCCATAATTTTTGTGCCAAGTGGATGTTGGCAAAGCATTCTACAGCTGGACTCCCTGAATGACAACCTGAAATGTACAGGGCCGATGTGATTGTTTAGCATGTGGCAAGTGCTTCAGGTCCCCCTGCTTTTCCCTTTCCTAGTTGGCTTGTGGTGGGTGCGGGGTCAGGACTCCCCCGAGCATGTGGAGAGGTCTCTGCCATCTACAATCCTAGGGACAATGCAGCAGTGCCACCCCTTGGGTGGGGCTGATGAAAAGGAGGAATCCCACAGCAGCCCCCAGAGAGATTCGATGAGCACAGATGAGCCGCACACTTTTAGCGCCCTCAGGGTACAAGTAGGCATCCACTTTGGAGGCCCTTCACTGCCACAACCCATCTCTATCAGGGCGAGCCCAAGTCGAGGAGCCACCTCCACTGTAGAGGCTGACCTGGAAGAGAAAGCCATAATCTTTAGGGCTGCTGTGACCACACATTTGCGGGCAGTGACCTAGGAGCCCTCTGCTCTTCCTGAAACAGGAGACTCCAGGAGATATCCCTAGAGGGGTATAAGGGAGAAAGGGGCCCCTCCGTTGTGTGCAGCTACACCCCATTGGAACACAGGTAGCACTTTGGTAGGCACTGGAGGGCTCAGGTCATGCGCCTTAGGTGGGATCGGCTTGCGAGGAAACCTTGGTGTTAGCAGCAGCCCGCGCAGATGCAGGCTGCTGCCTATTGTTCTGCCTGGTTATCTGTGCTAAGTGGGGGACCCAGAGAAGTCTCCCCATTGTGTGCCCTCCCCTACTCTTGGAGCAGGAAGGAATCCTCAACAGAGGGACCCTCCCTGGCTGAGCCTCTATGTACCGTAGATCAACATGTAGGTGGGCAGATGGCCCAAACACCGAGGTTAGAGAACCTTTAACACCAGGCATATAGTATGAGTGCAGGTGCACTGTATTCATGTACGGATTCCAGGTATGTGTGGTATAGTGTGATTCTCAGGCCATTTTTATTATTTGCTGCATGTCCATGTTCCAAGATTGATGTATGCTATGTTTGGTGCAGCCAGAAGCACAGAATACTAATAGAGGCCGAATGATATGCACAGTAATGTTTCTTTGGGATGTGTTCATGACATGTAAAATAGGAGAATATTTCTCTTTGTTTGCATTCATGATGACAATGGTTTGATAATTGCCTGGTTGGCAAAGTATTACTGATTTGTCATTCAGGTCTATGGTTTCTATGCAATACAGTTTATTTGTATATAACTTGTTGTGAAGTCTCTTTTGTTGTGTATTTGTTGCATCACTGGGTTGTGTGTGTTGTGCAAACATTGCCTCTGGGATAAGCCTGTCTGCACTGGCCAGAACTACCAAGGGGGGTGAGCAGGGTTTATATTAGGTATGCAGCTCCCTTGTCCTGACTAGAGTGGAGGTTTCTGGCTTAGGTGCCTACCCTAGCCAACCAGGAACCCCATTTCTAACAATGATCTCATAAAACACGTCATAAGTGATGTAATATGCGGGGTAATTAACAGTGCATGGTGAGGGCGTGAGCTGTATTTACCTTAGGGTGTGGGTTATATAACTATCTAAACACAAAAAGAGAGTCAGGGAGAGGAAGAGGATTGGGGTGGAAGTGGGTAGTAAAGGTGAAGTGGGAACAGAGGGTTGTGAGGTTCCACATCTTTTGTGCGAGTGACTCCTTTGGAGTTGTGAGTCTTTCGGTACCTCGGAACTGCAGTGATGCCCACGACACAGATAAGATGTGAAACCTTTTGGTTATTTCTGAATTTATTTGGGCTTCTGAGCCAGTCTTTGGGTTTTTTGGGTTGGTTAGATGGCTAGAAGTTGCTGGCCTGAGAATGTTTAACTATCTATGACCCCTTGATGTGTACTTTTACTCTCTGATAAATGTACTTGAGTCTTATATTTTATCATAAATTTTGGGTTTATTCAGTGTCCTGCCCGGACTCCATTATACCCCTTCCCCTGTGTTGTCCCTTACTAGCATAGAGCACCTAGGGCGTCCAATAAATGGACCTCTTTCGACCTGTATTACTCATAGGCTGTTTCCTGTTCTGTTTTGCCTTATTCTCCTCTCTAGTGTGTGACTATAAGGGGACACTACCCCTCCTTTTGACCTGGGGCCAGTAGCCATCCAGGATTAGGGTAAGGAATCCCTTGGACATGTATCACTCACTTTTACAGTGCATTACGTTTTGCTTGCTGTGTCACTTCTACGTGTGCTGTGCATTATTGTGGATCACAGATATGTTATAAGCGTTTTCCTTTTTTGTTTCCTTCAGGCCTCCTTAGGGTATCTCCCCACAGGTAGGCCATATACTTCTATATAATCTTCACTCCTCCTAGTGGAGTAGTCCTTCTCTTGTCTCAGTAATGCATGACAATTAGGGATCGTAGGCCCTGAAGAATGCCCCCAGACCTTCCTTGGCTCTTTGTAGTGGGCAGAAACATGTTGACCAGTAATTATTAGATAGTGACCCAGTGAGTCTTTGTTCTCATATTAGTGTCCCATCCTCTGTTCTTAACCTCACCAGCAGTCACCACGAATAAAGGTGTACTATTAAACAGGTGACTGACTAGGTGTTTTAATATTCTCCCTAGCGTAGCTGGATCCCATATACTTCCAGACAATGTGAATTTCCGCACTCCCTCCCGTTCTTTTAACAGTGAAGTTGAGTCCACCCAGGTGGCACTGTCCTACCTGGGTGGGGCTAGGTGGTCATATGGTGAAGCAAGACACTATATAGTGTGCGAGACCACCTAGTCCGTAAAGGAAGCTTTCCCTACCACACAATTCCCACAGCAATTTATATGGAACTCATAGTCTGAGATTAAGGAGCCCTGGGTAAATCCTTTCCCAGCGGCTCCATCTTATAAGTGAACCCCATACTCCTTGTGTTTATGGGTTATATAACTATAACTGGTGAATTTCAGTGGTTTTGTTTTGTTGTTTAAAATGATATATGTTAACTGATATTTTCACCTAACTATAATGTCCCTTTAGCCTTTGCTTTTATTCAGTGAATCTCCAAGCTTTGTTTTTAATGCAAAGTAAGATATTTAACATCTTTTTTCCGAAACATTATTGTGGAAGGGGCATGCAGCCCCTCCCCACAAGCCTTTAAGGCCCTGGGGACCCTGCACCCCAGGGCCTTTCGTTTTAGTTAAGGGAAGGGGCATGCAGCCCCGCACTCTGAGCCTACTCAGGCCCTGGGGACTCCATCCCCCTAAGCCTTTCCATTAAAATAAGGGGAGGCGGGTTGGATGCCCCCCTCCATGAGCCTTCTTGGGCCCCAGGGACTCCATCACCCATGGCCTTTTTATAAATTAGAGGGAGGGGGCGCACGGCCTGGCCTCCCCACCCAACCCTTCTTGGGCGCCAGGGACTCTATTTCCTGGGGCCTAACTTGTAAATTAAGGGAGGTGGTGCGCAGCCCCCCGCCCGAGCCTTTACAGCTCCTGGGACCCCATCCACTGGGGCCACAGGTAGGTCCCCTAGCGTCCAGATGGAGCACCCACAATCCCCTAGTTGGGGACTACAAGGGGGGCCTAGTGCCCACGGGACCCAGCCAGCTGTGGGAGCCAGCATTGCTCCAACCCAGAAGAAGCAACTCCCGCTAGGCAGGAATGATTTGTGTTATCATGTCTGCCAAAACGGGCAGAGAAAAAGATTGCTCCCTCCTGGCGGGTGCATTTTCAAAACTCCCGCCTCGTAAGATCAGAGTTTTTTTGTTTCCCTGCCTGTGCTCTTGTAGACATGGGAACTACTGTGTCCCAGAGGTAGGCTCCCTGGGACACAGTGTGTTAGCCAGCCTCAGGGGCTGCAGCACATGGGGCCTTAACAGGCTCAGGAAAGGGCTGTGTGGCCCCTCTCCCCTTTTGTGAAACTTTCAGCCCTGGGGGATGGGTTCCCAAGGGCCTATTATGGCTTGGGAAGGGGGGTTGCATTCCTCTTTCCTCTTATTTTACAGAACATCCCTTCATATGGGGACCTCCTCGAAGCTCAGGTAGGGAGCCCATGCGTCCTTCTCCCCAAAAATAGAAAGATTTGTGGCACCTCCAGACCACCACAGGGGTATGTGTGTATATATACATATATATATATATACTTTGTATTCACAAATGCTCATTTCGGGCTCAAATCGGCCCACAAGGTGTGGTGCGAAAACCAGCAGGAGCATGCCGGTTTTAAATCAATCCAAGAAAATAGCCACTAATACTCGCACACTCAGGACTTCAGAAAAAATGCAAGGCTTTAACCACAAAAAATCACACATCAGGCTGTGACTCCCTCCAACATGGCGGCCAACCAAAATGAGCCCTCTATTAATACCGCATTCACAAATGCTCGTTCCGGGCTCGAAACGGCCCGTGAGGGGTGGTAAGAAAACGGGAAGCTGCAAGCCGGTATTAAATCAATCCAAAAAAAAGCCACTAATACTCGCACACTCAGGACTTAAAAAAAAAGGCTAGGCTTTAATCACAAAAACCACACATCAGGCTGTGACTCCGTCCAACATGGTGGCAGGCCAAAATGAGCCCTCCATTAATACTGTATTCACAAATGCTCATTCCGGGCTCGAAACGGCCCTCAAGGGGTGGTGCGAAAACCGGCAGAAGCAAGCCGGTATTAAATCAATCTAAAAAAAAGCTGCTAATAGTCGCACACTCAGGACTTCAGAAAAAAAGCAAGGCTTTAACCACAAAAAATCACACATCAGGCTGTGACTCCCTCCAACATGGCGGGCAACCAAAATAATACAGCATTCACAAATGCTCGTTCCGGGCTCAAAACGGCCCGTGAGGGGTGGTAAGAAAATGGGAAGCTGCAAGCCGGTATTAAATCAATCCAAAAAAAAGCCTCTAATACTCGCACACTCAGGACTTTAAAAAAAAAGGCAAGGCTTTAATCACAAAAACCACACATCAGGCTGTGACTCCGTCCAACATGGTGGCAGGCCACAATGAGCCCTCCATTAATACTGTATTCACAAATGCTCATTCCGGGCTCGAAATGGCCCTCAAGGGGTGGTGCGAAAACCGGCAGGAGCAAGCCGGTATTAAATCAATCTAAAAAAAAGCTGCTAATAGTCGCACACTCAGGACTTCAGAAAAAAAAGCAAGGCTTTAATCACTAAAAAACACACATCAGGCTGTGACTCCGTCCAACATGAAGGCCGGCCAAAATGAGCCCTCCATTAATACCGTATTCACAAATGCTCTTTCTGGGCTCGAAACGGCCTGCGAGGGGTGGTGCGAAAACCGACCGGAGCAAGCCAGTATTAAATCAATCCAAAAAAAAGCCACTAATACTCGCACACTCAGGACTTCAGAAAAAAAGCAAGGCTTTAATCACAAAAAAACCACACATCGGGCTGTGACTCCGTCCAACATGGCGGCCAGCTAAAATGAGCCCTCCAATAATACAGTATTCACTAATGCTCGTTCCGGGCTATATATATGTTCACTGAAAAAAACAAAGAAAATACCATTGTAACATTTATAGTAAAATTATTGATGAGAAAACTGAGAAAACTATGCATGGTGGGGGCACGAGTTAAAGTAACCTCAGGGCACGAGTTATAGGGCCAGATGAATCAAGATTCCAGGTAGAGATTTCCAAATTGCGATTTTTAAGAAATTGCAATTTTAGAAATGCAAAACGCGATGTATCAAATTTGAAAATCGCAAATCGCGATTTCTTAAAATTCGCAAATGATATTTGCGAGATGCAAATACCGAGTCGCAAAAAAATTCGCGATTCGGTAACTGAAAATTGCAAATAGCGAAAACGGCAAACCGGAACAGCCTGATGACATCATAACCAGGAAGTGAGTCAGCCTATGCTGTTTCCAGATGCCACACTCATAGGAGCAGTGAGAGAGACAAAGCCCAGCACCAGGGAGTCAGCATTGTGAGGAAGCCAGGACCAAACTGCAAGATGGCCAATGCTGGCAATGGGAAGGAGAAGGGAGACAGGAAGAGGAAGCTGAAATTCAGTGAGAAAGAATTGGAGGTGCTCATTGAGGAGGTTGTTGGGAACCATGATAGACTCTTTGGCAAGACCTCACTCCAAGTACCTGAGAGTGAGAAGCAGAAACTCTGGTCTGACATCCATACAAAAATATGCGCAGTGGGTGTTGCGCAGCGCTCTGGGGAGGAGATATGCAAGCGATGGTATGACTTGTGGTCCCGTGGCGAGGAGATGGTGGCCAGCAGGATAAGGGAGGCAAGGAGCACCGGCGGCGGACCACCCACCCACACACCGTTCATCCCTATGGAACACCTGGTGGAGTCCACATTGCTGCCAGAAGCTGTCAGTGGTGTAACTGACATTGACACCTCAGGGACACCCAGCACCAGCAAAGGTGAGGCAAGTGATTATGTGCATCCCCACATGTGCATGTACACATGCCCCTTATGAAATAGAACATAGCTTGATGCACAATGAAAAGTAGTCCATGTCACATCTTACATACAAAACAACAGTGCCTTGTGGGAGTGGTAGTACACAACCCTAAGGTGAATACACAACATAAATATCAAGACAGTGGTCAGCCACATAGAGAAACACCACAAATGACTCAGGGTGACACAATTTAATTGTACATTTAAAGCAACACTGTGGAAATCTGTGTCAAATTATAGAACTGACATGCTGCACATTATCCTTGCAGATGACTCGGTCCCTGCTGCTGCAGGATCTGAAAAAGTGGGGGAAACAGAAACACAGCCACAGTCAGACTCAAATACAAGTGAGTCCTACAGTACTGTTCCAACTAGACGCAGGGCAAGGGTGTTACCACTGCCAGAATATAACCTGGACTCAGATGAGATGCCAGAACAAGAACCCACACCACCACCAGGGCCGAGTCCACAGGAAGACAGCAGTCCATCCACCAGGGCCAGCGTCAGTCAACTCCCCTCAGGAGGCGCCACGTTGCAGGCAGTCAGGGCACAGAAGAAGGAGTGGGCCCATCAATCTTTGGTGGCCTGGAAGCTTCCATGCTGAAGGTGCAGCGCCTGCAATGCAAACATTTCAAATCACTGCACAGACAGTTTGTGTCTCACAATCGCAATGTGGGGTTACAAAACAAGCCCTTGGAGACCCTGATTGAGGGACAGCAAAGAGTTGCTGAAAACACCAAGGAGTTGACACAGGCCATTGGGGAACTATGCACTGAGATACGGCAGGAGCGCATCAGCCAGCACAGGCGCCATCAACAATATTTGGCTAAGTTTGACAGCTTCTGTAGGTCAGTTAATCGGCTTGCAAGTTCCACACCCCAGATATCACGGCGTGCCGTTACCACACAGGTGGAGATGGCACATTGCAGTTGGGACATTGCACAGGGACTGGTGCAAATTACCAACGTAGTGGATGCCATGCAAAAAGCACGCAGGTGTTGGTGACAGTGAGGAGTCCTCTAGCCTCAGCAGCCTGACAGTCCCTGTGATTGATCCGAGCCATCGCAGTGCCAGGCACAGTACTGCAGGTGAACCTGCTACTAAAGGTGCTAGCGAGGGCACTGAGCACTCAAGTGGAGTGCATGGACGTAAGAAGTGATGTTGAGGGATACAGGGGACCACCTCAACATGTGGATTTAAGTCATGCTATGATGCTAATAGTGAGACACTGTGAATAGATCATGTCTGCCCATTGTGAAGAGCTATGTCCTACTGACACATTGTTTACCTGAAGTCAAGGTAATAAAGATGCTAACTACTGAAATACATATTATTGAAGTGGATTTGTCATTACTTACATCAAAAATGGTTGCGCGTGATGTCAGCAAGTCTTTGCCTGCCTTCTGCTGCACTGGTCCTGTCTGCTGGTAGAAGGGGTGGTAAGGGATCATTATCCTCATCTGAGTCTGGCTCTGTGAGTTCCACTGGTATGCCCCTGGTGGTTGCTATGTTGTGCAGGATAGCACATGTGGCCACAATTTTGCATGTTGTCTCAGGGCTGTACTGTAGAGCAATGCCACTCCTATGGATGAACCTGAAACGGCTCTTCAGCAGCCCAAAAGTGCACTCCACCACATTGCGGGTAGCCCTATGTGCAGCATTTTACCTCCCTTCTTCTGGGGTGGCAGGGCTCAGGTAGGGAGTTAGCATATAGGTGCGCACTGCATAGGCACTGTCTCCTGAATGCACAGAGAGTAAAATGAGTACATTTGCTATCTGACGTCATGCTTACATCAATGCATTATTGTGAACTATCAAATTACCTAGTAGATATCCTTCCCCAAACTCCACAGCTAGCAGTCTTGTGTGTATCCTGCTGTGGTGAAAGATGTAGGAGTCATGTGTGCTCCCTGGGTATCTGGCCATGAGATTGGTAATGATGTAGGAAGCATTGCATATCACCTGTATGTTCATAGAATGATGGTTTTTACAGTTGCGATACACATACTCGGTGGCCGATGGTGGACAGATTGCTACATGTGTCCCATCAATGGCACTTAGGGCATGTGGGAACTGTGCTATCTGGTAAAAATTAACTTTAGTTTGTTGTAATGCCTGTGGGGTGTTGGGGAATCTTATGTACAGTTGTATTCAGCATGGCATTGAGATATGCGTTGACAAATCTAGAGAGGGCACTCTGTGATACCCCTCCAGCTGCTGCTATGACCCCTTGATAGCTCCCTGAGGCTAATAGGTGCAGGGAGCATAATACCTGCACATGGGTGGGTATGCTATTGGTCCTGTGTGTTGTGCGCAGCAGCATAGGTTGTAGCTCAGCTATCAGGTCAAGTATCATGGCTGAGCTTAACCTATACTAATCATAAATTTCCTCCTCAGTCTGCTCAAAAAGGGTTATGCGCACTCTGAAAATGAGCTTGTCTCCTCCTCCTTCTCCTCAAACCTGCCAAGATCAACATTCTCCTTGCGATGACGTAGAGTGCAGCCATTGGTGAAGAGGGGCTCAGGCACTCTGGGCCTGTTTATATAGGTTGCACCTGGTTACCACCTGGTTTCAGTTTGTGGTAAATTGCATGTGCAAATGGCCATTCTGCAAATATTCGCTATTTGCGATTTTATGCTACATCGCATTGCGATTCTGTTTTTGCGTGTCACAATCCGCATCTCGCAAATAGCGGCACGATTTATGAGATCGCTATCTGCGAATCGCTAATTTGTATCGCAATTAGCAATTTGCAATAAGCGATTCGGTAAATCATATCGCTATTTGCGATACGCTGTTTGTGACACGCAAAATCGTGTCTAGTTCGCTAAAAATCACTATTTTTGCGATTTCTTATTTTCCCACTGTGAATGCCTTTCATACATCGTAAAAGGCACTTTTGCATTCGCAAACGGGCATTCGCACCGTTTGTGAATGCAAAAGGCTTGATACATCTGGCCCATAGTTACTTAAAATAACTCTAACTATAGCAGCTGAATTTCTATGGTTTTGTGCCTGTAAATTCAGAACCTAACTATAACATCCCTCTAACCTTTTTTTCAGTGAATTTCTATGTTTTTTCAAATGGAGTGCGGGGTTGGCCTGGCGGCTAAACCCCCATAGGCATCCAATCCCCCTGCCATGGATGGCCTTCAGCCATGTGCGACGGGGGTTGACTGCAGGCGGGGCCTGGCCTATGGCCAACCCCCCCACAGGCAATCAATCCCCATGCAAAGCACGGCCTTACAGGCACACTGGGGGGGCACGTTTAATTTCTATGAAATGAGCATCTGTGCCAGAATGCATCATGACCAATGTTCCCTCTAATTTTTTTCCACTGTGTGCAGCAGAGTGCGGTCTCTGTGCGCTGCAGCCAAGGATACGTGCGCCAAGAAATTGACCATTCACGCGCGTGCAGCGCATAACTAGCCAAGATCTTTGGCATTAGCCTCTCCATACCACTAAAGCAAAAAAGGGATATTATTGCTCCGTGTAATAGGGCATTGTTGGACTTTTGCTTTTGCAGGGTCATCCCCAGACTTTTTTGCCTCCTGCCTCCTATATTTTTCTGACATGTTGCTGTTGGCTTTTCAACTCTGAGCACTTTACCACTGCTAACCAGTGCTAAAGTGCATATGCTCTCCTGTTTAAATTGTATGTAAGTGGTTTATCCATGATTGGCATATTTGATTTACCAGTAAGTCTCTAGTAAGGGGCACTAGAGGTGCCAGGGCCTGTAAATCAAATGCTACTAGTGGGTCTGCAGCACTGGTTGTGCCACCCACATAAGTAGCTCTGTAATCATGTCTCAGACCTGCCACTGCAGTGTCTGTGTGTGTATTTTTACACTGTAAAGTCGACTTGGCAAGTGTACCCACTTGCCAGGCCTAAACCTTCCCTTTCCTTACATGTAAGGCACCCCTAAGGTATGCCCTAGGTAGCCCCAAGGGCAGGGTGCAGTGTATGGATAAGGTAGGACATATAGTAATGTGGTTTATATGTCCTGACAGTGAAATACTGCCAATTTCGTTTTCACTGTTGCAAGGTCTGTCTCTCTCTCATAGGATAATATGGGGGCTACCTTTAAATATGATTAAAGTGTAGATTCCCCTAGAGAAGAGATGGACATGTGGAGTTTGGGATCCCTGAACTCACAATTTAAAAATACATCTTTTAGTAAAGTTGATTTTAAGATTGTGAGTTTGGAAATGCCACTTTTAGAAAGTGAGCATTTTCTTGCTTAAACCATTCTGTGACTCTGCCTTGTTTGTGGATTCCCTGTCTGGGTCAGTTTGACAGTTGGGTTGTTTTTCACCCCACACCAGACAGTGACACAAAGGGAGCTGGGGTGTGATCTGCATTTCCTGATTAGCCATCTCTGCTAGGAGGGAGGGGTGGAGTGGTCACTCTCATCTGAAAGGACTGTGCCTGCCTCTGACAATGCTGTCTCCAGCCCCCTGGTGTGTGTCTGAGGCCTTGCCTGGGCAAGGCAGGATTTCACAAGGAGGTGTGAGTCCCCTTTGAAGGAAGGTGACTTCAAAGACTAAAATGGGTATAAGAAGGGCACCCAAACTTACAAACTTTAGAAACACTTCTGGAATCAAGAGGAACCTCTGCCTGGAGAAGAGCTGATCGCTGAGGAACAAGTGCTGCCCTGCCTGTGACTGTGCTTTGTGGAGCTTTCCTGCAGTGCTGCTTCTGCCTGAGTAAGAGGGCAAAGACTGGACTTTGTGTGCCTTCCATCTTGAAGAAGAAATCTCCAAGGGCTTGATGTAGAGCTTGCCTCCTGTTGTTGAAGTCTCAGGGATAGCAAAGACTTCTTCCTGCCAGCACCTGGAGTCTCTGGAGAGACCCCTACTCTGCTCTGTGGTGCCCTTCCAGTTCCTGGGACCCTGAAAGGAGAGGCTGGCAGCCTAAGGACAAAAATACACGCACCGAGCACCGTGCGGAGAAAAGATCGACGCGAATCCGATCGCGGCTGAGAAAACGACGCGACGCCGGCTCCGCAGCTGAGAAACGACGCCGCTGGAAACGCGACCGGAGAATCGACGCCCGGAGCAGGAGAAACGACGCGCAGCATCGCTGACGAAGGCTGAGAGATCGCAACCAGCGCCGCGGGACTTCGGACCGTCGCGTGGCTGGCTTTTTCGACGCGCCTCGCCGAGCCGAGCTGTTTTCGACGCATATACCCGTGCCGGGTTATTTTCGACGCACACCGCCCGTGCGGGGTTATTTTTGACGCAAACCAGGTACATTTACACGCTAGCAGCGCTAGTGTGTTGTTACAACTACCTAAAGACTCTTTTTATTTTAAACCTTTTAAAAATCATAACTTGACTTGTGTATGTTGGATTTTTGTCGTTTTGGTCTTGTTTTGTCTAGATAAATATTTCCTATTTTTCTAAACTGGTGTTGTGTCATTTTGTAGTGTTGTCATTAAGTTACTGTGTGTGTTGGTACAAATACTTTACGCCCAGCACTCTGAGGTTAAGCCTACTGCTCTGCCAAGCTACCAAGGGGGTAAGCAGGGGTTAGCTGAGGGTGATTCTCTTTTATCCTAACTAGAGTGAGGGTCCTTGCTTGAACAGGGGGTAACCTGACTGTCAACCAAAGACCCCATTTCTAACATTGGTGGCAGCGGTGGGATTTGGACTTGTATTTGTACTTGACATACAGTAATTAAGTGTACACTACTGTTTTGATCTCAGACCACTACGTGACCACATACTACTTGTCTTGTGATTCTGCTTTTTGTTCTCTGATGTCCTCCTGGAAGTATTGATGATATTTTTGGACTTTGTTTTTTTGGTTGTGAAGCCTTTGCAGAAATGGAAGTCAATTTCTGGCACCTATCTATGTATAAAAAGTGGCAGCTTAAAGCATTCTGCATGGAAAGGGGACTGGCTGTGAACAAGGAATCCAGAAGGGAGGATCTTGAGTCAGCCCTGTTTCAGGATGAATTGAAACGTTGTCAGGCAACACCACCAAATGAGTCTGAGGAGGATAACTACTCTGAGGAGGAGGATTACTCCAAAGAGGAGGGCAGTGGCCCTGAGGTGGGAACAGAAAGAGATGATAGGCTCCTAGCTCGAATCCGGAGTCTGGAAGAGTTTAAGAGGGCCGAGGAGAAGAGAGCCTTAGCCCTGGCAGAAAGGAGGAGGGACTTAGAGATTAAAAAAATGATTTATGCTTACGAGCTTAAATTGAAAGAGCTGGAAGTCATGAGGGCTGAGTCCAGCTGGAATGGTGGCAGCAACAATTGTATATCCAGTGATGCTGAAGAAGTGCACATGCCCAGAGATGTGGTGCCCTACTTGAAGGAGGCAGTTAACACACACCAGGAGGTTCAGGGGTATGAGGTAGCTCCAGTGATGCACAGGGTCTCTGAGGTAGATTGGGGAACTGGCATGGGGAGTCATATTCCTACTGGTGGGGGGGGACACTCTACTGACTCTAGGTGAGAGTGACAGGGAGAGGGGTTCCCCCCAAGTAGAAGTCCTGGTTATGGAGTGTGAAGACATCCCAGAAGAGTGTGGGTTGAGTGTCAGGGACAGTCAGGTACTGTCTCACCAGTCTCAGGAGGGTGATGTGGGGTGCTTTTTCAAAGCAGAGTCACTGGATGGTTGGGTGAAGGGTACTTTGGTTAATTCATGTGAGGGGCTGAGTGATGTAATTGCTGGAGAGCATATGTCTAGTCCTTATTTTCCAGAGCTATGCCAACACCAGGTGGAGTGTGAGTTCTCTGACCCCAGGGAGCTTACAATGGAGGCAGACTTCTGGGTGAGTACCAGAGAGTCTGAAGAGGCATTTGGGGGTGCTCCTGAGAGGAGTGGTCTAGGTAGTTCCCAACCAGGTGAGGTAGGGAAGGATTGTAGTGTCCCAGGTAGGTCCCAGTGTAGTGGGATGGGTGAGGGACCCCATGTCCACTCTCAGAGGAGAGGGAATGGGGATGGGTTGAGGCCCAAGGTGCCCGAGATCCGGTCCCAGGTCCTGGAGGGTTCCCTGCGGGAACACCAGGAGGGGAGCCTAGCCTGTACCATAGGGCCATCTGTTGAGGGAGACCCCACAGTGTCAGGAGAACTTGGGGGGGCGGCTGTAGCCAGCGTCCCACCAGTTCTGGTGTCTGGCAGTACCACTCCTAGTGAGGGGGTGCAGAAGTCCAGACAGAGGGTTGAGAGGGGGTTGCGGACCCCAGTGGAGAACCTGGAGGGTCAGGGGTCAGCTCTGAGAGCAGAGCCCCCCATGAATGACCTTGGTGAGACCATTTCTGGGTTGGGGGGAATCCAGACTCTGTCAGATGGGCAGAGGTCAGGAGACCTGCGCCAGCCAGACTCTTGTGTGGCCCTTCGGGACAGTGTGTCCCTTGAGGGGGGTAGGTGTGCCCCCCAGGAAGTCCTGGTGCGCCAGGCAATGATTCAACCGCAGGGTGGTGACTCTGGGTTGAATGATCAGGTTCAGGGGGTAAACTCTGACCTGATGGGGGGTAAGTGGGCTCCCAAGGAAGTCCTGGTGTGCCAGGCAGTGGTTCAACCGCAGGGTGGTGACCCTGGGTTGGATGACCAGGTTCAGAGGGTAAACTCTGACCTGGTAGGGGGTAGGTATGCCCCCCAAGAAGTCCTGGTTTGCCAGGCAGTGATCCAGTCTGTGGGTACAGGCCCTGGATTGGGAGGCCAGGTTAAGGGTGTCCCCCCTGACCTGGAGGAAGGGGCTACTGCTAACAGTGCCCCTACCATGTTGTCTTCTGGGGGGGCCGCTTCTAGTTGGGTGGTTCAGGACCCCAGAAGAGAGGGCAGGGGGAGGGAAGCCTCACCCCTGGCCCTGGTCCAACCTGAAGGTACAGACCCCAGGTTGGAGGATCAGTTGCAGGTTAACATCCCTGCACTGATGGAAGAATTGTGCAGGACTGCTTCTACAAGCACCCTGACAGTTTTTGACTCTGGGGGTGCCGCTTCTGCAGGGAGGGTACAGAGCCCCAGAGGGGAGGACCAGGGTCAGGTTGTCATCCCTGACCTGGTGGAAGAGAGAGTGGTCAAAGGGTGCCAGGCACCTGGGGCTACCACCCCCCACTCTCCACAGTCACAGTGGTTAGAGAGGCCTGAGGTCGGGCTCTCATCCCTGACAGTTGTCTGGGGCCACTGTGGCTTGCTGTCCTGGTGGACAGAGTTGCCCCTGGGGGGGGAAGGACGAGAGTCACACCCCAGGGGTGGAGTGGGCAACACCATTGTGTTGGCCCTGGTGGTACTATCTGCCCATTGCAATACATCTGTGAGCAAAGTAAAGTTAGGTGTTGCACAGATGGTGTCTGTAGATGTGGAGAAGGGTTCCCCATGGGTTAGCTTAGTGGGCCCTGAGAGTATGGACAGAGGGATCCAACTGGAGTCAGGAAGGCGTAGAACTGGAGCATGCCCCTGCTGTTGTGGGCCTGGGTCCCTGTTCTATCGCCCCAATCAGGGAAGTACATCAAGGTATTGATTGTTCTCCCCTGGCTTTAGGCTGGTAGGGGGTCGTGTTGGACTTTTGCTTTTGCAGGGTCATCCCCAGACTTTTTCTCCTGCAGACAGGAGGTCAGGAAGAGGCTCACCCTGGTTGCACACCCCAAGGACATGACTTGTTAAGTGCCACCTAGACCCCAGTTAGAGAAAACAGAGGAACATTGCCCGCGGCCTTTAAACGCTGTTTTCATTGACTTCAATCCAGATTCAAATATGAGCATTTTCTGCAATAGGAGAGCACGACTATCGCTCTAAAAGTCTTATTTGATCTGAGAAAGTGATAATGCACATAAACAACTATGAAGTATGACAATGATGGAAAGGTTGATAACAGCACATTTCCTACTGTTCTGAAGCATTTCCTAGCTCATTAACCATTAATTTTCAACATAAATATCACTTGCTCGCTTGTATGCTAAAGTACGCCAAATGATGTTTAAAACACTCCCCGCAGCATTTAAACGCTGTTTTCATTCACTTCAATCCAGATTCAAATATGAGCATTATCTGCCTTAGGGGAGCACGACTATCGCTCGAAAAGGCTTATTTGAGCTGAGAAAGTGATAATGCATATAAACAACTATGAAGTATGACAATGATGGAAAAGTTGATAACAGCACATTTCCTACTGTTCTGAAGCATTTCCTAGCTCATTAACCATTAATTTTCAACATAAATATAACTTGCTCGCTTGTATGCTAAAGTACGCCAAATGATGTCTAAAACACTCCACGCGGCATTTAAACGCCGTTTTCATTCACTTCAATCCAGATTCAAATATGAGCCTTATCTTCCTTAGGGGAGCACGTATATCGCTCTAAAAGGCTTATTTATTAACATGCGCGCTTGCCAAAGGGGCCTGCGCGATGGGGGAAGAAAAGGTGCGTGCTCTCGCGCGCGCGCCTTACAGGGAACATTGATCAAGACCTGCTTATTTATCCAAGAAGAAGCTGCAGTTTTGCGCAAAATGTCTACCTAAATGGGGTACTTTCTACTGGCTAATTAGTAAGTGCTACCTCATTGGATAAATGTATAGTGCATATTCCACCCTACAGCTGACTAAGGGTCCCCAAGGTAAAGACTCCAGTGACCTTACGTGTCTGCAATTTTGGCAACATGATAGTTCTTTCGAGTTTCTTCACACAGAAATCTGCAGTAACATCAATCCTCATCTAGAGAAAAGGACCTGACTACAAAGAGCTGAATCTCCTCTAAACAAGGGTACTTCCTCTTACTTATATGTAGTAAGTGTTTCTTTGTTTGGTGGAGATGTGCTCAAACGCATCTCCAAAATTGACAGGAAATGCGTTCTGGGGACTTTTCAGAAAGCTGTCCATCATCCTGGAAAAATGAGGGAAGACTTTGCATACCAGTAATGTATATGTGGCAGGGCCAAACGGGCGGGGCTTCTAGGTCGTACATACTTGTAGTGATCAAAAGTGAGAATTCTGAACTCTGGTCTCAACAGCAGATAACAAGAAAGAACCCATTCCTCCTTTAGTACTGGGACCAAGGGGGAGCCTCAAGGCCCCCGGTTTCCCTGCAAGCATTGCTCCCATACTAATAATGCTGCTCCCTGCATGCGGGAGGAATCCTTTCATCTGATTTCCTGCTCTCTTGACATCAGGCAGGAAAACACGTGAAAAGTCCACTCCCAGCACTGAGAGCAGTTTTCCTGCTGCTTCCGCTGGAAGCAGACTTACAGTTTGCTGTTGCTTGGCCGGGTCTGTCAAAACTCCCACCAAGTGAAACGGTATCTCCCAAGGGTGGGCACCTCGGGAGATAGTGAGCCAGCCCTGGGGGTGGTGATCCCCAGGGCCATTAGTGGCTTCAGGAGAAGGACCACACTGCCCCCCTCCTTTTGTTTGCACAGGGCCAACCCTGGAGAGGTGGTGGTCCCCAGGGCTGTCAATGGCCCAGGAGGAGGAGCCTCATGGCCCATCCTCCCTCATGGTATAGTAGCCATTGCCCAGGGAGGTGGCAGCCCCGAGGCAAAATATGGTCTGGAGGGAGAGCCTGCATGGCACCCTCCCCCTTTTTGGTATATATGTAGGCCAAGAGAGGTGGTGGGTCCTGGTGCCATCAAGGTGCAAAGAGGGGGGTCTGCGCAGCCTCTCCTCCTATTTAATTAGCAATCATCAGGGAGGTGGTGGCCCAGAGTGCTCTTTCAAGTCAAAGTAGGGGGATCCGAGCAGCTCCCCTCCTAGATATAATTTAGGCCCGGGGAAGGTGGTGACCTCGGGGCACTCTCCATTTCAATTATAAATGTGCATGCCCTCCGGACCTGGCCCACCTGAGGGTGGGATAATGTGCTTGTTTTTTAAAAAACATTCGCCAGATTTGTGGGTCTACTGTGGTTTTCTGTGATTTTTTTTTGTAATGCTTTTTTGCCCTGTCAGAGTCCCTAGGGGACTTGAACACCAGGACTTGGGGGTCTGGGTATTTCTACCCTGCCCTCTTTTTAAAAAAACTAAATTTTGGGACTCGGGTAAGTTCGAGTCCCAAAATGTCTGTCAACACTTCCTTGTTGAAGTGTTGGCAGCCAATCAGATCTCAGCATGAGATTTCTCGGATCTGCAAAGGCTCTGCATCCCTAGATATACAATTATGTTGTTTTCTTTAAGGACTCTAAAGCTACTAAATGGATTTACACTTAATAACAAAAGGGGCTCTTTCTCGACCAAGGGCTACCTTTCTGCCAAACTTGGTGTAATTCTGTCCAGCAGTTCAGGCTGTAGTCATGTTCAAAATCCCCATGGGAAATTGCATGGGGAAAAGGTGTTTTGGGACCCCCCTTTTTCTTGGCCCCTACTTGACAAATCACCTCAAAGCTTTTAACACAGTAGCTGAACTGACTGTTTTACTAATGTGAAGATTTGTCAAATGGCGCCACAGTTATTGGCAAAACAAACAACACTTTTCCTGTGAAAGCTAGGGCCCATATTTATACTTTTTGACGCAAAACTGCGCTAACGCAGTTTTGCGTCAAAAAATTTTGCGCCGTCTAACGCCATTTGGATGCGCCGTGCGGGCGTCAAATTTATACTTTGACGTACGGCGGCGCAACCAACAGGTGGGCGTCAGGATATTGTGACGCACACAGCGGCGTCAAGTCGTAAGGAAAAAACACGTAAAGGCGACGCACATCACCGTGGCCCGATTTACGACAGCGCAATCGTGAAAGCGCTGGTTTTTCTCACGCAATTGCGTCAAATTCTAGCGCGAAAACTGCAGTGTTACCAGAGAGCCAACATGGGTCCCAGTGGACACAACAGAGCCCAGGATGATGACAGCAGACCAGGAACCAGCCAAGAGGTCCCACAAACAAACCAGGATAACCAAAAAAAGAAAAGAAAGTGTCGCTTCAGTGAAGAGGAGCAGGAAATCCTGGTGAGAGAGGTGACGGAACACCAGCACCAACTTTTCATTACATCCAAATTGCCACTCAGTAGGAGAGAGGCCATATGGAAGCAAATAGTGGACAAGATCAACAGTGTGGCTGAAGAACGCCGCACAGTCACTGAGTGTAAGAAACGCTGGCATGACTGTAAACGCAGGACCAAAGAGAAAATGGCCAGGAACAGGAAGGCAGCAATGCAGACTGGAGGTGGGAGTCCAGCACAACAGGAGGCCCTGGACCACATGGAGGAGATGGTTGCAGCCGCCATCCCAGAGGAGATCGTCACAGGGATTCAAGGGCAGGACAGTGCAGACTACCAAGACACAATGCACATGCAGGGTAAGTCGCATGGGGAATTATAATGCACTAATGTTAACTGCAACCAGGGGGGGAATACCTACTACACAATGCATGTAAGTCAGCATATACATAGAGTGGCATGGGTAAAGGAGCACAGTAGGGGGGCATGCCTAGCACACACTGAAGCTGGGGCACCACCAAACACAGCAACAAGTACAGCCCCATGGGGACATCCTGTAAGTACAACAATAGAGCCAAGGGAAAGCAGCGACAGGTAGGAAGGCCACTACAGCAAACTCACATCCAGGCACTTGTTTTGTAAAATCTATCCTACAGCAACTAGGTCCCTATCAGTAACCCAGTAGGCAAAGCAACAACTGCAATGTAACTGCCACAACACCTTACAATAACGCCTCTCATCTCTGTGCAGCTACAGTACCAAATGGCAGCAACCTCCCCATGGAATATACATACACAAATTAGGGGGTGACATTGACATCCGCAACAAGTCAGTGTAAAAATACAAACGCACCAGTACACTCAAATGCCCAATGTCCATACCTGACACATACATAAGCCAAAGTAAACAGCAATAGGACCCACACAGCACCAACCACACACACATGCTGCATACGTCAGGGTCCCTCACATGCCTGGATAACAAGGCTACATCACTAATGTCATACTGCTCAGACAACACCTGAGGAGGAGACATAGGCAACTGGTCACTCAAACACACCTGCAAAGTCTGACAAACAAATCGGACCTTCATACGATAAACAGGCTTATACAATCAAACACACATGACCCACCTTCATCTTCAAACATCAACAATGTTTACATCCACACCACATCCAAACATGAACATGCATAGGAAATGGCACGGAACATGTACACTGCATGCAATGTGAATCAAAAGTGAATGGGGCAGGTCCTGAGAGGCAAGTGTGTTGGCAGGGCACTCACAACACCCACAGTCAGTCAATGTGTATTCTGGCAAGTGTAATGTATACTTTGCGCATTAGCCTCAGGCTGTAGGCCTTTCTGCACCTTACCCTGAATGTACTCTTACGCATATGCTCACATCTAAGAGCCTCTGATCACTTTGCACTACATGCTTCTCATTGGCCTTCCTATCAGGAAATATACCAAATAGCCAGTCCTAGGGTGTTGTTAATAAGTCCAATCACACTGTTTTGCCTACATCTGCACTGGAGTGTGCCAGAACAGATACACTCTGTGCCCCAGTCAAGGATACAGTCTGGTACTTTGCGGATAGATGGGGTAGGGGTTCTGATTTGGCATTCCTGCGTAGGGAAACTATCTCATCACCATGACTTATGACTTATAAAATCACTTCCTTGTCCCAAGACACACAAGAGGGAGTCTCCAAACAGAGAAACACCAGACGCTGCCTGCCTTGCTGCAGATGCAAAAACAGATCACAGGCCATTGCTCAGATATGACGGATGAAGTCTCCCCAGTGATTCAGACAGGCAGGCTAGAAGCTTAACATGCTGTGCTATAAATAGAACAAGCAGAGGGAGAGTACAAACTGTTAGGCACCATGATAGCTTTCGACCAATGTCTTACTCTCCTGCTGACTATTTCAAGTCTACCATGTTGAAGTATTTGGGTTATTGTGGCTCACACCTAAATATAGACAAGTCAGTTGTTCAAAGAGATCATCATATGAAACAAATACTGTCTTTGACTTTTGTGTATGAGTTCATACTGGAAAAGAGTGAAGATGTTGGGATCTGAGTGACCACAACTTCCCTGAAAAGTTCCAAAGATGTCATGCGCTCGGATGTATAATCATTCCTTTGCTGTGGGAGACATGAGCCAATGCTAGTTAGCTAGAGCAAAATGAAAGAATCAGGGTGACAGAGTCAATTAAAAGTGGGTCAGACTCAGTCCATCACACCATTAGCTATCCTGCTGCCTCGTAAGCAAGTCAGCTCAGGTCGGATAATGAGAACACACCCTCGAAAATGTCTCTACATAAGAATAGTTAATCACGGAGGGACTAGTAGGACACAAAGATGCCTATTCACAAAATGTTACAAAGCAACACCTAGCGGCAATTAGGCAGACAAGTCTGGTAGCTCCACATCACACATGTGACACACAGGTGGGCCATAGGCCTACAACAATGCCCATATGAAGGACAGCAGATACCCAGAAAAAAACAGACACCAAAGATAAGGCATCCAAACGCCTGTAACTGTTTGCAAACTTGTTACAACACAGACACACTAATTGTACCCTGTTTCATTGCAGAGGAACATGGATCTCCTGCCGATATGCCTGACCCTGATTTCCCTGATGACATCGATGACGACCCCATCAACCTCTCCCCACAAACCCTCAACATGGTCTTAGGAAGCCTCCAAACCCCACCTTCAGTCCCAAGGAGGAGCCCAGAAGAAGCAGCCACCCCAGTAGACCCACCTGCCACCCCAAATGTAATACCTGCCAGCTCCAACACAGCTGAGGACTCCGACGACACTGGAACCAGCTTTGAAAGAACCGTCGTTGGGGTCCAGCGGGAGCTGGCCAAGGAGGTGCGGGTGGGGATGCAAACTATGGCAGCCAGCCTTGAGAGGGTGCGTTCGTGCATGATCCCTCCTGCTGATCAGACAGCTGTGATGCAAGCACTAACATCGCACATGCAGGAACTTGTAGAAACACAAAAGCAAATCGCCACAGCTGTCATCCAGTTGACGGAACAACTAAGAATGCAAGCCAGTCAACGGGTGCACGAATGCAACATGGAACCCCTCAGGGCTGACCTGGCTGCCTACCATCGGGATGTGGCTGCCATTCTGAGAAACCAGCAGGCCCTCCTTGCTGCAGTATTGCCCTTCCTAAGTCCACAGGGACTAGCCCCCGGGATGTCTGCCTCCATGTCTTCTAACACTGAGGTGTGTGTTGCCCCTTCACAACCAACAACAACAAGGACAGAGGAGGCAACACACACATCAGAAGAAGAAGACGTGGAACAGATAACCTTCACACGGAGGAGTACCCGGAAGCCCTAGTCCCTGCACCATGGCCTACTCTGACCAAGGTCCTGCGTTTAGTCAAAGCCCAGTTTCTGAACACCTACACTCAATGACTGTTTGGCAATCCACTGTTTGACTTGTCCACATTGCCAGTGAATGTCTCTCTCCTACAATTTGGTAATCCTGTCCCTCTGCACTGACACCTTCTATAGGCTCACCAAGAAATGATGCCCCAGAACGGACTCAGCCAAAATGTTGAATGGACAATTTGCACTACAACACCTGTAAATAAATCGCACTTGCTCACCTATTGTGTCTCTGTGTCATTTCACACTTCAACTGTGCAGTACCTAACTCCAAAGTGGCTGTGTGGCAACCCTGTTGAATCTCTATACTACTGTCCTGATGTCATATATTCAGATCCATCTGTGCATTGGCCAGGATTGCATCATAGCCCTACCATACTGAGGGAAATAACTGAGGAAGGAACTAAGCACACACAATCATGCTGTGTTGGTCAGAATGATGCACCATCTATCGCTATTCCAGAGAGCAAATGGTGGCTGGGAAATGTAGGCTCCATGCAAGACTTAAATAAGAATGGATGCCGCTTAATGTAATGAATCGGGTACAAATCACACTGCATTAACTTCCCTTACAGAGTAGGCTTCCATGAAGGAAATTCATGCTGCTTCAGTACACACATGATGTAGCTCAGCAATGAAAGCAGCAATACATGAGTGTGAACAACTCCTCATCTACAAAGATCTCCCTGAGCTTCACACTGCTGTCCGACCTAACAATTAACCCACATTGACATGTAATGAAGCACTCTTTGTGAAGTTGGACACATATCATAACAAAAGCTTGGTGTACAATGCACACTACCAATGGGGAGTCTCCCAATTTGAGGATACTTAACAAGTGAGCACACGGGTAGAAGGGATGTTAAACATCCATTCCCAGGGGATGCTGAGCATAGGACACAAATGTCACACTAAATCATTCTGCAACATGGATGTCAAGGCCATGATAAAGTAGCACCTAACGCATCAAGTAAAGGGTTAACAAAATATTTATTTATATCTAGTACTACAAGAGGCAACTAAGGGAAAGGTACACCTACACTAATCTAACCTGACTACTAATAACCCACAACTGTCCCTATCTAACCTAAGCTAAACTTACTCTACACATGTAACGAAACGATCTAAACATCAACCCCCCACCCACCATTATGAGACAGGACACATGCAGGACAAAACATACTAACCTACACACATACTACACTATCCTAAACAAGCAGATATATATTTTTTTTTTTATTTTTTTTAATTTTTTTTTTTTTTTTTTGTTTTATTAAACATGAATCCCAACATTGCCCCCCACCCACCCACCCACACACAAATATTTGAGAAAAATTACAAGGACCCCCCACCCTCTTCCCTAACACTAACTAAGCTACATACCTATCCTAATCCTAATACTAATCCCCAAAGCCCAACTAACAGGAGAAAAAAAGGAAAGAGGTGAGAGGGGAGGGATAAAAGTTTAAGAGGGCAAACGAACTAGACGTTTGCACTCCTTAGTGTGCGCCTGATGTCGCGGACCCGGGTCTTTACATAGTTCATGTCATCAGTCAGGTTGTCCACCTTCCTCAAAAGTTTGTCCACTTTCTGGGACAATGCCTGGAAGGCTGCAGGGTCCACGGGAGGGTCTGTGGGGAGGGTTTGTGTGCCAGCAGAGGTCGAGCTAGTGGCAGCTGTTGGTGGGACATGTGACTGTCCTGCTGCCAGCACACGGCTGGGTCCAGGTTGTGCTGCATGCGGCGGGTCCATGGCAGCCGAAGTAGATGGGACCACTGGGCCAGACCTGGTGGCTGTGTCGTTGGTGGCTGTAGGTGGCACACTTGTTGGAGGCTGTGGTGTGGCCCACCACGCCCCGGAGGCCCTTTCGGAGTGATACCTGCGGCCCATCCGCCGATACCCAGACTGCACCTGCAGGATGTGCCTGTAACGGATGGCACGCCGCTCAAAATGGATGCGATCGGCCGCCCTCATGTTAGCAGCTGTGAAGAGAAAAGGCAGATATTTACCTTTGGCTTTGCATTGGGTGGGATAGCACAATGGGTTATTTGTACATTACTAGAAATGTATAGGTTGCAGCAATTGTCACAACATAGTTCACAGAAGGGCTCAGAGGAAGTACATGTGAAGCATGCATACATAAGGGCATATCACACCTAGAATATCCAGGTCTCTACATGATGGATGACATCACCCTACACTACTCATCCTAATCATCCCTACGGTTTTGTACATCATGGCTGCACCTCTTCCGCATACTTACTTCACTACATATGTCACTATATGTGATAACTATCACACTCCTCACTCTAAGCCATCTGGAATTGGTTGTGTGCTAAGATTGAACCAATGGGCTATAACCCAATGTCTACACTAGGGACCAGATGTAGGAAGATGGGAAATGGGACGAACAATCTGCAATGCAGAATGGGGTATCTGACACCGTCTGTGAGTTGCTATGGGGTTGCTAAGAGCCACCTCATTTACATCAATGATGTGGGTTGCAAGTTGCTCCACCTTTGCAACTATGGGCACTCACGGGGATGGAGGCCTGCTGGGAACAGCAGACCTCCATGTCCGTGACCGCTTGGAAATAACGCAGAACATGTTCCCCAAGTGTAGGCCGTTTACCTCAACGGGAAATGAGCAGCACTTAGAAATAAATTACGACAATTTCAATATTGAATAATTTAAGGCACTTAGGCCCGTATTTATATTTGTTGTTGCGCCGCATTTGCGTCACTTGTTGACGCAAAAGCCGCGCAAACTTGCAAATTCCAATTGTAATTTGTAAGTTTGCGCCGTTTTGGCGTCAAAAAGCTGCGCAAATGTGGTGCAAAAAAATTATAAATACGGGCCGCAGTGGTCCCAAGGACCACTGCCTGTTTTGTACAGGATTATTTTGGTACACTCGGAAAGGTGATGGGTTACAATGGGGACCCCTTACAGCTAGCAAGTGGGTTACCATCCACTTAAAGTGGATGATAACTGCGACTCACTTAGCAACCACAAACTCCATTGCAAATGGACTTGCATACCACTGTCAGTTGCAAATAGGACTGGAAAAAGCCTTCATATTTAGGATTAGGAATAAAATCTCCCATATATTTTCATGATCACCTAATACATTTCGGATTAGTAAACTGATGTTTGCAACTCACACACAATAATTATGAGTTTATCAACTTGTACACAGTTTGGCACATCTGGCCCTAGGTTCTGACTCACGACACAAAAGGTGTCAAGTAAGTGTGAGATACTGGTTGCTACAGTCCAAGGTAGCCTGTTTCACATTAACATCCCAGTCGTTGAGGGTGGTGTGGGAAGAACAACCACCAATCCCATGTGAAATGCACACCCAGGAGTGTATTGAACGTTCACCAAGTATGTGCCTTCACACACAAGACCTATGAATGGCTAGCAACACGTTGGACTTAGGCAAACATTGTGACATCCATGGACCACACATGTCACAATGATATGACTTTTGCAAACATGACATACTATCAGTGAGGCATGTTTTACTACACACACAGAGGAGGTGGAACACCCATTCTCATGATTCAACAGAACACATAGGCCATTGCACTCAAGTCACACACACTCCTAGTTCAGCTTGTGTAAGTACATGCCCCCGGAAGATCCAACCTACAGTGTGCACAGTCCATCCTCAACTAGGAAGATGCACTTTTCATCACAGCCATGTGCCTAAGCTATATGGGAGAATGTCAGTCTGATATGCAGACTCAGTTCATGTCAAGTCCCCGACCAAGTCTTACTTTGACCAGTGTATTCTAAGTAACTCATCCCATTCCCCATTGCGGCCCAACTGTAATGTCCTACAGCCCCTCAATCTCAGAGATGGCTAGGTGTTGCTTAACAGAAAGATAAGTCCAATTTGATATCACACTAACACGACAATGGCAATGAACGGCCAGCGCATCACATCATGATTTCTCTTGAACACACAGTAGTCCATTTTGCGTCATTGGCAAATAAATATATCAAATAGCACTCAGGCAACACTCACTGTAGGTATCGGGGTCGTCGAAGTGTGCCACCTCTCCCACGGTGTAAGGCTCTGGTCCACCTGTAAAGCATGACAGGAAGAATGTACTCAGACTGGGTGGACTGACAAAATAATTCTGTTACAATGACACTGTGAGAATATGACATGGTAATGATACACTTTCACACATGCTCATACTGCATGGATGAGTTTGTATTCAACATTAACATTGGATGATTCTCCTGCTACAGTTACACACCCTACTACACACATGCAGTGGCCAGGACAGTCAGGTGTCGTCCAAGTTTACTCACAATAATTATGCCCCGACAATATTGTTATCCAAACATCTCAGCATGTGCATTCCAGAGAGACATCCAGACACTTGTTCCATGAGGACTGCATGACCACTCACAGTCAAACAGCCTATGTGGACATGTTCAACACACAGCAACCACACACACATGTGACATATCTGTGGAAAACATATCTGACTTCATGTGACGTGTATAAAACACACATGTATATCATCATCATGGGATTCAAATCAGATTTCGAGCGATGGGGTCTCCATATGTAGGTATGTTGTTTCGACATGACTTACTCATTGCCCATTATGACATGTAGAGTACAAATAGAGCCATTAACGTGTTGCTTGTCTGACACAAATGCTACACTACATTACATACAGCTACAGCCATCTGGTATGTGTAGAACAACTGAGCCATCTGACTGCTAGCATAGGTCTTCATACACATTCTGCAACACGTACACATTAGGGCACATATGTAAACATTAGTAAGGCAGCATTTGCATCATTGCATCACGCAGAGATGGGCCACACCTGCCAAATACAGATATATGTATTAAGTTTCTGCTGTTTGAGGGAGAAAAAGTGTAGCCAATTTGGGGATATCAATATATATTGACAAGGGCCTAGGTTTCCCTAGCATTACACATAGGCAGCTCCTTATCTAGCAGATTGGGTAACATTCATCACATGTTCACACACAGATTACTATCATGTCCATGTAATTGATTGCTACTCACCAACAGGGCCACCAATCCTGACTCCCAGGTGGTCCAGCAGGTCCTGTTCCCTCGTGATCAGATCGGCCCAGCGGTGTTTCAACTGATGGACATTCCGCATGGTCCCATGGACCCGGACCATGTGATGGCGCACCTTCTCCCAGCGAATTTTCCGGGCCTCCGTGTGATACCCCTGTATCACACGGCCCCCAGCCTCCAGCATCAGCGGGAGGAAATGGCACACTAGCCAGATAAATCCCCCCAATTCATCTTCGCCCATCCTGGACAGGCGAGGCCTCCCTGACATTCTGACTGATGACTAACAGAAAAAATAAAGTAGGAAATGGGGAAAGGTAGAGGTGTGAAGTTAAGAAAAGGAGAAAATAGCCCAACTAACCCCAATAACTACCCTAGCCACAACAGACTCCCACAGACAATACAAACAAATACAGGAATGGACAAAACTAGACTTAACAGACTGAGACAATGATACACAACAATATTAGACTGAACAAAGTACAAAAGACAAGCTACACAGGACAACAAAGCAGTAATTCACAGGACAACACTCTTCACTGAACCACACAGTCTAGAAAAATCTGAGACTGAAAAGTGAAAGTGAAAGTCAACTTCCAATACAGATTTGGCAAACAGGATATCCTATTACATCACTTCCTGCATAAAATGGCCGCCGTTTTTTAATCGCGGTTTGCGTCGTATTTTCACGCATACATAATTTCGCGTCATTTTTTATGACGCATAATATTGCACATGCTGCTGAGTGTAAAAATATGATATGAAGATTAATATTTATTTACTGTACGAGATGTCCAAAAATATGTGCATGTTGCGTCATTTTTTCCGACGCATACATGATGGGCGTCATATTTTATCCACCTACAGGAGTGCTAATGCTGCTGAGTGAAAAAATATGATATGAATATTAATATTCATTTACTGTACGAGATGTCCGAAAATATGTGCATGTTGCGTCATTTTTTCCGACGCATACATGATGGGCGTCATATTTTATCCACCTACAGGAGTGCTAATGCTGCTGAGTGAAAAAATATGATATGAATATTAATCTTCATTTACTGTACGAGATGTACGAAAATATGTGCATGTTGCGTCATTTTTTCCGACGCATACATGATGGGCGTCATATTTTTGAAACGTACAGGAATGCACATGCTGCTGAGTCAAATCTGAAATATGATGTAACTTATATTTTGCTGTCTAAATCTGTGAAATTTTTGTATACATTCAGATTTGACTCTGCATTCTGTGCACTCATGTACGTGACCAAAATATGACACCCATGCTGTATGCGTAGAATTATGATCAAATCTTTTTGTTACGTCTTCATGTTTTTAACTTGGGGAAGGTGATTTGTCAGGGTCAAACGGGGCAATGTGATACACATTTGTGTTTGGATATGCCACATGTCCATTGTTGTATGTATGGCAGGCATTCACACAGTAATGGTGTGGATACGTTACATAATGTCTTTTCCATATTTGTCAACATATTTGTGGCAATTGCTGATGGCTGTTTGGAAATGATGGATGGGATACCATGATGTATTCCTTCTCCAAATTTGGTCCACACTTATGATGGTGATGCTTTTATCTGGAGTCCTAACAGGGAGTGCAATGGTCACTTACAGTTATTATGGGGCTAACCATGTCCTAGCCTCATTTTGTGTTTGTGCTTTGTGTTCTACTCTTGACATGTAGGCCACACATGTACCTTATGCATGTGTTTGGCTCACAAGTACAGGATTTGTGTATGTTTGTGGGACCGTAGAAGTGGACTTAGGCCCCCAGCACCCTAGGATTTGACCATCCTGATTAGTTACAGTATCCATGGCTTGGCTTAATATTTTATGGGAAACCTGCAGCAGCAGGCTAATGTAAGGCCATATGGTATGTATGACTGTTGAGCATTCATTCATCTCATTAGCCCATTAGAAGTTTGCAGTAATGATGATTTTGAGCTGACATGCCTACCATTTCCCAATGACTATGTTTGGAAGACTCTGAGCGTTCCTGATGTTCTGGGGAATATTCTTTAGTGGGTGTCTGTGTCCCTTTCTGCATTAACTGGTTAAGGGGCATGTCACATTCTTCCTGCTAGGTTCAAACTGGGACCCGACTGTGATGGTCTACTTTCAATAATTTGGTTGATTGTATGACATATGTGTACATGTGTGTTGGTATGTGGATCCACTATCACCTGTCTGGGTGTATGTTGTCACTGAGACATCCAGGTCTCCTCCTGAGTTAGTGGCAGCTAATGTTGTCCCAATTGTGTTTTGCTCATATCACCCACTGGAGAGAAGCCATTGATGACATGGTGACGTACACATGGATGGTCCCACCCTGTCTCTGACCACATGTGATGTGACTTTCACATGATCTACTTTTTTTGTCTGGGTGCAAGACTGTCTCAGGTGTTTTGATGTAGCATGTGGATTTGCCACATTTGTACTCATGTGGGCCTCTGTGTATGGCAATGTATCATGTCACATCCTACCCTCTGTGCATACAATTGAAATGTTCTTTTTTGTTGTGATGATTGTTATGGCATTGTTGGTCAAGGAGACCACATTCTTCGTCAGCATTTTATAAGTAAAGGTGCTCAGTAATGCATGGACCAAAGCATGATGTGGTGTTTGATATCTGTGTTTATTTACAATAGTGTAATACAGGTGATTATTATACATTAAGCAAAAAAATTATTTACAAGCTGCTGGCGCCTACGCTGTCCTGCTGCCGTGTTGGGTTGTCCCCCCTCCTGTTGCGGCCCAGCATCCTCCTCTTCGTCATCCTCAGGCATGCCTGGGTCCAGTTCAAGGAGGGGAATGTTCCTCTGGACACATATATTGTGCAATATGGCACAAGTGAGGATGATTTTGCACACCATCTCTGGGGAATAGAGTAGGCTCCCGCCAGTGATGTCAAGGCAGCGGAACCTAGACTTTAGGATCCCAAAGGTCCTCTCCACAATGCTGCGGGTCCTCTTGTGGGCGTCATTGTATGCCCGCTCTGCAGCAGTGATTGGGTTCCCGAATGGTGTCATCACCCAAGGCTGGATGCCATACCCCTGATCAGCTGAAAGAGAAAGAGAATGGATTGAATTAGATGTAGGAGGCAGTGTTGTACGGATCTTTGATGGCTGTAGTTGTCTTGTGTTGTCTGTGACTCTTTTGTGTACTAATGTTCCAACCTATGGTTGTTATTGAAAACTTTGCTTTGATATATTTTCCCTTGGCTGAGCAAGTGTTTGTTGGCTAACCGTTTGTCAGAAGGACTGTTTTTGTTGTTGCAGTAGAGTGTTCCCTCCCTAGCATTGTGACTAGTGATACAGTTGTCTGTGTGTCCTCACTGGGGGTGTGATGTTAGTTCCATGCCGAGTTAAAACGTGAAAGTGTATTTGACACCTTCATGTGTATGAGCCCAGGCCATCCCATACCTTTTGACTTATGCATTGTATTAGTGTACAGGTTATTTTGAGACTTCCAATCTGTAAAGTGACATTTGGCCAACCACACTCATTGATGTCTTCACATTAGGCTGTGGATTAAATTCCAATGTGTGACAGGTTAAATGTTGACTTCTGACACATGGCTAGTGATGTGAGTACCTCAGTGTGTTCCTGGCTAGGTGTTGCTATTGTGGTGTATGTGTTGTTTGTCCTAGAGGGTTTGTGTGCGGTGTGTGTATGGGTTTGTTTTTTGTCCTTACCAACAAGTAGTCCATTGCCATAGCGTCCATCCTGGAAGTGTTGGTTGATGGTGGAGTGACGGAAGATGAATGCGTCATGTACACTCCCAGGATATTTGGCCACGATGTTGGTGATCAGTCCTTGGTGATCGACTATGGCCTGCAAGTTGATTGAATGTGTGTGCTTCCTGTTGCGGTAGAGGTGTTCTGAATCAGCAGGTGGCACAAGGCGTACGTGTGTGCAGTCGATTGCACCAAGGACGTGCGGGAAGCCACTGATGGCGTAGAACCCCTGTTTAATTTCCTGCTGCTTCTGCAGTGTGTTAGGGAAGCAGATGTGGCGGGGTGTCAGGCGAATGATGGCATCCAGGACTTTAGGCAGGAATGCAGAGAATGATGGTTGGGATATTCCACCAACCAGGGCACCAGTTGTCTGAAAGGAGCCACTTGCCAGCAGGTGTAGTACGGCAAGCAGCTTTGTTTCAGTTGGGATAGTGCGGGGTGTCACTAAAGTGGGGGCCAACTGTTGTTCGATATTTGCCAGCAGCTGCTGAATGGCCTGCCAGTTCAACCGGTACCTCTGGATGATGTCCCGTTCCCTGAGGCCATGCAGGGTTGTTCTTGGGCGGAATATCCTGTCCTGCCTTCTGCGCTGTCTTTGGGGTCCCTGCTGTTGTTGTTGTAGCTGCTGTTGTTGCTGCAGGGCTCTGCGTCTACGTGCACGTTGAAGAAAAAGCACCTCCATAGCTCCCTGTTGCTGCTCTGCTGCTCTGTTGTTTGTTCTGTGTGTTCTGCTTAAGTACAGGTGTGTTTGCCCCATTTTAACGCCTGCCCTGACCCAGGCGTTAAAATTTAACGCTATTCGTGCTTTGCGTCATTTTTTTGCGCCGCCTACGGCCCGGGAGACATTTTTGCCCGGAAGCATAAATACGACGCACCGCTGTATGCGTGGGTTTTTGGACGGGAACGCCTACCCTGCATGTCATTAACGCAGGGCGGGGTGCCGCTTCCAAAAACTCACGCACATAGCGCCATTCCCCTTGTGCGCCGCATCGGGCGTCAGGGTATAAATATGGGGCATCGTTTGCGCTGAATGTGCGTCAAAATTTATGACGCACATTCGGCGCAACCGGAGTATAAATATGGCCCTAGGTCCTAACTATAACTACATACTGGCAACCACCAGAGAGAGATATTTACCTTACCCATGCTTACTATTCTTGATGAAGGCACAAATACTTACCTGTTTAGTAAAGGCTGTGCGATAAAGGCACTGCATGGTAAAGGCAGCTTTGTAAAGGCTGTCTCCCTCTTCAGAACACTACTGGACCTGTGGAACACAGAAATAGGTCTGTACCTGTTGTTGAGACCTGTGTCGAGACTTGAAGGGCTGGACTTATACCCAGAGAAAAGAAGTGGATTCCAAGAGTAATTTGGCTGACCTCCTGTTAAACTGCATGGACACAACAAACTGCTAGAAGCTGCTTTCCTTAAGAGTCCTGCTCACCAGATCCAACTAGACCCACCGAAGACCCTGCCAGTGGCGTCTGCGGGCATGAGTCTAGACCCCCAATTGCTGTTTCTGAGGTTCCGAGACCCTTGGCTGTGTCAAAGTGTACTCCTCCTAACATTCTGAGGAACGTGGACTTTGGATGTGTACTTTTGGCTCCAAAGACCTTGGGAGGATGGGGACAAACCTTCCAAGTCAAGCTGATGAAGAAGCTTTGCCTCTGGGAAAAAGCTTCAGGTTTCTTCTCAAAGAGCTTTTTCTCATGAGCAAATCTATTTCGGCAGTTCGTCACAGAGAAGGTATCTGGCCAAAACATCAGGTTTCTCCCACACTGAGAATTTCTGTAGCAGTAAATCTCTTTCAGCAAGACGTTGCATAGAAGGTATCCGGTCTCACTGAGCCCTTCTCAGCTACAGCTTGTAGTCTTGTCCTGCTGGAGGAATCTGAGCTGTTAAAAAGTGACTACATCTAAATATAGAAATCGTCACCAGTAAAGGCGTCAAAAGTATCTGGCGAGGGACTGTCCTTGGATGCAAATTTCTCCTGCTCTGAGCTTTCCTCCCAAAAGTAAATGGCTTCAAATGGCTTTGTTTGACAGCTATCCGGCCTTGTGGACCCCTTCTCGGCCAAAGCCTACTGCCTTGCCCAGCTGAGGATTTTTGACTTATATTTCAGAGACAAAGGGGGTCATTCTGACCCTGGCGGTAATTACCGCCATGGTGGAGGTCGGCGGTAGCACCGCCAACAGGCTGGCGGTGCACCGCTGGGCATTCTGACCGCGGCGGTTCAGCCGCGTCCAGAAACGGAAAGTCGGCGGTGTCCCGCCGACTTTCCGCTGCCCTTGAGAATCTGCGCTCCGCCGCCATGGGGATTCTGACACCCCCTACCGTCATCCAGTTCCTGGCGGTTCTCCCGCCGGGAACAGGATGGCGGTAGGGGGTGCCGCGGGGCCCTTGGGGGCCCCAAAAAGAATTTCAGTGTCTGCCTAGCAGACACTGAAATTCGCGACGGGTGCAACTGCACCCGTCGCACCTTCCCACACCGCCGGCTCCATTCTGAGCCGGCGTCCTCGTGGGAAGGGTGTTTCCCGCTGGGCTGGCGGGCGGACTTTCGGCGGTCGCCCGCCAGCCCAGTGGGAAAGCCAGAATGACCGCCGCGGTCTTTTGACCGCAGAGCGGTCTTTCGGCGGGAACCGCGTGGCGGGCGGCGACCGCCGTCCGCCGCAGTCAGAATCACCCCCAAAGTGAGAAGATAAATATTTCAACAGTAATGATCCCAGTTTCTGTTTCCAAGAAAAGCTTTATTGCAGCCTTAAATCATACCTAGGTCCTAGTGAAGTGCAATCTGATGACCGCGGTTGGCACTTAATGTTCTTTGGTGCTATTTTTATTGAAAATTTCTAAAATTATTATCTCTGATTCCTCTTATTGCATTTTTGTCATTTTTGTCTTATTTTGCTCATTAAAGTATTTTGTTTTTTTATAAATTGGAGTGGTTTTTTTTATTGTTTTGTGGTTTTGAATGCTTTGCACATCTTCTTAGGCTAAACATGTCTGCTGTGTCTTATACCTACAAGGGTTTGAGATAAGGTTTTAATTACTGAAACCTTTACTGGACCTGACAAGAATAATGACATTACTCTTTGTAGTGGACTACCATCTACTCCATCTAATAATCCACTTTCTCACATTATAATAGTCCTTGGCTTTGATGGGACCTTCTTTGTCCATGGGTACGGTCCTTGTAAAGGGAGGAAATACTATCAGTCGCAGTGACTTTAGACAGTGGCTTAAGTGGGCTGACCCACTGCCCAAAGCAGTATACTGCAGTAGATGGAACAAAAATGGGAATGATGCAATAACAAACCAGTGGACAAAGGGGGCTGGATGGAGGTGTCTATAAGTATATTATACAGATGTCAAATCAAAAGCTCTGGGTTAACATCAGGTGGAACACAGCAACTGTAGCCCACATCTCAGCAATAAAATGATGCATATTAAATTGAAAAGGACATAGCCATGGCGTGTACAAACCATTATGTCTGAGGTGTCGACGATTCTACAGATTTATGTTACCCGCTTGCCCGCACAAGAACGAACGAAAGACTGTCAAGTACGAGGTGGACAGGACTCGGTATTCGACAAAATCCCAAACGAGGACGCAGGAAAAGCAAAAAAATGAGAATTTTACTGTAGCAAAATGGATTTACCAGCTTCGAAGCAGCCGAAATGTTTAAAATCAATGAATAACTCCTTTCAATGCCTAGGAAGCTGGAAATGTATAACACCTTTCAATCTTTGGCAATTTTCAAGAGCTAGATTTAAAAAAAATGGAACAAGTTACCGAACTCGTGCTGTCACCAAAATGCACATTAATTCCGTTGTATACGTCCCATCGTTGGCACACACTCTAAAGCTGATGCCCGCTTGGCACAGGCATTTGATTTGTACTTTAACGAGACGTGACATGACTGCAAATCCCACGATCATTGTTCAGAATGTTGGCCTCATCACATGTCGAACTTAATGGGCTGGAAGTGGCCTGAGAGATGTGTGGAGCACGGAGATTACTCGGCTTTGCCACGGACCTCCTGCCCCCAACATCTCTGTCCTACGGCCGCCACCTACACTGAGAGAACTTAGGGGGCGGCTCAACTCGCGGACTGAAAATCCCTTTATTCTTGCGCGTAAACTCGCAGAAGTAGCTGGTGGTGAGGAAAAGGGATGCGGGCTGCCTGCTGGCCGGGAGGCTGAGTTGACAGCGCACAAACGAAGGTGGAACTACGCTTCTTAATTCAAAAGTAATCTTCACTTCGGTGCAGAACCACGCTGCGCTTTTTGAGGACGATTTTGGCTGGAGCATACCCTTGATTCAGCCAACGAAGAAGGCGGGCGGCAGCAATCCCGCGCGCAGGAGCTGTCCAGGGGGCGACGTAGTGCAGCTCACAGTAGAGCTGTTCCCCGACCACGCATCACTGACGCTTCTGTTGTGATCTTTTCAATTCCCCTCCACCGTCCTAACGCGTCCAAACCCCCGATAGGACAGCTCCTGTGCCCCTCCCAGATGCCCCCTTCCTGCCCGGCACTCGCCCCCTAGAGCTGGATGGGTCCCGTGAGACTCCCTCACAGGTGTCACCATGAGACCCCCTGCGCTGCCGAAGAGGCTGCGGGTGTTGAGGCGCAGCGCCCTCCTCTTCCTGCTCTGCTGGGCGGCTGCCTGGGTCCTGGTGAACACATTCCTCCTCGTGCACAAGAGCGTCTTCTCCGAGCGCTGCACCGACCGCAAGAGCCGGAGGATCCTGGACCGGCTGGTAAGGCGCGAGCAAAACAAAACAGAACATACAAATACTTCTTTCAAGAAGAGCTTCTCATTCAAATACACACTGTGAAACATATCTCTCCGTTTGCTGTATCTAGTTCTTACTCTGCAGATAGTGTTCCTTCAAAGGTCGCAACCTCTTCATAAATCTACATATGCAACACTATAACGAAGAAAACGACATTTGCATATTTTTTTTTAGCAAAGGGGAATAAATGACTAGGAATGTGGGAGTGACGGGATTCCTGCCAAGTTATTGAAGTGCAGCTGATGGCAGGCGGAATTTTGATAATTAATCACTCGAGGAGCTCTTTCTGGTGATGATTTTCTGAAGGAGGATGGGTTTGTTTTGGGTGCGATATGCATACTTTGTTTTAAAGCGCCCTGACACAGACAGCGGAGTGTTGTGTTGCACATAAAACGTAATAATTAAAAATAAAAATTCGGACTCAGCGAGTTATATACAATTATCATCCAGGTGGAATTATGCTTAACTGAAGATCCACACATACGTCAGACTGCCATCTAGAGCACTATCAATCAGTTCCTAAACTGACACGCGTGGGGCACAGGTATGTGATGTAAACTTGACAACCTGTCGTCCTTATCTATTCCTAAATTCAATATGTCTCTGTTTTCACTCCTAGTAAACGTTAGGTCGGCATCAGGGCGCTATTTCGTAGTAACTGAGAATGTCGTAAAAGCGCATCTCAATGCGATCAATTGATTTCGATGCGCTTTTCGCATGGCTATCGTACACTAATAGTTCTTGTAACTCTATGTTTACCCGCGTATGCGAGACTGTATACGAATCCTTTGAAAGTTAACCTAATTACTCTATTTTTCGCCCATACTGATGGTCAGCCGGCGCTTCGGCGCCATTCTTGATCTCTGACGAGGGCCAAACACCTCAAGGCGGCTCATTAAGTGCTGCGAGGAATGCGCATATTCACTCAGGTGTGGGTACGTCTGTCAGCTTCCCCCTTGTCTGCCCCCTGACCTGCTGACCCGGGGAGGTCTCATTGAATCCCCCCTCTCCCGCCCCCGGCCGTCAGAACACCTGGCAGCAGCAGGATCTGCCCCCGAGAGCATCCTGCACGTGGGCGGGTCAGATTAACTGCCCACTACACAAGAGATGGTGGGCTGGGCATCACAATCCCAGGGCATTTACATAACGCACCATCCCACAGCAGCCAGCCGCTCACTGCCTGCTTCCTCCAGAGAAACAGAACGACTGACTCAGCACCGCAGACGAGTTACACACAAAGTTGAAAACAATTTAGCTAAAACCACGTTCAGTCCAGTTGCCTGCTTAAATTTGAATCACTCACTGCTCTTTCGCGGAAAACAAGCAAACACAATCCTCAGGCAGCTGTATGTAGAAAGACGTGGCTTTTCGCAGCAGCTATAAAAGTTACACTGATATCTTTATAGAAACTGCATTCAGGTATTAGCTACACTGTATAATAACTCGATAAATACAGACTTACGAAATGGTAAAATAAACTAAATACAGAGATTTGTAAAAATGTAACAAGCAAGGCTGAAGCATCCAACTGCAGGGCACTACTAGAAATCGTCAGATGTTTTGCAAACTATCATAAATAACATTGCCATCGTAAATCCACGTTTATCGTTTCCTTACGAATTACAGTGGTGTAGCCCACCTCACATCAGGCACACCTTACAATATATATATATATATATATATATATATATATATATATATATATATATATATATATAAAATTAGGACATAGCCCGTTAAATATAAAAGGGGACAACAATCATTACTTCTCCTGAAATTACAAGCACTCATGAGGAATGGATTATAACAAATGATGTGGAATTGAGTAGAAGTTTGTTGTGTTTTAATATATGTTATGAGGTGAGCAATCTTGTACAGATATTGCAGAATTAGCTGTGTGAATTATGCCCCGGTTTTAGAGGGCCCTTAGAAAAGACTACTACAAAGCTGAATGACAACAAATGCTCTAAAATAATTAATGTATTATGACTGGTTTCAGTATCATAATTTTACCACTTTTAGGTGAAGTGTGGAAGCTCTTTGACCTGTTGTAAATTTTGCGTGGCTTTTACCCACGTCCATGGCATGCCCATCATTGTCACTCGTTCGTTGGCTTGCCTTTCAAAAATTACTTGATATAATTGGTAAATGCTTTATGTTTGTCGAGCCTTGAGTCTGTTTTTGTCACACCTTGCAGATTGCCCTTGTTATATGTATTATTGCATGATTGCCGATATATTTAGCATGGGCAAACTATTTTTTTTGTCTCTCTCCTTTGTGCTGAATGGTGGATATGGTGCTCACAGCGCAAAGAGGCACAACAGTGTGAACCCGATCGCGGTATTGGAGCGCTGGTCACATTGTTCACAGTTACCTAATCAGAGTCATTTCTTGTAGCTCTCCCCATAAAACATTTTAAATTGGTAAATACTTTATGTAAAACAGAAATCGTGGAAGTGAAAGCAGCTTTCCTGGCACAGTGGGAGAGCTGGTACTACAATATTCACTGCACTCAGAAAACTTGCCCCATAATGCTTTGCAGGGTATTACTTTTACAAAACAGTTTTGTTCGTAACTCAGCCTGTGGTGGTCCTAGGATAATGGGACCACCACTAAAATGTTCACGTCAACATGCTCTTTCTGTCTATGTAATTTTTCGATTCCCACCCTAGTTTAGTGGGGACACCAAAATAATAACACCTCCCACCACGCATTTTTTTTTTTAAAGTTAAGTTCTCTCATGTCTGTGACTTTTGTTTTATAAGGGGTTGAAGTGATATTTTAGTGGACTTGTTTGTAATATTGTTGCTATGAGACAGCTTTCCTTGAAAGTATGTAATGCACTATGTTTTCTAAGCACTGAATGTATATTTAGATTGTATTGTTTATTGCCATTTTCTTTTTGTGTGCTGATGATTTCTGGGTGCTAACTATATAGTAACATGACCATGTTTCTTATAAATGCTAATTTCGTTGTGGTGTTCTCTAGGAGCTGTTCTAAGCATTGCAGTCTTATCAACATATTAAAATATTCGTGGTTCAGAAACTTGTCACATAATGCTTTGCAGGGCATTACTTTTACAAAACATTTTTGCTCATAAGTCAGCCTGTGGTGGTCCTAGGACAATGCGACCACCACCAAAACATTCATGCCAACGTGTTCTTTCTGTCTACATCATCTTTCAGCCCCCACACTAGATTAGTGAGGACCCCCAAATAATAACCCCTCCCACCATTTGTTATGTTTTCTAAAGTTTTCTTATGGCTTAGATTTGTTTTGTTTGTGAGATGAAGTTATGTTTTTTGGCTCTTATTTGTGCTATCATTTTTATAAGCATGCTATGCCTGAAAATATGTAATATGTACGTGACCATGTTTCTTACAAATACTGTTTTCATTGTGGTGTTCTCTAGGGTCTGTTCTAAGCATTGCAGTCTCGTCAACATGTTAACATTTCGTGGCACAGAAACTTGTCCCATAATGCTTTGCAGGGCATTACTTTTACAAAAGATTGTCGTCCATAACCCAGCCTGTGGTGGTGCTAGGACAATGGGACCACCACCAAAACATTGACCACAAAATATTCTTTCTGTCTACAGCATCTCTAGGCCTTCACACTATGTTAGTGGTACTCTAAAATGTTAACCCACAGAATCATTTATTATGATTACTTTAATTTTTTTTTATTTATTGCTCTATTTTATTGCTCTCTTGTAGTTGGACCTTTTGTTTTACAGGTAAGAGAAGCTGTTTTTTATGGGTCCTTTTAAAAATATCATTGTAAAAGGTCTGTTACTCTTGAAAATATGAAATGCACTACACTCTGTGGGGGCTGAATGTGGGGTTACACTGCAGTACTTTTTCTTGCCCTTTTTTCATGTGGTTATGCTTTCTAGGGGTTACCTACATAGTTACGTGACCATGTTTTTTCCAATTCCATTTTTTACTGTGGTGTCCTCTACAGGCTGTTCAGAGCATTGTAGTCAACATAGTGTAATGTTCACAGCACAAAAAGTCACCCCATAATGCTTTGCAGGGCATTAATTTTACAAACCAGTTTTGCTTGTAATTTAGCCTGTGGTGGTCATATGACAATGGGACCACCTTCGAAATGCTCTTTCTGTCTACATCATTGCTGGGTCCCCACACTAGGGGGCAGATCTATAGAAAGTGGTGCTGCACCGAGTGCAGCAGCACTTTTCCTGCACCCCTTAGCACCCCCCTACTGCCACCATGTGTGGGCTGTATTTAAAATATGGTGCACCATGGCGCAGGTAAGGGGCAATAGAGTCATTTTTAATTACTCCATTGATGTACTCTGCAGGAGTAGCGCCAGATTGTTGGCGCTACTCCTGCAGAGTACATAGGGGCCCATTCTAAAGAATGGAAGCCCCCTTTTAACGCCTGCTCTTAAGCCGGCGTTAAAAGTGCTGTAATAAATGGCACATGGAAATCCCATAGATTTCCTTGCACCATTTTACCAGATCCCCTAACTGGGGAACGCCCCTTTTGCATGCATTATGCCTGGCGCAGGCATAATGTAGTGCAAAGGGTTACAGGGTGGCGCAATGCATGTATTGCACCACCCTGTAAATATGGCACTGGGATTTTGGCCTTGTTGGGCCACATTAACGTCAAAATGAATGATGTTAATGTGGCGCAAGGTGGCACTAGGGGGCCTATAAATATGTCCCTAGGTTAGTGGGGAACCCAAAATAATAACCCCGTCCACCATTCAGTGTCTTTTAAACTTTCTCATGGCCAGAACATTTGTTTTACAGCTGAAAGAAGTTTTGTTTTGAAGGTCTTGTTTGTAATATCATTGTAGTAGGTCTGCTAGCCTTAAAAAAATTCTTTAAGGGATGAGCATATGGTTATACTACGCTACTTTCTTTTGTTTTTTCATGGGTTTATTCTCTCTAAGGGATAACAATATGATTACATGGCCATGTTTTGTACAATTATATTTTTGCTATGGTGATCTCTAGGGGATGTTTTCAGCACTACAGTATAATGCCAAAAGTATATTTTACTAAAGGTTTATATGATAATTGTACATGTTTTAATAGTCTCTCCTTATTACAGTTATGACCATAATACATGCCAATTTAACATCTTTATTACACTATGACTGTTTGAGCACTCTGGATACGTTTGGGTGACCCTTCTAGTTTATTTCTCCTCTGTGGCTGTCTTGTGTCTTTTTTTGTGGAATTGTGTTAGCCATCTAGCAGCTCTGATAGTGGGGTGGTGAAAGTGGTATTCTATTGGAATTAGCATGGCAGATTTAAATTAGGATGCTAAATGGCAACATTTTCATTTTTTGCTGCAGATAGAAGAAGAAGGTAAATGGAAGTGCTTTAGTTGTATGCAGGGCCACTGGAATTATACGGCAGGAAAAGATGAAATCATGAGGCAGGGTTGACCAATTGATGTGGCAATAAACGTCCAGTTATGAATTTACAATGCCAATAGCTTTAACTGAAGCAAATGCGAGACCTATTGCATTGGAAATGCTTGTTACAGTTGTATTCCATTATACTTTCCTTTCCGTGGTGAGACGCTGTAAAAGCAATGCATCCATATCCTGGATGTAGTGTTGAGTGGGGTGCATGTAAAAATGATAATATTCACTAGTGCAACTTTTGGAATGAGGTCAAAATGGCTGATTGTTCCATATTTAACAGTCTCTCTACAGATAGCTTCAGCTGTTTATCGGGAGACAGCATTGTATACTTTATGAGAGCTAATTCTTGCTCAGGATTGGATTACTTTCGGGTCAGTTTCAGTTTCACTGCTCATGTTTGTTGCTTTTGTCGCTTTCTGCATTTGACCTGCCCACAGGAGGTTTTTGTTTTTGCCATTTGTGAATGTCATTCATTCGCAGCATTACAAACAGCCATGTTTAAAAAACAGTTTGCTACCTTTCATGCCACCTGGAGGCTGCTAGAAAACTGCATCATAAATGTTGAATACACATCAATCTTGAAAGACTATTTTAAACAAGCATTTGCAGTGTCAATTGGACTTGCACGTAAGTAAAGGTAGGTGGACACGATTGGCTTCACCAAAGCTTGTTCAAAAGTCTTAGGCATGTACATGGCAGTGGGATGTTCTATTGGATCACACTCCTTGTCACAATACAACATATAGGGGCAGATTTAAGAGCCCCTATCACCTCCTTGCACCATAATAGAGTAATTTCTTTCACGCTAATGTTCCCCAATGAGGCCTAAATAGGTGCACCAAATTTACAACTTAGCGCAATGCATGCATTTTGCCATTTTCTAACTGTTTGGCTACATTATGCCTGTACCAGGCATAATGTATGCAAAGGGGGCGTTCTCGCATTGGGGGGCTGAAAAAATGGCGCAAAGAAATCTAAGAGATTTCTTTGTGTCATTTTCTTCGGCACTTTTAACACCTGCTCAGAGCAGGCATTTAAAGGAGACATGCCATTGTTTACAATGGGCCTCAATGGGCTTTGCAGGATTAGTGTCTAATCCTGCAAAGCTCCGAACTAACATAAAAAATTCTGACGCTAGTACCCTAACTAATGCCATGGTGCGTCGTTATGCCACCATGTGAGCGCCGTATTTAAGGTACGGTGTACCATGGTGGTAATTAGAACAATAGCGTCAACATTTTTGATACTATTGTGGTGCTTTGCTACACTAGCGCCAAACATTTTGATGCTAGTATGGCAAAGTGCAAGGAGCCCCATTAATATAAATGGGTGCATCATTTTAACACTTGCTCTGAGCAGACATTAAAAATGACAGAAAAAATGGCACAGTGTAATCTTTCAAATTTTACTGCACCAGTTTTTTGGGCCTTCTAACGGGGGAACTCTCCCCTTGAATACATTATGCCTGATGCAGGCATAATGTGGTGCAAGGGGTTACAAAGTGGCACAATGCCTGCATTGTGCCACTTTGTAAATATAGTGTGGGGAAAAAATCACCTTAGCACCGCATTAGCTTAATAAAAATTACTCTAAGGTGGCGCTGAAGTGGCGCAAGGGCTCTTAAATCTGCTCTGGTGTTTTTTTGCATAATTATGAATTTACCACATTTGTTCAGTCATCTGCTGTATAATCTGCAGATTTTACCCCCAAAAATATTTCTAGCTCAACGGATCAAGGGGTACTAAAAATATAGTGACATTTTCCTGCACAGTGGAAGGCCTTTCTCAGAGGTTGACAAGTCATCTTTCAATTTCTTATTGCTGTACATGAGTGTTAAACTTGTACTAATAAGGTGAAATCTTTTCAGATAATGTTACCATATGTGAAAATGTGAACGTATTGGAGTAATACTGTCACAAAGTGTGCATCATTATGCTTTATAATTTGCCTTTTCTTTTCTTGTTGCATGAATTAGTTAATGCTGCTGCATAATTCAGTCCTAATTTGCTGCATGATTTGGTGATCATGGTTATCAGTGACTGGCTGCGGGTGCTTCAGGGCCCATATTTATACTTTTTGACGCTAAACTGCGCTAACGCAGTTTAGCGTCAAAAAATTTAGCGCCGTCTAACGCCATTCTGAAGCGCCATGCGGGCGCCGTATTTATGGAATGGCGTTAGCCGGCGCTAGCAGACCGGCGCTGCCTGGTGTGCGTGGAAAAAAACCACGTAGACCAGGCAGCGCCGGCGTAGGGGGAAAATGGCGTTAGGGCGTCTTAAAATGGGGCAAGTCAGGTTGAGGCAAAAAAATCGCCTCAACCCGATTTGCGCCATTTTTTTCGACGCCCAGACGCCATTTAAATGACTCCTGTCTTAGTAAAGACAGGAGTCATGCCCCCTTGCCCAATGGCCATGCCCAGGGGACTTATGTCCCCTGGGCATGGTCATTGGGCATAGTGGCATGTAGGGGGGCACAAATAAGGCCCCCCTATGCCACCAAAAAAAATTAAAAAATATAAAAAATTATACTTACCTGAACTTACCTGAATGTCCCTGGGGTGGGTCCCTCCATCCTTGGGTGTCCTCCTGGGGTGGGCAGGGGTGGCAGGGGGGGTCCCTGGGGGCAGGGGAGGGCACCTGTGGGCTCATTTGGAGCCCACAGGCCCCTTAACGCCTACCCTGACCCAGGCGTTAAATAGTGGCGCAAATGCGGGGTTTTTTGACCCGCCAACTCCCGGGCGTGATTTTTGCCCGGGAGTATAAATACGACGCATTTGCGTCGCCGTCATTTTTTTAGACGGGAACGCCTTCCTTGCATCTCATTAACGCAAGGAAGGCGTTCACGCAAAAAAATGACGCTATTTGCCCATACTTTGGCGCTAGACGCGTCTAACGCCAAAGTATAAATATGGCATTCGTTTTGCGCCGAATTTGCGTCGAAAAAAACGACGCTAATTCGGCGCAAACGGAGTATAAATACGGGCCCAGATGTCTTGGAAGGTCGTGCAAGAGCAGCAGTTTGCTGTGGCTCTGACAGAATCCTTGTTCCATGTGCTGGTGCACATGTCGAATGTGCACATGTGTACCCCCCTACAGCTACCCCTTGGGAGTACCTCTAAAGTGAAACCCCCGAATTTGTGACCCTGCATGCAAGGTAGAAGAGTTTTCGAACTGGTGTGCCAAGGAGGGATGCAATGTGTTCCCTGAACAACAACAGTGCATCTCTAGTCACAATGTAGTTCCATCCAATTGCTGTGGCCATTGTATCCTGACTTATCATATGGGATCAGGGAGACCACAGCTTATATGTACATAATAAATACCAGAAAATGGTCCTCTTTTACAATTTTGTTGAGTGAACTATTTGTTGTTTGGCAGTGGCTGTCTCATTGACAGCCTTGCATCTGACCTGTTGGTATTGCAGAGCATGCTGGCTGTGGTCTTTACTGTCTGGCAGTTCAGCGGGTACAACATTTCCAAAGAGTACAGTGCTACTAAGCTAGTGAATTCGTTTTCTTTTTAAACATTCAGTGGGAACAGATGAGCTCCTCAAGAAAGGGGCACTCTTTCACCCATGTGACATGCAAAACTTGTTTAGAGTTCTGATAAGCCTCTCTGCTGTGATCTGACTCTTCAAGCATTACCTCGTCATACATTCCCCGCTAGTTAATTACATAAGGAGACCACTGTGCATCCTAGACACACACCTAAGAAAGTAAAACATTTAAAAGCCCATCCCACCATCACCAGTGCCTGTTTTGGTTGTGTCTCATAGGCACACCGTATGGGTTGCTGCTGAGTAGCAACTGCAGCTTTATTATTTCTTCATTGATAATTTTCCAAGATTCGCATGGCTCGGCATCCACATTGCAGAGCTTTCTCAAGGGTCTGAAGATGTTGCATTGGCGAAAAGGGGGAGCAGATGAGACTGACAGTGCTGCGTAAAAAAGTCTGCTTTATTGAAGACAGGCGCACCAAACAGTAACATACCCTAGGCCTTTGCCTTCACAAAACTTATGACCTCACTATACAATCATATACCTCTACTGCTCCCACCTCCTCTACCCTACCCTCCCCACTCCCCCTGCTTCCTTTCTCACAATACTGAATCTCTTATTAACTGCTGTCCCCACCACCCAGAAAAACAACAAAAGGTTTTTTCTGCCTCCCCCAGGCCCTGACCCCATACTCTAATATGACACTAATATAACACTCCAAACAGGCTATGCAAACAATCTTTAATATGCAACAGATACAGTGCCATGCCCTTGAAGGACAAATGGATGCCATCGCTCCTGAAGAACGCCTCATCCTGTACATGAAGGTCCATGTGTTCCAAAACTGTGATCCCTTTCTCCTTAGCAAAGATTTTCATCTCCTTCTTAATCTTCTTTCTCACTTTAATAGCCCCAGTCTCTGCGCCCCTTACCACACCCGATGCAGAACAAAAACGGTCCAAACCACATGACAACCTGACCATAACTGCAGAATTTCCCAGAGATCATTTTTCATGTCCTTCATCAACTGGAGGCCCTTTCTCGCTACTAGATCATTTTACCCCAAATGAATCAACAGTAGGTCCAGACACCTTCTCTTCACCACCCAACCCTTCAAAGTTGGCAACAATTTGGACCATTTTAAACCCCCCTTTCACCATGCCACTGCAAGCTAAAAGTAGTGGAATTTAGACCCAGATTGCCCTTCCTGCCATTCTTTCTGTGCTTGTTTGCTTGCCAATTTCATGAAAGAGTGCCCCACCAACCAAATCAACAGCACTGGGTTTTCAGGCCCGCAACCAAACCTGTAAAGAACAAAAAACTAATAAAATTGCCAAACAACATAACTACACTTCATCTTCATCCATGTGCACATAGCATTGCACACAATCCGAAACCCACCTCCCTGCCTTCATTATGCACTACTAGCTCCAGCCCCGCCACCCTGCCTCTGTAGCTAAGCCAATGACGGAAAAAATGTGTGCCAAAATCTGCAGGATCAAGGCCCAGCAATGCTACTGCCTGACGAAGAATAAACAATAGTTGAGAGGCTGTGACAGGTTTCTGGTCCTAATGAATGAAAACTATGTCGGATGGCTCACTCCTCCAAGATGCTAGCTCCCTACCCCATGCTACAGGGCAAAGGGGCCTTACCAGGTTTGGTCTTAAAAGAAAGCTTACCCCCACCTAGTCTGATCAGTCTTTGACTTACATACCCACATTTATAGTTCCTCTCCCCCCAAGTGGACATCACCCCACCAGAGGACTTGACAACCTTTCCCTCCCAAGAGTTCTGAGACCCTAAAGGCCCGGAAAAACATCCATATCCCAGGGTGCTGAAAAGCAAGACTTCCGTACTATCAAAACATATCAACCCTAATCTAGGCACCACTTCTGCCAATATCTTTAACAACACTGGTTTCCTCACCCTCCCTTCATGACCCGCCTCCCTAGCCCACCCTTCGAGCATCCTGGTTCCAAACTCGCCGGCCGATGGAGGATAACCCCAAAGGGGCTTCCCCATAAAGGTGATGCCTGCCAGCTTCCCTGCTATTGTCACCCTAGATTTGCCCTTCTCGATCAGCATCAAAATAAACTGGACTATGTCCTCCCCTCTCTCCCATTCCTGCTGATGCCTACACGCCCCACTCTGTAAGAATTCCCTCCATGCTTGCGAGTAGGCTCGCCCCCGTGGAGACTGCCAATGAATTTGTCACCACCTACAGCATGCTTTGTCTCCTATGGCCCACCAGTTTGGAGGCATCAATACTTCCGTCAGCTCAAAGTCCGTGGCCAGCCCAAGGAACCGCTCCCACTGTGAATGAGACAAAGCTTCCGTAATGTCATTGTCCATGCCAGGCACATGTCTAATTCTAAATGCAATGTCATGTCTGAGGCACAAGAGGACAAATATCCTGAGCAACTTGGCCACTTACCCATCTCTCGCTGACTGGCGGTTAACCACATGCGCCATCGCCATGTTGTAAATCCTGAAAATCACTTTCTTGTGCACCAACTCCTGCCCTTAGAGTAGCAGTGCCTCCACCAATGGAAAGAATTCAAGAAAGGCAATACTCCTCCCTCTCCTTTTCCAGTTTGGTGGCCACACCTACGTGCACTACCTGCCCTGCCAGTAGATACCAAAACCTACCCTCCCACTGCACTGGAAAATATCTGTACATCCCACTCCGTCTCCGCCCAGGCCCTTAAAGGGACCCCGTAAAAAGCCTCCAAAAGTTGTCTCCACATCCTGAGGTCTTCCTTCACCCACACTGTCTAACACACACAATGGTGTGGCAAGTGTCCCCCATCAAAGACATACCAGGTCGCCCGCAGAAAGTCCGTCTCGCCTGCATCACCCTGCATGCGAAATGCAAGTGTCCAAGCAAAACCTGAATATTCCATACTGTCATTTTTTGCCTTCCCAACATGTCGCTCAACAACTTCAAAATTACCTCTGTCTTGTCACCAGGCAGGCAGGCTCCATCCTCAACGAGTCAATTTCAGACCCTAAAAAGGACAACATTCTATGAGGGCCCATTGTTTTTTTCAGGGCCAAAGGGACCCTCAAGTCCCCCATAATACTCTGAAAGTGCTCTTAAGCTCTCTGACACTGCAGCAAGTCGGCTGTCCCACCATGAAGAAGTCATCTAGATAGTGTTTCACCAAGTCATGCCCTGACCGTACAGTAAATACCCATTACAAAAATGTACTGAAGCACTCAAACAGTGCACACAAAATGGAGCAACCCCTTGGCAGCACTTTGCCCACATACCAGGCACCTTCAAATTGAATGCCCTATAGCTCAAAGTCATCAGGGTATACTGGCAGCCAGCTTAATGTCACTCTTCACCATCAGAGCCCCCTGTCCGACCTGTTCCACCAGTTGAAAAGCCACATCCACTGATACATAAGTCACTAATACACGCTCATCAGGAATGAAATCATTAACCGAATTTCCTTCTGGCCAAGACAGATGCTGAATCAAGCAAAACTTTCCGTGCTCTTTTTTAGGCACCAGCCCTATGGGAGAGGTTATCAGATTTGGCAATAGCCAATCTGAAAAAGGGCCTGCCATGCGTCCTTCCCTCACCTCTTTACTTAGCTTGTCCTGAACCACCTGCCTGTGTGTCCCTGCTGACCTGAGATTATCCACCCAACGTCACCCCCTAGGCCCAGTGTACCCTAAGCAAAATCTCCACCTGAACCCCTTTAGCGGTGCTCTTTCATCAACCATGTAGTACCACCCCAGCCAGAAACTGAGCCTACCCAGATTAACCAGTGTAGGAGCTCTTTCCCCCAGGATCCTGAGACCCTCTTACCCCCCTCTGAAAGGAGATGGGGTTGAATTGCTGGGCCCTGATATTGCCTGTTTGTGACTGTCCCGGGCTCTATTACCCCCTGTACTATTATTATTCCCATAGCAGTTGACAAGAGCATGTGGGCGTGAACATTTTGAACACTCATGGCTGAAACAGCAATATTTTCTTGTGCAGAGACACTTGTTAAAGTCACAGCATGTTCCGGCTTGTGCACTTCATCTCTCCTGACTTGTACTCTGTCCTTTGCCTGCAGAACTCACCCCACCGAATGTGATGCTCCCGTAAGGGGCGATAGACTATGGACAAGCCACTGGCGGTATATAACGTCTTGCCAAATTTTGCCGGGACCATGGTATGTTGCCATAAATCCATGTCGATTTGTCCCCATTGCACCTCAGGATCCACTGCCATATGGGCCCAAAACCCCTCAGTGTATTGGATCCAGGCATAACCTAATTACATCCATGTACTTCAGCAGTGCCACTGACTTCCCTGGGTACTTTTCACAGTAAACACTGGCAAATATTAAGAAAGCCGCTGTCCAATTTTCTATGGTAACCAGCACTTTGGGGCACTTTGACAGCTCAACCTCTTCCTCTTTTGAACCCTCCTTCGCTCTAACCTCCCTGTGGAGCAGTTTTAACATTTCAATGTACTCCCCCTTCCATATCTTTTCATTCATTGATAACATCAAATGTGCCCCCAGTGGCTTCAACGCTTCTATATAAGGAAGCTTCTTAACCTTGACTTTCTTGCTGGCAACTACATAAGCTTTGTCCTTCTTCCCGTCCCTGTCTTTTGTCACCTGTGCGCCTGTTTCTTTTGACACACTGTAGAAGTAAGCCTCAGCAAGGCCTACTAGTGCAAGGGGTTCGCCCTTCTCTGCACAAAGTCCTCAGACCATATAGGAAGAAGTTGTCACAGAAACTGAAATAAAAGACAAAGTTTATTAAACCTCATGAAGTGGTACTACAGTTCAAACAGCACCCTTCGGTAATGTTTGAAGTAGCACACTGAACTAAGAGAGCATGGTCCTTTTATACCCACACAGGGGCTAAAAGAAGGTGGTACAATTATAGAAGCAAGACTTACATACATATAAGGTCATATGGAAATGCACAGTCGACAGGTAGGAGGGGCTAACAGTTTTCAAGGACTAGTTGACACATTACTGTCTGTTACTGATTACTAACAGCTGCAGATCTTACTGGGCATGTGCGAAAGTGGGTGATGCTAAATATAACTTGTCACTAGACAGATTTTCAAGAGTAGTTAACAGAAAGGTAGGACAGAGCACGTGGTGAGCACATGGCAGAGAAAATGGCTGCCATGAATACAAAATGGATTCTGCGAAATGTTCACAATAGTTGCTAAATACAAGATGTCTTCTGCTAATGCTTAATCTAATCGCTACTGACTTACAACAGACAACCCTTTCAGCATTAGCTGAAGACATTCGTCTTTCTGGGATAATCTAAATATTCATCTTGTATATTTATGTTTATCATTTCAGCTATTTCCTTATCTAACATGTGTTGTGCTTTCATTTCTGTAATATTTCTTTTGGTAGGCATACAAGCAGTAATACACATGGAGCAGAACATTGGACCACACTGAATACAGATACAGCATGTGAAAAATATTGCAATTATTACACACAGGATAGTCAGTAGTTTCCAGCCCCAAGCGGAAACAAGACCCCAAAACCATCCAGAAAAAGTCCAAGTACCAGTCTCTGTGTGGATTTCTGCAGCAATTTTATGCAATTTAGATATTGCATCATATACTGAAGGTGAGCGATCTGGAATGAAAATGCAGCAACTACTACCGATGATGCGACATGCACCACCTCGATCAGCTAATATCACATCTAGTACCATACGATTTTGGAGCGCTACAATCCTCACAATTTGGAGCTCCTCAGTAATATTCCCAAGTGCCAGAGTTGCCTGATTGGTAACAGCTTCCACAACACTAGTCAATCGTCTCACTTCCCTACTGTTTAACGCAGCACCCACAAAGGAGAACAACCCTAAATTAAAATCAACATATTGTTGCAGGCTAGTGTCCATTTGGTCTACCTCATTTGTACTTATTGTCCTTTTGTATCTATTTTTAATGATGTCATTGAACAGTTTAAAATCTCAGTGATATGATGCAGGGGCCAAAAACACAGGGGGTAATAGAAAAGATACATAACACACACCTGACCACCCAACAGGTAGTTGGTAATATCCATAGTTACCACAAACAAAATATGTATTATGTGAAGCTGTAAAACTACTATTATTTGCACCCTCAATAGTTAAAATCAAGGTACAATCGCTTATCCCCACTGGAATTCACCCAATGCTACGTCTACATAAATCTGCTTTAGTTTTTGTAACAGAAATCACAAATTGTTCTTTCTTGTCAGAGTCTCTTATATTTTTGAAGACATATGGTATTGAAACATTGTCCGGTTGATACTCTTCCCATTCCCATTTAGTTCCTTTGGCTTGGGGATACCCATCTTTGTCTTGGAAGTATACTTTATTAAGGTGAAAAAGAAGTCCGCCCTCTGTACGTTTTCCAGATGCAAACAAAAGCATATACCAAGGTTGACAAGAACCATTGTGTGAAAAAGGAAGAGGAATGAAAGGTGTTCCTCCTTTCTTTTGATGCGCAGGTATCATTCCACATACCCAACAGTTAGTAGTATTTGTAGCATTATGAGTATGATGCAACATCTGAATGAAAGTATTATTGAAGTACGATTGACGGTGCTTCTGCTCCTGATAGGGAAGCGTAAAGTAATAGTGATCCTCTGGTACTGGAGTAGTGGCAACAAAAAACTCACGAGCAGGAGCATTCTTTTCAACAAACCAGGTGATTATTGCTATAACCACCAAAACAACAACAAACCCCATAGTTTGTTATTCATTTTAGCAACAGTGATAATCGACCCTTTCAGAAATTAATTAAAAACAATTGTTGGAGCTCTTAACCCTGGGCAGCTGCTGATTTCTTCGCCACGGGCCAAGACGGGTGTCACTACTCTAATGCATGGCTGAGCCCCCCCCTTGCCACATTGGCTCTCCGTTTCACTCACCCAGGGCAGTAGCTCAACCAGTTTTCTCCAGCACTACGGGGTCTTTCCTCGGTCTCAAATTATATTGCAACACTCCAGAAATCGTATGATCCGGGAAGAACTCCACAGATTCGTCAGGTGATATAGCACGGCCTTTCTCCGTAGTCAAAATCTCTCGATGATCAGTCAGCACAGCAGGTTCCACCAAGGTAGGTAGCACTCTCTTGCAGTGAGTACTATGGACCCAATTCTTTCGGTTCGTCACTCGAACTGCTGTCCTTGTCGCAAGGAGCACCTGCTCTGGGCCTCGCCATCTTGGTTCCAAGCTGCTTGATCTTTCAATGGACTTAATCATCACCTGGTCACTAGGTCGGAGTTCATGGCCTTCACCTGTAGATCTGTCATGATGTGCTTCTCGAACCTGTTGATGAATAGAAACCAAATTGTCAGTTAATTGTGCCAAATAATCATTCATCAGGACACAAGGTACATCATATACAGAATTTGGCTTAGGAACTCCCCAAATGTTCATTGGCCTTCCAAATACTATTACATAGGGAGTAAGGCCTATTCGAGAGTGTGGCACTGACCTAATGGACAATAATGCCAACGGTAATGCATCCGGCCAAGTTAAGGATGTGGAAGCCTGTATCTTCGCTAACTTCAGCTTCAAAGTAGCATTATACCTTTCCACCAACCCTGCTGATTGTGGGTGGAAAACCGCATGGAAGATCTGTTAGATCCCTAATCCTTTCAAGACATACTTAATAACTTCCCCAACAAAATGAGGTCCGTTATCATTCCATAAAAGTCTGCAAACACCAAACCTAGGGAAAAATTATTTCAAAAGCACCTTCGCTGTGGTAATGGCAGTATTATCTTTTGTGGGGTACGCCTCTATCCATTTACTGAAGGCACATACCACCACCAAGACATACTTTTAATTGTTGCAGCGTTCAAGCTGAATATAATCCATTTGTAGAACTTCGAAAGGTGCAGTTGGTGTAGCAAACCCCCCGCAGGAGTTTGTGTCCCTTTTCCAGGATTGTATTGTAAACAGATCAAACAAGACTGTACTACTCTCTTAGCTGTACTGGAAATTTCTGGGTGCTCCCAAACTTGTGTAAGCAACTTCGTTATTATTGAAGCTCCAACATGTGCCAGCCCATGTGCCATCTGAACCATAGGTTGTACAAAAGCTATAGGCAATTTCCATTTATCCATCTGCTTATTCTCCCAACAGCCCTCATCATCCAATTCTCCTTCTTCAGACAATTGCTCATGTTCATTCACAGAAGCAGATTTCTGTATATCTAATACGTCTTGTCTAGCATTATGCCAACGTTCAGCTTGTGACTTCACTACATACATAGAAGTAGTACTTCGTTGCATTGCAGTCTCACGTGCTACGCAGTCCGCAAGGGCATTACCTTGCCCTATCTTATCGGTCACTTTCTTGTGTGCACTACATTTCACAATAGCTAGTTTCTTTGGAAATGTCAATGCAGTCAAGAGATTATGCATTAATTCTCCGTGCATTATCTGCATTCCGTGGGATGTGAGAAAGCCTCTCTCCTTTCAAAGCAAACCAAAATCATGAGCCACTCCAAAAGCATAGCGACTGTCTGTATAAATGTTCACACATAAGTCAGTACTAAGCTCACATGCTCGTGTCAAAGCTATTAGTTCAGCTGCTTGAGCTGACTTCTGTGGTATACGAGCTGTCTCCACTACTGTGTGTATTGTGGTGATTGCATATGCAGCTGATGTCGTACCGTCTGGCAACTTCAAACAAGACCCATCAACTCACAATTCCCCGTCTACATCTGGAAGGGGAGTATCTTGTAAATCAATACGACCCTTTGTCTGTTCTTCGGTAAGGAATATACAATCATGTGTTTCTTGTGACTGAGGCTGAGTCACCGGATATGGCAACAAAGTGGCTGGATTTAGTGTTGCACATCTCTTCAGTGTAATGTGAGGAGCCAGCAATGTCAATTCATATCCTGTCAGGCGAGCGCTAGTTAAATGTTGCGTCTTTGTTTGATTTAAAAGAGCATCACCTGCATGGGGTGCTAACACCAACAGCTTATGTGACAAAACTATCCCTTCACTCTGACGTATTGACACAGCTGTTGCGGCAATTGAACGAAAACACCCAGGCAATGCTCGAGCGACAGGATCAAGTACTGCTAAAAAATATGCACAGGGACACTGCTTATCGCCATGTGTCTGTACTAAAACTGACAATGCACATCCATCTTTCTCATGTACGTAAAGTGCAAAAGGCTACGTGTAATCTGGAGTACCTAACACTGGTGCTGAACAAAGGGCTTGTCGTAACTGCCGGAGAGCAGTCTCACATTCATCTGTCCATGGGACAGGTATTGGAGTATCTTTAGTCAAAAGTGCTAGCAAAGGTATGACAATGTGCTAAAACCCTAATATCCATTGCCTACAAAAAGAAGTAAGACCAAGGAATGCACGGACATCTTTCTGAGTAGAGGGTACTGGTGTGTCTAAAATTGCTTGAATACGATCTGATGTAAGTGCACGGCCCTCCTTAGACCAAAGGTGACCTAAATAGGTTACCTTTGGTCTACAATATTGCTATTTCTTTCGTGACACTTTATGATGGTGTGAAGCAAGAAAAGAAAGTAAGGACAAAGTGCACTTTTCACATTGCTCAGGGATATCAGCTGCCAACAAAATATCATCAACATATTGTATGAGAGCCACACCTTCCGGCAAAACAAAAGAATCAAGTTGTCATTTTAACGCTTGACTATAAATACTAGGACTCTCAGTATAGCCTTGAGGAACTCTGCAAAATCTACATGATCATTTATTCAAAGTAAAACCAAACAAATATCGGCTGTCAGGATGAATAGGGATTGAAAAGAAAGCATTCTTCAAGTCTATCACAGAGAACGTAGTTGCTGTCGGGGGAACCAAAGTAAGAAGTGTCATGATGTCAGATACCACAGGCTATTGTGTGGTACCACAATCTTATTGACTTCTCGTAAATCAATAATGAATCGGTAAATCCTAGTATCAGTATCCTTTTTCAGAATAGGAAGAATCAGAGTGTTACAAACATTATACGGAACTTCCTCAACAACTCCAACTGCAATAAGATCATTCACAATTCATGTGAGTGCTTCTTCGCCCTCCTGTCAAATTTTGTATTGAGGCAAACGTGGCAATACAGCTCCCGCCTTGACACTAATATGTACCGGTGGAATAATCATTTGTTCCACATCAGTATCTGAAGTAGCCCACAAAGTACTAGGGAGTGAAGCTAATGCAATATCCTCTTTAACAAGACAAACTCTTTCCATCACAGGATGATTATCATTCAAAATAACACACACCCCTTCAGGAGACCATCATATTGTAGCCCTGAAATACTTGAGCATATCAAGACCCACAATATTGTCTAGTGTATTTGGAGAAAGCAAAAATTGACATGGAGCAGTAAATTTATCAACATGGAATGTAAGTGGTTGTGACAATGGGCTAGGGGAAGGTGTTCCATCGAAACCTATCGATGTAATGGTTAAGGCAGACAGGGGAGCCCTTGGAATCAATTGTTTAGACAAGGCGCTACGAGTAGCTCCTGTATCAACCAGAAACTAATCATTAGAACCCAAAACATGTGCTGTAACATAGGGACCCCTCTGATCTACTGGAACTTCAACTGATTCCTTACCCCATCCTAAGGCAATCCTATGCATAAGCAGAATCTTGGAAATCAGGCTGCACATAGTTAGACATCTGGTATTGGTTCCGTCTATCAAAAGTGTTAAACCCATCCTGCCTCGTACATTAGCATCAACCCTAGCATGATCATTCGTGCTTCTTCTAGGCCCTGAATATCCTGAGCAATTTCTCATTTGTCCCCGACCACGTGAACACTGCTGAACACGTAGTGCTGGACAATCGGCAGCCCAATGCCCAAATTTCTTACAATACGCACACTGATCAACAGACAAATTCGGACGAGTGTAAGAAGAACCATAAGATCCACGCCCACCTCTATCACTTCCTCTAAAAGGTGGACCATAAGCTTGAGCCAACATAACCTTCGTCTTTAATTCTTTAATCTTTTTATCCTCGCTACCTTTTGCTTCTAATTCCTGACGTTCATAATACTGAGCCATAGTCAAAAGAGAAACCGGAGTAGAGGTAGTCCATGAACTTTCACTAGCTTTTAGACGACTAGCTATTCCTGGTAACAGATTTGCGACATATTTATCGACAAACAAATGTCTGCCCGTTTCATCTGACAATAACTGGCCACTAAAATCATGAAATGCTTCTTCAAAGCATGTAAAGAAATCAGAAATTCATCTGCCTTTTGCTTACAAGACGCTAAAACAGTCCAATCTGTCTTTTTAGGTGGAATAATCATTTTTAACTTAACTAATATGGCTGTGGGAAGATTTAGAATCAACTGATATGGCTTTTTCGCAGGTTCCCTATCCCCGCCCATCTGTTCTAATTCTTTCCATGATGCCCCAAAAACAACACGATCATCAACTTTACGAACAGTTCTCCACATATCTAGCAGTAATATCAATCTGAAAAATAAATCAATGTCAGCCAAAGTCATAGTACAAGAACTAATTGCTCCCTCAACTTCCTCATAAAAGGCGGCTGGATTTTTCCGCGGGTCAGGTAATGCTGTTTTAAGTGCCATTACATCTGCCCTATTCCAAGGAGTATACACCCAATTATAAATAAAATAACCCTTAGCATCAACAGAAGTTTTATCATCACTTGTACCCAATCCTTTAGGAGGAACATACAAAGGCGCTGCCTTCCGCATTGGTTTCGCGTGAACTATCATAGTCTTATCTGTTCCGAAGATGGAAGCTTGCACCCTGCCAGTCTGAGATGTCCGTGCAACTACGTCCACGGCCCTTTTCTCCTCTTGCAAACGGACTGCCACAACACATAATTTCACCAAACGCCTGATTGCATCAGCCACCTGGGAGAAATCAAAAAGACCATCACGCATTTGCTTATGATCAGCTGCTACATAATCGGGCTCTAACTCATCAGAATATTTCCAAAATAGTTCAATAACTTCTGTGCCAAATGCCTCAGTAAAATATAGCTGCTCCTTTTCCGTCCACCCTTTCATGTTGTCTAAAAGTTCAGAAGCAGAGACAACGCTACAAATTGTTTTACGAGCAATAGATCTAAGCTCAGACGCACGGTCAGCAGGCAACATAGAGCGACTGTCTCGTATCTTCTGTTGCTCCGAACCGGAGACCTCAGCTAACTCATGAGGGGCAGAAGGAACGACATACGGAGGTGGAGAGCGATCTAGTAACAAAAAATCATCCTGTGGTTTATTAAGGATAGGATAGAGAGGTTGCCTAACAGTGTATTGGCAAGTTACCTGTAATTTACGTTCTTTCTCTTATAGCTCCTTTAAGTCATTTATTTCTTTCTTTCTCATTTCCAATGCTTTCACATATACATTCTTCCGCTGCTCTTTCTCAAGCAAGGCTTGCTCACGCTTCACTCATCCACGCACTTCTTTCTCCCACATTCGTACACAGTCAAACATATCTTGCCTAGACCTTCGCTTACACATACATTGTTCCACATACTCAATCTTTCGCAAATCAAATGACCCACGCATAGGCCAGCGTAACTCAGGATCCGCACAAGTGTATTTATTCCATAATGTGCTGTACATTATAGAAGAAAGACCATGTTTAACATGCATATCTCTATTGGGCGTCCCATTTGGGGGTACCGGTTGCGATTCTTCCAGTCTCAAATTGGTACCATTACAAAAGCAACACATCCTACGAAGTGCGCTAAAAACAGGCATGCCAAAAATAGTGCAGAATATGCAGTATTATAATCAAAGTAGCACTTAAGGTACCGTTCAAATCAAAATTAAATTGGATAAAATTCTCCTCATTACCTGCCTATATAAATAGAAATTTATATATCAATTCAAAGGACACAAATTGACTAGTCACCCAAAACACGAGAACCACAGTAAGTGGTGCTAAACTTCATTACCAAACAAAGGCATCAAAACCCACAGCAAGTGCCGTAAAATGGCTCTTACCAATCACAGGGTGTCCAGGTTCCAACTGCCAAGTTCTAAAATCGACCAAATGGTCACTGCATGACGAATGAACAAAAAGGATCTCAGTCGAGGACCTGCGCCACCTGGATGGTCAAATCAGAAAGAATGGAAAAACGCTGTGGTTGCCAAGACTCGGGTCTCCTCAGGCATTGATCGTCAACAGCGAGATCCCAATCCTTCGTCGCGACCAATCCGTCGGGCGTCCGAGTCGCTGATGAGTCCCTGTTCGGGCGCCAATTTGTCGAAGTAAGCCTCAGCAAGGCCTACTAGTGCAAGGGGTTCGCCCTTCTCTGCACAAAGTCCTCAGACCATATAGGAAGAAGTTGGCACAGAAACTGAAATCAAAGACAAAGTTTATTAAACCTCATGAGGTGGTACTACAGTTCAAACAGCACCCTTCGGTAATGTTTGAAGTAGCACACTGAACTAAGAGAGCATGGTCCTTTTATACCCACGCAGGGGCTAAAAGAAGGTGGTACAATTATAGAAGCAAGACTTACATACATATAAGGTCATATGGAAATGCACAGTCGACAGGTAGGAGGGGCTAACAGTTTTCAAGGACTAGTTGACACATTACTGTCTGTTACTAATTACTAACAGCTGCAGATCTTACTGGGCATGTGCGAAAGTGGGAGATGCTAAATATAACTTGTCACTAGACACATTTTCAAGAGTAGTTAACAGAAAGGTAGGACAGAGCACATGGCAAGGAAATGGCTGCCATGAATAGAAAATGGATTCCGCGAAATGTTCACAATAGTTGCTAAATACGAGATGTCTTCTGCTAATGCTTAATCTAATCGCTACTGACTTACAACAGCGCCATCCCCCTCCTTAGCTACCCTGTCTTCCTTAACCCCGCTGTCTTTAACCCGTCCCATCCTGTTTCGTCTGCCCCCACCCCAACGTCTGCCAAATACCTGCCCTTCCAGAGGTGAGCTGCACTGTTGCTACCTTGCTCCATGGCCTCCACTGCCACTGAAATCATTGCCTTCTTACCCAGTGTAATCTTACCTGGTGTCAAGGTCAGTGGCCACTTGTGACTCTGCCGCCTTACCTGTGACTGGGCCTTATGATCACCCTCACGATGGTCGTCCCGTCTGGGCACACTTTGGGGGTCATTAAAACCGTGGCGGACGGTGTTAAAGCAGCGGTAAGACCGCAAACAGGCCGGCGAAAAAAAAAGGGAATTATGACCGTGGCGGAAACCGCCAACAAAAACAGCCACTTTAACACTCCGACCGCCACAGCGGTACAGACAAACAGTGCGGCGGTCACCGCCAACAGAAAGGCGGGAGACAAAGTACCACCCACAGTATCACAACCTACCAATCCGCCACCTTTTCCGGGGTGGATTCACCGTGGATAAAAACACAGCGGAAACAGCCATTTCAATGGGAAAACGCTCACCTCTACACACTCCACGAGGAAGGAGGACACCATGGAGCCGGAACTCCAAATACTCCCTGCAATAGTCTTCCTGCTCCTGTATGATCATCATCAATGCCGGCGCCGAAGACAACAGTGAGTACTGCACCTACGACATAGGGGAGGGGGGAGCCAAAAGTCAGGGACACACACACACAATAGCCCCACCCCCACCACGACCCTCACCCACTACAACATGCACACCAGTGCATATCCAAACATAACAGTAACAACCCCAATACCCCCCTGAAGAATGCAAAGACAAAAGGAAATGAATGCAACCATTGTAATGTATCAAAATACAGTAAGCAAATATATACAGATATAATTTCACATTCAACAAAATATGCATCACGATTAGTAGTGCAGGTATGCACCATTCAATGTCCGTGGACCACTGGGCCCAAAATGCATAGGTGAGGCCCACACACGATACCTGAGCAAAACGGAGAGAACACTGCAGGGGCATCAGATCGAAATACAACAGGCACCTTAGGGGGAAGGGAAGGGGAGGCACCACGCCAGATCCACAAGGGGGCTCCATGCCCATTGATGTATCCTGGGGAGTGCAAAGCCACAGTCTCAGAAGTCTATACAGTGGGTGGTTTGCCCACTGTACCATCCTGGGGAGTGCAAAGCCACAGTCTCTCAAGTCTCTACAGTGGGTGGGTTGCCCACTGTTCAATCCTGGGGAGTGCAAAGCCACAGTCTCTCAAGTCTCTACAGTGGGTGGGTTGCCCACTGTACCATCCTGGGGAGTGCAAAGCCACAGTCTCTCAAGTCTCTACAGTGGGTGGGTTGCCCACTGTTCAATCCTGGGGAGTGCAAAGCCACAGTCTCTCAAGTGGATAACAGTCTCCACTGGTTCTGGAGGGGGACTGGTGCCCAGAGTGCTTCATCCTGTGCAGGACAGATGGAGTGGATGCTGTTCTCCACTGGTTCTTGAAGGGGACTGGTGCCCAGAGTGCTTCATCCTGTTAAGGACTGAGGTAGTGGATGCTGTTCTCCACTGGTTCTGGAGGGGGACTGGTGCCCAGAGTGCTTCATCCTGTTAAGGACTGAGGTAGTGGATGCTGTTCTCCACTGGTTCTGGAGGGGGACTGGTGCCCAGAGTGCATCACTCTCCCCGTGACGGTCCCAGTTCCATCACTGCCCCTGCCGCACATGGGCTAGCGGTGCTTGAGTTGGCGGTGCTTGCCCTGTTCAGCGGTGCTTGTCCTGTTCAGTGGTGCTTGACTTTGCTGTCTCTGGCCTGTTCAGCGGTGCTTGCCATGGCGGTCTTTGCCCTGTTCAGCGATGCTTGACTTTGCTGTCTCTGACCTGTTCAGCGTTGCTTGCCATGGCGGTCTTTGCCCTGTTCAGCGGTGCTTGCCCTGTTCAGCGGTGCTTGACTTTGCTGTCTCTGACCTGTGCAGTGGTATTTGCCATGGCGGTCCCTCATTGCCCAGTGGGGGTGTGGCTGCAGGGGCCCTCCTGGCCACTGACTCTAGCGGTGGCCTCCTGGCCAGTGACGATGGGACTGCCCTCCTGGGCACTGACTCTGGCGGTGGCCTCCTGGCCAGTGACGATGGGACTGCCCTCCTGGGCACTGACTCTGGCGGTGGCCTCCTGGCCTGTCATGATGGGACTGCCCTCCTGGGCACTGACTCTGGTGCTGGCCTCCTGGCCTGTGACGATGGGACTGCCCTCCTGGGCACTGACTCTGGCGGTGGCCTCCTGGCCAGTGACGATGGGACCGCCCTCCTGGGCACTGACTCTGGCGGTGGCCTCCTGGCCTGTGACGATGGGACTGCCCTCCTGGGCACTGACTCAGGTGGTGGCCTCCTGGCCAGTGACGATGGGGCTGGCGGTGGCCTCCCGGGCAGCGGGGATGATGGCGGCCTTCTCCGCTGTGCTGCTCTTCCAAGACTTTGGCGCTGTCTTCTGCCCCTTCCCACCTTGGGAGGAGTCACAGCTGAGTGGACAGTCCCCCCGGGACCCTTGTGAGCGGCTTTGCTCCCCCTATCCCGTCGGGCACTGTTCAACTTCTGGTGCTTCACAGGGGGGGGACTGGCTGTGCTCTGGCTCCGTGTCACACTGGCTGCCCTGGTGCCCGGTACACTCCACATACCTCTAACAGGCACCACTGGTACCGGAGATTTTTTGGCTGAGGTGCTAGTACGGGACCTATGAATTGGAGAGGGGGGTGGTGGGAAAGAGGTCAAGGTTGCTCAGGAAAAGTTTCTTACGAACACTGGTATGGGTAGCTGGAGGGGGTCTGGGAGTGGCGGAAGAGGAGGTGGTTTTAGGAGGTGTAACTTTTATTGATTTGGGTGCAGGTGCATGCGCTGGAGGCTGTCGTGAGGTCGATGGCTGTTGGGTGGGTGTGTGCCTGCGTTTGTGTACTTTGGGAGGGGGCGTCACAGACACACTGGGAGAGGACACAGGGGACGTGTAAATGGTAGTGGGAGTGGTGAGTGCAGGTGAGTGGGGTGTGCTGGTGCGGGACCTAGTGGCTGTAGTGGTAGTGCATGCAGGTGAGAGTGTAGACGACACTGGGAGGGAGGAGGGAGACGACGAGGAGGGGGACACAGTGGAGGGAGTGGATGTTGCTGTGTCTGTTTGTGGGTGATGCTTGCGTGAGTGCCTGTGGGATGTGTGGTGCTTATGTTTGCCTGAGCTTCCCTTGTGTGTTGACCTGGGTGCAGGCTGGTCTGATGGTGTGCTTGGGATAGGCTGGGGTACAGGGGATTGGGTCTGGGTGGAGGAAGTTGGAGGGGGGAGGCTAGAGACAGGGACAATGGCTGCCATCAGTGCTGAGGCCAGAGATTGCAGGGTTCGATGATGGGCAGCCTGACCAGAATGAATGCCCTCCAGGAATGCATTAGTGTGTTGCAATTCCCTTTCTACACCCTGGATGGCATTCACAATGGTAGACTGCCCAACAGTGAGTGACCTGAGGAGGTCAATGGCCTCCTCACTGAGGGCAGCAGAGGTGACAGGGGCAGGGGCTGAGGTGCCTGGGGCGAAGGTGATGCCCACCCTCCTGGGTGAGCGGTCACAGGGCGAAGGCTGAGGGGCTGCTGGTAGGGGGGGTGGCGGCTGTACCTGTAGAAGTGGGGGGCACAGATTTTGCCGCCACCACAAGGGAGCTCCCATCGGAGGACGAGTCCGTGTCCCTGGTTGCTGATCTGGTGACCGCCGTGAAGCTCCCCTCGCCCTCCATCCCACTGGTGTATTCAGAGTCCGTGGTGTGGCCCTCCATGGCTATGTGGGATGCAGCTCACTTGTGCTCTGGTGCCACTGTACCTCCGCCTGATGATGCTGATGCACAAAAGAACAGGGAGAGCACAAAAAGGGGGGGAACAACAGAAGAAAGACAGGTTGAGTGCATGGCTTACCGCCACCGTTGGTGGACAATACAAACACAGCAGCCCCCTGCACTACGCTGCGCTGTTGAGCTCTACTGATGCAGTTCCTGGGATATGGCCTACATGGCTATGGTGGACATCAGCACACATAGATGACACAGGGGCATGTATACCTGTACTTGGCACTCTACAGAGGTGGGGTGGAGTGCCACATGGCCTGCATTACGGAGGGGCCTAGCCTACGGAACTCGCCCTGGCCTAGGGGAACCCACAGCCCTCCTCCCCCACCCAGACACCTTCACTGCGTGCAAAGTCCGCTGCATGAGAATGTACTCACCCCCTTGTGTCTGATGTGATGCTCTCAAGTGCCCATCCAACTCAGGTAGGCCACCACCAGGATCCTGAACATCAGGGGAGTCATGGTTCGACAGGCACCCCTCCCATGTTGGGAGGCCATCCCCAGCTGAGCCTCCGCCGTCTTCTTGCTCCAGCGGCGAATGTCCTCCAATCTTTTACGGCAGTGGGTGCTCTGTCTCTGGTGGACCCCCAGGGTCCGGACGTCCTTGGCGATGGCACGCCAAATATCCTTCTTCTGGTGGGTGCTGACCTACATGAAATGTACAGGGGAAGAAGAGAAGTCATTAGCAACTGCACCGTCGAAGTGAGTGGCCCACATCCCTACCCTTGCCATGTGGCACATGCATTCACAGTCCTTCATGCTCGCAGAACTCTGCCCCCTTCCTTCATACAACCAGCCCTCTCCACCCAGGCATAGCCCATACAACCTGCTCCCTGTGTACTCACCTGTTGGTCTAGAGGACCGTAGAGTAGCGTGTACTGGGGGAGGACCCCGTCCACGAACTTCTCCAACTCCTGTGCAGTGAAGGCAGGGGCCCTTTCCCCAGACGCACGAGCCATTGTCTCTTCCAGACCGAGGTCACAGCAGCACTTGAAGTATAGGTCCTCTCCTGTCAAAGATCACGTATCGAGTGATTGAACAGATAGAAAATGGCGGTGACGTCCGCGGCGGTGACATCCGCGGCGGTGCGTACCATCACCGCCGGCGTACATCGTCATTGGCTCCTGGGACCCATAGGGTCCAATGTTAACCAATGCAGCATTGCGCCGCGGTCTTCGACTGCCTACTGCGACTGTGTACAACGCCAGCGCAGTTACCTCACATCCCATTGTCCCAGTTTAGAGGTCAGGCAGCTGCCATTTCAGGGGCACACATGGCTTAATTTTCAACTGCGTCACACATACCTAGGCCTGGACTCAACACACATACAGACAACTTTGTGGATTATGTTTCGTGTTCTGTGTAGCTGTGGGTACATACCTGTGAGTTGTTTGACTCTGTGGTCGCTGTTGTCCTTCCTAGGCACCGTCAGCTGGGACATGTGAGGAGGTGGCGGAATCCTCCGGTGTACCAACCGCTGGTGGACCTGTTGACAATGGAGGAGCGACATTTAATCATTACCTACAGGTTTGACCGTGCCACAATCCAGGAACTGTGTACCCAGTTGGAGCCTTACCAGATGTCAGCTATCCGCCATTCCACAGGGATCCCCCTCAAGTGCAGGTGCTATCAGTACTCCATTTCCTTGCAAGTGGGTCTTTTCAAACAACAGTGGCCATGGCATCAGGGATGTCCCAGCCTATGTTTTCCAACGTGTTGTCCAGAGTGTTGTCTGCCCTGCTGAAACACATGAGGAGCTACATCGTTTACCCTCAGGTGGAGGATTTGGCTACTGTTAAAGGTGACTTCTATGCCCTTGGACATATCCCCAACATCATAGGTGTCATTGATGGGACCCATGTGGCTTTGGTCCCCACCCACAGGAGTGAACAGGTGTACAGAAACCGGAAGTGTTATCATTCCATGAATGTACAAGTGGTATGTTTGGCAGACCAGTACATCTCCCAGGTAAATGCTATGTTCCCTGTGTTGAAGTAAGCCTCAGCAAGGCCTACTAGTGCAGGGGGTTCACCCTTCTCTGCACAAAGTCCTCAGACCATATAGGAAGAAGTTGGCACAGAAACTGAAATAAAAGACAGAGTTTATTAAACCTCATGAGGTGGTACTACAGTTCAAACAGCACCCTTCGGTAATGTTTGAAGTAGCACACTGAACTGAGAGAGCATGGTCCTTTTATACCCACGCAGGGGCTAAAAGGAGGTGGTACAATTATAGAAGCAAGACTTCTATACATATAAGGTCAAATGGAAATGCACAGTCGACAGGTAGGAGGAGCTAACAGTTTTCAAGGACTAACAGCTGCAGACCTTACTGGGCATGTGCGAAGGTGGGAGATGCTAAATATAATTTGTCACTAGACAGATTTTCAAGAGTAGTTAACAGGAAGGTACGATAGAGCACATGGCTCGCACATGGCAGCATGTGGCAGAGAAAATGGCTGCCATGAATACAAAATGGATTCCGCGAAACGTTCACAATAGTTGCTAAATACAAGATGTCTTCTGCTAATGCTTAATCTAATCGCTACTAAACTTCAACACCTGGCTCAGTGCATGACGCCTACATCCTGCGGAATAGCAGCATCCCTTATGTGATGGGTCAACTACAGAGGCACCGTGTGTGGCTATTAGGTGACTCTGTTTACCCCAACCTGTCATGGCTACTGACCCCAGTGGGGAATACCAGGACCAGGGCAGAGGAATGCTACAATGAGGCCCATGGGCGGACTAGGAGGGTGATCGAACGCACCTTCGGCCTCCTGAAGGCCAGGTTCAGGTGCCTTCATAAGACAGGTGGTTCCCTATTCTACTCACCAAGGAAGGTGTGCCATATCATCATCGCCTGTTGTATGCTTCACAATCTTGCTTTGCGACGCCAGGTGCCTTTTCTGCAAGTGGATGGTCCAGATGACGGTGTTGTGGCAGCTGTGGAACCTGTGGACAGTGATGAGGAGGAAGCAGAGGAAGAAGACATTGACAACAGGGACTCAGTCATCCAGCAATATTTCCAGTGACACTCAGGTGAGAACACTTTCTTGCTTACTACTAGTACTTTCACACTTCTACCTCTATCCTGTCTGTCAATTTCAAGCAGTATATGGTAACTGAGTTGTACATTTCCATTACGGTTTCACAGGTGTGGTTACCAATGTGTGTCATCTGCTTGCATTCTTCATGGACTTGTGATGTGTGACATAGGTATGTTGACATTACATTTGAGAACGGTTTTTGTCACTGTCATAGCTAATACAAATTTTCAAAATCACAGACTGACTCCAGATTGTTTTGTGGTTCAAGGGTGTTTATTGAAGTGCTAAATATTGGAGGGGGTGCTAAAATGGTGAGGGGTGATGGTGGAGGAATGTCCATGGCAGAACCAGTCTATTAGTCTCACAGGAGCACTGCCCATATGGGCATAGGAAGTGGAGCTGGGGCAGTTCCAATATGGACAGGGTTACAAAGTGGGACAGTGGGATGACAATCAGGGTGGTCTCATTTCTTGGCGGGGGTCTTGCCATCGTACTCTGTCCTGTTCCTGGATCTCAGGGACCGCTTGCGGGGTGGTTCTCCGTCTGCAGGGGGTGGGGTGCTGGTGTGGTGGTCCTGTGGCGGGGTGTCCTGTCCACTAGCGCCGGCGGAGGTGGTGGGCAGTTCATCGTCCATGCTAGGGTCAGGAGCCCCTTGGAGTGCCACGGTGTCCCTCATGGTGTTCTGTATGTCCTTCAGCACCCCTACGATGGTGCCCAGGGCGGAGCTGATGGTTCTGAGTTCCTCCCTGAACCCCAAATACTGTTCCTCCTGCAGGCGCTGGGTCTCCTGAAACTTGGCCAGGACCGTCGCCATCGTCTCCTGAGAGTGGTGGTATGCTCCCATGATGGGGGAGAGGGCCTTGTGGAGAGTGGGTTCCCTTGGCCTGTCCACCTCCTGTCGCACAGCAGCCCTCCCAGTTCCCCTGTGTTCCTGGGCCTCCGTCCGCTGGACCGTGTGCCCACTACCACTGCCCCCAGGTCCCTGTTGTTTTTGGAGTGGTGGGTTATCCTGGGTTCCCTGTGGTGGTGGACACACAGCTGATTGACGTGTCCTGGGTATGGAGGTATGGGCCCGCTAGGTGGGTGCTGTGCTGGTGTTACCAGAGGGTGGAAGGTCTGTGGTGGCCTGTGACTGGGTGTGGGGAACCGACTGTCCCGAGGCCCCCGATGGTCCGGGCTGGTCATCTAGATCCAGTTGGCCAGAGCTGCTATCATCACTGTGGGCCTCTTTTGTTGGTGGGGTGGAGATGTCTGGACCCTCCTGTCTGGTGACGTTGGGTAGTGGTCCTGCAGGGGTGTAAAAGCATGATTATTGCATGTGTGTGTGTCATGGTGTGCAATGGGTGGGTGACTGTGTACCCCGGTGCTAGCATTCCTGTGTGGGGCCTTGTGTGAGGATGGTTGGGGGGTGTTATGGGTATGTGCAGTGGGCATGCTTTAGTGATAAAAGTCCATGCTTTGTTGTGTCATGCAGGGCTTGGTGTTGGGATGGGTGGTTTGTGTTATTAGTACATTAGTGAGAAGTTGGAGTGATGGGGGAGGGGGTGAGGGTGGGGGTCTGTGATAGCATGCAGGTAGGGTGGGGGATATGATAGTTAAGATTTTACTTACCAGAGTCCATTCCTCCACCGACTCCTCCGAGGCCCTCAGGATGCATAATGGTCAAGACCTTCTCCTCCCATGTTGTTAGTTGTGGGGGAGGAGGTGGGGGTCCGCCGCCAGTCCGCTGTACCGCGATGTTGTGCCTGGAGATCACGGAACGCACCTTTCCCCGTAGGTCGTTCCACCTCTTCCTGATGTCCTCCCGATTTCTTGGGTGCTGTCCCACTGCGTTGACCCTGTCGACTATTCTTCGCCATAGCTCCATCTTCCTAGCTATGGAGGTGTGCTGCACCTGTGATCCAAATAGCTGTGGCTCTACCCGTATGATTTCCTCCACCATGACCCTGCGCTCCTCCTCGGAGAACCTGGGGTGTCTTTGCCGGGCCATGGGGTGGTGTAGGTGATGTGTGGGGTGGTGTATGTGGTGATGAGTTTGGTGATGTGTAGTGGTGTGTGGTGTTTTGTGCGTGGATGTTGTGTGGGTGATGGTGTTGTGTGCCTCTTTGTGTTGGGGTTGTCTATGCAGTGCAGTCTCTCTGGCCTTCGTCAATAATTTTTGGTCATAGGGATTTGTGGGTGATGTGGGTGTGTGTTTTATATTGTATGGGGTGTGTGGGAGTGGTGTTTGTATGTGTATCAGGTGTGTGTATTTTGATTTGTCCAATGTGGCGGTGTTTTGGAGATGTGTGTGTATTTTGAGCACTGCGGTGTGTACCGCCAATGGAATACCGCGGTTGAAAGACCACCGTATGGATTCGTGGGTTGTGACAGCATGGGCGTGTTTCTGTTACGTGACGGTGGAGGTTTTGTTTTCGCCAGTTTAACACTGACCTTTGGTGTGGCGGACTTGTGTGGGTGTATGAATTTCGGCGGATTCCGAGATGTGGGTCATAATAGCTGTGGCGGAATTCCACAGCTGCAGCGGTGTATTGGCAGTCTTCTGCACGGCGGTAAGCGGCTTTTACCGCCAATGTTGTAATGAGGGCCTTTGTTCCTAAAATACATGACAAAGAGCATCAGATTCCCCCAACCTCCCCGGCTTCCCTACGCCACCATGTCGCCTCATCCAACAACTACTGTGCTTCCTCCTCACGCACCTTGCCCTCTTACAAACTATCTTCTTCTACCTCATCATTATCTGGCACAATGTGATCACTACAAACACTACTCACAGCCCAAGAAGGGCCCAGCTGCTCATCATCCATGCATTGAAAGCTTGTCCACGGTGGTCCAGCTTCCATCAGAGGGCTCTCCCTCCCTGCTGTCGAACATATGAGATGTGCCTGACCTGGTACGTTGGAGGCTGCCTTGAGCCTGCCTTCCCAAGCCGCATACGTGCTTGTGCTGCGCCGCCATGCGCATACTGATGTTCGTCACTCAGTGGTCTAGAAGCCCGTCCATGGCCCACCTTCTCTTTGGACAAGAGGTCGTAAGCCACTCTAGGCTCCCCGATGCTGCTCTTGCTGCTACACGCCAGCTCCTGCAAAACACAACGTAGGTCCGGTATGCTGGCCTCACCCATACTCTCTCCTTCTCTGCCCCCAAGTTTGTGACCCTTCACCCCTATCCCAACTGCTTCAGTGCCCGCTGCCTGTTTCTCACCCTCCTGATGCTGGGGCTCCTGTACTGCCTTTATAATGTATGTTCCCCTCCCCATCCTACTATAAACCTTGCCCAAGGGCTTGCACTGGAAGCATTCTTTTTCCACTGGCTCCCGTCCTCCCCCCAATCCGCTTATGTCACCCTCTGACTCTCTTTGTCCTTCCCTAGGATGTTGCCTTCCCCCTAGGCCCACCCTGCACTGATTTGCCTCTCAACTTCTCCCGCCCTGAGTCTACCCAGTGTGCCTCCTTCCCTTATGGCCTCCGAGGGGCCTCTCCCCCTGTCCCACCTCCCTGGCCTCTGCCTGTCCAAGACTAGGGACTAGGCCCTCGCATTCCACATGCCCCACCCCCTCCCTCCCTCAGAGTGTTGCTCGAGTCACTCCATGGCCCGTTGCATTGCCCATTTGCCCCTCTTCCCTTTGAAGGCCTCCCCTGTACCCAGCAATGCCTCTGGTGAAGCCCGGCAATGAGGTCGCCCCACCGCGCTTACTGCAGTCATGATGTCTCCGGGGCACGGTGGCGAACGTGCATACAAAAGTTTGAAAGGGGTCCCGCTTCTATTGTCAGCTACCAGGTCACCAAATAAAATGGTGGTGCACCACACAAAATGTTGGATTATATACCCACACATACTGCCATGGCCCACATAGCTCAAGTTAGCCCAAGCAGCCTCTGGGCTGCTCCATTTCCCCAAAGACCTCGGAAGGGGACCTCTCCGAGTCGGCTCCTCCCCAAAGCCCTCTGTTCCTGCGTGCGAGGCGGCGGGCGAAATAGGCAGGATTTTGGCATCCTCCCAGCTGCTGATGAGCACCTGTGGAGGACGCCAAGGAAGGAAAGAGAGTCTTCCCTACTTTTGCATTGTAGCCCTTCCACCTACCTGCCTGGGAGAGCAACTGAGGAGGAGGCCAGCGGTGGGTGTACCCCAGGGGGCTAAGCACATGCATGGGACACTGATGTAAGCGCCATTAACAGGTGAGAACTGTTAGCCCTATTGTGGAACTCATGGTGAAGTACAAATCTGTATGGAATGAAAATGCCCAGAAGCTGCCCACAGCCATCGCTCTATGGTGCAGGTGCCTGCCTCTGGGTTCAGTGTCTCCTTCAGGACAGGAGCTCAATTCCTTCAAAGGGGATTGAGACAAGTGCAAATGTGATGATGTTTGGTAGCATTTTACATTTTGGCTTATTGATTCGAATTTAATTGAAGCCATGCCCATATAGTGAAATATTTCCCATGATTTCTAAAACAGATACACAGGCCCTTTGATCAGGTTTGCAAGGGCTCAGTTTAGGGCTTAACTAAAATTTCATATACAGTCACGTGTGTTCATTTTTGTGACTTTCTGTTTCCATTTACTTGTATTATCAGTCAGAGACTGGTATGCGATTCTGAGACATGTTTATGTGCATTCTTCTTCTGTTTGCTGAATGATGTATGTCGTGATAAGGGATATCAATACAGTTACTGTGACTTTTCTCCTTTTTGTACTAGCAGATGCATTGAGATATTGGTAAAACCTGTAGGAAATTAGCCAGATGACACTCTTACCCATGATTAAGGTGCTTGGCATCAAAGAGTTAATTAGGGCCTAATGATAATGGTCTTACAGTCCCTCTCTGAAGATTATGGGGTTGAAAGTTAGTGCCTACATGCGCTGGCAGCTAATTATGACTCTTCTAATTCCTTAATGGGCTCAATTTATGCCCTAATATTATGCTGTAATCTCTTTGCTGCATTTCACAATGTTTCAAGGCCTTCTAAGGTTCGTATTGCAACTAAGCCCAGGTGTGCACATTTTGGATGCTACTTTAAGTGCTTAGGTGCCCGGGTAGTGGTCGTCGAGTGTGCTAGGTGTGTGTGATTGTTTAGAGAGTGGGGAGAGTAAATATCCAGAGCAGTAGTTTGCTCTCATCTTAGAGAATGTCTTTAGATAGTAAGGCCTTTTGCAAAGCACTGAACTGCTTATTAGTCTTCCTGATTGAGGAGGTGGTTGCAAGGGTTTTTCACAGTTGAGATTACGGAGTTTCAAGGCATCCAAAACTAGGATGAGTCTTTCGCCAGCTTTGGTGTCTGAGAATCTGCATACTTTGTTGCCTGGGAAATATATTTCCTAAGAGATCTGACACTATATTTTACTCTTCAAGGCAATTTTGTGGTTTTATGTGCTGTCAGAGTACCCTGAGAAGTCCCTCTTTTTGCAGTATGCCACACCACATGTGCTGACATTGCCACTTCATGAAAAACATAATGGAGCAGATCTTTAGACCCTGGAAGTAGGAGGTCAGTGTAACATGCACTGATTCTTGGGGGGGCGGCAGCTTGATGCTTATACAACCCATTCACTGGTGAGGCATTTGGAGTCTCTGTCATCAGCCTTCCAGGAAAATATGGAGTGTTTGGATCTTGTTTCACCACAGATAAATCCAGAGGTGGAACTGTGAGAAGATTGGTCAGGAAGAGTAGCTGGTCACTCAGTCAAGACAGCATAGGTAATATGGTTTGGATCTCCTCTGGTGGATATGTTGCGTAAGGAGGACTGTATTATTCCATCTTACTGGAATGATTATCCAGTAATCTCATCATTCCAGAACACAGAGATGCAGACCACATGAGTGTTTGCAGTAACATATCATGGGCTTCTGGTAACTTGATGATGCCTCATCTGACACCAGACCAGATATTCAGTGGTGCAAAATCTCTGACCAACATAAGGTTTGAGGCTCCTACAGAGGAAGAAATTGTCAGATCACTCTTTTCAGGACTTTTTCCTGATACTTCTAAGGGCAGCGGACACGAGAAGGCAACTTTCTAGGGGTATGCAATTATCAAACATTAGGACAGGAGATCAACCACCTCTCTTTCCCACAGAGCTACCAGTACAACAGAATGGGGGTGCCTGGATAAGGCTTCAGTAGGTCTATGGTCCCTGGTCAAAGTTCCAACAATTGAGGTCATCCAATTCTAGGGAAGTGGAGGCAATCTGCTGAACACTACTGGGGTTTGCTTATCATTTGACGGACTAAAGTGTTCTATTCAGAAATGACTAAAATGTGGTCAAGTCCTATCTCAACAAGCAAGGGGAATCATTGCCCTTAACTCTGTCAAAGATCTCAGAGTAGAGCTTCTTGCATGCACAAGACAATATTTTAAATCTAGAATAGATTTACATTTATTAGAAATTGAGCATGTTGACAGGCGGTACAGGAAGACTCCTTTTTCACAAGACCTCTGTCTGAGAAAGCTTACTTTACCAGGTCCTAGCAGAGGTAAGATCTCCAAAGGGTGGATATATTTACATCAGCATGGATTACCCTGCTTCACCTATAATGTTTATGGGTTGGGGAAGCAAAGACTTTGACAGTGAATGCCCTTCTTGTCCTTAGCTGGAAGGGGTACACTTTACCTCCGTCCTTCTCTCTACATCTCAGGTTTGTGATTAGGATGATGCAGCAGACGTCTGTTGTGCTCTGGATTTCTCTAGTATCTTCCTCTCGGCTTGGTGCCATCTGACCTGGGCAAAGGGAATCAGTGAGGAGGCATTTCTTCTGGTAGTCCATCTCCCCTAATGTTTCCCTGTCTTCTGACAAAGACCTTGAAAACCCACGGGTTGGCAACCTGGAGATGATAGAGCATGGCTTGTGCTGGAGAGGGTGGATTCCTCTATTCAGGCCTTTTGGGGGGCTTTTGCACTGTCATCCTATGCAAGGCATTGGCTTAATTCCAGAGATAGTGTGAGTCCAGATACTTGGGCCCTGATTTATACCTTTTGGTGCAAAACTGCACTAACGCAGTTTTGCACCAAAAAGTTTAGCACCGGCTTGCACCATTTCTGTGCACCAGCCGGGCACCATATTTATAGAATGGTGCAAGCCAGTGCGAAGGGTAGGCTAGTGTAAAAAAAATGACGTTAGTTGGGTGGGGCTGGCGGTATGGAAGAAGGGGGTTTTGCACCAAAAAATGAAGTTAGGCAGGTTAGAGTAAGAAAAATGACTCTAACCTGCCTAGAGTCATTTCCTGACGCAAAACCATCCATACCACATGACTCCTGTCTTAGGAAAGAGAGGAGTCATGTCCACCACCCCAATGGCCATCACAGGGGACCAGGGTCCCATGGGCATGGCCATTGCACCCTGTGCCATGTATGGGGGCCCATTTCAGGGCCCCCTATGGCACTTTAAAAAATAAGATAAAATACTTACCTGTACTTACCTGGGATGGGGTCCCCATCCTCTGCTGTCACTCTGGTGTCGGTGTCCGTGGGGCCTGGGGAGGGCACCTGTGGGCTCATTCCATGGTGTTCCACCATGGAAATAGGCCCACAGGTCCCCTAACGCCTGCCCTGACTGAGGCTTTAAAAATGGGGCAAAGCAAGCTTTGCCCCATTTTTTGACCCCTCCTCCCTCCTGTGCACCATTTTTGCACAGGAGTATAAATATGGCGTTAAGGCCACAGAGTCATTTTTGCACGGGAACGCCTGCCTTGCATCTCATTAAGGCAGGGTAGATGTCCACATCCAAAAAATGACTTTAACTCCATAAATTTGGCGCTAGATGGGTCTAGCCCCAAAGTATAAATATGGAGTTAGTTTTGCACCAAATTAGAGTCAAATAAAATTACACTAACTCGGTGCAAACAGAGTATGAATATGCCCCTTGATGGCTTAGTCGGTAGAGCTAGTTAGGGTGTGAGATTACTTGCTGGATGGGTTTGCTCTAGGGTTGAAGGATTTTACTCTTCAAGCTCAATTGGCATCCATTGAGAATTTTAGAACCTTTTTTGCTTTCTTTTGGGTTAAGAATGGTCTAGTTCAGGGTTTGCCAGCAAGTAGCTTGTGAGCTGCTGGTGACTTTCCAGCTCCCTGTGGGTGGCTGTCCTGTGTGCAGCCCAGTGAGCTAGATTGAAGGCTTTTGCTTGGTTGAATTAATATACATATGCCAAATTGAGGAGTATGTATTTGGGCTGTAATGTCTATATTTTCAGAATTAATGGGATGGTCTTTGGAGAAAGGCAGTTAAGTTTCCTAAATATATTTAAAGCTGATATTTGATAATGGTGGCCACTAATGTAATCTATTATGTCTCTATTAGTGTTAGGAACATAGGAGGATTTCTGGTAAACACGGGTAGCTCTTGTTACGGAAACTGTTGGAGACCCCCTGGTCTAGTTCAAGGGGTTATTAGGTTTTTTTCTTTTGTAACCTAAGACCTTTGCCTTGACCAGTTTTTCCCTCTTCTGGATCTCTCTTGGTCCTTGAAGTCTTGAGGCGGTCTCCCTTTGGAACCTTGGATAGGGTTGCCTTAAGATTGTATACCCTGAAAATGTTCTTCTTGGTAGCAATTACTTCAGGGAGGTTGTTGGGGGTTTTGGGCTTTTTGCCAGTGATGCATTCCTTCTTTTGAGTTTTTAGGACAGGGTGGTACTCCAGCATGGTCCTTCATTTGCTCTCAAAATTAACTCTGTTTTCCTAACACAACAGGATTCATTCTCCCAGTGTTTCTTTCTAATCCTAGCACCTTTGAAGAGGTGGAGTTACACTCTTTGGTTGTTAAACATGCATTTCCTATTTACCTAAATAGAGTTTCTGAACTCATGCTTACCTCTTCTTTGTTTGGTGATTATGGTCTTGCCAAGAATGTATCCAAACCTTCCATTCAGACTCTGAGTAGCTAGGTCTGATCCCTTATAGCTTTATCATATAAGGAGACATGGACACTGTTCAGCAGGGGTAGAATGTAGATCTACCATAGCCATGTCTACTTCCCTTGCAGAGTCACACAGAGTGTCATTGACTGAATCTAATAAGACCACCCTTTACTTTTGTCGGCTTTACAAGATAATGCAGGTAATTGACCTGGAGGAGGTTTTGGGATAAAAAGTGCTTTCTTCTATGAGGCAACAGATGAGATTTTTATTCCAAATAAATGAAACTGGGTTCTGCATGGGAATTCCTGGTCTGTCATTGCTTGCTAAATCTCATTATGTACTGAATTCAGGAAAAACAAAGGACGAGGTAATGCTTCAATTACCGGCAATTGCTTGACTCAGAGTATGTTTTCCTTTAATTAATTGACCCCTCCCTCCTGCCCTGTTAGGACCAGGCCAACTGTATTATGTGGGGACTTGAGTGAACTAAAACAGGAAGTTGGAGGGGCTTTTATACATTTTACTTTAGTAGGTGTGTGTCTAGGTGGTGCGGTGGTCTCATAATGTAACTAATTAGGGGAAAACATACTTGTAGTAATGCAATTGCCGATAAGTATTTAAAGCATCAATGTTGAACTATTTATTGGTTGATAAAGCTGACTTGGTGGGCAAAGGTTACACACTGGTTAATATGTAATAAGGCCCATTGTGAGAACTGGGTCCTACTGGGATACCATGCATCATTAACAGCTTGGTTAAAATCATTATGAGTGTGTCTGCATTGATAGGGTCAACAGCCAATGGCATTGGGAAGTAGGAGAGGTGTCAGCGACAATAAAGAAATGGTCATTCCCAGGAATGTAAATGAAGTCCACAATGGCCTGCCTCATTCCAGCTCTGAGGATGGGGTCTTAGCTAGGGCAGCCAGAAGTGTTGGTCCTAAAGTAGGATTTCAACAGTGATTGCCCTTGGTTTTGAGCATTACATCATGAAAAGTGCATATTTATAATTCACACGAATCGACATTTTCCTCTAGAGCTGCTGACTCTAGGCATTGAAAGACACATCAAGGAATCTCTAGTGCAACACAGCCCAGTAAGTCAAATTTGCTGCAATTCTCTACATTGTGCTAGAAGGACAGAGCAGGTCAGCATCTTATCTACTAAGATATGGCCCTGCTGCTCTCTTTCCCAGAGCTGATGTACAATTAGGATGCCTAGTCTTCAAGCGTACACTTTTGCCCTATAGTGCAAAGGTGTGTCTGTAATGTCTAGCATAGGTTGTGTTTTGGAAGGGCACCTTCCAGTTCAAAATATTTTTCCTAGACAAAGTTTCAATTTTTTTTTCACATTGGAGTCCAGATTTAATAAGATTTTGTTGCAGGGGTTGCACCACTATTTGTCGCAGCCAAGGCACAAAACCTGTATTAAGATTTAAAAAGCCATGCAAGGCACGATTTGGGTGGCACTGTGTGGCCATGATAAAAAAAAGTAAAACAAGCCAGCACATAGTGCGACCTTTTGGTACCTTGCGTCAGGTAGGCGTCACATGGTGCAGCAAGGGTAGGCATCCACTTTTATATTTCTATGCAAACTCATATTTACAAAGAATTGTAAACATGAGTTTGCATCAAGATGGTGTCCCTACCCGAGGCTGATGTAACAAGGAGAAATTTCTTCATTTCTCCTTGTTACATCCTCTTGGCATATTTGCCCACAGAAGGCTGACAAGGAAAGAGTACAAGAAATTAATTTGAAAATTTGAAGATAAAGGTCACAGAAGAATACTGGAAAAGAATGCATGCATTGATGCCACCAAGGAAAAACAGGGTCTTTTGGGGCTATGTCAACACTCTGTTACATACATCTGCCAGTAAAGATAGTGTGGTTCCTGCTTGTTATCGGGAAAGCCATGTTGAAAAACTTTATGTGGATCCAGATCATGTAGAAGCTCATGGCACCACGGGGCTGCAACATGTATTAGACAGCCTTGATAACAAGTCGCTAAATATCACTGCCAAGACAGTGCAAGTCATACCTAGCACCATACAATGCGACGGGGTTCCATGGCCAAATGGCCTTCTGGGGAGTGTTTTTAAAGATGACCCTGATTTCTGGGTCGAGCCCTTGACTCTTATTTAATTACTGTCTATAATCTCTGTGATCCCGGAGGCCTGGAAAGGGTCAATATTGCATCTAATTCACAAAAAGGGGATATTACCCAATCCGAGAATTACAGACTGATAGCACTTTTGGACGTGGATGGTAAGGCCTTTGCAAAGGTGCTCCTACAAAAGCTTGAAAATTAGATCACCGAAAATATTATTATACCCATATACCAGACTGGGTTTAGATCCTGCTCTTCCACATTAGAAAATGTATTTGCCCCCTCATACCTGGGACAGAAAGCACAAAAGTCTCCATCCCAGCCACTTTTTGCCTGCTCTGTTGATTACAGTGCAGCTTTTGATGGTGTGGTGCGCCATATTCTCTGGAAGAAACTAGATGCCTTGGAGATATCCAGAAGTTGCTGGCATCTATAATTGCACTTTATTTTGACACATGGTTGTGAATTAAGATATCTCAAACACATACGACAAAGAAAATCTATACCAATAGAGGTTTAAAGCAAGGCTGTGCCATTGCCCACACTTTTTAAAATCTTTATGCAGCCAATTTGGGTGGGGAGTTGCTTAAAGTAAATACATTTCTACCAAAGCTTGGGCAGTCTGTGCTCCCCATAATTCAATACTCTGATGACTGTGTCCTGCTTGCTCAGACTCGGATAAGGCAGAAAAAGGGCCTGGACATATTACACTGCTACAATAAAAAAAATGCATTACGGGCAAATGCGGCTAAATCCAAAGTCTTGATCTTTAGCTGCCGAGCCAAAAACATCAAATGGACTAGAATCTTGGCCCGCTAAAAATAGAGATGGAAATAAAGTACCACTACCTCAGAGTTTGTTTATCAAACTCAGGTAAGATTTTATATCAGACAGTGGCACTGACAAGAAAGGTGGAGAGAATTACCTGTGCCCTCTCAAAACTTTACCATCATCTCAAATCTCCAACCTCTAAGGCAATTAGGAGAGTCATTAACTACTACCAACAATTTTCTATGGACATCTTCCATGTCTTGGTAGCCTTAATGCATTGCTTGAGAACTGTCAGGTGAAAGCCTACAAGAAGATATTTCAGATTCCTAGATCTACCAGGCACACAGGGATACGCCTGGAATTTGATTTAGTAAGAATGGACATTGAATGCAAAATGGATGCAAGTTTTACCATCGCGTTTGCTGGCCCAACAACAATAGTTTGGGGGGGGGGGGTGCTTGAAAGTAATATTTACAGATAAATCCAGTAATTGGGCTATCTATCTTAGGCGCGCCAAGGAACTTCTGAATATGGCTCCCTCCTATGCACTTGACCTGCTTATTACGACCGCTCTGTTAAAAAAGACTGAAAGAGCATGGGGTGCGAGCCTCAAGGTAAAGTGACATTGCTAGCACCAGGAACATCAGTGGCGCTGAGGGTTTACTAGAGTCTTATGCTACCAAAAGTGTCCAACCATATATGAAAGCAGCATTGGGAGCTCGTGCCCTTCAGAGCTTTTTGCAGATGTGGCTCTCTACTCTCCCTGCTTGAGAGTATAAACGCTGTTGGAAGTCTCCGCATGGCTATCAGCAAAAATGCTCTTTGTGTAAATATCACACTGAATCAATGATCCATCTTGTATGCTGCTGTCCACGACTGGCCTTAAAAAGGTGCTTATTGTTAAAACCCATATTTTAGAAAAATGGACTGAGAACATGCAAAGAGGCTGTAAAATATATATTTACAGTGGTAGCCCCCATCGAGCTAGCCTGCTTTGGGAAATATTTTGCTACAGGATGCACAAGATCAGCGGAAGTTAGCCATTGGTAGGGGCAGCTTGGTTAAAAAAGCTTTTAGTAAAATGGCTGCTTCCTCCATGCTAACTCTTTATTTTGCCCAGGGCAATATTGCTTTGTTTTTTAACGCTTCTTCAGTCAGGCAGATACCTGTAATGAGTATAATTGTGGGTTGATGCCCTGTAATGAGTATGTTTGTGGGGGGGCAGGAGTTTTTAAAATCAATACTCTTACCATCTTTGCTCTAGGATTACTACAAGTTTCTCTTATATTTGTTATATAACATATTGAAAAATTATATGCATTACTCATGTACTGTACTGTATTTATATATTCCAGAAGGATAAACACAAATGTTGATATGTTATAAACATGAATTTTAACATGTACATTAATTTTACACCAGGATAGGACGGAGGGGTCTGGGCTTTAAAATATATTACCCTTTTTCTGTTTTCCCTCGGACATATGCTCCATCCTCTCTTATAGGATGAAGAAAAGTCAGTATGCAATACTTATGCATTATACTTGCCCATTTTAGGAGGATGATCTTATAATGGGATGCACCCTCATTCTAACTTACTTTTTCATGTCAATGTGCGATAAGATAGTGTTGATAGAGCTATAAGACCTTCGTAAATGATGGAAATGACTTGAAAGATAGCATGCATTTTTTGTGCCCCCTATTAGTCTATTCTGGGTGGATGAACTACGGAAGAACAGCCTATGCAAATGCACTTTCATCCTTTCATTGATAATGCACCTTGTTTTAACATTTTGTGCTGATGGGGTTGCTAAGAGAGTTATATCATATAGGAGGCAGCTGATTTTTAGCATTATGCTAACTTTGTAATATGTTAATTCCTGATGGTATTATATGATGGGGCACGCTTCATGGTGATTTTATCTTGTTTTATATGTGCAATACAGTGTGATATTTATAAGCAGGTAAGATTTCTGATGTTAGAGTGTATTTTTTAATGTTGTTTGTGTAATGATTTTAAGTAATTATGCAATAAAAACAACTACTATTAGTTGGTAGAGCTTTGCAACAAAAACCATGGCCCTATGTATGGTCGTGGAACAAAGTAGCGCATAGTAATCCAATGTAGTCTTTGTGTTACACTGTAGTCTGCTTTCCAGCGCAAATAAAGTATTGCTCTGGAAAGTAGGGTGCACATTTACTTAGAAGTCACACAAAACAACACAGCAACTAAAGTTTTTGTGTTATGTTGCATGAAATGAAGAGAGCAAAACAGTGCCATATCTACAAAGATATCTTACGGTTGCTCTCTTCCCTAGCAGTGGTGCAATTTAGGCTGTCTTGTGCCACACATAGATGCTTGCACCACAGCGGAAGGTTGCCTGTGTAAGACAGCACACAAGCAAAGCTTAAAATGATTAGTGAAAAAAATAATTCTCAAACTTTACACCTGCCTCGGGGGGGGGGGGGGGGGGGTGAAATCTCATTGACCTTTCATTATTCTAACTGGAAATAGCATGTTTTTTTGTTTTTACATTTCACTTCCTTTTGTTTCTTCACAGTTATAAGAAAATTAAAAGTGTGAAAAAATCCTTGAAGGCTGGCAGGGGGCACCATCTGTTTAGAGGAAGAAATATAACATCAGGTACACACACACACATACACTATGTCTCTCTCTCTCTCTCTGTCTGTCTGTCTCTCTTTCACACAAAATAGACACATGTGCATGCACATACACACACAGACACATAATCACATGCAGACACACATGCACACAGACTTGGGCAAACACACACAAACAAGTGCACACACACATTCTCTACCTTCTGTACACTCACCAGCAAAAATACATACCCAAGCACTGCTCCGGATCCCATCTCCTGACATCTCCTTTAACTCCCTGGCTGCACACACAGGTTTGGTCTGCTGTCAAAGAAGGCAGTGGCCTGCAGCAGCTGAGGACCAAAGAGCATAGCATCCAATATTGCTCCGCAGCAGGCACTTGTCATCGAAGTGCTCGTCCATTTTGTCCATCACTTTGGGTGTTGTCTATAATTGGGTAACCAGACACAGGTCTGGCTGTCACTAAGGATGGAGTATAGCGGGGTACCAAAGATCACGCTGAAGTATAAAGTGAGGCACTTTCAGTTTAAAAAGGTAAATTTATTATGGATTAACATAACAAGACACAAACAAGATAAATAAGAAAATACATTGTAATCTATAATAACAATAGAATTGTAAAGAATAAACATAAGACATAAGAATTATGTGGTTTGCTGTAAGGGTACGTTTGGTGGTATATAAAAAGGTGATACTGGAGAGTATGGATTAAGATATGTTAATAATATTGGCATAAAGGTAAGAAGGCAGAGAGGTCAGAGGACTTCTTGTTGAATAGGTTGACGACTAAAGGAAGAACTTGCTAAGGCTTCCAAGAAGGAAGTGACTGGAGTCCATAAGGCAATAGGTTTTAAAACAAGAGAGATGGGGTTCATATATCCTGTGTCGTCTATCATTATAACAAACTGTATACCACCATGTTTTAAAAGACAACTGTGATACATTTTTCCAGTTTTTTAGTTATCTGCTTGCAGCCCAGAGTTATCATAAGTCTATTATTTGTATATCTGTTGAAACATGTTCCCAATCATCTGATAAATGTCCAAAGAAAACATTAGTAATAGAAAAAGGAACACACAACTTAAAAATTGCATTTGTATGATTCTAAATTTGGACCCAAAAATTATGAACATAGGGACATCAGCATGCTGATGTTTGGCATCAGCATGCTGTGAAGTGCATGATCAACATGTGCGAGGAAGGTCGGAGTAGAATTTGTTTAAATATGAAGGAGGAAGTAAGAGTCTGTAATATAGCTGAAAAAGCGTTTGTGGGGTGTTCGCTGTTTGGGAACTTTTCCTAATTTTTAATCATATTTTCCTCCATAGTAAAACCGGTGAATTTGTATCTAAATAATGTTCCCAAGGTAGTTCTGTGTCTATTTTGTCCCTATCAGCTGACTAATGATGTAAATGTGAATAAATATTAGGAGCCTTTAAATGTGTATGTAGGAGATCTCCTAATTTATTATCAGAGAGGGTACTCTGTTGAGTGTTGGATTGAAAAAGGGTATAAGAAATAGAGCTGGCTTCCTGTAACATCTTAAATTTATGATGATGTGTTGGAGGAAGTCCAAAGAGAGCTTCGGCATGTGCAAAGGTAGTGGCCCCGAGAAAAAAGTTGTTTAACTTCTCCATGTTTTTCAGTAAAGAGGTTTATTATTAAGAGTTAAAAAGGTAATATGCCCGATAGTGGAAATGAGAAAAGAGTGAATATCTGTGGCAGAGAAAGATATGATAGGGTCTAATAGTTTAAAATAGAATTTGAAATTGGAGTGCAAAAAGTTTCTAGTGTCTGAGTAAAAGTCAAGTAGTCTTGAAAGATGAAAGGGGATAAGAAATGTTTCTCCAGATTAACCCATAATGGGTGTTGTTGAGGAAAATCCGATAACCAATATAAAGAGTGCTTCAGTACAAAACCCATTATATGTTTGGAAAGATCAGGGGAATTTATACAACCCTCACATTTGGGGCATTTTTCATTTGAATAAATATATGCAGTTTTTTTTATTATTCCAAAGAAACAATATGAGAATAGAATTGACTTTCTTAACCCCTTCGCTGCCAGGCCTTTTCCCCCTCCTGTGCCGAGCCTTTTTTTGGCTATTTGGAGCAGTTCGCGCTTAGGCCCTCATAACGTTTTGTTCACATAAGCTACCCACGCCAAATTTGTGTCCTTTTTTTCCAACATCCTAGGGATTCTAGAGGTACCCAGACTTTGTGGGTTCCCCAGAAGGAGGCCAAGAAATTAGCCCAAAAACAGTGAAAATTTCGTTTTTTTCAAAAAAATGGGAAAAATGGGCTGCAGAAGAAGGCTTGTGGTTTTTCCCCTGAAAAGTGCATCAACAAAGGGTTTGCGGTGCTAAAATCACCAGCTTCCCAGCTTTCAGGAACAGGCAGACTTGAATCAGAAAACCCAATTTTTCAACACAATTTTGGCATTTTACTGGGACATACCCCATTTTTACGATTTTTTGTGCTTTCAGCCTCCTTCCAGTCAGTGACAGAAATGGGCATGAAATCAACGCTGGATCCCAGAAACCGCAACATTTCTGAAAAGTAGACAAAATTCTGAATTCAGCAAGGGGTAATTTGTGTAGATCCTACAAGGGTTTCCTACAGAAAATAACAACTGAAAAAGAAAAATATTGAAATTGAGGTGAAAAAAACATCACTTTTTCTCTACGTTTTACTCTGTAACTTTTACCTGCAATGTCAGATTTTTGAAAACAATATACCGTTACGTCTGCTGGACTCTTCTGGTTGCGGGGACATATAGGGCTTGTAGGTTCATCAAGAACTCTAGGTACCCAGAGCCAATAAATGACCTGCACCCTGCAGTGGGTTTTCATTCTATGCCGGGTATACAGCAATTCATTTGCTGAAATATAAAGAGTAAAAAATAGCTATCAAGAAAACCTTTGTATTTCCAAAATGGGCACAAGATAAGGTGTTGAGAAGCAGTGGTTATTTGCACATCTCTGAATTCCGGGGTGCCCATACTAGCATGTGAATGACAGGGCATTTCTCAAATAGGCGTCTTTTTTACACACTGTCTTACATTTGGAAGGGAAAAATGTAAAGAAAGACAAGGGGCAATAACACTTGTTTTGCTATTCTATGTTCCCCCAAGTCTCCCGATAAAAATGATACCTCACTTGTGTGGGTAGGCCTAGCGCCCGCGACAGGATATGCCCCAAAACACTACGTGGACACATCACAGAAAACAGAGCTGTTTTTAGCAAAGTGACTACCTGTAGATTTTGGCCTCTAGCTCAGCCGCCACCTAGGGAAACCTACCAAACCTGTGCATTTCTGAAACTAGAGACCTAGGGGAATCCAGGATGGGGTGACTTGTGTGGCTCGGACCAGGTTCTGTTACCCAGAATCCTTTGCAAACCTCAAAATGTGGCTAAAAAAACACATGTTCCTCACATTTCTGTGGCAGAAAGTTCTGGAATCTGAGAGGAGCCACAAATTTCCTTCCACCCAGCGTTCCCCCACGTCTCCCGATAAAAATGATACCTCACTTGTGTGGGTAGGCCTAGCGCCCGCGACAGGAAACGCCCCTAAGCGCAACGTGGACACAGCCAAATTTTTGAAGGAAAACAGAGGAGTTTTTTGCAAAGTGCCCACCTGTAGCTTTTGGCCTGTAGCTCAGCCGCCACCTAGGGAAACCTACCAAACCTGTGCATTTCTGAAAACTAGAGACCTAGGGGAATCCAAGATGGGGTGACTTGTGTGGATCGGACCAGGTTCTGTTACCCAGAATCCTTTGCAAACCTCAAAATTTGGCTAAAAAAACACATGTTCCTCACATTTCTGTGGCAGAAAGTTCTGGAATCTGAGAGGAGCCACAAATTTCCTTCCACCCAGCTTTCCCCCACGTCTCCCGATGAAAATGATACCTCACTTGTGTGGGTAGGCCTAGCACCCGCGACAGGAAACGCCCCAAAGCGCAACGTGGACACAGCCAAATTTTTGAAGGAACACAGAGGTGTTTTTTGCAAAGTGCCTACCTGTAGATTTTGGCCTGTAGCTCAGCCGCCACCTAGGGAAACCTACCAAACCTGTGCATTTCTGAAAACTAGAGACCTAGGGGAATCCAAGATGGGTTGACTTGTGTGGCTCGGACCAGGTTCTGTTACCCAGAATCCTTTGCAAACCTCAAAATTTGGCTAAAAAACCTCATGTTCCTCACATTTCTGTGCCAGAAAGTTCTGGAATCTGAGAGGAGCCACAAATTTCCTTCCACCCAGCGTTCCCCCACGTCTCCCGATAAACATGATACCTCACTTGTGTGGGTAGGCCTAGCGCTCGCAACAGGAAACGGCCCAAAACACAACGTGGACACATCAAATTTTTTAATAGAAAACAGTGCTTACCTGTGGATTTTGGCCTCTAGCTCAGCCGGCACCTGGGGAAACCTAGCAAACCAGCGCATTTTTGAAAACTAGAGACCTAGGGGAATCCAAGATGGGGTGATTTGCGGGGCTCTGACCAGGTTCTGTTACCCAGAATCCTTTGCAAACATCAAAATTTGGCCCAAAAACACTTTTTCCTCTCATTTCGGTGACAGAAAGTTCTGGAATCTGAGAGGAGCCACAAATTTCCTTCCACCCAGCGTTCCCTAAGTCTCTCCATAAAAATTGTACCTCACTTGTGTGGGTAGGCCTAGCGCCCACGAAAGGAAATGGCCCAAAACACAACGTGGACACAACATATTTTTTCACAGAAAACAGAGGTGTTTCTTGCAAAGTGCCTAACTGTGGATTTTGACCTCTAGCTCAGCCGGCCCGGGGGGGGGGGGAGAAATGCCCTAAAATAAATTTGACCCCCTGCCCAGGAGCGACCCTTGCCTACGGGGTCGCTCCCCCTGCGTGACATTGGCGCCAAACAACAAATCCCCGGTGCCTAGTGGTTTCTGCCCCCTTGGGGGCAGATTGCCCTAAAATTCACCAATCTGCCCCCAAGGGGGGCAGAAATGGTCTAAACACAGTTTGCCCCCCAGGGGAGCGACCCTTGTCTGATGGGTCGCTCCCCATCTCTAAAAAAACAAACAAACAAACAAAAAAACACAAAAAACAAATTTTCCCTGGCAGCAAGAGGTTTCTGCCCCCCCTGGGGGCAGATCGGCCTAATAATAGGCAGATCTGCCCCCAGGGGGGGCAGAAATGGCCTAAAATAAATTTGCCCCCCCAACCCCCACCCCCCCACCAGGAGCGACCCTTGCCTACGGGGTCGCTCCCCCTGCGTGACATTGGTGCCAAAAAACAAATCCCCGGTGCCTAGTGGTTTCGGCCCCCTTAGGGCAGATTGACCTAAAATCGACCACTTCTGCCCCCAAGGGGGGCAGAAATGCTCTAAATACAGTTTGCCCCCCAGGGGAGCAACCCTTGTCTGATGGGTCGCTCCCCATCTCTAAAAAAACAAACAAACAAAAAAAAAACACAAAAACTTTTTTTGCCCTGGCAGCAAGAGGTTTCTGCCCCCCCTGGGGGAAGATCGGCCTAATAATAGGCAGATCTGCCCCCAGGGGGGGCAGAAATGGCCTAAAATAAATTTGCCCCCCCAACCCCCACCCCCCCACCAGGAGCGACCCTTGCCTACGGGGTCGCTCCCCCTGCGTGACATTGGCGCCAAAAAACAATTCCCCGGTGCCTAGTGGTTTCTGCCCCCTTGGGGGCAGATTGACCTAAAATCGACCACTTCTGCCCCAAGGGGGGCAGAAATGCTCTAAATACAGTTTGCCCCCCAGGGGAGGGACCCTTGTCTGATGGGTCACTCCCCATCTCTAAAAAAACAAACAAACAAAAAAAAAAAACACACAAAAAAAATTTGCCCTGGCAACAAGAGGTTTCTGCCCCCCCCCCCCGGGGGCAGATCGGCCTAATAATAGGCCGATCTGCCCCTAGGGGGGGCAGAAATGGCCTAAAATAAATTTGCCCCCCCAACCCCCACCCCCCCCCTCTGAGCGACCCTTGCCTACGGGGTCGCTCCCCCTGCGTGACATTGGCACCAAAAAACAAATCCCCAGTGCCTAGTGGTTTCTGCCCCCTTGGGGGCAGATTGACATAAAATGCTCTAAATACAGTTTGCCCCCCAGGGGAGCGACCCTTGCCTGATGGGTCGCTCCCCATCTCTAAAAAAAAACAAACAAACAAAAAAAAAAAACACAAAAAAAAAATTTGCCCTGGCGCCTAGAGGTTTCTGCCCCCCCTGGGGGTAGATCGGCCTAATACCAATAGGCCGATCTGCCCCCAGGGGGGGCAGAAATGGCCTAAAATAAATTTGCCCCCCCTACCCCCACCCCCCCACCAGGAGCGACCCTTGCCTACGGGGTCGCTCCCCCTGCGTGACATTGGCGCCAAAAAACAAATCCCCAGTGCCTAGTGGTTTCTGCCCCCTTGGGGGCAGATTGACCTAAAATCGACCACTTCTGCCCCCAAGGGGGGCAGAAATGCTCTGAATACAGTTTGCCCCCCCAGGGGAGCGACCCTTGTCTGATGGGTCGCTCCCCATCTCTAAAAAAACAAACAAACAAAAAAAAAAAACACACAATTTTTTTTTGCCCTGGCAACAAGAGGTTTCTGCCCCCCCCCTGGGGGCAGATCGGCCTAATAATAGGCCGATCTGCCCCTAGGGGGGGCAGAAATGGCCTAAAATAAATTTGCCCCCCCAACCCCAACCCCCCACCCCTCGGAGCGACCCTTGCCTACGGGGTCGCTCCCCCTGCGTGACATTGGCACCAAAAAACAAATCCCTGGTGCCTAGTGGTTTCTGCCCCCTTGGGGGCAGATTGACACAAATTCGACCAATGGTCTAAACACAGTTTGCCCCCCAGGGGAGCGACCCTTGTCTGATGGGTCGCTCCCCATCTCTAAAAAAACAAACAAACAAAAAAAAAAACACAATTTTTTTTTTTGCCCTGACGCCTACAGGTTTCTGCCCCCCCTGGGGGCAGATCGGCCTAATAATAGGCCGATCAGCCCCCAGGGGAGGCAGAAATGGCCTAAAATAAATTTGCCCCCCAAACCCCCCACCCCCCCGGGAGCGACCCTTGCCTACGGGGTCGCTCCCCCTGCGTGACATTGGCGACAAAAAACAAATCCCTGGTGCCTAGTGGTTTCTGCCCCCTTGGGGCAGATTGACCTAAAATCGACCAATCTGCCCCCAAGGGGGGCAGAAATGGTCTAAATACAATTTGCCCCCCAGGGGAGCGACCCTTGCCTGATGGGTCGCTCCCCATCTCTAAAAACAAATAAAAAAAAAACACCAAAAAATAATTTGCCCTGGTGCCTAGAGGTTTCTGCCCCCCCTGGGGGTAGATCGGCCTAATAGCAATAGGCCGATCTGCCCCCAGGGGGGGCAGAGATGGCCTAAAATAATTTTGCCCCCCCCCCGGGGAGCAACCCTTGCCTACAAGGTCGCTCCCCTTGCGTGACGGCGCAAAAAAAAGATCCCTGGTGCCTAGTGGTTTCTGCCCCCCTTGGGGGCAGATTGACCTAAAATCGGCCGATCTGCCCCCAAAGCGGGCAGAAATGGCCTAAATACATTTTGCCCCTCCAGGGGAGCGACCCTTTTCCAAGGGGTCGCTCCCCATCTGTAAAACAAAAAAACAAAAAAATCCTTGGTGCCTAGTGGTTTCTGCCCCCCTTGGGGGCAGATCAGCTGAATCAAAATAGGCTGATCTACCCCCCAGGGGGGCAGAAATGGCCTAAAATAATCCCCCCCCCAGGGAGCGACCCTTGCCTAAGGGGTCGCTCCCCTTGCGTGAAATTCACGCAAAACAAAAACTCCCTGGTGTCTAATGGTTTCTGCCCCCCTTGGGGGCAGATTGGCCTCATCAAAATAGGCCAATCTGCCCCCAAGGGGGGCAGAAATGGCCTAAATATATATTGCCCCGTAGGGGAGCGACCCTTGCCTAAGGGATTGCTCCCCACCTAAAAAAAAAGAGAACATCACAAAAAAAAAAAACTCCCTGGTGCCTAGAGGTTTCTGCCCCCTCTGGGGGCAGATCGGCCTAATAATAGGCCAATCTGCCCCCAGGGGGGGCAGAAAAGGCCTTCCCAAAAAAATGCCCCCCCTGGGAGCGACCCTTGCCCAAGGGGTCACTCCCGTTGCGTGAAATTCGCGCGCAAAAAAAACCTCCCTGGTGTCTAATGGTTTCTGCCCCCCTTGGGCGCAGATTGGCCTCATCAAAGTAGGCCAATCTGCCCCCAAGGGGGGCAGAAATGGCCTAAATATAATTTGCCCCCTAGGGGAGCGACCCTTGCCTAAGGGGTCGCTCCCCACCTAAAAAAAAGAAAACATCGCAAAAAAAACAAACAAAAAAAAAAGGTCCCTGGTGCCTAGAGGTTTCTGCCCCCAGAGGGGGCAGAAAAGGCCTTCCTGAAAAAATGCCCCCCCTGGTAGCGACCCTTGCCCAAGGGGTCACTCCCTTTTGCCAATTTCATTGAAAAAAAAAAAATCCCTGGTGTCTAGTGGGGTTTCAAAAGCCGGATTGCAAGCAATCCGGCTTTTGAAACCTGTGAGAGACTTCAAAGGGAAGGAAATACATTTCCTTCCCTTTGAAGCCTCTCGGGGCCTCCCCCATGGGACTGAAAGAGAAATGCAAAAGCATTTCTCTTTCAATCACGCTGGAAGCTCTGCTTCCAGCGCGATGGGGGAGACCCTGTGACTAATCAGCGCGCGCTCGCGCGCTGACGTCACAGGGGGGATTGGGGGGGTCGGGGGTGGGAGGGGAAGGGCTTCCCCTTCCATCCCTGACTTGGGGGGGTGGGGGGTAACCCCACAGAGGGAGCGCTAGCACTCCCTCTGGGCTCTATGCACAGGACGTAATGGTTACGTCCTGGGCACAGCAGCACTGTGCCTCAGGACGTAACCATTACGTCCTGGGCACAGAAGGGGTTAAAAAAAAAAAAGATAAATATGTAATGAAATATAAAGAATGCTCAGAACTAATATCATCTTAAAAGTGTCAAGACGCCTCCCCACGAGAGATGTAAGTGGTGCCAATGACTAGTTAAGGAAGTTATCTTTTGAATACATTGTTCCATATTTAAGGAGAGGGATGGCTTGATGGAATTGGCAAATTGTAGTCCTAAATATTTAATTTGGTGAGGATTCCAGGAAAAGTTAGAAGTGGAAACATCCTGCTTTAAAGTGAATTTAGTTAAAGGTAGTATCTCATGCTTCTTGTTATTTAATTTATAGCAAGATTCAACCGCATAAAAAGCAACTTTATTTAAGAAAGCTGGCAGAGATATTGGTTGTGAAATTAATAATACAATATCATCAGCATATATTGCTAATTTAACCTATTGAGTATGATAAGCAAAATCCTGCCTATGTCCTAGGTGAGATTAAAAAGTTCTACAGCCAAATTAAAAAGAAGTGGTGAAAGAGGACAGCCTTGCTGAACTCCTCTGCTCAAAGTGAAATATGAAGAGGTAAGTCTGAAAGAGGTAATGAAATATTAGCCCAGTAAGTTCAGGACCAAAACCAAACCATTTAAGAGTGTGAAGAATGAAACACCAATATACTCTCACAAAAGCTTTTTCAGCATCCAGAATGATTGCTGCTAGAGAATCAAGACTATGACTGCTCTTACATAAGACATCAAACAATAAGCAAGTAGTATCAAATACCTTCCTTTGACAAAGTCAGATTTTTTTATACCTAAGAGATCAGGGAGAAAGAATTCTAACTTTAAAGCTAATGCTTTGAGAAAAATCTTGTAATCAATATTGACAAGGGATATGGGTTGATACTATTTGCTGTACTGAGGATCTTTTCCCTCTTTATATATTAAGCAAATAAGGGCATCTAGGAAAGAACCCAAACACAATGATTTTCTTTAGCGTGAGAAGGAAGTGATGAGGGTGTGGAGTTTGAGAGGAAAAAGGAAATAATGTAAGTGTAAAATTCATCTGTGAACCCATCAGGTCCAGGAGCTTTGTCCTTCTTGAGTGTCTTGAGAGCAATGACAAGTTCAGTTTGAGTGGTCAGTTTCAAGAGATGACAGATCAAGAGGAGTATCAAAATGTTTGTGAGTACTGGATAAATCATTTAAAATTTCAAAGTCAGATTGAGCTGCTTCCGGTGTGTATAATCTTTTTATAAAATTGAACAAATTCATGTACAATTTCAGGATAATTATATTTTACAGCTTGGTGAATATCAATGATTTATTCAATCCTCTTTTTATTGTGTTTAACCTTTAGGTAGTTAGCTAACAATTTACCTGACTTATTTTGGCCTCCATAAAATTTGGTGCTTGCTTTTAGAAGATACATTCAAGCATGCTCAGTAGATAATTTATTAAATTGAAGTTTAGCTTCAATTAGATCCTGTAGACAATCTTTATATCTGGATGTGTAGTAGGAATGTTCTAGTTTCTTAATGTGTGCAAGTATTTGTTTAGTGTGAGTAAGGGAATGTTCACGCTTGAGACACAATTGATTATAAAACCATGAGCTGAAGCCCTGAAGGCATCCCAAACCGCTGAATGGGACATATCATCCATTTGATTAAGTTGGAAATATTAATTAACAAAATACATAAAAGCTGAAGTAAAGGAAGTGTCTAGTAAAAGTGAGTCATTAAAGCACCACCATTTTGGTAATTCAGATCTTGGGAGAACATCCAACTGTATAGATACTGGAGCATGGTCTGAAATTAAACTGAAACCTATATCAGCAGAGTGTAGAGTTTGGGACAATTTAGGAGAACTAAAAGATGTGATCTACTCTCGACTGAGTGTGACGGACTGCAGAAAAATATGTGTATTTTCGTATTGCAGGGTTGCACAGTCTCCAAGCATCAATCAAATGCCTCTGTTTGATAGTGTGGATGAAGAATTTTTGTGAATTCTTCAGAATAGATGTAGAATTTCTAGCAATAAATGGGTCAACAATTTCATTACCAGCAAAAATGAGATTGTCATCAGATTTATTTTTTAAGGTAATGGGCAATGTTAGGCCAAAATTGACAATCAGTAGCAGTAGGACCATAAACAATAAAAATGGAAATTGGAACATTGTCGATCAACAATTCAAGATATTATCATCTTCCATCTTTATCCTGGGAAACCAAATGAAGAGGGAGGGACTTACCGCAAAGAACTCATTTTCCCATCCATTTTCAGGATAGAGGAAGACTTAACCAACCCGGCCTCTTTTCAGTTTAACAGATTCATATTATTAAGATACATTTCCTGAATAACTGCAATATCTGCACAGAGTTGTGAAAGAATTGGAGAATTAAGACCTCTGACATTCTAAGATATTGTTTTCAAAGACATAGGGGAGAATTACATTGAAAAAATAAAACTAAATTTAATAGAGTAACAAAAAGAGTGAGCAGGAACAACGTAAAACTGAAGAACTATTGTAACTATTGTAATGTAAAGAAAAGATAAAGAGAAAACATATAGTAAATATAGAGGTAATTACATTGAAAGATAGACTAGAAAGTGATTGGAAGAAAGAGTAAAGAAAGATAATAAGGATCATAAATGCATGAAAAGAAGCACATGAAGATAAGAATAAAAAGATAGAAAAACATACCACAAACATTTAAAAAAGGATGGGGAGTGTAAGACCACATGGAAAGGATGACACGTCCAGGCTTTGGGGGAAAGACGCAAGGGGGAATGTCGAACAAGAAAAGAAGAACATGCATAAATGTAAGCATGAAGACAATATCTGCAAGTGTCACGGTTTCAGGCGGGTCCAATCAGGACTCTGGTTGGGACACCCCTTGAGGTCACCGAATATCCTAAAGAGGTAGGTACTGGGGCAGAAGAGCAGCTAAAGACATACACGGAAAGGACAGCTATGGACAGGCACAGGAAACAGGAAAGTAAAAGCAGAGCAACCCTTGTGTGAACAAACAGGAAACGGATTACTAATGGACAAACAAGCTGGGGTTGTACACAGAGTAGGACGCAGAACCTCCCACAATGACAGGGAATGTCAGGTGTGTTTCGTTTCAAACACTTGCAAGTCCTGAAGGAGAGGATCCAGTGCAAAGGAGCAACTGGATTTCTCCCATAGAAAACAATGTAAAACAGAATCCAGGCTTCCCTGACTACCAGGCTGGGCATTATAGGATTTGCAGTCGCAAGAAGCAAATGTAATACTACAAAAGCATATCATGGAGAAAAGAGGAGTCAGCAAGGGACTCTAGATAAGTGTTCAAAGTGATTCCCAGGCTTCCGACAGTCCCCTTACAACGACCCCTAGAAATGGGACAACAGAGTTTTAACAGCAAGAGAAAGATGAGTTAGCAGAAAAGCATAAACGTGCTGAATGGATAAAGGATTAATATAACAATAAAGGAATATAATTATATCCAATCTATATAACTAATGCATGTTGCTAAATGAAATCACTATGCAGAAAACACTCAATGCAATATAAGTAATTTAAGAATGAGAAGGTATTGAGACGTCCATATTTTTAACTCTGGAGGTCTCTAAGTTTCAGTTTATGGGATCATCATAAGTTGTTGTTTTGTTTTTTTAAGTTACTTTAAATAGGCAAGGATGAAAGAAAAAAAAAACAGCACCCATGGAATGAAGTGTTGACATCATGTTAAAAAATTCTCTGCATCTGTCTGCAGTAGCCTTTGCATAATCTTCTGAAAAGTATATAGGATTACCTGACCAAGAGATTTGTTTCACCAAGGGGTAAAGAATCACTCCTCTAGGCCTTTTGGAAGTAGAAGCTGCATAAGGTATATGGCCTAAACGGCGTGCTCATTGAGTGTTGAGTAGTGGTGGTGTTGGAATATTAAATACTTTGGGAATGAAGTATTTGAAGAAAGTAATAGGATCGGCAACCCTCAGACAGACCATAAATTTGTAGGTTGTTTCTTCTGTTTCTGTTGTCCATATCCTCCACTTGTCTTTGAAATGTAGAAACTTGTGACTGAAGCAAATTGAATTTGATGGTAGTGTCTGTAAAGACTTTGATGTGGTGTTCAGATGATGTAAGATGCTCCTCCATGTGAGACCATCTGTCACTGAAAGATTGCAATTTTGCATTTGTCTACTCCATATAAGGATGTGAGGTTCTTATTTCTTCCAGTAACAAATCCATAGAAGCAGAAGGAAGAGAGTTCCGGGGAGAAGAGGGGTCCTTTTTACATCTCATAATGGATGCTATCCTCATAAATAATGGCGATGGAATTGCTATGGAATATGAAGCAGAAGTGGAGGCTACATTTTTGTGCAAGGGTGCACAAGAGTTTTCCATCACTGGAATTTGAGACATTGTGAAGGAGGACCTAGTATATCTGTGTGAAAGAAATTTAAACAACGATTTTAAAATGTTCAACATGCCCATTCATTTAAGAGAAGATGTGAGTGTTGTACATTCACTTAAGAGCAGAGGAGAGAAAGACGCAGCCTTTTTAAAAAAAGAAATCAGATGGGAAAGCTCGAAAGGTGCAGGTAGAAATGATCACATCGCCCACATGGTTAGCAGTGAGGTCATTTCATATAATATATATCCAAGGAGGAGGAACATTATGAAGATTGTTAAATCTGCTTGGCTGTGACAGTTTTATATTAAAATGTCAAAATATGTTGTAATAGAAAAGCAGGTGTTCTTGTTGCTCTCCCTTCCTGCCCGAACTTTGGTGCTGGTGCTGCTGGCTTTGTTTGGAGTGGGACTTTGTCCCCCAGACTTCAGTGTGGAGAGGCAGGGCCGTTGGACAATCGCTTAAAAGCACCGGGAGAGTCCTGCAGCATGAGCCCGGGTGAATACCAGGCCAAGACAGGGCCTGTCTTCATCCGTCACTGGCCGAAAGAGGCTGGTCTGGGCTGCATCCCTAGGCTCATTGAATTCAAAGGTAGCACCAGCACTAGTCTATGTGGTGGCATGGATCTGAGTCTGTCTGACCCTTCCCTTGCGGCCCGCTTATCTGCTTCCCTAGTGGATACGCACAGCAGCTAATGGGGCCATCCCCCAACACCATCTATTTTGTTGAACTCAGCGAGTTCTCTACTGTGAAGGAGCGCAGAATCACATGTTGCTCCCCAAAGAAGATCTAAGCAAGCTGTGCACCATGAGCAGTGTAACCACAACCCTGATACAGTTGAGTTTTTACGGAACTATCCAGTAAAAAAATGACTTGTAGCATTTAGGGGACATTAAATTGCTTTTTTTGAAGATGGGCATGATGATTGAAAGTTTCAGAGAATGAGGAATGTTGGTGCTCAAAGAACTGTTAAAAACATTGGTAATCAAAGGACTCCAGAGGGCAATATACTGGCCTTATTTACAAGAAACTGTCGCATCGGATTCGATGTGCCAGTTTTCTTGGGCCAGCCATGGACCCCTAAAGATGTTATGGTATCGCTATATTTATGATACAGCACTCCATGGTGCACGTTTCCAGAGATGCGTCAGAAATTCTGACACATCTGTGGTGCTAAACCGAGCCATTGCTGGACTAGCACCAAAAACATTATGCTACCCCAGCAGTGCGAGGTGGGGTCCAATGTTAAAAAGCCCGTTGTCACTTTAATGACTGCTCTGAGCAGTCATTAAAAAATTGCTGCTGTGAAGGCACAGAATGGCGCCGTGAAATCTTGTAGATTTCACTGTGCCAGTTCTGCATGTCATTTAATGGAGGAACGCCTACCTTGCATACATTATACTAGGTGTAGGTATAATGTGGTGCAAGTCTTTACAAACTGGTGCAATTGTCCCATTGCACCAGTTTGTAAATGTGGTGCAGTGTAGGGGACTGCTTGCCCCACCGCAGCATAAACTAAAGTGAAGCCACGGCGGCGTAAGGGGCTTGTAAATAAGTCCCTACATCTTATAAGGTCGACTGAGATCCCGTTGAGTCATGGTGTTTTACCTCCTGTGCTGTGGCCTGTTGATAGTTCTATTTCTAACAGGAGTACCACAACTGTTGGTACATTTACTAACCTAACATATAAAGATTTTATCAGCTCAGTATTCTCTAGACGATAAATTGCACAGCAATGCACCTTCCAGTCAGAGCCTAGGATGTTACATTGCAACAGGGGACATTCAGGGGCATTTCTAGGTCTTATTCTATTAACTGCACCCCAAAAAGGATTGACTGTTACCACCTACTGCTACGGATTCCAAAATTCCCCAATCCCGTTTATGCAGGGTCTCCTTCCTGATTTTAAGGGTGGACTTGAATGCATGGTGGGCAGATCGTACCTCAGCCACTATTCCTGGAGAGGCAGCCAATGCACGACTTAGTCGCCGGTTAGCAACCAAACAATACTCATCAAACCAATGTGGGTCTACCATATTTGCCCGCTTGGGTTTAAGGAGGAATTGTTTAATGGCCTGATTTAGGGCATCAAAGTGGGACATTAATACATTTCTGCTGACAAGCAATTGTGAAATAACCCCTCATTTTTCAAAAGCAAACCCAGGGCCGCTGAAGCATCTTTACAGTGCCAGACTAGCATTAGCCCACCTTTGGAGTGCTGTGTGGGAATAATTTTGGAGGTGGGCCTAAATCTGCTTATGGGCAACGGCGCTATAACAGAGAAGGGGTTATGGTTCCCCCACTTGGACTGCACAACGTCCCCGCTGATAAATCACTGTGTAAGGTTCCTGGTTACAAAGATATAATCAATAGTAGATGGGAGTCCATGCCCTCTAAAGGTTTATTGAGGATGCTCTGCCTCACATATGGCAACAACTAGATTGATCTGGTCATGCAAGGCCAAATATCTTACCAGCTCAACTCCCCTCGCGTCACTAAGTTCTTCCATGGATTCTCCTCCTGCAATGAACTCACCACGTAGCACAAGGGTAACCTGTGTCTTAACACTCCCCTGCAGATTAGAGAGAAAATTAAAATGCAAAAAAAAAATACATGAGGAGTTAACAAAATCATTATTATAAAAGTTAACCAAATAGAAAACAAACCATGAAAGACTATCCTTAATCTGTAGCACTTGAAAAGCGACAGACCCAGAGTGAATTGATATAACTTCCATGCCTAGATTAACACGGACCCAAATAGCAAAACCTCCCAGAGCCCTTACACAGGGAGAAGGGATTGCTTGATTGCCTGTGTGGTACCACGCATAACCATCAAATAAAATCGGGGAAGCAGCCCAAGTCTCCTGGAGGGCGATATTATCATACTTGTGGATGAAATCTCACCAATATGGCTTATCTGTTTTCCCTTTCAGACCTGCTACATTCCAACTCAGTAGAGCTTATTTATGTGATGCTTTAGGGCCCGCAATATAGCCTTCAGGGAAGACAGTTTTTTTTTTAGTATCAATAACAATGGAGGTGCATCCGCTGGGGAAAGTCGATCTATAGCCACAAGGGCTTTAAATCTGTTGGCTGTAGGGATGGTGAAAAGGACAGCTGGCCCCTATGAAATAACTGGGAATCCTTGACAGTGGCCTCGAATGGAACCTCAATAGAGTGAAAATCAGAAGAAATAAACTGTACCAAATACTGGTGGCTGTTGTTAACTTTGGATTGACCAACGGAAACTTCCAAATGGCGGGTGCTTCTCTCCAAGTACTGAGTACTGGGTTTATAAAAGTGGCCCAAAGAGACCAAGTAATGCCGTTCCTCGAGGCATGGGACATGTGTGAGGCAAACAGTAGGTTGTGGGCTAAAATTGGACATCTGACAGTTATGATGATGCAATCACTTATGAGATTCCCAGGGTCTGAGCCGTTCCAAGTGCACCTGCGCACCATTAAAATATGGGCGTGGGACATTGGAAACCTTTTGTGCCACACTAACCAGTCTAAGGATTTATTAAAAAGCTCCTCATAAAGTTAGTTCTGCCACCTACACAGAAGAGGCACCCCAATGAGAACTACCACACAAGGGGTTGTGGTAGGTAGGAGATTAACTATATTCCTATTAGGCTCTAGATTATGCACTGATGAGCTGTTTTGAGATTTTGGAGTGAGGGTGGGCATGCAAAGGGCTCTTTCTCATGTAGCTGGTGGTGCTCCTCCACATTTTTCTCGAGTCCCTTCTCCAAGAAACCAGCATGTCATTCGGTTTGCACATAGCTGCATCTCTAGCAAGGATTCACTGTTGAGAACTGAAGCCATAAGACGCCTCTGAGCTAGTTGTTACCTCTGGAGCCTCTTTGTGAGGCAGGTTCAAACTCAAGTGTACTGGGAAGTTAAGATGACAGGCAACACAATTGCACGCAGGGACAGAAGAACAACAGGGGGTTAAAGTTGATGCTATCTTAGCTTCCAGTGCTTCTAAGTGGGTGACCAATTGTGAGCACTCAGATTTAAGACATATACTGAGCCACTCAAAATGGCCCTCCATTAGGTGAATCAAATCGTTACTGGTCAACTGTGTGGCCCCTCCTCTCTCTACGTGGACACGGGGGAGATTTCCAACCACTGAGTCAGTGATCTGTGAGTGTGCCGGTCGGGGAGCTTCCTGGCTGCCATCAACTGTATCAGGGTCTTGTTGATTGGGCTCAAAATCGAGACATTCTTTCCCCTTCCTAATTTGAGTTTTGTCCAGGAATGGGCACAGTAGAGTAGTGTCTTAAATTGAGTCAAATAGTCAACAAGTATGTTCATGTTAAGCATTGCCTTCTGTATATGGCTTTTATGGACATTTCAACAGCTTTTGATTCAGTTAACAGGCCCAAGCTGTGGCTGAGGCTTCTGGCTATGGGTGTTGGTGAATCTGTTGTTCAACTTGCACTCCGATTTGGTAGCTGAAGTGCATCTGAGCCCAAACGGGAAAATGTCTCTAGAATTTTGCCTTAAAGGCGGAGTGGTCTAAGGCAGCATTTTGGCACTTTACTTTTTATTTTTTATATTAATTACTTTTGTTCATATTTAATGGCTAGTTGGGTCGATACTCCAAGAGTTGCTGACAGCCAGGTACCTGCGTTATTAAACAATGATGATGCAGGTTTGTCATCCCGGACCCCCATCACTTTGCGAGCATTGGTGGCCCATTTTGTTCAGTTTTTGGATACTATAGACCTGACCACAAATTATGGTAAATCACAGATTATGGCTTGTGGTCCAGGTAGTATTGCCACCGGAAGGCTTATTGTCCAGGGCCAGCCACTATGTAGAGTAAACAACTTAACTATTTGGGCGTCATTTTTACCCCCTTCGGTTCCTGGCAGTCCCAGCTAACCACTCATGCCTTAAGCTTAGTAGGTCAGTTGGATTAATCTTACGTCTCCCTAGAGCCAGGGGAAAGGGACAATAGCAACTTTGGTAAAAGTATATAACACACAATGGCCCTCATTACGAGCCTGGCGGTCTGTGACCACCAGGCTCGCAGTTGGCGGGAGCACCGCCGACAGCCTGGCGGTGCCCCTTAGGGCATTCTGACCGCGGCGCTTTGGCCGCGGTCAGTGCAGGAAAACCGGCGGTCTCCCGCCGGTTTTCCGCTGCCCGTCAGAATCCTCCAAGGCGGCGCAGCATGCTGCGCCGCCTTGGGGATTCTGACCCCCCCTACCGCCATCCTGTTCCTGGCGGTTCGCCCGCCAGGAACAGGATGGCGGTAGGGGGTGTCGCGGGGCCCCTGGGGGCCCCTGCAGTGCCCATGCCAATGGCATGGGCACTGCAGGGGCCCCCGTAAGAGGGCCCCGCTTGTATTTCACTGTCTGCATAGCAGACAGTGAAATACGCGACGGGTGCAGTAGCACCCGTCGCACCTTCCCACTCCGCCGGCTCGATTCCGAGCCGGCGTCCTCGTGGGAAGGTTGTTTCCCGCTGGGCTGGCGGGCGGCCTTAAGGCGGCCGCCCGCCTGCCCAGCGGGAAACTCAGAATGCCGGCCGCGGTCTTCAGACCGCGGTGCGGTATTCCTGCGGCGCAACTTTGGCGGGCGGCCTCCGCCGCCCGTCAAAGTTGTAATGAGGGCCAATGTGTTTCAGCCTGCCACGTACGGGGCCGGGATCTGGGGATACCATAATAGCTCTACCCTACAGCTTGAGGAAAACTGCATATGCTGGAGGCTATTACAGCGACCCCCAACAGCCTCCAGCTGTATTATTCACACAGAGTTAAACCAGCAATATATTGAAGAAAGAGTACAATTGGCCCATCTTGGACCTGGCCTTTTTTGCAGGGTCATCCCCAAACCTTTTGCCTCATTCCTCCTATTTTTCTGACCTGTTTTTGTTCGCTTTAGGATTCTGGGCACTCTACCACTGCTAACCAATGCTAAAGTGCATATGCTAACTGTTTAAATTGTACTGGTGATTGGTTTATCCATGATAGCATTTTTGATTTACTGGTAAGTCCCTAGTAAAGTGCACTCTGTGTGTCCAAGTACTGTAAATCAAATGCTATTAGTGGGCCTGCAGCACCGATTTTGCCATCTACATAAGTAGCCCTGTAAACATGTCTCAGACTTGCCACTGCAGTGTCTGTGTATGCTGTTTTGCACTGCCAATTCGACCTGGCAAGTGTACCCACTTGCCAGGTTCAGACCTTCTGTTTTACTACACACAAGTCACCCCTATGGTAGGCCCAAGGAAGCCCCATGGGTCTGGTGCAGTGTATTGAAAAGGTAGAGCATGCACTGCTGTGTTTTACATGTCCTGATTGTGAAATACTGCCATATTTGTTTATCATTATTGCAAGGCCTATCCCTTCCATAGGTTAACATGGGGATTGCCTTTAAAAATCTTTAAGTTCAGGTTCCCATTAGGAGCAGATAGAGATTTGGAGTTTGGAATCTCTGAACTCACAATTTAATAATAGTAAAGTTGTTTTTTAGATTGTCAGACTGAAAATGGCACTTTTAGAAAGTGGACATTTTTTTGGTTAACCATTCTGCCCTCATCCTGCCAGTGAGTTCCCTCTAGACAGTGACACAAAGGGGGCTGAGGTGTGTCCTGCATATCCTGATGAGTTTCCCTGAACTACAGTACGGGGAGGCGCTGTCACCTGCGCCTGAAAGGGCTGTGCCTGTCTTCACACAATGCAGTCTCCACCCCCCCAGTGTGTGTCTGTGGCTAGGCCTGGGCAAGGCAGGATCTTGTGAACAACAGAGACTTTTCTTTGAAGTTTGCCTAATTCAGAGGCAGAATTAAGTGTAAGTATTGAACTGCTGACCCCACAACTTTTGATTACTTCTGGATCAAGAGGAACCTCTGCCAAGGAGAAGAGCTTGATGCTTGAGGAGGACCTGCTACTCTGCCTCTTGCTTTGCTGTCCTGGCCTGCTGCTGCTCCTTCTGCCTTAAGAAGGAAAGGAGTGGACTTTTTGATTTCTGAAATCCTGCTTGTGAAGTTTCTCCAAGAGCTTGGACTGAGCTTGCCTCCTGTTAAGAAGTCTCAGGGAGAGCAAAGTCTTTATCTACCAGCCTCTGGGTTCCTTTGCTGTGGACCCTAACTTGCCAGGTGGTGAATATTCCAGTTTCTGGGCCCTAGGGAGTGAAAGATGGCCTAAAAACAGGAAGAACCAGGTGCATCGACTCCGGACGACTCCAGGCCCAACACCGATGCCTGACTCTGTGACTCTCCGTGCACCCGAAGCCGTGGTCCTTGCTGGATTGCGACTACTGTGACTGACTCCGCAGGCCCGATGTCACCGCAGCCCTGCCCTGCTGACATCATGTGACTTAATGAGTCCCGAATGCCGTATCACCAACGTTCATGACTCCCGACTCCGCCATGGCGCCTGCAGCCCCGTGGGGTGTCTGTGACCCTGAGAGGTCACCCCACCGCGTCTTGACCAGGCAGATTCATCGACTCGCCAGACTATAAGGAGCCAACGCTTTGCCCCCGAGGCTGCATCATCTCCCCTGCTCTGCAGTAATAAAAGGATGCTGTACTAGATCCAGCGAAGCCTCACCTCCCTGACTCCTTGCACCGGCTTGTTTCTTCATCACCCATGGTACTGTACTTTGGGGTCCATGCGACTCCGTGACTGGAGTCGGATTATTGGGAACAACTCTGTCATGATGCCGTGATAGCACCAAATTGAAGCTTATGTGTTTCTAAGTGCTATATTGAAGTTTAATCTTTCAAAATTCATAACTTTGCCTGTGTTTATTGGATTGATGTGGTTTTGGTCTTGTTTTACTCAGATAAATATTGTTTTTTTCTAAACTGGTGTTGAGTGCTTTTGTGGTGTTTTCACTGTGCTACCGGGAGTTTTATACAAATACTTTACACTTTCCCTCTGAGATAAGCCTGACTGCTTGTGCCAAGCTACCAAGGGGGTGAGCAGGGATTATCTGAGCTGTGTATCTCCCTTACCCTGACTTGAGTGAGGGTCCCTACTTGGACAGGATGTAAACTAACTGCCAACTAGAGACCCCAATTTTAACAGCTCCTTTATTGCTCTGGATCCTAAATCACAGCTATGTAGAAATGTTATCATGGACTGTTTAAGTCTGGAGAGAGTGTGTGCTATTCCCTGGCTGAGCTATATTCCTAGAACGCTTTAGCTGTTGGGCTTAAAATGCCCTATTTACCCATCCTGATAGCATTAAGAAAGACAACAAACTCAGGGTAAAGTCAGGGGCGGCTCTTCCGTTTGGGCAGAAGAGTATCGCCCTACTCGCCAGCAGAGGGAGCTGCAAAACCTTTAAAAGAAAATGATAATAAACTTTGTTTATTAATGTTTTCTTTCAAAGGGGTGGGGCCACTGGGGTGATGAGCAGTGATGGGGAGTACACAGCACTCCCCCTCACTCTGCATGTATGATTGGCCGGCCGTCTCCGGCTGGTCAAACACACATGTGCAGCAGGCTCCCAGTCTGCTTCGGATAGCCCTGGCTGGGCACTCCCAGACAATCCTGATGCTGCTTTGAGCAGCGCCAGGATTGGCCGCAGGGCAGGCTGGGAGCCTGTGCCTGCAGCCAGCAGAGAAGGGGATGGAGCGGCGCGGCGATGGAGGTGTAGGAAAGTACCATCTTGCCTGGCATGTTACCCCCATTTTTCACTGTATATATGTTGTTTTAGTTGTATGTGTCACTGGGACCCTGCCAGCCAGGGCCCCAGTGCTCATAAGTGTACCTGAATGTGTTACCTGTGTTATGACTAACTGTCTCACTGAGGCTCTGCTAATCAGAACCTCAGTGGTTATGCTCTCTCATTTCTTTCAAATTGTCACTAACAGGCTAGTGACCAATTTTCACAATTTACATTGGCATACTGGAACACCCTTATAATTCCCTAGTATATGGTACTGAGGTACCCAGGGTTTGGGGTTCCAGGAGATCCCTATGGGCTGCAGCATTTCTTTTGCCACCCATAGGGAGCTCTGACAATTCTTACACAGGCCTGCCGCTGCAGCCTGAGTGAAATAACGTCCACGTTATTTCACAGCCATTTTACACTGCACTTAAGTAACTTATAAGTCATCTATATGTCTAACCTTTACCTGGTAAAGGTTGGGTGCTAAGTTACTTAGTGTGTGGGCACCCTGGCACTAGCCAAGGTGCCCTCACATTGTTCAGGGCCAATTCCCCGGACTTTGTGAGTGCGGGGACACCATTACACGCGTGCACTACATATAGGTCACTACCTATATGTAGCTTCACAATGGTAACTCCGAATATGGCCATGTAACATGTCTATGATCATGTAATTGCCCCCTCTATGCCATCCTGGCATAGTTGGCACAATCCCATGATCCCACAGGTCTGTAGCTCAGACCTGGGTACTGCCAAACTGCCTTTCCCGGGGTTTCACTGCAGCTGCTGCTGCTGCCAACCCCTCAGACAGGTTTCTGCCCTCCTGGGGTCCAGCCAGGCTTTGCCCAGGAAGGCAGAACAAAGGACTTCCTCAGAGAGAGGGTGTTACACCCTCTCCCTTTGGAAAATGGTGTTAGGGCTGGGGAGGAGTAGCCTCCCCCAGCCTCTGGAAATGCTTTCATGGGCACAGATGGTGTCCATTTCTGCATAAGTCAGTCTACACCGGTTCAGGGACCCCTCAGCCCTGCTCTGGCGCGAAACTGGACAAAGGAAAGGGGAGTGACCACTCCCCTGACCTGCACCTCCCCTGGGAGGTGCCCAGAGCTCCTCCAGTGTGCTCCAGACCTCTGCCATCTTGGAAACAGAGGTGCTGCTGGCACACTGGACTGCTCTGAGTGGCCAGTGCCAGCAGGTGACGTCAGAGACTCCTTCTGATAGGCTCCTTCAGGTGTTGCTAGCCTATCCTCTCTCCTAAGTAGCCAAACCCTCTTTTCTGGCTATTTAGGGTCTCTGTCTTTGGGGATTCCTTAGATAACGAATGCAAGAGCTCATCCGAGTTCCTCTGCATCTCTCTCTTCACCTTCTGCCAAGGAATCGACTGCTGACCGCTCTGGAAGCCTGCAAAACTGCAACAAAGTAGCGAAGACGGCTACTGCAACTCTGTAACGCTGATCCTGCCGCCTTCTCGACTGTTTTCCTGGTGGTGCATGCTGTGGGGGTAGTCTGCCTCCTTTCTGCACTAGAAGCTCCGAAGAAATCTCCTGTGGGTCGACGGAATCGTCCCCCTGCAACCGCAGGCACCAAAGAACTGCATCACCGGTACCCTGGGTCTCCTCTCAGCACGACGAGCGAGGTCCCTTGAATCCAGCAACTCTGTCCAAGTGACTCCCACAGTCCAGTGACTCTTCAGTCCAAGTTTGGTGGAGGTAAGTCCTTGCCTCCCCACGCCAGACTGCATTGCTGGGAACCGCGACTTTTGCAGCTACTCCGGCCTCCGTGCACTTCTGGCGGAAATCCTTTGTGCACAGTCCAGCCTGGGTCCACAGCACTCTAACCTGCATTGCACGACCTCCTAAGTTGTCCTCCGGCGGCGTGGGACTCCTTTGTGCAACTTTGAGTGAGCACCGTTTCACTCCACTTCGTAGTGCCTGTTCCGGCACTTCTGTGGGTGCTGCCTGCTTCTGAGAGGGCTCCTTGTCTTGCTCGACGCCCCCTCTGTCCCCAGATGCAATTGGCGACATCCTGGTCCCTCCTGGGCCACAGCAGCATCCAAAAACGCTAACCGCACGACTTGCAGCTAGCAAGGCTTGTTTGCGGTCTTTCTTCAGGAAAATACGTCTGCACGACTCTCCACGGCGTGAGGGATCCGTCCTCCAAAGGGGAAGTTCCTAGCCCTTGTCGTTCCTGCAGAATCTTCAGCTTCTACTGTCCAGTAGCAGCTTCTTTGCATCCACAGCTGGCATTTCCTGGGCATCTGCCCATCTCCGACTTGCTTGTGACTTTTGGACTTGGTCCCCTTGTTCCACAGGTACCTTCGACTGGAAATCCATCGTTGTTGCATTGCTGGTTTGTGTCTTCCCTGCAGAATTCCCCTATCACGACTTCTATGTCCTTTGGGGAACTTTAGTGCACTTTGCACTCACTTTTCAGGGACTTGGGGTGGGCTATTTTTCTAACCCTCACTGTTTTCTTACAGTCCCAGCGACCTTCTACAAGGTCACATAGGTTTGGGGTCCATTCGTGGTTCGCATTCCACTTTTGGAGTATATGGTTTGTGTTGCCCCTATCCCTATGTGTCCCCATTGCATCCTATTGTAACTATACATAGTTTGCACTGTTTTCTAATACTATTACTGCATATTTTGGTATTGTGTACATATATCTTGTGTATATTTGCTATCCTCATACTGAGGGTACTCACTGAGATACTTTTGGCATATTGTCATAAAAATAAAGTACCTTTATTTTTAGTATATCTGTGTATTGTGTTTTCTTATGATATTGTGCATATGACACTAGTGGTACTGTAGGAGCTTCACTCGTCTCCTAGTTCAGCCTAAGCTGCTCTGCTAAGCTACCATTATCTATCAGCCTAAGCTGCTAGACACCCTATACACTAATAAGGGATAACTGGGCCTGGTGCAAGGTGTAAGTACCCCTTGGTACTCACTACAAGCCAGTCCAGCCTCCTACATTGGTTGTGCAGTGGTGGGATAAGTGCTCTGTAACTACTTACCACTTTTGTCATTGTACTTTTCATAAGAGAAAAATATACAAAACAAGTTCAGTGTATGTACACCTAACCAAAAGGTTTTGCATTTCTTTTCTCTCCTCTTTTCTAAAGTGCTGAAAAGTACCTCTAAACTTTCTAAAAAGTTCTTAAAAAGTTGTAAAAGTTTTTTTCTGTCTTTCCAAAAGTTGTGAAAAACTTTTTCTTCACTTTTTCTGTCACTTAAACACTGTCTAAAATGTCTGGCACAGGCCAAACTGTTGATCTGTCCAAACTTGCTTATGATAACCTTAGCTGGAAGAAAGCAAGGAGTCTCTGCATAGATAGAGGTTTAAGTGTAAGGAAGAATCCTTCTAGAGAACTGTTAGTGAATATGCTTGTTGAACAGGATAAGGCCATTGCTGGCACTACTGTTGAAAAGTTAGCTGATGGTGCCCACTCTGATTCTGGGGCACCCCTAGCAAAAGAGGTGGGAGGGAAACTTCCAAGCCTGCCCCATAGCAGACAACCTAGCATAGTTGGAACTGATGTTCAGTCACATCATACAGATAGTGTGGTCTCACATCTCAGTAAGAGTATTCCTTCTCATCATAGTAGAAGTGCTGTTTCTGTGAGCCAAGCTGTTAGGGTGCCTTCTGTTAGGGACAGGTCTCCTTCTGTCCTTTCTCATCATACTTCTGTTTCTAGACATGTCCCTCCAACCCACCCTGATGACAGATTGTTAGAAAGGGAGCTTAATAGATTGAGAGTGGAACAAACCAGACTGAAGCTCAAGAAGCAACAGCTGGATTTGGATTGACAGTCCTTAGAAGTAGAGAAAGAAAGACAGAAGTTGGGTTTAGAACCCCATGGTGGCAGCAGCAGTATTCCCAATAGTCATCCTGCAAAAGAGCATGATTCTAGGAATCTGCACAAGATAGTTCCCCCTTATAAGGAGGGGGATGACATTAACAAGTGGTTTGCTGCACTTGAGAGGGCCTGAGCTGTACAGGATGTCCCTCAAAGGCAGTGGGCTGCTATCCTATGGATATCATTTAGTGGAAAGGGTAGGGATAGGCTCCTTACTGTGAAAGAAAGTGAAGCCAATGATTACAAAGTTCTTAAGAATGCACTCCTGGATGGTTATGGCTTAACCACTGAACAGTACAGGATGAAGTTCAGAGAAACCAAAAAGGAGTCTTCACAAGACTGGGTTGATTTTGTTGACCATTCAGTGAAGGCCTTGGAGGGGTGGTTACATGGCAGTAAAGTTACTGATTATGAAAGCCTGTATAACTTGATCCTGAGGGAGCATATACTTAATAACTGTGTGTCTGATTTGTTGCACCAGTACCTGGTGGACTCTGATCTGACCTCTCCCCAAGAATTGGGAAAGAAGGCAGACAAATGGGTCAGAACAAGAGTGAACAGAAAAGTTCATACAGGTGGTGACAAAGATGGCAACAAGAAGAAGGATGGTAAGTCTTCTGACAAGGGTGGGGACAAATCTAAAAATGAGTCTTCATCAGGCCCACAAAAACACTCTGGTGGGGGTGGTGGGCCCAAATCCTCTTCTAATCAAAACAAAGAAAAGAAACCATGGTGCTATTTATGTAAAATAAAAGGCCATTGGACAACAGATCCCAGTTGTCCAAAGAAAAGCACCAAGCCTCCTACCACTACAACCCCTACTGCTACACCTAGTGTCCCTACTAATAGCAGTGGTGGTGGGAGCAAACCTACTAATAGCCAATCCGAGGGAGTAGCTGGGCTCACTTTTGGTAACTTAGTTGGGGTTGGTCTTGTTAGGGAGACCACAGAGGCTGTGTTAGTCTCTGAGGGGGCTATTGATTTAGCCACATTAGTTGCTTGTCCCCTTAACATGGATAAGTACAAGCATCTACCCCTAATAAATGGTGTTGAGGTTCAGGCCTACAGGGACACTGGTGCCAGTGTTACAATGGTAATAGAGAAACTGGTCCACCCTGAACAACACCTACTTGGTCACCAGTACCAAGTAACCAATGCTCACAACAACACACTTAGCCACCCCATGGCTGTTGTAAATCTCAACTGGGGGGGGGGTTACTGGTCCAAAGAAAGTTGTGGTAGCCTCAGATTTACCTGTAGACTGTCTACTAGGAAATGATTTGGAGACATCAGCTTGGTCAGATGTGGAGTTGGAGGCCCATGCAGCAATGCTGGGCATCCCAGGGCATATTTTTGCTTTAACCAGGGCTCAGGCCAAAAAGCAAAAAGGACAGTGTGACTTGGATCCTGGAACAATGGACCAAGTGTTCCCTAAAGCAAGGGCTAGTAGAAGTAAAGCACTACCTACTATCCCTCCCTCTACAGTGGATTCTACTTCTGAGGAAGAAGAATTTCCACCCTGTGCAGAACCTACACCAGAGGAGCTGGAAGCAGACACTGCTGAGCTTTTGGGTGAAGGGGGGCCTGCCAGGGAGGAGCTGAGTGTGGCACAGCAAACCTGTCCCACACTAGAGGGTCTAAGACAGCAAGCTGTCAAACAAGCTAATGGGGATGTCAGTGACTCTCACAGAGTTTACTGGGAGGACAACCTCTTGTACACTGAAGCAAGGAATCCTAAACCTGGAACTGCCAGGAGGTTAGTGATTCCTCAGGAGTACAGAAAGTTCCTCCTAACTCTAGCCCACGACATTCCCCTAGCTGGACATTTGGGACAAATGAAAACTTGGGACAGACTTATTCCCTTGTTTCATTGGCCTGGAATGTCAGAGGACACAAAATAATTTTGCAAGTCCTGTGAAACCTGTCAAGCCAGTGGCAAGACAGGTGGCACCCCAAAGGCACCTCTTATTCCACTGCCTGTGGTTCCCTTTGAAAGGGTAGGGGTTGACATAGTTGGCCCCCTTGACCCTCCTACTGCTTCAGGCAATAGGTTTATCTTGGTGGTAGTGGACCATGCCACCAGATATCCTGAAGCAATTCCTCTAAGGACCACTACAGCACCTGCAGTGGCAAAGGCCCTCTTGGGAATATTTTCCAGGTTGGGCTTCCCAAAAGAGGTAGTATCAGACAGGGGAAGCAATTTCATGTCTGCTTACTTAAAGGCCATGTGGAAGGAGTGTGGTGTGACATACAAGTTCACTACACCCTATCATCCACAAACAAATGGACTGGTGGAGAGATTTAATAAAACTCTCAAAGGCATGATTATGGGACTCCCTGAAAAACTCCACAGGAGATGGGATATCCTTTTACCATGCCTCCTTTTTGCTTACAGGGAGGTACCCCAGAAAGGAGTGGGCTTCAGCCCCTCTGAACTCCTCTTTGGACACCCTGTGAGAGGTCCTCTAACACTTGTTAAGGAGGGTTGGGAACAACCTTTAAAAGCTCCAAAGCAAGACATAGTGGACTATGTAGTTGGCCTCAGATCAAGGATGGCTGAGTACATGAAAAAGGCCAGTAAAAACCTTCAGGCCAGCCAAGAGCTCCAAAAGCAATGGCATGACCAGAAGGCTGTTTTGGTTCAGTACCAACCAGGGCAGAAAGTGTGGGTCTTGGAGCCTATGGCCCCAAGAGCACTCCAAGATAAATGGAGTGGACCCCACACAATTGTTGAAAAAAAGGGTGAAGTCACCTACTTAGTTGACTTAGGCACTGCCAGGAGTCCCCTTAGGGTGCTCCATGTCAATCGCCTGAAACCCTACTATGACAGGGCTGATCTCACCCTGCTCATGGCAACTGATGAGGGACAGGAAGAAGAGAGTGACCCTCTCCCTGATCTCTTCTCTTCCACAGAACAAGATGCTCTAGTGGAAGGTGTAGTTTTGGCTGATTGTCTTACTGCTGAGCAGAAAGACCATTGCATAAATCTCCTGGGTCAGTTTTCTGAACTCTTCTCTACTGTGCCAGGTACCACTTCTTGGTGTGAGCACACTATAGATACTGGAGACAGCTTGCCTGTCAAAAGTAAAATCTATAGGCAGCCTGACCATGTCAGGGACTGCATAAAGCAAGAGGTGCAGAAAATGTTAGAACTGGGAGTGGTGGAGCACTCTGAAAGTCCATGGGCTTCTCCTGTGGTACTTGTACCAAAACCTCATTCCAAAGATGGAAAGAAGGAAATGCGGTTTTGTGTTGACTACAGAGGTCTCAACCAGGTAACCAAAACTGATGCTCACCCTATACCCAGGGCAGATGAGCTCATAGATACACTGGCATCTGCCAAGTATCTAAGCACTTTTGACTTGACTGCAGGGTATTGGCAGATCAAATTATCAGAAGATGCAAAAGCAAAAACTGCATTTTCAACCATTGGAGGCCATTACCAATTCACAGTAATGCCTTTTGGATTGAAAAATGCACCTGCCACTTTTCAGAGGTTGGTGAACACAGTCCTGCAAGGGCTGGAAGCTTTTAGTGCAGCATATCTGGACGATATAGCTGTCTTTAGCTCCAGCTGGGATGATCACCTGGTCCACCTATGGAAAGTTTTGGAGGCCCTGCAAAAGGCAGGCCTCAATATCAAGGCTTCAAAGTGCCAGATAGGGCTGGGGAAGGTGGTTTATCTGGGACACCTTGTTGGTGGGGAACAGATTTCAGGGGAAAATCCAAACTATTATAGATTGGGTTCCCCCTACTACTCAGACTCAGGTGAGAGCCTTCCTAGGCCTCACTGGGTATTACAGGAGGTTCATTAAGAACTATGGCTCCATTGCAGCCCCTCTTAATGACCTCACATCCAAGAAAATGCCTAAAAAGGTATTATGGACAACAAACTGTCAGAAAGCTTTTGAGGAGCTGAAGCAGGCCATGTGCTCTGCACCTGAAAAGCCCTTGTTACCCTAAAAAATTATATGTCCAAACTGATGCATCTGAATTAGGAGTAGGGGCAGTCCTATCACAACTTAATTCTGAGGGCCAGGATCAACCTGTTGCTTTTATTAGTAGGAGGTTGACCCCTAGAGAAAAGCGTTGGTCTGCCATAGAGAGGGAGGCCTTTGCTGTGGTCTGGGCACTGAAGAAGTTGAGGCCATACCTGTTTGGCACTCACTTCATTGTTCAGACAGACCACAAACCTCTACTTTGGCATAAACAAATGAAAGGTGAAAATCCTAAATTGTTGAGGTGGTCCATATCCCTACAGGGAATGGACTATACAGCGGAACATAGACCTGGGAGTAGCCACTCCAATGCAGATGGACTCTCCAGATATTTCCACTTAGACAATGAAGACTCATCAGGTCATGGCTAGTCTTATTGTCCTTCGTTTGGGGGAGGGTTGTGTAGGAAAGTACCATCTTGCCTGGCATGTTACCCCCATTTTTCACTGTATATATGTTGTTTTAGTTGTATGTGTCACTGGGACCCTGCCAGCCAGGGCCCCAGTGCTCATAAGTGTACCTGAATGTGTTACCTGTGTTATGACTAACTGTCTCACTGAGGCTCTGCTAATCAGAACCTCAGTGGTTATGCTCTCTCATTTTTTTCAAATTGTCACTAACAGGCTAGTGACTAATTTTACCAATTTACATTGGCATACTGGAACACCCTTATAATTCCCTAGTATATGGTACTGAGGTACCCAGGGTGTTGGGGTTCCAGGAGATCCCTATGGGCTGCAGCATTTCTTTTGCCACCCATAGGGAGCTCTGACAATTCTTACACAGGCCTGCCACTGCAGTCTGAGTGAAATAACGTCCACGTTATTTCACAGCCATTTTACACTGCACTTAAGTAACTTATAAGTCACCTATATGTCTAACCTTTACCTGGTAAAGGTTGGGTTCTAAGTTACTTAGTGTGTGGGCACCCTGGCACTAGCCAAGGTGCCCTCACATTGTTCAGGGCCAATTCCCCAGACTTTGTGAGTGCGGGGACACCATTACACGCGTGCACTACATATAGGTCACTACCTATATGTAGCTTCACAATGGTAACTCCGAATATGGCCATGTAACATGTCTATGATCATGGAATTGCCCCCTCTATGCCATCCTGGCATAGTTGGCACAATCCCATGATCCCACAGGTCTGTAACTCAGACCTGGGTACTGCCAAACTGCCTTTCCCGGGGTTTCACTGCAGCTGCTGCTGCTGCCAACCCCTCAGACAGGTTTCTGCCCTCCTGGGGTCCAGCCAGGCATTGCCCAGGAAGGCAGAACAAAGGACTTCCTCAGAGAGAGGGTGTTACACCCTCTCCCTTTGGAAAATGGTGTTAGGCTGGGGAGGAGTAGCCTCCCCCAGCCTCTGGAAATTCTATCATGGGCACAGATGGTGCCCATTTCTGCATAAGCCAGTCTACACCGGTTCAGGGACCACTCAGCCCTGCTCTGGCGTGAAACTGGACAAAGGAAAGGGGAGTGACCACTCCCCTGACCTGCACCTCCCCTGGGAGGTGCCCAGAGCTCCTCCAGTGTGCTCCAGACCTCTGCCATCTTGGAAACAGAGGTGCTGCTGTCACACTGGACTGCTCTGAGTGGCCAGTGCCAGCAGGTGACGTCATAGACTCTTTCTGATAGGCTCCTTCAGGTGTTGCTAGCCTATCCTCTCTCCTAAGTAGCCAAACCCTCTTTTCTGGCTATTTAGGGTCTCTGTCTTTGGGGATTCCTTAGATAACGAATGCAAGAGCTCATCCGAGTTCCTCTGCATCTCTCTCTTCACCTTCTGCCAAGGAATCGACTGCTGACCGCGCTGGAAGCCTGCAAAACTGCAACAAAGTAGCGAAGACGGCTACTGCAACTCTGTAACGCTGATCCTGCCGCCTTCTCGACTGTTTTCCTGGTGGTGCATGCTGTGGGGGTAGTCTGCCTCCTCTCTGCACTAGAAGCTCCGAAGAAATCTCCCGTGGGTCGACGGAATCGTCCCCCTGCAACCGCAGGCACCAAAGAACTGCATCGCCAGTACCCTGGGTCTCCTCTCAGCACGACGAGCGAGGTCCCTTGAATCCAGCAACTCTGTCCAAGTGACTCCCACAGTCCAGTGACTCTTCAGTCCATGTTTGGTGGAGGTAAGTCCTTGCCTCCCCACGCCAGACTGCATTGCTGGGAACCGCGACTTTTGCAGCTACTCCGGCCTCCGTGCACTTCTGGCGGAAATCCTTTGTGCACAGTCCAGCCTGGGTCCACGGCACTGTAACCTGCATTGCACGACCTCCTAAGTCATCCTCCGGCGGCGTGGGACTCCTTTGTGCAACTTTGGGTGAGCACCATTTCACTCCACTTCGTAGTGCCTGTTCCGGCACTTCTGCGGGTGCTGCCTGCTTCTGACAGGGCTCCCTGTCTTGCTCGACGCCCCCTCTGTCCCCAGACGCAATTGGCGACATCCTGGTCCCTCCTGGGCCACAGCAGCATCCAAAAACCCTAACCACATGACTTGCAGCTAGCAAGGCTTGTTTGCGGTCTTTCTTCAGGAAAATACTTCTGCACTACTCTCCACAGCGTGCGGGATCCGTCCTCCAAAGGGGAAGTTCCTAGCCCTTGTCGTTCCTGCAGAATCTTCAGCTTCTACTGGCCAGTAGCAGCTTCTTTGCATCCACAGCTGGCATTTCTTGGGCATCTGCCCATCTCCGACTTGCTTGTGACTTTTGGACTTGGTCCCCTTGGTCCACAGGTACCCTCGACTGGAAATCCATCATTGTTGCATTGCTGGTTTGTGTCTTCCCTGCAGAATTCCCCTATCACGACTTCTATGTCCTTTGGGGAACTTTAGTGCACTTTGCACTCACTTTTCAGGGTCTTGGGGTGGGCTATTTTTCTAACCCTCACTGTTTTCGTACAGTCCCAGCGACCCTCTACAAGGTCACATACGTTTGGGGTCCATTCGTGGTTCGCATTCCACTTTTGGAGTATATGGTTTGTGTTGCCCCTATCCCTGTGTGTCCCCATTGCATCCTATTGTAACTATACATTGTTTGCACTGTTTTCTAATACTATTACTGCATATTTTGGTATTGTGTACATATATCTTGTGTATATTTGCTATCCTCATACTGAGGGTACTCACTGAGATACTTTTGGCATATTGTCATAAAAATAAAGTACCTTTATTTTTAGTATATCTGTGTATTGTGTTTTCTTATGATATTGTGCATATGACACTAGTGGTACTGTAGGAGCTTCACTCGTCTCCTAGTTCAGCCTAAGCTGCTCTGCTAAGCTACCATTATCTATCAGCCTAAGCTGCTAGACACCCTATACACTAATAAGGGATAAATGGGCCTGGTGCAAGGTGTAAGTATCCCTTGGTACTCACTACAAGCCAGTCCAGCCTCCTACAGGAGGTAAGTGTATATATATTTTTTTTATTCTTATTTACTTCCCCTCCCTTTTCCTCTTGCAGCGCCGCACCGCCCCTTCTGCACCCCACGAGCCGCTCCTGGGCAAAGCACCTGTTTTTTTAGTTTTGTGAGGAAAGAAGGTTAAAATCCAAGTTGGCGAGCAGTACAGTGTTGACTTCTTATAGGTCTTTTGCCATCATGGAGTCTGCTTTGTACCTTTCGTTGAAACTTACAGACTAGGAGGGGTCCCTTCTTTTCGGTCTCTGAGCTGGCACAGTTTGGTGGCTCCTGAGTCCTGGGTGTCAACTAGGTCTTTTTGGAGCACCAGGTTTGATTTGTCCTTGTGAAGGGGCCTGTACACTGTTACTTTTATACTATATGTTTTTCTGTGATTATTATAGCCACCCATGCAGACTCTGGCGGTCATTCTGACCCTGGCGGTCAAAGACCGCCAGGGCGGAGGACCGCGGGAGCACCGCCGACAGGTCGGCGGTGCTCCAATGGGGATTCCGACCGCGGCGGTAAAGCCGCGGTCGGACCGGCACCACTGGCGGTCTCCCGCCAGTGTACCGCCGCCCCATTGAATCCTCCAAGGCGGCGCAGCTTGCTGCGCCGCCGAGGGGATTCCGACCCCCCCTACCGCCATCCAGATCCCGGCGGTCCGACCGCCGGGAACCGGATGGCGGTAGGGGGGGTCGCGGGGCCCCTGGGGGCCCCTGCAGTGCCCATGCCACTGGCATGGGCATTGCAGGGGCCCCCGTAAGAGGGCCCCTAAATGTATTTCACTGTCTGCTGCGCAGACAGTGAAATACGCGACGGGTGCAACTGCACCTGTCGCACAGCTTCCACTCCGCCGGCTCGATTCCGAGCCGGCTTCATCGTGGAAGCCTCTTTCCCGCTGGGCTGGCGGCCGGCCTGAAGGCGACCGCCCGCCAGCCCAGCGGGAAAGTCAGAATTACCGCCGCGGTCTTTCGACCGCGGAACGGTAACCTGACGGCGGGACTTTGGCGGGCGGCCTCCGCCGCCCGCCAAGGTCAGAATGAGGGCCTCTGTCTTAAACCCCTTATAAATTCACTAGGGAACCGGAGATGTAGAGAGGCCATGTTTCATCTGCAATTATTGAACACCCCCATATCTGTTTTAAAGTGTACTCTTTTCTCAAAGCTGCAGTACACGTGAGGAGAACAATGGAGGGGTAATTATTACCTTGTCTCATAACCCCATAATTTAATTCAATGCACATTCTACTATTTGCTAATATTTTAATTATCTTCTCCTACCAATGTATTTTACTATGCCCATCGCTAATTGTCTGTAATCATTCTGGATGTATTGGTAATGTTGAGGTGCTTCATGCTAACTTGGAATAGTTATGATGTGGAGGACCATATTTTTAATCTTGTGTATTGTTTATTTATTTTAAATAAGATGTTCTATATTGTTCTGTGTTTTTTATGGCCACATTAGTACAAGTAAAGATTTTTTTTAATTGATTTTAGAAGAGTAGGCAGTCAAAATCGATATGTAGGCAAAAATCGTTTAAGAGGGAGCAAAGTTGGTGAAGTTTACTGAGGGCAAATTCATTTAGGGGGTTATTACAACTTTGGAGGAGGTGTTAATCCGTCCCAAAAGTGACGGTAAAGTGACGGATATACCACCAGCTGTATTACGAGTCCATTATATCCTATGGAACTCGTAATATGGCTGGTGGTATATCCGTCACATTTGGGACGAATTAACACCTCCTCCAAAGTTGTAATAACCCCCTTAGAGTCTGCTCAGCTCCTGCGTTGCACCAATGTCATAAAATGGTGGTCTCTTCTGAGGAGAAGGAAGTGCACCGCCAGTCAATATAGTGGAGAGAGGCTTCCCCCGACATCCAACTTCATGAGTAAGAACACCGCAATAACAAGGACTCACTGTCTTTTAGAAAAGCTTCATTGGTGGCAAAGAACTGCCACAAATATCTACCCTCCCACACCCTCCTGCGAAGAGTCATGTAGGGCCGCCATCTTCCTCGGTCGTTTAGCTCGGCCCCCCATTAAATGTTAACAAATTGGAGCAGAGTGGCCAGAACATACCTTATCACAAAAGTAGTGAAATGTCCAGCTTTGAATTAATCAAGTTTCGTATATTAGATGAAAACTAGCAGTAGCGTTGCTAAATCTGGAAGGTAATGTTTCATTAGATAGGGTTTGGGGAAGCATTGTTACTCTTTCTGTATTGATCTCGCTGTGCCCTTTGCCTTTGATGAGAAACTGTACACAAGATAGAAAGTTGTCATGGAATTATTTGACACAGACGTAAGAGTTCTGCAGAACATGCACATTATCTTGCTGAGTCCAATTTTAGCAAGTGCTGCAGTCATAAATACACTGTATGTGCTGACGTTGTTTCCAAAGCTCCATGTAATAGCACTTCTGCAAATCCTGATTTCTGCAGTGGTGTAGAATTAAAAACAGAGGCAAGAATGTGAGTCGAGGTTATGATGAAATGTGTTGTAACGTTTTCCATTAAGCTAAATTTATGTTTGTTATATTAATTGTATTTAACACTAACTGTTTCCATTACCACTGTATGAAACTATGGAAAACATTTTCAAGGTGATGGAAACAACGTTACCTTACTTTATTAGTAACCTTAAGATATATATAAATCCATATTTTAGAGGCAGTGTGTTGTATGTTTTGCATTCGAGTAATGTTTGTGGCACAGTGCCATCTAACTACATGACAAATTGTACAAATCCCTTGGCTGCATTGGAAACAAAGAGCAAAGGAGATAAAGGGTTGTCTGCAGAGTAGAGAGAGATATAGAGAGAGGCAGAGAGGAAATGCAGTTGGGTGTGTGAGTATGTGCGTGTGTGCGTGTGTGTGTGTGTGTGTGTGTGTGTGTGTATCTGTCATCTTCTCCCTAATGAGATTAAGGAGCTGCTGGATGACTACAGTCCTGCCTTGTAGACATTATGGACCAACACCACATTGAGATAGCGGACACAATAAGTGACATGAACCTGGATCTTATTTTGTTAGCTAGAACCGGGTTTAATTAAGCTGGTCACATAACTATGGGCCTACTCCTACCTGCTGATTACTCCATTCAACATTTTGACAGGTAAGGCAAGATCGGGGTCGAGCGGCCGTGTGACCGCACACTCACAGTTTTCAATGCCTTGCAATTGAACTGAAGTGTTAGGGTTTTACCATTACCATATTGTTTTCTCCATATATTTTGTAGTTCGACAAATGTGGGACAACCAAAGGCCAGGCATTTTTTAGTAGAGATGTGAGGGGCACTGACACTGGCCTCCTTGCCTGCAAATTTGTAAAATATATCCCCAGATAGCCAGAAGATTGTGATGTGAATGATACAAGTAAAGGCATAATTTGTGCTCATTCCAAAGTTGTTATTGACACTGCTACAATGACTAAAAGATAATATCATAAAAACATGTTTTGCAAGACAAATCATCTATCAAAGCTTGAAATGAATTGGCAAATAATCAGCCAAGAAACTCTTTAACATTGTCAATTCAATCACTAGCCTGTCGCCTGTGGTTGTTCATTTTGAGCTTGAAAGGTAATGTGAACAATTCAGTCATGTATTTGCCTCCAAGGTTGGAGGTATTGAAGATTCCCTTTCCTCCTTCCCTAAATATCCTGTACATGTCACTTGCAGAAAATCTCCAAACAGTTGGTCTTTTATAACGTGGTCTCTCAGTCTGAGCGCCCATGCTATATTGCGAATTTGACTGTGAGCATATTCCTACATTTCCAAAGGCATGCTGGATGAACTTGATCATTGAAAGGCTTTCCAAAGAAATGTTTCTTTACTGTTCTGTTTAAACGTGGATCAAGCCACTCCCTGTTAAAAAAAACTTCTACAGACTTGCGAGGGCTCAAACCTAACCTTTTTTCAAATCTAAAATACTAGAATGGTGCGTGACTATTCGATCAAATCAATCTGAAAATAAGAATAATCTCTTTGATGTTTTCCAATCTGATTTCAGGGAGGGGTCAAACACCTAGTCTGTCATCTTACAAATTATTAATGCATTGCTCATTCTTGACAAAGGACATTCTTATATTTTGGTCTCACTGGATCTCTCTGCAGGCTTTGACTCAGATTCACACATTAAAGGGGCACATGTGTTTAAAAGGCAAAGTTTTTCACTGGTTTAAATCATACTTAACACATTTCTCCCAAGTGATCAAAACTGATAACTCCTTTTCCAGCCATACCCCCATGTCCCAGCATCTTCCACCTGGTCTACGCTTGCTCTGGCTTTCCTCATTCTCCGTCTTTAACAACCAATCCCGAAACAAACATAAATTGTAAACGTAACTGTTATGCTATTGTAAACTTAATTTTAGGCGTAAACCAAAACCTGACCTTATTTCCAAACCTGACCCTGGACCCAAATCTAACATAATGGTAAAAAAACAAAGCCTTGCTCTTCTTCGATTCCTAACAGTTAATCTTTCCCTTGCAATACACTTGACTTAATACTACAGCAGATCCTAAAGCTAGCACTCAATCTACTCCTTAATATAAGCATATTTCACAACCAAACTCTAACACTGACCTTAACACTTACATTTAACAGTATTTTTATCCAATGTTTTTATCCAATGTTTTTGAGGCCTTTATATATTTATGGTCCCAAAAATGTTGCCTCCAGGAGCTTTTACTCAGAGGAATATATTATGAAATTATTGGTACAATCTGGGTCTCGTCCATTACTTCCAGGAAGTTGGGTTACACGCTTTCCACTGTCACTTACAAGGATACCTTACATGCTTGGAGACACTTTGAACATGCTGAAAAACTTGGGGGCATATTTACTAGAGGTGGAGCAGCGAGGCCGTTGCACCAAAATTGGCAGTGCCGCGCTGCATCTCTTCTAAAATGTAATGATGCACAATGGTGCAAGGATGGCTGTGTTGGGGGGGGGTTGTGTGCAGGAAGGGACACCTTCCTGCACAGAAACAATTCTTAATGGCAACTTGCTCCTTCTATGTGTGTTGCATAATGCAGCACACATAGAAAGAGCAAAAAATGAGGAGAAATGAAAGCATTTTTCCTCGTTACACCATGCTAGTTTGTGGTGCTGCCTCAGCATAACGAAATCTCATAAATTTGGGGCAAAGTCATAATGTAATGGGTGTTGCTGTGGAATACCCACAACAATACCCATTGCACTCCCTTTGCACGCAAAGTGCTGCGTGTTAAGGGGCCGTATTTACAAGGCGGTGTTAAGCCATAAAAAGTGGCTTAACACCGACTTGTAAATATAGCACAGTTCACAGTGCCACCGGAGCGTCACAAAAGGTGATGCTCCAGTGGCGTCAGGGGCTCATAAATATGCCCCTTTGTGTGTAGACGTATGAGAAGATGTGTGCTGGGAAGCAGGGGGATTATGATTTGTGGGTTAGATTTTGGAGTTTAGTTCCATAACTTCCTTCATTAAATCAGATTTTTTAAAAGCTATCAGTTGATCATGTATTGAACCTAACTTTACTGGCTGTGAGTTTTCATGAGAATCAAGTTTACAGTTCTAAAGAATGTATTTTAAGTCATGTTTAGAGGGCAGCGGGCCCACCACAAATGTGTAGGAGGGAGGCGGGGGAGGATGGGGATGGGGGAAACAATTAAAAAAACACGTACCTTTCCTGTCATTCTCGCTTCTCCGTGCCTGATGGGGTCCCATTATTCAGTGGGACACCAGCACAGGCTCCCCAGCAATTCTGGTGCTGCTCTTATGCTAAATGTAGCATGAAACCAGCATCAGGATTGGGCCAAGTGGTTTGGACGCCACTCAGACAGTGCACTGGGGTCTGTGCAGTTTCTCCAGCCTGGCTGTGTAACACAGCCGGGTTGGAGACACCTAAGTGCGCATTTGTGTTTAACCAGCCTAAGATGGCCAGCCAAAGACACATGCGCACTTTGCGCACTTCACTCCCCCTCCCCTCTCCTGTGGTTCAGCCCTACCCCTCCCTGCACTGCTGGCTGAGCCAGTAGATGAAAGATAAAACAATGGTAAACTATTGTTTTCTTTTTCATCTGCTAGCTCTTAGCCAGGGGGGCGACGGTCCTCAGGGGCAATATAGAAATTCATAGAATCACTCCATTGAAAAAATTATCATCACCTTAAGTGATTAGGCATAGGAAGTCCTGGATCCTCGGTGTCTGCACCCTCTTTAAAGGAAGTAAAAACAGACGCCTCTTTTCCAGACCACTTGTGTGGTTTTAATCAATGATTTCGCAACATGTTCCTGTCTGCCGCTGCTAGGGCATTTCATCAAAATGATCTGCCCTGAAAGTATTTAGAATACCGTTACTTTAAGGTCATGCAAGGCTGCTTTATATAGATTCAAAATGAATCAATAATCAAAATAAATAACTTGGTGGTTGGGCAAACTTATTCCCTACAGGAACGGTACAGGAATTATTAATTTTGCTACTTAACGTAGAAATAACATTTCCCAACCACATTATTATGCCTATTGTATTATAAAAAATCCAGAATATGTTTTGCTTATATGCTTCGTGGTCCCCTGGTATGAACACCTTGCATTATCAGTGAACCACTGTCAAAACCACGATGTAAGCTGATTACATAGCAATGACAACTAATTTATTGTTTCAGCAATTACCCTCCACTATCTGTAATTACAGCATAATTTATTCTCTAAATAAACACATGACATTTTAAACTATTTCACTGTTAGTATCACATCACCTTGTTATCCATGATTGCTATTTTCCACATCTATTTGTTGGCAGTGGAAATAGAACCTTGTTTTTAAATTTATCAATTGGCATTTCTCTGGATTCCACTATGCACAAACTGAGCCCATCAGGCACAAGGCATGGGTGTGGCCTTTGGCCACCCTAAGTGCCCAACACCACTGATTCAAAATCCCAGTAGTCTTTGGACACATCATAAAGCCTCCTGCCTGGTCCCTACACCTAGAGCACACTAGACGAGGCAATGTCCAAGAGATTCTTGGTGCAAGACATGGCCTTCAGTTATGCCCTGCATCCAGTCTTTGTCCTAAGAACCAGCTGGTCTCGGCCTTTGAGCTTTTTTGAATGCAGGGCTACGTCTTTAGTCCACAAGCATCAAACTTTTCTTACCCCAGAGAACATTGGGCAGAGCCATTGGTAAAGATGAGTAAGCTCTGAGCTCAGGATGTGGCCTTCGTCTTCCACTGAACACAGTTCCCACCCCTGCCCAATGCCTTTGAACACAACCTTGACCTTAGCACATGTGACATGTCCTCCAGTCCCTAGAGTTCCCTAGGCACAGTCTTCCATTGTGCCCACAGTGTAGGGTATGGCCTTCAGTTACACCCAGCCACCTACCTCTTGGGGCATGAAGGTAAGACATACTTTATTCACAACCAGTGTATCTGGGCATAGGTCCTGACCTTTGGTGATCCCATGGACTCAGAGGACTTGCACCACATCTTACCCCCCCCCCCTTTAGCCATCCCTTTGCTCAGTCACCTACCACAGGCCTCAGTTGAACATTCACAGACACACCTATACATATACCACCTTCTAATCCACGGTCCTTGCTGCCATCAGCAGTGCTGTTCTTTCTATTGAATCACATCAAATACCTGCTCTTGGATTATGATTCCAATATACAGAAAGGCAAAACTAAATATATTTTGAAATCAGATAAGACCTGGTATCCCTATTGCTCTGCTTGCTGCAGTCTCAGACCCTGCTTAGTGTCCACTTAAGGATTTGCTCTTAACTGATTAGAAGCTTAGTAGAATTCTTTAAAGAATAGGCAAGCTAGACACTGGTAAGAGTCTGTTTAAGTTGAGGTCAAGTGCGGGGGACAATGTCACAGTCTCCCTTGCTTGTGAAATATATAAGGTGGTACTTAGCATACCACAAGTAGATAGGTACAAACATATTGAAATTAAAGGTGAGCTTGTTTTGTTCTGCCAGTTCCAGGTAACACCTACCTTCAGCACGGCTGTGTGGGGTATATTCTGTGTTTACTTCGTGGGACTATAGGAAAGCTTTCATTTGACCAACTATCTTCTTTCGAGGCACCTTAAAAGTAATCATGAATTAACAATATTTCTAAAAATTGCTCAAAGGCAGAATTCTGCAGTATCATCTAAGACGGGGCATGTTTCTAGTGGTGTTTTCCTTAATGTCCCTGATTAATAAAATGTAATCCGAAAAAAAAGTCAGAAAGTAAAGAGCGTGGGTGGTTAAATTTTATGACCTATGGATTTTCCTCAAAACCATCCCAGTCAAGGAAGCTTTCCCAAAATTCCTTGAAACTATTCTTGTCTCATGTTTTGGAAATCTAGACTGCACCAAGACTTAATTCTCTGTTAGTGTCACTGGGGACAAACAGCAATTACAATGCGGTTGTTACCAATCACTATCTTTACAACACAACAAATACAACTCAAATGCTTTTACCATGCATGTCTTTACCACACATTTGTTACCACATATATACCTTTACTATGCATGCCTTTACAACACAAATGTGTATATATATATATATATATAGATATATATATATATATATATATATATATATATATATATATATATATATATATATATATATATGTACCAGGGGTCCTCAAGTGATCCCAGTGAGGGTGCCAGGCTGTGGCCAAAAGAAGCATTACACAGATAATGGTGTTTTGTTTTAAGCAGAAACATGTTATTTCATATATATATATATATATATACACATATATATATATATAAATATATATATATATATATATATATAGATATATATATATATATATATATGCATATATATATATACCCAATAATGTCTTGACACCACACCAACTCAGCTTTCAGAATCCAGGTCTGGTTCACAAAGAACAGGTAACACAACCAGACTCCATACCAATTATTTATTTTTTATTTCTTTCTCATTCTCCAGTGCAAGAACAACACAAGTGGCGACATGTTTTGGCCACAGCCTTTGACTGGCCATAGGGTTGCTAGCAGTAGAGAGTGCTCTTAAAGGAGAACAATACCTCCTCCCCGACACCAACGCATGACGTGCAAAAAACACCAGAAAACACACAAACAATAAAAAAAATTTAACAGTTCTTCCATTTTGCAACTGGCCCAACCCCAGTATAAACAATTAGATGTTATTAAACATTATCATTCCTCTTGTTTCCTCTTGTATTATTTTACATATTCACTCATATATCACAGACTTCCCTCTCATCATTTTGACAATTATTTCTCTTGTTTCCTTATATTTTATTTTACATGCTCACTTCTCTTTTAAAAACTCTCTTCTCTATTACAAAGTGACTTAACATTTAAACTAAAATGCTCCTACTCCTCTCCATTCTGCTTATATTGAGCGTGCCAAATATAAAAATTCTAATACCTTATTGAGGTATTAACAATTTATTCCTGGTGGCCCTAATACCTTTTTCTCGCAAAGTACAAAATTGTTTTATTTTCCCCTAGGGCCAACCTATGATGTTCAATTCACCATATTCGCCTTTAGTAAACACTGAATCCTATTCTTCCTTTCCATCTAATGACAGTAGTAACGTCATAAAAATATTCTTCTTCACAGCACTATTATAATCAGATTGTTCAGGACTTATACACCCTTTAGGAGCATAAGAGCATTAGTGAAACATTTCTAAGGGTCAGATACATTGTACTTGTAAAGTACACAGTCATTTTGCGTTCCCTTTGGAACAACCAAACTGTTCCATTCACTGTAACATATCCTTTATTTGTAAGCATATTATCATTTGGTCTATCCAAAACCAATCAGAGGAGTATGCATTTCTGAGGAAGCAAGTACTTGATATATTTGGATGTTATTTTAATGACACCTGGGTGGTACCCTCCAACCCATTGAAGTGCAATAATCACTCCCTTACCATAGCCCATTGGACATGTATTCTTTATTAAGGAAAAGAAGAGAAGGGGAAAGGAAACATGACCGAGGCCCTCTTAAAAATCCTAAGAGTGCTGTGTGCAATAAAGTGAAAGTCACTCTAAAGTGCCATCTGCAACATTAAAGTGCAATATGCAGTTACATGCAAATTGCAAAAAAAGTGCAATGTGCAAATAAGTGCAATCACAACCATATAATGCAGTAGTGTCAAACAAGATCATGCCTAAAGCATTTAAAATCAGTCCACCTGGTTGATCTACAGTGAGCTCATACACATCCCTAATCCAAGAATTCTTCACATAACAGTATCACAGACAAAAATGATTACAGACCGTAAGGCAGCAAATGTCATTGAGTCATAGCATGATATGATCTTCCCCGTTACACAAAAGAATCTGAAATTAGATTCTATTGAACTTCTTCAAAGATGAAATGCCTCATATTCATGGTCACACTCTTTTAATCTTCTAATAAACTGCCACATCCTCAGGATAAATGTACATGGAGTTCCACATCTGCAGTCAGACACCAAGGTACCTCTGTGCCTATCTTTATAATCCATCTTGACTCTGCTTTCCTTAATGCTAACTCCTGATTACCTCCCCTGGGTGATTTCCAAATATTTTGTATTCCATAATAACACAGCTTAAACATATTGCCCTCATGACATCCCCAGATATACTTGGCCATGGCATAAGTGAGATCCCTGATAGCAATTGCTCTCAAGTGCTGTAAAATACATATATTGAGTTTGTTAACAGTACTCCCTATGTATCTTTTTCCACACATGCATTCTAGGATATTGGCCACGAATGTTGTATTCACATGGTATTCTTTTTCTGATCTTTTCAGTTTTGCCATTGTGCAACGTGAAAGATGTTCTATTCTGCCCATGGCCACAGGCTTTCATCTGGAGTAGTGCCGAAAGCCTTTCTGATTTGCATCAGCCAATTTGAGCCTTTATTTTATCTTGGCCCCTTAAAGTTACTGGTTCAAAAATAACCCAGGGATGCTGGCTTTGTATATGTTATCAGGGGATGTTCTGGCAAAATGTTATTAAAGTCTTCATTCATCTTCAGAAGTTTTCACTCTTCCATGATTAATGTATTATCTCATGACTAGATTAATTAATATCTATAATGTACCTGATATCTGTCTTCCCCTGTTCCTTTGTGCTTTGCTCGACTTTGGGGACTAAAAGCTCTGTTCTTTTCCACTGCCCAGCCCTTTTTAATGCATCTTCCAGCACTGGTATCGGATATCCTCTCTTGACAAAACATTTGAAACATGTCCTCTGCCTGTTTGGCAAATTCATGATCCTCTGAACAGTTCCGTCTAGCTCTTAGGAATTCTCCAAATGGTATGCTCCACTTCAATGCACTTGGGTGTCCACTATTGGTGTGTAACAAACTATCGGTGCTGTTGAGCTTCCTACAGAGCTTGGTGCAGATATTAGTCCCTTCTATGTAAACCTTCACATCCAGGAATGTTATTGCTGTGGCATGAATTTCATGGGTAAATTTTAATCTCAGGTGGTTATCATTTAATGATCTAATAAAAATAGTGATCTCTCCTTCACTCCTATCCCAGATTAAAAACAAATCTTCAAATAAACCTTACTCATAAAATCAGATGTTCCAAGCTTGAAGCATTCTGTTCCGTCCAGACTGTCTCTGCCTCCCACCATCCCATTGCTAGGTTCACAAATGTGGGGGCAAAAGACGTGCCCATAGCTGTTCCTTTGTTTTCAAGATAAACATTATTATCAAAAAGAAATATGTTATTTGTGAGACAGAATTCTAACATCTGTATAAGCAGTTCTGTATGTTCGAGCAGGACGACTGATCTTGACCTCAAAAAATACCTGCAGGCTTGCACCCCACTTATGTCCAATGGATGTATATAAAGCAACCACATCAATGGTCACCATCAGAAACCCTTATTGCCATAGAATTCCATTGATTCTGTTTAAAAAATCCATGGAGTCCCTGGGATATGAGGGTAAAGTTGATACATATGGAAACAAAAAAATATCAATGAACCTTGAAGTCTGCTCTAACAGTGAGCCAATTGAACTCACTATGGCTCTTCCAGAAGGGTTTAGTATGTCTTTGTGCATGAAGTAAATCATTGGTCTGATCAGATCATCAGTTTGTAGGCATTTATATTCATCATGATCCAGCAGACCCCTTTCATGCCAGTCATTTAACTGTTGATGATAGATTTTCATGTGATCATCAGTTGGGTCATGATTACATTTTTCATAATTCTCCTTGTCATTAATTTGCCTTTTTGGCTCTTTTATTTATTTATTCTGATCCATTAGGACAATGTTGCCCCACTTATCAGAGGCTTTAATGATCAGGCTGTCATCTCACAGGTCCTTGAAAGCACCCTAATCCACCTTCATCAAGTTGGAATGCTGATGACTCCTTTCCCTTCCTCTGTGTATTCCTCTTGATATCTTATAGCTACCCTCATCCATAACCTCTTGAAATAAATACACTTTGATTCCTGGCCATAACAACAGGCACAATTTTGAGCTCATTCTGCATTTGCTGCTAATATTTGCATCTGTTGTGATTCCATCCTTGCACAATACTCCATATCTGTTAATTCACCAGTTATTGGGAAAGCTTTAAATTCTTCTGTTTTCTATTTCCAATTCCATTAATGCTCTATGGTCAGCCAGATCTGCAGTTGTCATGTAAGAAATGTGTTGCTGTTCCAGCATTTTCCCTTTCTTATTTTTTATGGAAAAAAAATAAAGTTTCACTTTTCTCAAAAATGTATACAGATCAATTCTTGCTACATCCATAGATGTTAATGGGCAGAAGGTCAATTCTTTGGTCAATAAATTCAAATGTCTTTTCTCCATTTTTTTCGAAGAGAGATTGATAACCACATTGTCTTCCATAGAATTCAGATCTTCTTGTTGCTTCCTCTTTTAGACTCTCCCCTTGCCCTTTGATCATCTGGTTCACTTCTCATTACTCCCATTTTGCTAACTTCCTCTTTGCCTATCTTCAATGACTGTATCTGACAGAGTCTCATTTCCCCCAACAAATCTAATCCTGGACATCCCGGGATCAGGGACTCGTCCCCCAAACTCACCTCAAAGCTATCAGCACTTGATGGCACATATTCCTTCTCTATTACTTTCTCCATTGTCCGTCTCTTGCAAAAAAGAGTCAAATCTTCTTGCAAATGTGTAAATTCGACCTGCTGCATAATTCAATTTATCACAATAAAATGTTTTCACTTTCTTTGCCTGTATTTCCTTTTTATGTTTTTCTATTCTTTTCTCAGTTTCATTCAGTGCACTATTCATTTCCTCATTCAGTTTAAATGATTCCAAGGATTTCTCTATTTCTTTATTTTTTTCAGAAGCCTGTTGTGGCCTCCACTCAGCATGTAATATTAGAGTGTTCATAAGCTTTATTGAACATTCTATTATATCCACTTGCATTGTTTTAGGATATCTTGATCCATATCATTCAAATTGGGCAAAACAAAAATCCTAAGTCCTCCCAGAATACGCCCACATTCTATATACTTTTTTAAAGAGGCCATCTCCCACCATTTATTCACCTCTGTCATGTGTGCCTGTTCCAATTCTTTCAGTAATTTCTTAGGTGCAACATCTTGCTCTTTATCAGGTGCGCCATTGTTAGTCTTTTCATTCTTGGCGTGGTCTCTCTTACATTTTCGCCTTTGTTTCCAGCTTGTTGATGTGTGCTGGACTCTGATTTTGCTTTTTTTTTTACTCTGGGCACTTTATCACTGCTAACCAGTGCTAAAGTGCAAGTGCTCCTTTACAAAATGTGTATGTATTTGGCTTATCCATGATTGGCATATTTGATTTATTAGTAAGTCCCTAGTACAGTGCACTAGAGGTGCCCGGGGCCTGTAAATCAAATGCTACTAATGGGCCTGCAGCACTGGTTGTGCCACCCACATAAGTAGCTCTGTAATCATGTCTCAGACCTGCCACTGAAGAGTCTGTGTGTGCAGTTTTAACTGTAAATTCAACTTGGCAAATGTACCCACTTGCCAGGCCTAAACCTTTCCTTTTCTTACATGTCAGACACCCCAAAGGTAGGCCCTAGGTAGCCCCAAGGGCAGGGTGCAGTGTATGGTTAAGGTAGGACATATAGGGGGTGATTCTAACCCTGTCGGTCGGTGTTAAAGCGGCGGCCAACCCGCCAACAGGCTGGCGGTAAAAAATATGGGATTCTGACCCTGGCGGGAACCGCCAACACAGACAGCCACTTTAACACTCCGACCGCCACGGCGGTACAAACAAACAGCGCGGCGGTCACCGCCAACAGCCAGGCGGCAGACAATGTACCGCCCACACTATCAAAACTCACCAATCCGCCACCTTTTCCGGGGCGGGAGCACCGCCGATAAAAACACGGCGGAAACAGACTACGGACGGGAAAACGCTCACCACTACGCACTCCAGGAGGAAGGAGGACAGCATGGAACCAGAATTAAACATCCTACCTGCTCTCGTCTACCTTCTCATCTACCACGAGTACGAAGTCCGGCGCAGACGACAACGGTGAGTACTGCACCTACGACACACGGGAGGGGGGAGGACGAAAGGTTACGGGCACACACATATGCGACCCCCCCCAACTATGTACACACCAATGCAGAGCAACAAGTCACAGTGACACCACCCAAGCACCCCAGAAAAATGCTAGGACATAATCAAATTTGGAATAAATATTTATGTACCAAAAAGCTCCTGAAAATTATCGTACAACCATGAAAGATATTCACAACAAAACTAATGACATACACATCAGTGTATAACTGAAGTAACAAGTCCTGCACATCCTACGAATTCATCATGTCCGTGGGCCAAAGTTTTGAGAAACAAGGGCAAAGCCCACACAGGAGACCTGAGTCCTTTGGAGAGAACACTGCAGGGGCATCAGATGTAAAAACTACAGGCACCTCAGGGGGAAGGGAAGGGGGGGGCACCACAGCCACATGAGTCCACGACACCAGATCCACGAGGAGCCACCATGCCCACTGTACCATCCTGGGGAGTGCAAAGCCACAGTCTCTCAATGTCTCTACAGTGGGTGGGCTGCCCACTGTACCATCCTGGGGAGTGCAAAGCCACAGTCTCTCAAAGTCTCTACAGTGGGTGGGCTGCCCACTGTACCATCCTGGGGAGTGCAAAGCCACAGTCTCTCAATGTCTCTACAATGGGTGGGCTGCCCACTGTACCATCCTGGGGAGTGCAAAGCCACAGTCTCTCAATGTCTCTACAGTGGGTGGGCTGCCCACTGTACCATCCTGGGGAGTGCAAAGCCACAGTCTCTCAAAGTCTCTACAGTGGGTGGCTGCCCACTGTACCATCCTGGGGAGTGCAAAGCCACAGTCTCTCAATGTCTCTACAGTGGGTGGGCTGCCCACTGTACCATCCTGGGGAGTGCAAAGCCACAGTCTCTCAATGTCTCTACAGTGGGTGGGCTGCCCACTGTACCATCCTGGGGAGTGCAAAGCCACAGTCCATCAGGTGGATGACAGTCTCCACTGGTCAAGGAGGAGGCATGGTGGGCACAGTGAACCATAAACAGTGATTGAGACGGCGGTGCCCAGCGGAGCGGTGCTTGACAGGAAGGGCCCAGCGGAGAGGTGGAGAGACAGCGGTGCCCAGCGGAGCGGTGCTTGAGATGAAGGGCCCAGCGGAGCCGTGTTTGAGACGGCGGTGCCCAGCGGAGCGGTGTTTGAGACGGCGGTGCCCAGCGGAGCGGTGCTTGAGAAGAAGGGCCCAGCAGAGCGGTGCTTGAGATGAAGGGCCCAGCGGAGCGGTGCTTGAGATGAAGGGCCCAGCGGAGCGGTGCTTGACAGGAAGGGCCCAGCAGAGCGGTGCTTGACAGGAAGGGCCCAGCGGAGCGGTGCTTGAGATGAAGGGCCCAGCGGAGCGGTGCTTGACAGGAAGGGCCCAGCGGAGCGGTGCTTGACAGGAAGGGCCCAGCGGAGAGGTGGAGAGACAGCGGTGCCCAGCGGAGCGGTGCTTGAGATGAAGGGCCCAGCGGAGCGGTGTTTGAGACGGCGGTGCCCAGCGGAGCGGTGCTTGAGAAGAAGGGCCCAGCGGAGCGGTGCTTGACAGGAAGGGCCCAGCGGAGCGGTGCTTGAGAAGAAGGGCACAGCGGAGCGGTGCTTGACAGGAAGGGCCCAGCGGAGCGGTGCTTGACAGGAAGGGCCCAGCGGAGAGGTGGAGAGACAGCGGGGTCCAGCGGAGCGGTGCTTGAGATGAAGGGCCCAGCGGAGCGGTGCTTGAGAAGAAGGGCCCAGCGGAGCGGTGCTTGAGAAGAAGGGCCCAGCCCTGTTCAGCGGTGTCTATCTTCACGGCGGGCCCTGTTCAGCGGTGCTCTTCTGCACGGCGGGGCCCTGTTCAGCGGTGCCTTTCGGTGCTCTTCTCCACGGCCTAGCGGTGCTCTTCTCCACGGCGGGCCCTGTTCAGCGGTGCTCTTCTCCACGGCGGGCCCTGTTCAGCGGTGCTCTTCTCCACGGCGGGCCCTGTTCAGCGGTGCTCTTCTCCACGGCGGGTCCTGTTCAGCGGTGCTCTTCTCCACGGCGGGCCCTGTTCAGCGGTGCTCTTCTCCACGGCGGGCCCTGTTCAGCGGTGCTCTTCTTCACCGCGGGCCCTGTTCAGCGGTGCTCTTCTCCACGGCGGGCCCAGTTCAGCGGTGCCTATCTTCACGGCGGGCCCTGTTCAGCGGTGCTCTTCTCCACGGCGGGCCCTGTTCATCAGTGCTCTTCTCCACGGCGGGCCCTGTTCAGCGGTGCTCTTCTCCACAGCGGGCCATGTTCAGCGGTGCTCTTCTTCACCGCGGGCCCTGTTCAGCGGTGCTCTTCTCCACGGCGGGCCCTGTTCAGCGGTGCCTATCTTCACGGCGGGCCCTGTTCAGCGGTGCTCTTCTCCACGGCGGGCCCTGTTCAGCGGTGCTCTTCTCCATGGCGGGCCCTGTTCAGCGGTGCTCTTCTCCACGGCGGGCCCTGTTCAGCGGTGCTCTTCTCCACGGCGGGCCCTGTTCAGCGGTGCTCTTCTCCACGGCGGGCACTGTTCAGCGGTGCTCTTCTTCACCGCGGGCCCTGTTCAGCGGTGCTCTTCTCCACGGCGGGCCATGTTCAGCGGTGCTCTTCTGCCCCGTGGGCCCTGTTCAGCGGTGCTCATCCAGCAGGCCAAGGGAGCCAGACCTGGCCTGGACTCCCTGCTCAGTCGCCCTCAGACCGTGACGTTTCTGGACCCTTTGGGGACGGACTCCTGGCCTCCTTAGTGTCCTCCTTCCCAGCTGGGATGTGGGGTCCACCTTCTCCGCGCTCCTGCTGCCCTTCCGCTCCTTTGATGGGGCTCTCGGGCCCTTGCCTCCCCTAGATGGTGTGGGTTGTGAAGTGGCCGCACATTGCTCCTTGGGGGCAGCCCTGTCGGTCCTCGCACGGCGGCCCTTGTTTTTGCGGGTCCTCTTGCCAGGGGGGGGGCTGGACGTGTCCTTGCTGCTGATCGATGTGTCACTGCTGGCAAAGGGTGGGCTCCAGAACCCATGCACAACAGTGACACCCGAAGCTGGGCTGGTGGTGGCTGCGGTGCTCTTGGGACTCTTTGAAGATGGATGGGGGAGCTCATCGGGGGAAAAGAGGTCAAGGTTAGCCATGAAAAGTTTTTTAGGGCCAAGGTAAAGGGTAGGAGAAGTGGAGGTAGAGGAGGTGGTTGTAGGAGAGTCAGGTGTGCTGTCATTGGGTGAAGGTGCTGGTGCTGTAGGCTGTCGTGAGGTGGATGGCTGTTGGGTGGGTGGCTGCCTGCGTTTGTGTGTCTTGGAAGAGGGGGTGACAGACACAGTGGGAGAGGACACAGGGGACGTGTAAATGGCAGTGGGGGTGGTGACTGCACGAGTGTGGACTGTACTGGAGGGTGAGGTGGTGATGGAAGCACTGGCTGATGTTGGGGTGCATGCAGGTGTGAGTGTAGATGTCACAGGGAGGGAGGAGGGAGACGAGGAGGAGGGGGACACAAGGGTGGCAGTGGCTGTTGGCATGTCTGCATCTGGGTGTTGCTTGGGTGAGTGTTTGTGGGATCTGTGGTACTTGTGTTTGGATGAGCTGCTCTTGGGTGTTGAGGTGTGTGCAGGCTGGTCTGATGGTGTGGATGGGATAGGCTGAGGAACAGGAGACAGAGAAAGGCTGGAGGCAGTAAGAAGAGGGAGGCTGGAAACAGGGACAATGGCTGCCGTCAGTGCTGAGGCCAGAGCAGTGAACGCTCGTTGATGGGCAGCCTGACCCGAATGAATGCCCTCCAGGTACGCATTGCTCTGTTGCACCTCCCTTTGCACACCCTGGATGGCATTCAAAAGGGTCGTCTGCCCAACAATGAGCGTCCTTACCAGGTCAATGAGCTCCGCACTGAGGGCAGCAGGGGCAACAGGGGCAGGAGCTGAGGTGCCTGGGGCGAAGGAGACGCGCGCCTTCCTGGGCGAACGGGCACGGAGCGAAGACTGAGGGGCTGCTGGGAGGGCGGGGCTGGTGCGCTGGGTGGCGGCTGTACCTGTAGAGGCGGGGGGCACGGATGTTGCCGCCACCGCTAGGGAGCTCCCATCCGAGGACTTGTCGCTTTCGCTGCTCTCACCAGCGGTCCCCGTCGTGGTGCTCCCCTCGCCCTCCGGATCACTGGTGCCCTCGGTGTCTGTTCCTGGGCCCACCGGGGCCTTGTGTCCTGCAGCTCCCTCGTGCTCCGATGCCAAATCTCCTCCGCCTGATGATGCTAATGCACACATGCACAAGAAGATGAAGAGATAGGGTGGGGGGAGAAAAAAGAAGACCAGGTTGAGTGCATGCAATGTCAACACCGTTGGCGGAGAGGACAGACACAGGAGCCTAATGCACTAAGCCGCGCATTCGGGGTACACTACTCAGTACTACTGACTAGGACAACAGGCCAAGAGACGTCAAACGCGCACATGGGAGATGCTGGACCTTCAATGGCTGTACTTGTCACCCTACCGAGGTGGGGACCGGGGGCACAGGGCCATGCCTAAGGGAGAGGACTACACTACAGAAAGCGCCCTGGCCTAATGTCACCCACAGCCCTCCTCCCCCACCCAGACGCCTCCACTGCGCAGAAAGATAGGAGAATGTGCTGATACTCACCCCCTTGTGTCTGCTGTGATGTCTTAAAGCGCCCATCCAATTCTGGGTAGGCCACCGCCAGGATCCACGGACATCAGGGGGGTCATGGTGCGACTGGCACCCCTCCTAGGTTGGGAGGCCATCCCCAGCAGTGTTTCTGCGGTCTTCCTTGTTCCGCGGCGGATGTCCTCCCACCTCTTGCGGCAGTGGGTGCCCCGTCTGTTGTGGACCCCCAAGTTCCGGACTTCCTTGGCGATGGCACGCCAAATCTCGATCTTCTGATGGGCGCTGACCTATTTGACATGTACAGGGTGGAAAGGAGGAAATCATCAATGACCTGCATGTTAGATGTGATTGGCCCCCCCCACCAACTTTGCCATATGGCACATGCTCTCATCTGTCGGGCGTTGCACTCCTCATTCGCCCCCCACCCCACCAACTTACATCCACCCCAATCCACACAGGCATAGCCCATTCCATGTGCACCCGGTGTACTCACTTGTTGGTCTGGAGGACCGTAGAGTAGCGCATACTGGGGGAGGACCCCATCCACAAGCTTCTCCAACTCTTCAGACGTGAAGGCAGGGGCCCTTTCCCCAGTCGCAGCAGCCATTGTATCTTCCAGACCGAGGTCACAGCAGCACTTGCAGTATAGGTCCTCTCCTGTGGATGATCAGGTCTCGAGTGATTAAGCAGATAGAAAATGGCGGTCACGCCCGCGGCGGTGCGTATCGCGACCGCCGGCGCACTTCGTCATTGGCTCCTGAAACCCATAGACTTCAATGTTAACCAATGCGGCTTTGCGCCGCGGTCTTCGACCGCCTACCGCCACGGTGTGCCCCGCCAGCGCATTGACCTCACATCCCATTGTCCCACTTCACAGGTCAGGCAGCTGCCATTTCAAGGGCCTACATGGCTTAATTTTGACTGCGACACACAGGCCTAGGCCTTGCATTGCCACACATACACGCCTTTCAACCCATTGCCATTCTTTAACTGTGCAAGCTGTCTGTACGTACCTGTGGTTTGGCTGACTCTGTGCTCCATGTTGTCCTTCCTAGGCACCGTCCGCTGGGACTTGGGATGAGAAGGAGGAATCCTCGCGTGTACCGACCGCTGGTGGACCTGTCGACAATGGAAGAACGCCATATAATACTTCGATACAGACTTGACCGTGCCACTATCCATGAACTGTGTGCCCAGCTGGAGCCAGCCCTGATGTCCCCCATCCGCCAACCCACAGGGATTCCCCCTCTGGTGCAGGTTTTGTCAGTCCTCCATTTTTTGGCAAGTGGGTCATTCCAGACCACAGTGGCCATGTCATCTGGAATGTCTCAGCCTATGTTTTCAAAGATTTTGAGTAGAGTGTTGTCTGCCCTGATGAAACTCATGCGGAGCTACATCATTTTCCCAGAGGAGGGTGACTTGCCTACAGTGAAGGGTGATTTCTATGCCCTTGGACATATCCCCAACATCATTGGTGCAATTGATGGGACCCATGTGGCTTTGGTACCCCCAAAAGACGATGAGCAGGTGTACCGAAACAGAAAAAGTTATCATTCGATGAATGTCCAGGTGGTCTGTTTGGCTGACCAGTACATCTCCCATGTAAATGCCAAGTTCCCAGGGTCAGTGCATGACGGGTATGTGATGCGAAATAGCAGCATCCCCTATGTGATGGAGCAGCTACAGAGACAACGTGTGTGGCTAATAGGTGACTCTGGTTACCCCAACCTGCCTTGGCTACTGACCCCAGTAAGGAATCCCCGGACCAGGGCAGAGGAACGGTACAATGAGGCCCATGGCGAACTAGGAGGATCATCGAAAGGACCTTTGGCCTCCTGAAGGCCAGGTTTAGGTGCCTGCATGTGACTGGGGGATCCCTGATGTACTCACCAAAGAAGGTGTGCCACATCATCGTGGCCTGCTGTATGCTTCACAATCTGGCATTGCGACGTCAGGTTCCTTTCCTGCAGGAGGATGGTGCAGATGGTGGTGTTGAAGTAGCTGTGGAGCCTGCGGAGAGTGAAGAGGAGGAAGACTCAGAGGACGACACAGACAACAGGGACAGAGTAATAGAACAGTATTTCCAGTAGCACACACGTAATAATCACCCATGCCATTTTACATTTCCTGAAAGCCTCCTGCATCTCAACTTTGTCGGTTTCCCCCCAGACCTATGAACATGATGTTTGATTTTCCCTTCCCTTTTCTGTGCTGTATGAGCCACTGCGTGACCTCGGCTTGGTTGGCCCATGGACTAATGCTAAGTTACCTCGGTATGTGTAATTCACAATGTTCACAATACGTAATTGATATGTAATGTGTCATACATTTGTAAATAAGACAGGCTGAGTACTGATTGATTTCAGTGCAATGTGTGATTTATTATTAGTGCATAGATATTGGTACATGATAGTGAAACAGTGATGGGTGGGGGTGGAGTAATGTCCATGGCGGAGTCCAGTTCTCAGTCTCACAGGTGCATTGTCCATATGCCTGTGGCAGGATGGAGCAGGGGCAGTTCAAGGTTTGACAGGGTGGCAATGTGGGACAGTGGGAGGACTTCAGGGGGTATGTGATGCTGGCGGGGGACTTGACATCCTACTCTGTCGGTTTTTTTGATCTCAGGCTCCTTTTGCGGGGCGGTTGTTGTTCAGCAGGAGGTGGGGTTCTGGTGGGCTGTCTTTGTGGTGCGGCCTCCTGTCCACTAGCGCCGGCGGAGGTGGTAGGCTGTTCCTGTTCCTGGCTAGTGACAGGGGCCCTGTGTGATGCCACATGGTCCCGAAACGTGTCCTCTATGCGGTTCAGGGCCTGGACTATGCTCCCCATAGCAGTTGAGATGTTGCTGAGTTGGTCGCTGAACCCCATGTAGCGTTGCTCCTGCTGTGCCTGGATCTCCTGGAACCTGGCCAGTACCGTCGCCATCGTCTCTTGTGAGTGGTGGTAGGCAGCCATGATGGTGGTGAGGGCCTCTTGGTGAGTGGGTTCCCTGGGCCTCTCCTCCCCCCCCTGTCGCACAGCAGCCCTCTGAGTTGCCCTGTTTCCCTGGGCCTCTGTCCCCTGGACGGTGTGCCCACTCCCACTGCCCCCAGGTCCCTGTTGTTGTTGGGTTGGTGGGTTACCCTGGGGGCCCTGTAGTGGTAGACACACCGCTGCTTGACCTGTCCTAGAGACAGAGGCATGGGCCCGCTGGGTGGGAGCTGTGCTGTTGTTCCCAGAGGGGGTTGGGTCTGCAGTGGCCTGTGTCTGGGTGAGGGGAACCGACTGCCCAGAGGTCCCCGATGGTCCGGGCTGGTCGTCAGGTTCCAGGTCGACAGAGCTGCTGTCATCACTAGTGGCCTGTTCCGGGGGTGGGATGGACATTTCTGGTCCCTCCTGACCGGTGTGTTGTCGTTCGGGTCCTGCATGGGATAAGAGGGTATGGTTATTGTTTCTGTGTGTGCATTAGCTTGCGTTTTATGGGTGCCCTTGTCCCCCAGTGCTGGCATTCCCTTGGGGGAGGTGTTGTGAGGGTGTTTTGTGGGGGGGGGGTGATGGGTATGTGCAGTGGTCATGCTTAGGTGATGGGTGTCCAGAGTTTGGGGTTGGCATGCAGGGGTTGGTGTTGGGTGGGTTGTGCTGGGGAGACATTCTCAGGGAGGATGTGTGCTGGGGGGTTGGGGGTGAGGGTGGGGGTTAGCATGCTGGGGGGGGGGGTGAAGTGGTTGGCCTTGTACTTACCAGAGTCCATTCCTCCGTGTACTCCAGCGAGGCCATCAGGATGCAGGATGTTGAGTACCTCTTGCTCCCATGTTGTGAATTCGGGTGGAGTGGGTAGGGGTCCCCCGCCAGTCTTCTGCACTGCGATGTTGTGTCGCGAGACCATCGAGCGCACCTTCCCCCGTAGGTCGTTCCATTGTTTGCGGATGTCCTCTCGATTTCTGGGATGCTGTCCCACCGTGTTGACCCTGTCCACGATCCGCTGCCAGAGCTCCGCCTTCCTTGCTATGGTGGTGTGCTGGACCTGTGAGCCGAAGAGCTGGGGTTCCACTCTTATGATCTCCTCCACCATGACCCGGAGTTCTTGGTCCGAAAAGCGTGGGTGCCTTTGTGGTGCCATGGGGTGGTGTGTATGAGGTGTGGGGTGGTGTATGTGATGATGTGTGTGTTGGTGTGTGGTGCTTTGTGCTTCTATGTGGTGTGTGTGATGTTGCGGTGTGCCTCTGTGTGTCTGGCTATCTATTCTCTGATGTGTCTCTCTCTCCTTCGTCTCTGGTTTTTGTTGGTAGGGGTTTGTGGGTGATGTGGGTGTGTGTTTTATATGGTATTGGATGTGTGGGAGTGGTGTGTGTATGTGTTTCAGGTGTGTGCCTTTCAAATTGTCCAATGTGGTAGGGGTTTGTAAAGGTGTGTGTATTTTGACCGCGGTGGTGTGTACCGCCAATGGAATACCGCGGTTGAATGACCGCCGCGTCGATTTGCCGGTCATAAGGGGATGGGCGTATTTCTGTTGGCGTGGCGGTGGAGGTTTGGTCTTCTCCAGTTTACCGCTGGCCGCTGATGTGGCGGACTGCAGTGGAGGGCGGATTTTCGGAGGTTTTGCAGTTGTGGGTCAGAATGTCCGTGGCGGCTGACCGCGGCCGCGGCGGTATTGTGGCGGCCTTCTGACAGGCGGTAAGTGGCTTTTACCGCCGAGGTCAGAATGACCCCCATAGTAATGTGTTTTATATGTCCTGACAGTGAAATATTACTAAATTCATTTTTCACTGTTGCAAGGCCTGTCCCTCTCATAGGTTAACATAGGGGCTACCTTTAAATCTGATTAAACTGCAGATTCCCTTCGGGAGCGGATGGACATGTGGAGTTTGGGGTCTCTCAGCTCACAATTTAAAAATACATCTTTTAGTAAAGTTGATTTTGAGATTGTGTGCTTGAAAATGCCACTTTTAGAAAGTGAGCATTTTCTTGCTTATACCATTTCTGTGACTCTGCCTGTTTGTGGATACCCTGTCTGGGTCAGTTTGACAGTTGGGCTGGTTGAACCTCAACCTAAACAGTGACACAAGGGGAGCTGGGGTGTAGTCTACATTTCCTGATGAGCCATCTGTGCTAGGAGGGAAGGGAGGACTGGTCACTCACAACTGAAAGGGCTGTGCCTGCCCTCACACAATGCAGTCTCCAACCCCCTGGTGAGTGTCTGGGGCTTGGCCAGGGCAAGGCAGGATTTCATATTCAAAAGAGACTCTACTTTGAAGTAGGCCTACTTCAAAGGAGAAAATGGGTATAAGAAGGGCACCCAAAACCACAGACTTTAGAACACTTCTGGAAACCAAGAGCAACCTCTTCCTGGAGAAGAGCTGCCCTGCCTGTGCTTTGTGGAACTATCCTGCAGTTGCTGCTTCTGCCCGAGTAAGAGGGCAAAGACTGAACTCTGTGTGCCTTCCATCTTGTGAAGATCTCCAAGGGCTTGATTTAGAGCTTGCCTCCTGTTGTTTGAAGTCTCAGGGACAGCAAAGACTTCTCTCTGCCAGCACCTGGAGTCTCTGGAGAGACTACTACTGTGCCAAGTGGTGCCCATCCAGTTCCTGGGACCCTGAAAGGAGAAGCTGGCAGCCTAAGAGGAAGAAATCCACGCACAGAACGCCGGGGGGGGGGGAAAGATCGACGCAACTTCGATCTGCGGCTGGAAAATCGCTGCACCGCAATTTCGCAGCTGAAAATTGTCGCTCACCTGCAAAGCGACTGAAGAATCGACGCAAAGAGCTGGAGAAACAACACGCAGCATCGCTGACGGAGGCTGGTGAGATCGCAACCAGCGATGCGTCGTTTTCGGATCATCGTGCGGCTGGATTTCTGACGCAAGTACTGCTGGGCATTTAAAAACAACAAAAGGCCTGCCCAGACCCGAGAGTGCTGACCGGATCGATGCATCGCTCTCCTGCAGAGAAGAAACAACACGCCCGACCCAACGAAAGGAGAAACGATGCAAGGTCCCGCTCGTGAGTGGGATCGATGCATCGCATGCCCTTTTTGATGTACTCTCATCCGTGTGGGGTTATTTTGGATGCACCCCAGGTACATTTTCACGCTAACAGTGTTAGTGTGTGTTTAAAACTACATGAAGACTTTTTTGCTTTTTAATTGATAACTTGACTTGTGTATTGTGGATTTTTGTTGTTTTTGTCTTGTTTTGCTTAGATAAATATTCTATATTTTTCTAAACCTGTGTGGTGTCATTCTGTAGTGTTTTCATTAAGTTACTGTGTGTGTTGGTAAAAATACTTTACACCTAGCACTCTGAAGTTAAGCCTACCTCTCATGCAAAGCTACCAAGGAGGTAAGCAGGGGTTAGCTGAGGGTGATTCTCTTTTACCCTGACTAGAGTGAGGGTCCTTGCTTGGTCAGGGGGCAACCTGACTGCCAACCAAAGACCCCATTTCTAACATTGGTGATCAGCGGATGGGATTGGACTTGTACTTGTACTTGACATACAGTAATTAAGTGTACACTTCTGTTTTGAGTTCAGACCACTGCGTGACCACATACTACTTGTCTTGTGATTTTGCTTTTTCTCTTTGGGACTGTTTTTGTTCTACTTCTATTTTTGCTTATCCCTTGATTGACTTTTCTTGAACTTCATTTGGGAACTTGTTTTCTGCCTTTGGAACTTTACACTTTTAACTCTTCATCATGTCTCAATCTGGAGATGCATCAGCTGGAGCTGCTTTTGATTTGGAAAAATTGGAGAGCTATACAGTAGCTCAGTTGAAGCAGTTTTGTAGAGATTTAGCCTGTCCCATTAAGAGCTCTTCCAAGAAGGAGGAGCTGCAAAAAGCGCTGAGGGCCTGGGTGACAGCTAAAGAAGCTGAGGGACAAACAGAGGAGGAGGAGGGTGAGGAGGAAAGGGTGTAAGTCATTCACAATGATGTAGTGGATGGGCCTGTTATGCTTAGGGAGAGAGTCTCCAGGGCAGGTAGCAGTGTATCCTCCAAGGGTCTGACACCTAAAGAGTTACAGGACAGACAGGCAGAGAGGGAATACCAATTGGAGCTGAAAAAGTTCAGGCTAAAGATGGAGATGGAGAGGGAGAGGGAAATGGAGCAGAGAAGGTTGGCCATTGAGGAAAGGAAGCTGCAGCTGGCTCATGAGCTTAGCATGAAGGAGTTAGACCAGAGGAACCAGTCTAACAGAGATGGTGGCAGCAATCTCACAGTGCAAGCTGAAAGGAGGTTGCACATTCCTAAAGATCTTGTGAAGGATTATAAAAGGGAGGACAACATATTCTTGTGGTTTAAGGGGTATGAGTTTGCTCTCCATATGAATCTGGTCCCTGAAGCTCATTGGGGGGGCGAGTCTGTGGAAGCACTTTGAGGTAGAGGGGAGGGATTCACTGACAGCCCTAGGGGATGCTCAGAATCTCACCTATTCTAGCATGAAGGATGCCCTACTCACAAGGTATGGTCTCACCCTTGAGCAGTACAATTATAAGTTTAGATCTTACAAGAAGGAATCCCAAACATGGTTGGAATATGTTGATTCTTATTGCAGGTCACTGGATGGTTGGGTGAAGGGCAGTAAGGTAACTACGTATGAGGGGCTTTACAATCTTATTGCTTGGGAGCACTTGTACAGTTTATGTTTTCCAGAGCTGCGCCAGCACCTGATTGACAGCAAGCTGACTGATCCCAGGAAGATTGCACAGGAAGCGGACCGCTGGGAGAGCACCAGGGTCCAAAAGAGGTATGGGGGAGACCACGCCAAGGGTGGGCAGGGTCCCTCTCAGAAGAAAGGTGGGGATAAGGGTAAACAGGGGGAGTTCTCTAAAGGGCCCCAAACTGATTCCCAGGGTAAGGATTCCCAACCCCCCAGTGAGAAGAAGCCATGGTTTTCCAAAGGGAAGCCAGTTGCAGGTGGTCCCCCATGTAAGCGCTATGCATGTGACCAGGTGGGTCATGTGAGGGGGGATCCCAAATGCTCCAAAAGTACACCGGCACCCACTGGTGCACCGTCCCAGGGTTTGGCCAGTGTAGCACTTGGGGAGGTGTTGGTTTCAGGTAGTTGGGAACCAGCTGAGATGACCCTTGTCTCACTAGGGGACAGTGAGATGGTCCAGAGAACCCTCATGCCTGAGAACACTAAAAAGTACAGGCAGTGGGTGACCATTAATGGACAAAGGGTAGAGGCTCTTAGAGACACAGGAGCCAGTGTGACTACAGTGAGGAGTCACCTGGTGTCTGAAGAGCAGATAGATCCCTGAGTACTTCACCAAGTAGTTGCAGTGGACAACTCAGAGCGCCTGTGCAAAGTGGTACAGGTTCCCTTTGAATGGGGGTGTCTCAGGTTCCTTGAAGGTAGCTGTGAGTCTAGCCATGCCTGTTGATTGTTTAGTAGGCAGTGACCTGGAGGATTCCCCTTGGAAGGAGGTGGAACACCGTTCTCACTTGGAGATGTTGGGTCTGCCTGGGTGGGTATGTGTATCCACCCGGTCAATGGCAGCCCATCAGGGTAGTCAAGAGCCCTTGGAGCCTGAAACAGTGGCTCAGGGGACCGCCAAGAAGAGGAAGGGCAGGGGATGGGGGAAACTGGTCCCAGAAGTTCCTACGGTCCGGGAGGAGGCAGAGCCTGAGGGTGACGCCCCAGAGCCTAAAGGGGAACAGGTGGCTAAACTGTGGTGAGGTCCCTGAGCTGTCGCAGTGCTTCAGGAAGGGGGGCCCACCAGGGAAGCATTCTGCGCAGCACAGAAGACATGCCCTACTCTCGAGGATTTGCGGCAGCAGGCTACAGACCAGATGGCTGGCAAGGAGCCAGGATCACACCTGATTTATTGGGAGGATGACCTCCTGTATAGTGAGCCCAAGGTTCTTGAGCCTGGGTCAGCCCGTGTGCTGGTGGTACCCCAGTGCTTCAGGGCCTTCCTACTGGGGTTGGTTCATGATGTGCCTTTAGCTGGACATTTGGGGCCGGACAAGACCTTTGAAAGTCTTGTCACCCACTTTTACTTGCCCCTAATGCACAGGCACTCAGATGCACATTGCAGGTCTTGTCAGTCTTGCCAGGCAAGTGGCAAGAGTGGGGGGAAATTTAAGGCTCCCCTCCAACCTTTTTCTGTGGTTAGTACTCCCTTTGAGAGGGTAGGTATTGACATTGTGGGACCTCTGGACCCCAAGACAGTCTTGGTCAACAGGTTCAACCTGGTCTTGGTGGACCTTGCCACCCGGTACCCAGAAGCCATTCCTCTGAGGTCATTCACTTCCCCTGTGGTGGGTTGTGCACTGATGGGGGTTTTTACCTGCATGGGGTTCCCCAAGGAAGTGGTATCTGATAGGAGTACCACCTTCAGATCCACGTATATGAAGTCTCTGTGGAAAGTGTGTGGGGTAACCTACAAGTTCACCACACCTTACAACCCCCAAAGTAATGGTGTGGTTAAGAGATTCAAGCGCAACTTGAAAGGCATGATTCAGGGCCTGTCAGAACCTTTTGAGGCAGAAGTGGGATGTCCTCTTGCCATGCCTTCTGTTCGCCTACAAGGGGGTGCCTCAAAGGGACTTGGGTTTAGTCCCTTTGAGCTCATCTAATGCCACCCTGTGAGGGGACCTTTGAGTCTCGTGAAGGAAGCTTTGGAGAAAGCTCCTAGTAAACCCCCCCAGGATGTATTTAGCTACATGCTGGCTTTGAGAAACCAGACTGCCTGCTTCAGGAATCTCGCTCAGTAGAACCTGGAAGCAAGCCAGGAGGATATGAAACAGTGGTATGACCGGAATGCCACTCTGGTCAAGTTTCAACCTGGTCAGAAAGTGTGGGTGATGGCACCAGTGGAGCCTAGGGCGCTCCAGGATAAGTGGACTGGGCCATTTGAAGTGGTGGAGCGCAACAGTGAAGTCACTTACCTGGTGGACTTGCGGTCTCCAAGGAACCCTTTAATGGTCCTGCATGTCAACCGCCTCAAGCCTCACTTTGAGCGGACTGAACTGTCCATGCTCCTTGTGACAGATGACGGGGTGGAGGAGGAGAGTGACCCTTTTACTGACCTCCTGTCTGCAGGAGAAAAAGGTGGGTCAGTGGAGGGAGTGATCTTCTCCCCCTCCCTGAATGAAGAGCAGCAGGGTGACTATCGCCACGTGTTGGGACAGTTTGCCTCGCTGTTTTCCCTGATCCCAGGAGTCACACACTTGTGCACACATGATGTAGACACTGGGGACAGTACACCTATTAAACAAAAAGTTTACAGGGTGACTGACAGGATCGGGCATGCATTAAGGATGAGGTATCCAAGATGCTAACCCTAAGGGTTATTGAGCACTCAAGCAGTCCTTGGCCCAGCCTAGTGATATTGGTCCCGAAGGCTGCTGCACCTGGTGCCACTCCAGAACTCAGGTTCTGTGTGGACTACCGGGGACTCATTGCGGTCAGCAAGTCTGATGTACACCCCATCCCCCGTGCTGATGAGCTCATTGACCGGTTAGGAGCTGCCAAGTGCCTCAGTACATTTGACTTAACATATGGGTACTGGCAGATTGCCTTAACTGAGGGGGCCAAGGAGAGGTCAGGATTCTCTACCCAAGATGGACACTTTCAATTTAAAGTCATACCATTTGGGATGAATAATGCCCCTGCCACCTTTCAGAGGTTGGTCAACCAGGTGTTGGCTGGGCTGGATGAGTTCAGTACTGCCTACCTGGATGACATTGCTGTTTTTAGTTCCACATGGGAGGAACACCTGCAACACCTCTGGAGTGTGTTAGAGGCCCTGCAGAAGGCAGGACTCACTATTAAGGTGAGCAAGTGCCAAATACGGTAGGGCCCTGTGGTGTACTTAGGACACCAGGTGTGGCGTGGCCATGTGGCACCCCACAGCCTAAGATTGACACAATTCTGGCTTGGGAGCCTCCCAAGCCCCAGACTGAAGTGAGAGCCTTCTTAGGTCTCACAGGATACTACAGGAGGTTTGTCAAGTGTTATGGTACCATTGTTAACCCCTTGACTGAGTTGACTTCGAAGAAGCAACCCAGGAAAGTGATCTGGACAGGGGCTTGCCAGAACACTTTTGATACCCTGAAGGCTGCCATGTGCACAGCACCTGGGCTGAAGGCACCTGACTACTCCAAGGAGCTTGTTGTGCAAACAGATGTCTCAGAGCATGGTACTGGAGCAGTACTCTCACAGCTTAATGAAGAGGGCCTAGATCAACCCATAGCCTTCATTAGCAGGAGGTTACTACCCAGGGAACGTAGGTGGAGTTCCATAAAACGTGAGGCGTTTGCTGTGGTCTGGGCACTGAAGAAGCTAAGACCCTACTTGTTTGGGACTCACTTCCGAATTCAGACCAGCCACAGGCCCCTCAGATGGTTAATGCAGATGAGGGGCGAGAGTCCAAAACTGTTGATGTGATCCATTTCTCTACATGGGATGGACTTTACAGTGGTACACCGTCCTGGTACAGAACACGCCAATGCTGATGTTCTATCCAGGTTCTTCTGCCTTAGTGATGAGAACTCCCATGAGGTTGGGTAGTTGCTCCCCACTTTCAGCTGAGGGGTCATGTGTTAGACTTTTCATCCTTGGTGTGGTCTCCCTTAACTTTTTGCCTTTGTTTCCCAGGTTGTTGATGTATGCTGGACTTTGATTTTTCTGTTTTTGTTACTCTGAGCACTTTATCACTGCTAACCAGAGCTAAAGTGCAAATGTTCCTTTACAAAATGTGTATGTAATTGGCGTATCCATGATTGGCATATTTGATTTATTAGTAAGTCCCTAGTACAGTGCCACTAGTGGGGCTGCAGCACTGGTTGTGCCACCCACATAAGTAGCTCTGTAATAATGCCTCAGACCTGCCACTGCAGTGTCTGTGTGTGCAGTTTTAACTGTAAATTCGACTTGGCAAGTATACCCACTTGCCCAGCCTAAACCTTCCCTTTTCTTACATGTCAGACAACCCTAAGGTAGGCCCTAGGTAGCCCCAAGGGCAGGGTGCAGTGTATGGTTAAGGTAGGACATATAGTAATGTGTTTTATATGTCCTGACAGTGAAATATTGCTAAATTTGTTTTTCACTGTTGCAAGTCCTGTCCCTCTCATAGGTTAACATGGGGGCTACCTTTAAATCTGATTAAAGTGTAGATTCCCCTTGGGAGCGGATGGACATGTGGAGTTTAGGGTCTCTTTCCTCACAATTTAAAAATACATCTTTTAATAAAGTTGATTTTGAGATTGTGTGTTTGAAAATACCACTTTTAGAAAGTGAGCATTTTCTTGCTTATACCATTTCTGTGACTCTGTCTGTTTGTGGATTCCCTGTCTGGGTCAGTTTGACAGTTGGGCTGGTTGAACCTCACACTAGACAGTGACACAAAGGGAGCTGGTGTGTAATCTGCATTTCCTGATGAGCCATCTGTGCTAGGAGGGGGGGGAGGAGTGGTCACTCACAACTGAAAGGGCTGTGCCTGCCCTCACACAATGCAGTCTCCAACCGCCTGGTGAGTGTCTGGGGCCTGGCCTGGGTAAGGCAGGATTTCCCATTCAAAAGAGACTTTACTTTGAAGTAGGCCTACTTCAAAGGAGAAAATGGGTATAAGAAGGGCACCCAAAACCACAGACTTTAGAACACTTCTGGAAACCAAGAGGAACCTCTGCCTGGAGAAGAGCTGAAGAGCTGAGGAAGAAGAGCTGCCCTGCCTGTGACTGTGCTTTGTGGAGCTATCCTGCATTTGCTGCTTCTGCCAGAGTAAGAGGGCAAATTCTGGACTGTGTGTGCCTTCCATCTTGTGAATATCTCCAAGGGCTTGATTTAGAGCTTGCCTCCTGTTGTTTGAAGTCTCAGGGACAGCAAAGACTTCTCTCTGCCAGCACCTGGAGTCTCTGGAGAAACTACTACTGTGCCAAGTGGTGCCCATCCAGTTCCTGGGACCCTGAAAAGAGAAGCTGGCAACCTAAGAGGGAGAAATCCACGCACAGAACGCTGTGCGGGGAAAAGATCTACGTGACTCTGATCTGCTGCTGGAAAATCGACAGGCCGCCGGCTTCGCGGCTGAAAATCGACACTCGCCTGCAACTCGACCGATGAATCGACGCACAGAGCTGGAGAAACAATGTGCAGCATCGCTGATGGAGACTGGTGTGATCGCAACTCGCGCTGCCTGGTTTTCGGATCATCGTGCGGCTGAATTTCTGACGCAAGTAACGATGGGTGTGCAAAAACAACACAAGGCCTGCCCGGACCCGAGAGTGCTGACCGGATCGATGCATCGCTCTCCTGCGGAGAGAAGAAACGATGCGCCCCGACCTAACGAAAGGAGAAACGGCACAAGGTCCCGCTCGTGAGTGGAATCAAGGCATCGCAAGCCCTTTTTGACGTACACTCGCCCGTGCAGGTTTATTTTTTACGCACCCAAGGTACATTTTCCCGCTAACAGTGTCACTGTGTGTTTAAAACTACAAGAAGACTCTTTTTGCTTTTTAATCGATAACGTGACTTGTGTATTGTAGATTTTTGTTGTTTTGGTCTTGTTTTGTTTAGATAAATATTCTCTATTTTTCAAAACCTGTGTGGTGTCATTTTGTAGTGTTTTCATTAAGTTACTGTGTGTTGGTACAAATACTTTACACCTAGCACTCTGAAGTTGAGCCTACTGCTCGTGCCAAGCTACCAAGAGGGCAAGCAGGGGTTAGCTGAGGGTGGTTTTCTTTTACCCTGAGTAGAGTGAGGGTCCTCGCTTGGACGGGGGTTACCTGACTGCCAACGAAAGACCCCATTTCTAACAACCATGTATTATAACAGTCTCTATATGATCATCAAAAAAAAATGCAATACTTGTTTATGTTTTGCAACCCTGTTCACCATGTTTATATCGTCCATGTGTTTCCCTGAACTTACCAAATGTGAAAACGGAAATAAATAAAATATTGACTCTAAATGAACCCATGTGTTTAGCACTTATTTATTGTATGGAGAAAAGTTGGATTTCTAGGTATCTCTGGTTCCAATTATTGCATGTAAAACCCATGAAGCACATATCTTCGTTTCAGTCCTTGGTCATGGGAAAAAGATGGCTTCCTGGACCCTTCAAGCATTGGCTGGAATATATCCAGCCTCGAGATTCATTTACTAATTTGTCTCACTCTGTCGTTGCTTTCATATAACGCGACCCCCACCTCATATTTCATCCGAGTCCTTTCTGTTATTTCTGTGATATAACCAAATCCAAGGGGGGCCACTTATACTCCTATGATTCCTTTTGACAATATTTAACAAGGATACCTTTCACCCCCAGGCTCTCCTGAGCTCTCCTGTTCCGTATTCCCATGGCGGATAACACATGTTTGGCACAACAGGATGCAGTTTTCTGAGATTCTCCTCCAGGACTTCACCGCTGCGTCTCCTCCGAGACGAGGCACCCAGATGAGTGCTCCCTTAATCCCCTCTGCATACCCACACTCACTGCTCTGCTGTAAGAAACAAAGTTCTTCTCATTCTTTTCTCTGCTCACTATTCCTGAGACAATGCCACTGTATGCATACAGTCTCCAGCAATGTTTCCAACCACTATGATGCCATCACCAAGCCCAGCAAAAGAGCAAGGAATCTGTCTCTCACAATCTCTTACACTCCCAGACAGGTTGCCTTACTTCTCTTCAGGGTGCACTTCCCATGTGGTCCAGTACCGCACAAAATTTCCAATAATATCTCAACACCACACTGTCTCAGCTTTCAGAATCCAGGTCTGGTTTACAAAGAACAGGGCACAACCAGACTCCTTACCAATTATTAATATTATTTTTTTTCTCATTCTCCAGTGCAAGAACAACACAAGTGGCGATGCGTTTCAGTCATAATCTTTGACCATATAGTTGCCATCAGTGTGTAGTGTTCTAAAAGGAGAACAATCCCTTCCTCCCGACACCAACGTATGATGTGCAAAAAGCACAGGGAAACACACAAACAATGCAATTTCTTAATAGTTCCTCCGTATTGCAACGGGCTAGGGGAGGCCCCGTGGCTATTGCGGAGGAGCATTGCCCGCTGCTGAAAGCAGAAATAAAGGATAATAAAGTATTTTACTATTCCTTTATTTTTCCACTTTTGTAGGGTGGGGCGGGGTCAGCCTCCTCCTCGTCAACAAGTGGAGAAGGAGTAGTGGTGCGCTTCCAAGTGCGCATGTCAGTTTGGCGGGCTGTCTAAGGCTGGCCAAACTGACATGCACACGTAAAAACTCTCCACCCCACTGTATTTTAGTCGGGTGAGGATCAAGCGTTGAGATTGGTTGGGGAGGGAAGAAGACGAGAGGCGGCTGGAGCGGGATCGGCGGATCACACAGAGGCAGGTAAGATGTTTTTTTTTTACTGCCTCCACGCACCCCCTGCTTCACATGCTGCCCCCCACCGCTCCCTGGCAGAAGCTGCAACTGCAACGGGCCCAACCCCAGTATAAACAATTAGATATAATTAAACATTATCATTCCTCTTGATTCCGCTTGTATTATTTTATACTATGATTTTCCATTGTGCGATTTTAGCGACCCTCTAATGAGGGAAAGCCCCCTTTATATACATCGTGCATATGTTATGCATGATGTGTCACAAAGGGTTTACAAGATGGAGGAAACCTAGTTTGTGCCACCCTGTAAATATGGCACTATGGTAGTGGAGCGTTAGCGTCACATTTGCTGCAAAAATGTTGTCGCAAATGTGGCGCTAAGGGGCGCAAGGACCTTGAAATCTGGCCCTTTGTGAGGAAAGACCACGCTACACTGTGGACCACGAAACTCTTCACAAATTACCAGCAACAAATCAGGCACTCGCCTTAAAACTGAATGACATCAGATAGTAGCCAAGAATTGTGCGAAATAAAGGCAGTCGTGTCATGAACCTGTCATGAATCTCAGTTCTTAACCGTAGAACATTCAGAGCGGCCTATCACCATGCTAAACAGAAAAGTGAATTCGGCAGCAACTGACAAAGGGCAATTTTTTGTACCCATGACTAAGTGACCTTCATGTTCGAATCCTCCCCTACCCGTTCTCTCAGGCGCTCCCGTGTGACCACTCTATCCTCAGGAGGCTGAGAAAGCCTGGCCGTCCGAGTGATCTTAAGTCCACAAAAACACTTGCTTTGTTAGCGGGGAAAATATCATCTCCTTAGTACTCAGAAGAGGTTGGTTCGTGCTAGTGCTGAGCAAAATACCATTAAGTAATAAATACACTGTCATTAAAGTGATTTCTATTCCTTCATGTTGCTTGTGAAAATAGTTCAGAGGTGCATCCTTGGCGTGTGCCGTCATGCCATAATCAGCCTAGGGCTTGTGCACTGCACAATGCTCTTGGCAGGATACTAGAGTGGAAAGGCAAAAGAGTGGTAAACAGAGTTGGTTTGTCTCATTCGACCGCAGAAATTGTTTTTCAGTCATTTTAGGACTCCTTAGAAACGTTCCTGTCTCTTAATCAGCTTCCACCTTTCACCAGTTCTCTCGGATAAGTAAACGCAGTTCACCAAAATGACGTTCATCCGTGTTAGGCCTACCAGACATTAAAGTGGGCTTGGAAAGATTTATCCTGTAATGAAACATCACCTTGCCCATTAATACTGTGTTGTCAAAGTTAGCGCCTACTGCTTGCTTATCCCCGTAGAGTAGCTAAAGCACTATATTAGTACCCAATGTATGTCAGCCACATGAGCCCGCAGCCAGTGGAGTTTGTAGCAATAAACAGCCATGGTCATCTCGCAGAGGACCCCTCACACCTGTGGCACCGGTGCCACTGCACCCACTGCATCACTGGTGGCAGTGTCCCTGGCTTCTCCCCAGATCTGCAGCAGAGCAGACGCCTCCAGACAAAAGCTCGAATCGGGGCTCAAAACCCCCTCTTTCGCGTGCGTGGATTCACAAAAGGGTTGGCGGAGAGTGGAATGCGGGCTGTCTGGGGACGGGGAGGCTGAGCTCAGAGCGCACAGAAGAGGGCGGAACTAGAGGCTTAACTCGCAATCCCTCTTCAGCTCGGTGCAAAAGAGCTGGGTGCTGCATGAGGGCGGGATAGCGGGACCAGGGCTGCACTCAGGGGAGCGGAGAGGCAGTAGCAGCACACTGGGCGGGTCGGCAGCACCACCAGCCATGCCGTGACAGCATCAGAGTGAAGGGGAAATTCGGTAGCATCAAGCCAGTCCCTGCTAGCAGCAGAGGGCAGAACCAGTACCGCCGCTAAGAGCAGCACTGAGCCGGCTGCTGCAGCAAGAGTCCACGTGCTCGAGGAGGCACGCGGAGCACCTGCAGCTGCCATCACTGCCACCTGTGTGACCATCTCGCGCCCTGGCTCTGCTAGAACAACTGGATCATGCCAGATGCTGCTCTCCGCCCTGACATTCGCCCCCTAAAGCTGGATGGGTCCCCGGAGCTTCCACCACAGGTGTCACCATGAGACCCCCTGCGCTGCCGAAGAGGCTGCGGGTGTTGAGGCGCAGCGCCCTCCTCTTCCTGCTCTGCTGGGCGGCTGCCTGGATCCTGGTGAACACATTCCTCCTCGTGCACAAGAGCGTCTTCTCCGAGCGCTGCACCGACCGCAAGAGCCGGAGGATCCTGGACCGGCTGGTAAGGCGCGAGCAAATACATACATAAACTTCTGCTCACTGGAAATAGGGGTTCGAGGGAGGGGCTGCAGCTTCCCCCAAATTACTACGCTGAAGTTCATAAGAACAATAAACACAGATGCGTTTAAATTATTTTTTTGTAATGTATCACGGTTGCTGTGCGGTCAAAGTGGCTTCTAACAAATTGCTGCTTATTTCTTTAATAATATGGAGACTTCCGCTTACTTGTCTTTCGGACTTCAACTGTAGATGTTTTTCTGACAAACACACAAGATTTAGATAGCTGTAAAATAACTGTTCAAATATTTCAAAATATACTACCTGTTAGAAAAGCAAAAAGGGAGCACATGTTTTTGTGTAGTGGAAATAAAGGTTGGAAGAGGATCATATCAACTTGCTCGATGATGATTTGTAAATGACAAATATTCTCTGTAATCGGATTTCCACATAATATCGTTTGTGTGCTATATAGTTTTATCAGTAAAACTGTATGTCACTACAAAATGCACCACCTGATACTTACCACGCCATTGCCACTCTCCTTCGAATGAGCGTGGCTCATTTGCTACACTTGTTCTTTGTGTTGTGGTTGGATTATTGTCAGAGCCCAAGTCATATGAGAGATAACGAGTGTGCCCAGCAGGATGCCCTTGCTCACACAGGTGATCGCCCATGGAAGAGCCCTTGAAATGAAAGCACTCCCCCTAAGTCAGTAACAATATTTCTACAGTATTTATTCATTTTGTGTAGCACCTACCTCGATATGCAGCCCACAGTTTCATATATAAACCATGTGCTGAAATTTAAGAGGTTTATGATCATGTTGTATTTGTGCCACAAAAAGGCCTCCTGTCTGTTTGGTAACTATAAAGAGTAATGGAAATGTGAAAGAACATTTATTTTACATACACAAATCTCATGCATATTTTCCACGTTTTGAGGAGTTGCCCATATGAGTGAGTCAAAATGAAATTTTAAAACAGGGGGTACACTTGCTTGGTGCATTTAAAAAGGCCAATTTCAACAACACGTAAAGTTAATGTTATGCCTTGAACGTTAGAATGTTTGGGTGGTAAGGTATGAGAGATGAAATATGGTTTTGAATTGCAGCCATATTTAATCTCTGATAACCCAATTTAGTCCCTTTAGAAGTGCTGATCACTTGTTCACACCTTGTGAGTTGTCTTTTTGTATACAGTACACAAATCTTGCACTCATTCAGCCTGTAATAAGCGTGGAAAGGCCTGACCAAGGCCTTATCCTAAATTATTGGAGGGAACCAAGTCCCACATGTCCTCATACTAGGCACCTATGACAGTGGACTACTGCTACCTCACTTCATTGCTATAGCATCATTATTACATCTCTGCAGAGCTTCAATTTTTTTTTTAGATAGTGTAAGCTCTTCTCATCAGAGCTCTTATTTTTTTTGGGGGGCAGTTGCAATACAGGGAGTGCAGAATTATTAGGCAAGTTGTATTTTTGAGGATTAATTTTATTATTGAACAACAACCATGTTCTCAATGAACCCAAAAAACTCATTAATATCAAAGCTGAATATTTTTGGAAGTAGTTTTTAGTTTGTTTTTAGTTTTAGCTATGTTAGGGGGATATCTGTGTGTGCAGGTGACTATTACTGTGCATAATTATTAGGCAACTTAACAAAAAAAATATATATACCCATTTCAATTATTTATTATTACCAGTGAAACCAATATAACATCTCAACATTCACAAATATACATTTCTGACATTCAAAAACAAAACAAAAACAAATCAGTGACCAATATAGCCACCTTTCTTTGCAAGGACACTCAAAAGCCTGCCATCCATGGATTCTGTCAGTGTTTTGATCTGTTCACCATCAACATTGCGTGCAGCAGCAACCACAGCCTCCCAGACACTGTTCAGAGAGGTGTACTGTTTTCCCTCCTTGTAAATCTCACATTTGATGATGGACCACAGGTTCTCAATGGGGTTCAGATCAGGTGAACAAGGAGGCCATGTCATTAGATTTCCTTCTTTTATACCCTTTCTTGCCAGCCACGCTGTGGAGTACTTGGACGCTTGTGATGGAGCATTGTCCTGCATGAAAATCATGTTTTCTTGAAGGATGCAGACTTCTTCCTGTACCACTGCTTGAAGAAGGTGTCTTCCAGGAACTGGCAGTAGGACTGGGAGTTGAGCTTGACTCCATCCTCAACCCGAAAAGGCCCCACAAGCTCATCTTTGATGATACCAGCCCAAACCAGTACTCCACCTCCACCTTGCTGGCGTCTGAGTCGGACTGGAGCTCTCTGCCCTTTACCAATCCAGCCACGGGCCCATCCATCTGGCCCATCAAGACTCACTCTCATTTCATCAGTCCATAAAACCTTAGAAAAATCAGTCTTGAGATATTTATTGGCCCAGTCTTGACGTTTCAGCTTGTGTGTCTTGTTCAGTGGTGGTCGTCTTTCAGCCTTACTTAGCTTGGCCATGTCTCTGAGTATTGCACACCTTGTGCTTTTGGGCACTCCAGTGATGTTGCAGCTCTGAAATATGGCCAAACTGGTGGCAAGTGGCATTGTGGCAGCTGCACGCTTGACTTTTCTCAGTTCATGGGCAGTTATTTTGCGCCTTGGTTTTTCAACACGCTTCTTGCCACCCTGTTGACTATTTTGAATGAAACGCTTGATTGTTCGATGATCACGCTTCAGAAGCTTTGCAATTTTAAGAGTGCTGCATCCCTCTGCAAGATATCTCACTATTTTTGACTTTTCGGAGCCTGTCAAGTCCTTCTTTTGACCCATTTTGCCAAAGGAAAGGAAGTTGCCTAATAATTATGCACACCTGATATAGGGTGTTGATGTCATTAGACCACACCCCTTCTCATTACAGAGATGTACATCACCTAATATGCTTAATTGGTAGTAGGCTTTCGAGCCTATACAGCTTGGAGTAAGACAAAATGCATAAAGAGGATGATGTGGTCAAAATACTCATTTGCCTAATAATTCTGCACTCCCTGTATTCAAAACAGGGCAGTTACCCTTTTAATGGGACAGTAGTGGCACTTCTTGGATGCTTGTCATGCCAACACCAGACAGTAGCATTACTTCTCAATGACGATGCTTTATCTTTAGTGGGACAGTACGAGCACTTCTTGGGAGGTCTGCTGCACTTCTAATGGGCAGTATCCATCCTTAAGTTGCCCTCATGTTCAATTACTTTCTCTACTCGCCATCTCTTGCACTCCCCTAAAACACCTCTATCCTCAGGAGACTGAGAGACTGTCTATCCGTGATCTCAGATTCACTAAAAGCACTTGCCTTGTTAGTAGGGAAAATACTATATCCTTAGTGAAGGAACCAACAACGTGGTATTCCTTAAATATATCTTCTTTATTCCAGTCCAGATGTATACATCCAACCCTGGCAGATCACAGCAACCAACTGAGTCCGCCTCACATTCTAATCCACATTCCACAAGTTGCTAAGCACTCATAGAATCTACACGAACACCACTACAATACAACATATCTCCCCCCTTACAATAACAACAAAATTAAGACACTATAGCACTGACTATCTACAAAACAATTCTGTTAACTAAAAAAAACATACATATTTAAACATCCTACTTACTCAGTATGGTAATCTTTCAAATATTCAGGTCTCTTTGTTACCCTTTGCGAACCTTTCCTCAGACACATATCAGCATGACCATCACCCATTTGTACTTGTTTCTCCCATTTCTCCACCTCCTTAGCCCAACACTTAACTACATCCACCATGTTCCACTTCCTACCATCATTCAACACCACACTGTACTTCTTCACTTTGACCACCTGTTTAGGTTCAGACCACTTAGACAAACCCTTTTTCGTGCCTTGCCACAACCTAGTACGCACCCAATCACCAACCACAAAATTACAATCTTTAAAGTTTTCCAGACATCTCTCGTCATATTTTCCTTGTCTCTTTTCTACCCGTGACAAAACACTCTTCACATTGCACATTTTCCTTCCTGCTCTTCCCATCCATCCAGGGACGGCTTTCATACAAGGCTTCCTACCCTTTAATAACACAAATGGGGTTTCTAAAGTCGTTGAATGTGGAGTAGTGCGATAGTTCCATAACATTTTTTTTATTTCAGATCTCCAGTTCAAATTATTTTGTAATGAAAGTTGAATATTATCACCTAAAACTCTATTAAATCTTTCAACCAGTCCATTTTCTCTAGGATGTGCTACAGCAGTCCTAATATGCTTGACACCACACTCCACTAAATAACTTTCAAATTCCTGTGACGTAAACTGTGTGCCATTATCCGTCACAACCTCTTCTGGATAACCCTCCCTTTTCCAAATTTCTTCACAGAATTCAATCACTATATCAGACCTAGTATTCCTTACTATACTCACCTCTGGCCACTTTGAGTGATAATCCATCATGACTAAAGCAAATTGTTTTACTCCATCACTAAAAACAAACGGTCCACACATATCCATTCCCACTTTTTGCCATGGTTTCCTAGGAAAAGGTATTGGTACCACAGGTGTTTTTTCACACAAATGTGTTTTGTCACTGCAAGCACAATTTATGCAGTTTCTGACAAATTTTTCAACTTCCCTGTCCATACCCGGCCACCAAAAATCCTCCCTGGCTTTCCTTTTCATACCTGACATGCCACCATGCCCATCGTGTAATATTCCTAGCACCTTCTGTCTCAAACCATGAGGTACAATTAACTTGTCACCTCTTCTAACCAGGTTATTTTGAGTCGACAATTCCGACCATACATTCTTGTAATTCCTTACCGCATCTACATCATCACCTAAATCAGACCAGCATTTGTTCAGATACTTTTTCACCGCTTGTAACTCCCCATCTTCCATTTCTGCCTTCACCCACTCCTCTTTCTTTATAGCACTAATCTTCATGTCCTGAATACTCGCCACAATCCAGTCTTCTTCTTCGTCTACATACATATTTTCTAATGGCAATCTAGAAAGACAATCAGCATTGACATTCATTACACCAGGAAAATATTTCACAGTGAATGTATATTCTTGCAATCTATATAACCATTTTGCAATCCTTGAAGATGCACGACTCGCTCCAGAAGTAGTAAAAATATCAACTAATGGCTTATGATCAGTATGCAACTCAAATTTCCTTCCCCAAACATAATTTCTAAAATATTGAATGCCCCACCAACAAGCCAGAGCCTCTCTCTCTACAACTGAGTACGTTGCTTCAGCTCCCTTCAGTGTACATGAAGCAAAAGCTATCACACGCTCTTTCCCACCATGCACTTGTTTCAACACAGCACCTAATCCATACATGCTAGCATCAGTTGCTACAATCGTGTGGTAATGTGACACAAATGGATTTAATTCAACAGCATCCACAATGTTTTTTTTTAACTTGTCAAATGCTTGTTGACAATCCTCAGACCACACATACCTTTGATTTTTTTTCATCAACATCCTCAAAGGTTGTGCAATATCGGCAAAGTTCCTTACAAATTTAGCATAGTATTCAGCCAGACCAAGGAAAGACCTTAGTTGATCTTTATTTATTGGCCTAGGTGCTCTTTCAATTGCTTCCATTAAGCTGACCTTAGGCTTAACACCTTTTCCAGAAATCGTATGTCCTAAATATTCCACACTCTGACGTGCAAATTTACATTTGTAAGGTTCGACTGTTAAACCAGCATCCTCCAAAACACGACATACCTTGTTCATGACACGATCATGCTCATACAAATTTTCTGCCCAAACTAATACATCGTCCTGAAAGAACCTCACACATTTCATGTCACCCAACAATTCTTGCATAACTCTCTGAAAAACCGCTGAGGCAGATGCAAGTCCAAATGGCATGCGTACAAACCTAAAAGGCCCTTCAGGAGTAACAAATGACGTGAGATGACGAGAATTCGGATGTAGCATGCTCTGGTGATACGCATTTGAAAGGTCCAATGTTGAAAACACTTCACCCCCTTGAATTCCCCACAACAACTCATTAATGTTTGGAATTGGATGCCTATCAATCCATATATTTTCATTTAGATCTCTCAAATCCACGCACATTCTTATTTTTCCATTCGGTTTGCGGGCCAAAACAACCGGGCTTAACCACTCCGATGCTTCAATTCTCTCAATTACACCTAAATTTAATAACCTTGCTAACTCCTCTCTCAATGCCTCTTTCAGAACAACCGGCACACTCCTCACCTTATGCACGCTCGGAACTACCCCATCCTTTAACACAATGGAGTGTTGAAATTTTTTTAGGCACCCTAACTTACTACTAAAAAGATTTGGAAATCTCTTTCCCCACTTCTCAGAATCCTCTCGTATAAACGATACCACTTGTTCTTTACTATTAGGGTCCAACACTACCTTTAAACTCCTCTGTTCACCCCAGCCCAATAGACATCGCCCACACTCCACTACATACACATCACAAACCACTTGCCTATGATTGAACACCAAATTTCCTTGGAAATACCCCAAAACAGGAATTTTGTTACCTCCATAACCCAGCAAATCCACATCGGCCTTAACCAACTCTTGACCCCCTACTTTCTCCCATGTAGTTTTATCAATAAGAGTATATGGCGAACAGGAATCAGCCCACATACATACTATTACACCATTTACACAAACTTCACACTTGGGAGGTGAGTACTTAGTCAGTTCCAATGCAGAAATATTTTTTTCCTCACACACAGACATAACATCAAGCATCAATATTTCAATATGGTCATCTTTTAACTCCTCACCACTGCTGGAACTTCCATGTTCACCTTTTGTTCGTGCACTATCATATAAATAATTCACGCTTCTTTTTTTGTATAACCCTTTCTTTTGATTGCACATCTTTGAAAAATGGCCCTTCTTGTCACATGAGAAACACTTGACATCTTTTGCAGGACAAGTTGTTGAAGATGCCAAATGTCTTATGCTTCCACATTTATAACATCTTTTTTTCCCATCCAACTTATTAAAATTTCTAGAAATTTTAACAGAATTCACAGCGTGTATTAATGCATCCTCATCATCTTTCGCATTCAATTCTCTTACATACTTCGATGTACTTTCTACCCGTTTTGCAACCCTTATTGTCTCATCCAAAGATGGATTCTTCAAATGTAATAACTTTTCCTGAATCTTTGAACACTTTGTACGATTAATTAATTGATCTCTAATGATTTCCTCATGTAAATCTTTGAATTTACATGTATTCGCTAATGTGTGCAATGCACTTACGAATTGATCCACAGATTCATGCGCAGCTTGAGTTCTGGAAAAAAAACGATGTCGCTCAACAACAATGTTCAATTTCCGACCAAAATGTTCTTCTAAAGCTTCCAATGCCCTAGTATACACATTGTCAACATCACTATTCTCATCCTCATCTGAACCCCTACCTTCGCTAGTAGATAAATTTGTAGAAGGTAATGTTTTCAAAATTTTCCTACCTTCCACCCCCAAGTTGTGTTTTAATAAAGCAAGCTTCCTCTTATCAGTAAAAATCGCCCCTCCTAATGCTTCTAAATAAGTTTCAAAAGTTTCCCTCCAATCCTCCCATGACATGTTTGGTTCGCCAGGAGCACCTAAAAATACAGGTGGAGATGCAATAGACTGCATTTTCCTACTTATACAGTATATTATATTATGACGTATGTAATGTAAAATGATGAATTTGATGACTTAACCAACTATACACAAAACAACAAACTAACATAAAAAATGTAGTCACCGTTGTCTTTCGCAAAAAAAAAAAATCCACATGAAACTGTAGTAACATAAATGTTCAATAACACCCAAGTCTTGTAGCTCAATGCGCGATCAGCATAAAATAATTGTAAACAATATCGCAAAAAAAACAGTGCTCTTCCACTTAGAACAACTTATCCATGTCTTTGTATGAAAACAAACCAATAGGTCTGTTTCTATGGGCGGTTTCCCTTGATTGTTCCTCCACGCAGCGTTGTGACGACAGCCTCACCGATCTGCACTTCCCACGCGGACCCGGAGAGTCAACACGCGAGGTAAGAGACACGCGGAAGACGCGCGACTCATTAACCGACAACGCGCGTGAGCTGTGTAACGGCAAACGCGCAAGCTTAAGCGCGCGAGCTTAAAAGATTAAAATGAATATTTCTCCACACAACGCGCTCCAATAAAACATCGCGTCAATCACATAGGAATAGTGTCAATAATCTCCGTCACAATCTCCTCTGCTTTCCTTACAACGGCTGCCCAAACAGCTCCTTCCGCTCCTCACCAGGCTTGTCCACTGCCTCCAATCATTTCAGAACTTTGCAATGTCGAAATCCAATTCCAGGCCGTGAATATTCCATAAAAAAATTAAATCCAACAGCTCACTGAACACGTTCAGCAAAATAAGCAGAAGGAAAAAAAAGAAAAAAAACATGACATCCTTCAAAACCAAACGCTCTGCCAGGGTTGATCCTTATACATGGTATCCCATCCTCGTCTCCACTGAAGGAACCAACAACGTGGTATTCCTTAAATATATCTTCTTTATTCCAGTCCAGATGTATACATCCAACCCTGGCAGATCACAGCAACCAACTGAGTCCGCCTCACATTCTAATCCACATTCCACAAGTTGCTAAGCACTCATAGAATCTACACGAACACCACTACAATACAACACTTAGGGCCTGATTCTAACTTTGGAGGACGGTGTTAAACCGTCCCAAAAGTGGCGGATATACCACCGACCGTATTACGAGTCCATTATATCCTATGGAACTCGTAATACGGTAGGTGGTATATCCGCCACTTTTGGGACGGTTTAACACCGTCCTCCAAAGTTAGAATCAGGCCCTTAGTTCTCAGAAAAGGCTGAAAGAAGACAAGAGGTATGCAATGGGCAGTCTCAGTGCATTTTATAATGTCTGCTATACCTGCAATGAGCAGGACCAGTGTTTCATAGCTGGTCTTCTTTACTTGCAATGGGCAGTATCAGCTCATTTCAGGAGGTCTGCTATACCTGCAATGGGCCACACCAGGACTTCTTGGGATGTCTGCTGTACTTGCACAGGGCCATACTGGAGCTTCTTCAGACATCTGCTATACTTGAAATGGGCCATAACAGGGATTCTTAGGAGGTATGCTGTTCCTGCAGTGGGTCATACCAGGGCTTTTTAAGACGTCTGCTAAGGCATATACCAGGGGTTCTTAGGAGGTCTGTTACACTTGAAATCAGCCACACCAGGGCTTTTTAGGACATCTGCTATACTTGCAGTGGGCCATGACAGGCTTCTTAAGATGTCTGCTATACTTGAAATGAGCCATAATAGGGATTATATGGATGTCTGTGATACCTGCAATGGGTCATACCAGGACTTCTCAGGCAGTCTTCTATACCTCCAATGAGCCATACCAGGGCTACTTAGATGGTATGCTACACCTGCAATGGGCTGTACCAGGACTTCTTAGGCGGTCTGCTAAACCTGCAATGGGCCACACCAGGACTTCTCAGGCAGTCTTCTATACCTGCAATGGGCCATATTAAGGCTTCTTAGGATGTCTGCAATACTTGCAAATGGCCATACCAGGGCTTCTTAAGACGTCTGCTATACTTGAAATGAGACATACCAGGGCTTTTTAGGATGTCTGCTATACCTGTGAAAGTCAGTATCCGTGTTCCAGAGCAGGTCATACCAGCGGTTCTTTCAGTTTAGCATTTGTGCCCTACTTGTAATTTCCTGTTGCACTTGCAGTGGGCGTATAAGAGCTTCTGAGCAGATCTACCATACTTACAGTAGTACTAGTAATTATTAGGAGGTCTACTTTACTTGCAGTGGGTGGTAGTAGCATTTCATAGGAGGTTTGCTATCTTGGTAAGGGGCAGTACCAGCTCTTCATAGAAGGTGTACTACATCTGGCTAGGCCAGTACGAGTGCTTGTTAGGGGGGTCTGCTATACTTATGATAGGCCACACTTGTATATTTTGGCAGATCTACTATCCCTGCAGTAGGCAGTACTCCCATCCATTTCATAGCACTTCTGCTATAATTGCAATGGTAGTACCAGCAATTCCTTGGAGGTCTTCACCACTTGCAATGTGCACCACAAGCACTTCTTTTTAGGGCTGCCACACTTTCAGTGGGCCATTTATAGCACTGCTCTGCAAAAACTGTTCTGCTTTCAGTGGCACATTACTAACACTCTTCTGTAGGATGCAGTTAGTTAGGGGCTATTCACCAGAACCCTCATTTTTAGCAGTAGAAAAGTACAAACATGCAAATGTATTACACATTTTTTTTAAAGAATTCCCCAATTCAAAGTTAAAGTGGGTACACTGCGAGTCTGCCTTCTAAATATTTAAATGTAATCAACCTAAAAAAGAACCATAGAGCAATCCGATACCCGTCATTTAGTGCCTCAGGCACATGGGCATCAATTAGCAAAAATACCAGGGGTAGCGAAAGTGACATCACACGCCATTTTACCTTTACTTTGACTAACACACTCTCTTACACATACATACACACTCTCACATAAACACACTCGCCCGCAAGCACACACACAACATACATGTAAAAGCATTTTATTTACTTTAACTGTCATATAGGATCATATTCCAGCTAACTGTACTCCATTTTTATTACACCCATAGTGAATAGTATTATTCACTATGGGTGTAATAAAAAATTGGTCAGCTCTGTCTGACCACATTTTCTTCGTTTCCTGATGCCTCGTGGTTCTAAAGGATCCCCACTGGTTGAATTGAACACTGGCTTTAAAACTTTTCGGAGCAGAACATTACTGTTGGAACAGAATTTAGGAGCAACCCATCACAATTTTACGGCGATTAAGTAACATTTCAGGATAACGTAAATGCTGTAAGAAATTGCTCAGTGACTGCCATATCTGAGCCATTTTATCCTGAAATGTCCCCTCCAAGATTGTATTTATTTATCTGTTTAAGCAGTTTTATATAGCATGAGCATAGCCTGGAGGCATTAGAGCACTTCATAAAGCAAGAGCTGGTAGAAAATACATTAGCATAGGCAAAACAACGAGACACTGTACATGTAAATCAAGAATAACATGACAAAAGAAGCAAGAGGGTATTGTAGCATACGCAAAGGGCAGATTACAGCACATCACACCACATTGGGTAGCAAGATATTCAGGATAAGCCTGTTGGTTGGACCAACGGAATAGGCATCTGTGATGCATAAAAGGCGCGCGTCATATTTTAGAAAGTCCAGACAAGACAGAGTTGCCATAATCGATCCTTGACAGCACTAGGGGTTGGAGCAAAGTCTTGAGCTCAGTGAACTCCACGCAGAAGACGCAGTTGGAAGCGCGCAGTCTTAGCCATAGCATTGATTGCAATAGTGAGTCTACCAGGAGGAACGAGTCCTAGGGGTTTGGCATTGTTAGTCCTCCTTTCATAACCTTAGCACGGAGGCATTAGTGTACCAGTACACCGCGAAGCATAGCTGACATTCCTGCATGTGCACAATGGTGCAGTCAGAAGGCGCTTTTACAAACAAACCCACCAGAGACGCCGATTTGTAAAAACAGGATTTACTTAAAGTGGGTTTTGGACAGACCATGAGAGCTCCCGACTCACAATGTAATTAGCACATGCTTAGTCTGAAATAAGCCATTTAACTCCTAAGTTTGTGGCAGTAGGTGCTTTGTAACCAATGCCGCAATGATTAAGATACGTATTAAGTGGATAAAGTACCATAATTGTATTTAGATGAAAAAATATATATAAAAAAATAGCATATGCTAACTATATGGTACACCTGTGATGTAATATGGCATCTCACGCAGATTTGATCAAAATTTGTGTCCACTACAAGCGCTATAACTCATAAAAGAGAAGAGATCATATCCGATGTTAAATACGTTCTTCATATTGGCCTATTGGGCTTATGACTTTGGCCAAGTGTGATTGTAAAATTGGGAAATCGAAGCATTTCCACCAAAATAGTAAATTCAACTTTTAGTATAACTATCGTTGAAAATGGGAAGACAAGAAGACTTCTTTACTGCCAGAATGTAGACACTTATTTTCTCTTTTCAACCACTAAACATGATAATAATTTTTTCAGGTGTTTTCATATTTTTTTCTTATTTTTGATCATTGAATGGTTACGGTTGCACCGTGCTGTTCTTGTGTAACGTGTTTGGCACACCCTTGCTTCTGCTTTGCAGCCCCGCACTGAGTAGAGCCTGTGGCGCAATGTACTGTTTTTCCTTAGTCAGTGTTTTTGTTGTGTGTGTGTGATAGGTGTGCGTGGATCCCCTATCTCCACCCTGGATGTCTCACTTGTAGCTTGTGGCTCAGAGATCACCTTACAGCTGCTGGGTCAGCCTGGCCCCCTGCAACTACCGGCACTTGGGCGAATTAGCCAAGGCACGCACGAGGCCAAGGTTTGTGGCTGAAATGATGACACTCCCAGGAGATCTCCTTCGTGCTGAATGAGAGTTGAGAGACAGCCACATATTTATCAGAAGAGCGGACAATATATACACGATTACTGCTTCCACAATAAACATGTGGAGTTCCGCCCGAAGTCGGGCACAGCGATCCATCCATTTCCTCAGCTTTCAGAGAACAACTTCTAATATTCATATATTCTGCAAAAAATTATGGAAATTCCTCTAGAAACGTGGACGGTTCTGCCCCAAAATGCCAATTCTGCGCAAACGGACCTTGTATCGTAGACACCGGTATGATGAATGAACTGACGGATATGTTAGCCACAGCCATAGCGTGTCCAGTCCACTAGGGGGCAGAATTGCCATGAATGGGACAAAGCGCTCCTTCATGATTGGTCTTTAATTGGTGTCTACCAGGCGCTCTGCCCTAGTAAGCCAAACAGTGCAGCTGCACCATCGACACAAGTAGCATTTAAAGGGCTACGAAGTCACCAGACAGGAAGGGCAAGATGAAAACTTTATTTTTATGAATATTGTTATTCTTATACTACAAGGAAGCCTGCGATCTATCTATAAAAGCCCATCTCTAAATTCCTTACTGCAGGCGACTTGTGACTTCTCTAATCGCCTGTAGTAAAGAAATGACCATGCGCTCAACTGTAATAACTTATTACAGTTGGGTTCTAACGTCATAACACGGTCTACCAGAGCAAGCAGCCAAGGGGAAAGTCTGAACATGTAGTATAATTAAAGCTGCAGTACAAAGAAAACAAGACCTGGACTTTCCGTCTGCTTTTCTAGATGTCCTGTGATCAGCAGAAAGGAGATATATATAATGCAACTTTCATTTTTTACACTTTAGGTTGTTATAGAAAAGATAGAATATCTGAATGTTTTTATATTGTATACCTGCAGTTTTTTAAATCTGACGTATCAAATTGATTCTAATATAATTTTCAGAAAACATCTAGCTGCTTTTTGGTACATTAATTTTGCACTAGAAAGTATACTGTTATTATTCATGTTTGCAAACATCCTTTCTCTTTCATATGAAAGGCAAACACACCAAGAAACAAGGATTTAAGCGGTTTGGGAGAAGAGTGATGTGTGTCCATGTTTTATAAGGAATAAAGTACCCCCTGCTATACGTTAAAATGCCATTGCAGATCACCTTGGACTTCCATAACTATTAAATGGAACTTTGCCTTCGGCCTCATTCCTCTATATGGCCACAAAACTCCACAGTGATTTGTAATATCCTTTTAATATGTGCCAGGGAGTACTTCAATCCATATATTCAAGCTGCATTATTTTGTTGCCACAACATTCTTAAAGCAATGATACTTTATCCTGTGGTTGGCTCTTATCCCTGCCACAACAACATCCTTAAAGCAATGGTTCTTTATTCCTGTGGGTGCCTCCTCTCCTATCCCCATAGCCCAAGTAGCAGAATATAATCCTATGGGCACATATTAGCTGTGAATGCCACGGACTGTGCCTCCTCAAGGCACGGGAATACAATCTAAATCTAGAAAGCATAAGGAGAACCAAGGGCTCATAAATCTGAGAACCAGTGTACATAGTCCCAAGTTAGCAGGCCCCGTTAAAGCCGATAGTCTGAGTTCAAGAACAGCCTCTCTTCTGTTCATTATGATTTTTACTATCATTGAGGTACGTCGGTGAGTTAATGTGTCCGAGGCAGGGATTGTATCCTGAAGGTCAGTGGTTGGATTACTGGTGACATATTTATCATTGTTAAAATATATGCTGCAAAGCCTTGGGTAATCTGGAGGTTACCAGTTGTAATGCTATAAACAAAGTCCAGTGGGATAATGCACCTATTGCAGAGAAATGTGTATAGCCAGTATATGCCAGGTTCCACTCTTAGTGCGAGAGCTCTCTCTCAGCAGTCCGAGCTGTCTTTTAGTAGAACTACAACTACAAAGTTAACAAAGAAATCTAAAAAAACAAAAAAACAAAAACAAATTGTTCTCTTCCCTCAAGATTGGCTATTGGTCAGCTCCAGATCACTTGAAAGGCCACCCACCAGAAGTCATGCCCCAATTCACTTCACCTTGAACGTACCACATCTGAGGCAGGTCTGTTCATTTCACCTGCAGTCATTTTTTTAGGTCACAGCCTACCAGGCAGCACAGGTGTTTGGTTTGCTAAAGACATCTTGGGGACATTCAGAAAGCTGGCCTGGGAGTGCATTCTACTCGTTGCTTGCCATTGGCTTTGTGGTTTATAACTCACAATTTCTTGCTTTCCATTTGCTGGCTTAATTTGTTTTAGGCTGCCCAGCTTGAGTTTGTATATTCCCTTGCCCAAATCTTATTTACAGATTCATTACAAATGCTCCCCTTCTGTAAACAGGCCTGTACATCTTGCTCTTATCTTGTCACATTTGCTGAGCATTAAAAGACCGAGGTCAAATATCAGGCACTATCTTCTGAGGGCACTTGTTTACTTTTCATTCTCTGACTTCAAAGTGAGAAGATTTATGTGACAATCTTGCTGGATATTGGGGGTAGGAAAGACCTTTTCTTCTAGCACATGACAATATTCAAATTACCTGTATATTTCAGAATATATCAGAGTTAGGAACACAAATGAAACACATTTTTTGTTATTTCTGAAGTGTGCTGGAAATAAATACTTTAATATGATCAAACCAAATCATTACACTAGGTGATGCAATTTCCACACATTTGTGTCTGTGCATCCTATAGTTGTATTAGTACAATTGTATGTCTGTGCAAATGTAATGGTCATTTCAATGGAAAATGTTTTGTCTGTAATGACAGTGTGCTACCATCCCATGAATACTCCACTCTACGCCACTCTTCTCTAGTCTTCACCACTCCACACCACTCCACTTTAACCCACTTCACGCCACTGCACTCTGCACCACTCCACTCTACGCCACTGAACTCTATGGCACTTCACACAATGCTTCTCTACTCTACCCTGCACCACTCGACTCTATGCCAATACACTCTTTGCCACTCTACAGCACTGCAATTTTTGTCACTGCACTCTACACCACTGCCGTCAAGGCTACACCAATCTACTGTGTGCAATTCTACTCTACCCCACTGTATAATATGCCACTCTGCAACACTGAACTCTGCCAATACATTCTGCACCAATGCACTTTACTCTGCAACGCTCAACTCTATGCCCCTGCATTCTACACCAATCCACTGTACGCCACTCAAATCTACTCTGCACCACTGCTTTCTAAGCCACTGCACTCTACACCACTTTAACCGCTGCCATTACACTCTATGCCACTCTAGGCAGCTGCACTCTACCCTTCACCACTCAACTCAACGACACTTCACTCTACCCTGAAACAATCTTGTGGAAAAGTCCTCCTTTTGCCCTGGTCTCTCCCAGATGTTTTGGACAGATACTGGTGGTTACTGACTCTTGGCTGTGCCCTGGGCACTGCTTACCAGTTCCTGGGCCAGTGCTCTGTGTAAAGTGGATATGCAAATTAGGCTAATTATAATTGGCAGTCTCAACCTACCTATATGGTAGGGCATGTAGGTTTAGGGACCCCAGCATAGGTAGTGCACTCATAAGTGCACTGCTGAGGTGCCTGGTGTGACCTTAAAGGGCAGCCTGCCTTGTTGGCTGCTTTTAAACTAAAGTTAAATGCAAATTTGACTTTGTAATTAAAAGCCCTTGAAAAGTCTTAAACTACCTTATTTTTACGTATAAGTAATTCCTAGGGTGTGCCCTAAGAGCCCCTAAGGTTTCGTGCAATGTAACTATTAGCAGGAACCTTATACAAATTGTTTTATAAGCCCTGGTGAGGTAAAATAGCCAAATTTGTTTTCCCTCACTGTAGTGAATGGGCTCCTTAGGGTAAAAGGGGGTGATTTTATTTTAATTAATAGAGTCCCAGTAGGAGCCAGATATTTCGAGTTTGGTATCAAACTGATGTTTATAATAAATTCCATAACAAATAAATTGTTGGATTTAATATATATATATAGTGAGATTTTATAAAACTAGTACAGGGAAAGAGTTTTAAAACTCTACCTAAAAGTTGCCAACTTCAGCTCTGTAGTGCCTTTCTCTGATTGGCCAGCCTCTGGCAGCCTGGCCAGGCTGCTTTGATGAGATGTAAAGTGACTGGGGGAGGAGATCTGCCTCAGCAGACGGTGAAACAGGATGGGGGGAGCAGCCAAACTGGTTTTCAAACGAGCGAAGGACATTTGGAGCACCTCAGGACCACCCCCATTTCCTGCAACCCCAGACAACCAGGTGCCCTCCTGATTAGATTAGGAGAGGGAAGCAGAGAGGTGTGTTGAGGATGTGTAGCCACACCAGTGGATGGGCTCAGCCAGACCTAACCTCTAAATTTCAGTTTCAGCCATGTCGGATTTTTAAAGAATGTTTCTTCCTGGGATTGATTTTTGCCACACTTCTCAGGAGGTGGTCATCCAAGGGGGTAGTGGTCCCCCCTTCCTTTTCACCCCAGGAGCAAGGATAAATATGGCAAAGCTGCACCCACACCTCAGATCCATACAAGGAACAAAATCAGAAGAAGAAGAACTGCCCTGCACTCTGGAGGACTGCACCAGTTGCAAACTTGGGCGTCAGCACAAAAAGGACTTTGCCTACCTTCAACTGGTTCACAAAGGGACTCTTTGCTTGCTACAGGCAGGGATGTGGAATTCCTATCGCCAGATGCCCAGGACATATAGTTTGAGGTCAAGGGTAGCAAGTTTTGATGGTTATTTTGTTCTTGGGACAAGTAGGCCCAACACGCGGCAGCACAAACCTTTTGGCTGCTAGTTTACAGAGAAGGGAATTGTCTGCAGTTGATGTAATGTATCGAAACGCTAATGCTGTTTGAACTTGTATGTATGGTTTATTAATTAAAAGCCTTCATTATTAGGGTGAGTGCTGTAAATAAACATTTTAAGGTCACATTGCACTATTGACAGTGGTTCCACAAAAAAAAAAAAAAAAAAGTATACACATTTTTTATTAACTTGGGGCTAAGAATATTGCTCCCAGAATGCTCTCTGATTAGATGTAAAGGTTTCCAGAAGCTTGTAAGCAAGAGTGATGATTCTTTGCTTTCCAACTAAAATGTAAAAAAAAAATGCAAGAAGGTAAAGAAATGTTTCGCTACCATTAAATTTTAGGTGCCATTTCTTCGAAGCATCATTTAGTAAAATGTGTTGATGCATGCTAGTATTTCTAAAATATATTCTTAATGGAAAATCAATGTAACCATTTTCAACAAGATTATGGGATGCATGAAAATAAACAAGCACTGGCAAAGCCAACTGATAAAAAAAAAATGTGGTTTTGTCAATGTATGCCTTGTTTTGACACGGATTTTGTAACACTTTATTGTTGTGGGAGCTGCCAAGCCCTCACCATTGAAACAAACACTGGCCAAAAGAAAAAAAAAAAAGTTTTTGGTCTCAAAAAGCACACATTGCCACCAGTGGCGTAACAAAGGCCCCGCAGCCCCCCTCCAAGGGCTCCCTCAGCACAGGACCTGCCTTGAGTGAGCCTGGAGGTGGGCCCTCCATGTTCTTTGCAGGAGGCCCCCTTCAGTTTTCTTATGCCACGGATTGCCCCAGTGGTTCCTGCCACTTAAAAAAACTACTTGGTGTGCCAATATGCTCCTTGTGGAAGAGCAAAATGCGACCACTCACAGTAAAGCCAGTTGATAGATAGAGAGGAGAATATAAGTTTAATAAAAACAAAAAGTTTTTGTTATGCTAGACCTAACTAGGGACCCAATTCTTAAAGAAAGTCACAAAAGTGCACTCATGGTACATGTCTTTGAATTAGTGGCTTTCATGAATTCACAAGAACTTACATAAGTAAACCAGGAAATCGAACTCCTAGAAATCATTTGTGAAATGTATTTTAGCACAAGCAAATATGCATGTGTAGATTTGCTCTTGTGAAAATCTATAGAGCGTTTCACTTTCCCTCCAACTACTTTTTCCCCCAACCCTGGAAGAACTTCTACTTCTGCCTTTGTCAGGAGTAAATTTCTAACCTTTCTAATTATAGGAAAATATTACAGAGCTGGTGAAAATACTTAAAACATGTAAGTTTGCAGACTCACAGGCATTCCAGTCTTGGAACAATTGCTTACTGCTTCCGCCAGCCCCAGTATGCAGATTTGTGGAAAGGTGGCAAAATAAGGAAATTGCTATAGTAGGTATTGAAATCGCAAATATTCAGGCCCTACTATAGCAGTAGCCCTGGCATAATCAGAGAGGCTATTATCATGCTCTTCCATAATGAGATTGCTGCTATAATTTGTCACTGCACTACATAGCACCAAAGAGACAAGTACATTTTTTACTGGACAAGTAGATTTGAGAAGCAACCCATCCCATGGACAAGTAGATATTTTATTGAATTCCACACCCCTGTACAGCTGAAAAATATCTAACCAGGGTGCTTCTGGGAGTTTGAGTCCCAGCCCTCAAGGAGCAACTCAGAGCTTCTGGAATCTTGGGTTGAGCTGTGGACTCCTAAAGGACCTTCAAAGACCTTGTGGCGGAAGATCTAGAAGTTTGGAGAAGATTGGAGAACTTTTGGTAAAAAAATCCATAAAGGAACCGATGCGCTGTCGAGTCAAGCTAGCTTACGTCAACCATGACTCGGCCTGACATGCAGCTTCATCCCACTGAAAAGCCCTGGCACCGCAGACTTCCAGGATTTCACTGGGGGCTCCTGGAAAGGCAATCCAACAACGTTGACTCGAAAACAGCTTGCTGTGGAGGGTCGTCCAACATCGAAGAAAAAAGCTCCAAATAAGTGACAAACTCCGAATGAAAAAGTTGACCAGGACTTTCAGCGCAGTGTATCCGAGGAGGGATCCAGGGACATCAGATCAAGATTCAGCTTTGGCCCAGACAAAGACTTCGGTCCCGAAAAATCGTCTAAGTCCAAAGGTAGACTTCATCATCGAGGACTCCTGGGACGCGTATCTAAAGAGGGCTCCATGGAGGTCAGATCAGATTGGTGACTTCGTCCCGCTGAAGAAATTCTTCAAGAAAAAGACTAAGGCCCAGATTTAAGAGGGCCTAGCGCCATTCCAGTGACACATTAGTGTCATTTTTATTACACTAATGTGGCGTTGGAAGGCAAAAAAGGCAGCGCCATACTGTGCCACATAATGCCTGCGCCAGGCATAATGTATGCAGGGGGGCATTCCGGCACTGGGGGGGGGCGAAAAAATGCGTAATTTTTATCTGTATTTTAAATGCCTGCTAAGAGCAGGTGTTAAAGGGAGGCTCCGGTTGTTTTCAATGGGCCTCTGGGTGCTTTGCAGGATGAGCATCAACATTTTATACACTAATCCTGCAAAGCACCAGACTAGCATAAAAAATTATGACACTAGTACCCCTGACTACCACCATGGTGCACCGTATTTTAAATACGGTGCACGCATGGTGGCACTAGGAAGGTGCTAAGGGCGCAACAAAAGTGGTGCTGCACTGGGTGCAGCGCCACTTTTCTTAAATCATCCCTCAAGTCCGAAGGTAAACTTTTGACCGAGGCCTCCCTCTTGCTATAGCCGATTAGGGTTCCATCGCGATTGGCCTTAAACTTTGACTTTGCCCTTGTCGAGGTGCGACCAGATATCTGGAGTGGTGCTTTTAGTTTCTAAGTGCTAAAAAACATTAACTCTTTAAAAATTAATATCTCCGGTTCCCCTTATCCAATTTTATCAGTTTTCGTGTCAAATTAAAGATAAAAATATTTCCTGTTTTTATAAATTGGTTTCGCAGTTTGAAACTTGTTCCTGTGTTTTATTATATTACTGTTTTGTGATACTTGAAAGCTTTACTCACTTTGTTTCCTAAGTTAAGCCTTGTTGCTCGTTGCCAAGCTACCAAGAGTTGAGCTGGGGTTAATTTATTGAAACCTAACTGAAAAACCTAGTGGGGGTTAGAGGCCTAATGCTAAGTCTAGGTACATACCTGCGCTTATTAATAATCCACTTTCCAACAAATCTACTCCACCTCACTGCACTCCACTCCACCCCACCCTGTGTCACTCTACTCTATGCCACTCTACTCTTAACCACTGCACTCTACACCAATGCACTCTACACAAATGCACTCTGTCACTGCACTCTACACCACTGCACTTCACACCACTGCTCTCTACGCCACTCTAGTCTGACACTGTGCTCTGCAACACTGCAGTCTCTGAAGTTTGAACTCCACTCTGCTCTGCACTAGTCCACGCTACACTACTCCACTTTAAGCCATTGCACTCTACAGCACTACAGTGTACTATGGATCACTCTCTGCTACTCAACTCTGCTCTGCACTTTACACCACTGCACTCTATGCCACTTGACTCCACTCTGCACCACTCCATGCCACTGCACTCTACACCACTCTCTTCTGTTCTATTTCACAATGTGCCACTCCACTCTGCCACTCCACTCGGCACCATTGTAGTTTACTATGCATCACTCTAATCTACACCACTTCATTCTATGATGCTGCATTGTACGCCACTGAATTCAATGCCACTGCATGCAATGCCACTGCACTTTACACCACTATACTCTACAACACCTTATGCCAATGCACTCTATACCAGTACCTCTACTCTATGCCACTCCAGTGTGTGCCACTCTAGGCAACTCCACACTATGCCACTCCAATACACGACTCTCTCTGCCACCGAACACTCTACAACATTTTACTCCGCTCTTCACCATTCCACTCTACAACACTTCATTACACTCTCCTTTATGCCACTAACCTTTAACCATGCTGAACAGCAGCCACGCTGGGGTAGAAAATGGCTAAAACACATTGGCAAAGCCAATAGCTCATGCATAGGCGAGACCTACTAGCTTTGCCAATGCTTGTCCTTAAATGTGACACTGCCCTAAAGACATTGGTTAACTTGTGTCAGTGGTCACAGATGGTGAGCACCAGAATTTTAGTTTGGGGTCAGGGACTTATTTTTGATAATTAATCTTTGAACCAGGGTAGAAAGACAGAAAGGGGAGGGAGCTGGTGTAGCAGAAACGTAGGAAAAAGTGATAATGGGAGGAAACAGGGACGTAAAAGAACCTTTAGGAGTAAGATAAAGATAAGAACTGCATGGTGGTGGAAAAATAGGTGAGGACTGAAGTCAAAATCAGTCTTTGTACTTTGTTACATAAACCTGATGTGAAAGCGCTGTAAAAAAAATACTGAATTATTGAAGCAATTATGAATGTTATTCATGTACTACTGCAACACTCACCCCTATGTAAACCTTTAATAGATGTCTGCGATCCACATCGGAATATTGTTAGGACAAACTGGAAACTTACCAAGTCCACAATTACATGTTTTAATTACACATTACATGATACGTCTCTGTACATGTGAGCAACTAAAGACAAACTTCTAAAGAATACACCACTTTTAACCAAGGGCAGGGTCAATCCGATGAAAATGGATAAACTATCCGATTTAAATGTTAGCTATGTTCTCAAATCTATTCTACTTTTAACTTGACATTCCAGGGGCCATATTAAACAGTGCGGCGCATTTTCCTTGTTTGCTCCGGGCGTACCTTTAAAAGGTGCACCCTGCTCAACAAGGAACACCGTATTAGATTGAATGCACTACCCCCAGGGCAGACACAAACGTGCACTACCCTGGGGGTAGCTCATTCAAGTGAAATATGGATTGGTTTTGGAGACGCTGCTCTGTGATTTACTGTGCAGGCGGCAAACATTCTGCTCTTTTAAGCGGTGGGAGGGATCCCCTTGCAGACGGGTGCAGTCACTCACGGCACCTGCCTGCAAGGGAATGTCTCCACTTGCAGATGGGTGCAGTCACTCACTGAACCCCTCTGCACTCCTCCCAGAGGTCTGCCATCAAGGAGCTCACTGACAGCGCACCACCTGTTTGTGGCAGCCTCTCAGTGCACTTCCTGATGGCTTCTTTACTTTTGCGTGCACATCTATAATATGGAACGGGCATAGAGGCAAAGAGATTCCCTCATTTGCATGTGGCCATGCCCCCATGCAGTTGAGGGATCACTCTCTAATTATAGCACTGGTGCTATATGTGCACCTGCACTATCTGTACTACAGAAGGGGCTGCTTCTGTAATACCAGTGTGCCCCCAAAGTGGGTGCAAACGCTCATTGTGCCCCGGGGCACTTTGTTTAATACAGCCCCAGGGGTGGAAGAACTTGCTCGAATCTCCTCTCATACAGCTTTGATGCATAATACCTTAGGATAAACATTGAAGCTAGTGTCCTAGCATAGAGCAGTAAAGGATTCATCTCTGTAAATCCTTACATCAATTTTAAAGGTTCTACCCTTATTCTTCAAATAGGCAGGGACAAAACAATCTAGTAGACACTCCCCCAAATGTACTATTCTTTCTGAATCATAATGTCCATACATTACATGATGTCAAACATTCTAATTTACCAACTGTTTTAAAAGCTGATATAATAAGGAAAGATGACTTTGAATGATTGCTCTATTCACAACTATTGAGGATGATTTCCAGCCCTTACCTAACCTGAAAGAAGGGTTTACTATTGTTGCTGCTGACAACACTGTTGATAGTTCCGGGTAGTGGTTCAGAAAAGTAAGAACTCATCTACATTTAAAAAATTGCCTAACGAGGGAGAGTTGAAAAATAAACAAAATATCAATTGCCCATTAAACAAAAGGAAACATTGTTGTAATACAAAAAAGGATCATACAAAGGTTTTCTTCTTTTACATGAGTGTAACACATCTCACAGTGAGCTAATTACCATAGCTTGTCTCCTAAATCTAATGTCCCCTTACTCAGATAGTAAAAGTGTTCACTGCTACCGTTACCAAGGTAAATACTATTGTGACTAACTATAGTCAATTGGACATAAATAACGATTTTAAAGATACAAATATACTTTTGCTTAAGATCTTTGGTCCTTCTATTACACAGGTTTCCTTTCCACATTTTTTATGATTCTGAGAAATGCTGTTATTGTCAAGTGCTGAACATTCTACAGCAGGTGTTTCCAACCAGTCCACTGCAATCTACCAGTAGCTGCCACACCCCTTCAGAGTAGCTGACAGCCTGGAATTCATTTTTAAATAAGCACAGTGTCAGATTTTCCCTTTTAAAGTTTAGGGAAGGCTGTGTTAATTTTACATTATCACCAGACTGCAGATATCTAGGCTGGATGTGGAGCAGAGCTGGTGTCAGATTTATGACCCAGGGCACAGAGGTGAAGAATTGAAGCCCTAAGGTATTTTACTCCTAAATAAAAGTCCTTGTCAACTTAGTATTGAAACAAATGATGTTTCTCAATGCTTTTAAATCAGAGAAGATGAAAATAAAAACTTGCCTTATAATTAGGTTAACTTTTCATTTTAATGTTCTTAAATTATTTTTCAGTGTTGCATTTACTAGCTGCAGGCCTCTTGTTCCAGGTGGCCAGTAAAACACTCTGTATTATTTATAACTGTAAAATTCAATATTTTTTTAAATGGGAGAAATTTAAAGTGTACAAAAATGTTCCACAAAATGAACATGTTTGTACTTTAAATTTCCCCCATTTAAAAACATGGTTGTATGTTTGTGCTATACTTATAACTGTGCCATTTTGGCGAAAGGTATTCCCTGTGCCGCAAGTACATATGAAAACGCCTCTCAATTACCCAAACACATATATCCCACTCATGTGACACGAGGCTTAAAGTCAAGGAAGTTTGGTGTGGGGGTATTTGGAAATATTGCATGCGTTGTTTAGCCTCATAATAATTTTCACTGATCAGAAGTAGCTCTCGCTACATAAAAGGTTAGAGACCACTGTTCTAGAGCTTATAGGGCAGAAGAATCCCTCAATGCTCAGAATTGGGTGGTACACTTCTGTAAAATAAAATGGCTGCTCTTTACAGATATCTTTCAAATGCCCAAAAGAGGGTCTTTTTTCTTTAGGGGTTAGTTGTTACAACCATTTTATCCAATCTTAAATTTAGGAGTACTTTGTTAAGGCGACTGATTTCAGTATCCTTTTTGAATGACCTGAGAGTAATGAAACTGTCTGCAATCTAGTGTGGCAACATCAAGGTAACCTCAGGGAAGATAAGGGGCAATGATGAGACTCCTTCAGATATGAACTCTGCCATGGGTAATTCTCGGTTGAGGGATACTGAAAGAGCGGTGACCTCATTATTACCCTGTAGCAAAACAACATCTGGGAAGCCATATTTTCCTCCAGATGAAATACATTTGAACGTTAGCGCCCTTAAGATGGTACCCCAAGGTGGCCTGCGTCACAGGGCCGCAGGACCTTTCACAAATTCCTACTCGACAAAAACAACAACACATTCACAGATATTTGCTCACTTCCATCACGGTCATCAGGATGCATTAAATACATGCCGTTAGCATGAAAACCCTCTGCAATACTTGAAATAGCTCTTCTGCCCTGTTCTATGTGCTTTTTCTTGGCGCTGTATTTTTTTCTCTACTGAACTTTAATCTGTGAATCTACGTGTTAATTCACTGGTTAACAGCAGGGCTAGGTTCTCTTTTCTGGTAGTACAATCAAAACACCCTGCTAAGGTGAATGAATGACTGTCCCATTAAGCGATCCTGCCGTTTGTGCTGTCGTCTTGTATCTTGGATAATTTGAGATGTATTTATTTGTTTCAGAGATATATTTATTTGTGTCTTAGATTTATTTTCCTGTTAAAGTGCCTTTCTTCTTGTTAAAGGCAACAACCTTAATGTATGCCTGAGGTGAAACGTCTCGCACAGGTACATGGATAAATGTAGTACTTGAAGGCTGGAATACTTTGTTATATACACGAAATGTTCGATCCACATTTCTAAATAATGCACTTGTGAATAAAATTGACAGTGTGTCAATTATATGCGTTTTACTATGTATTTTTTAAATAATTTATAGCTTCCTTCTACTGTTTTAACAGCCTCATATTTTCCCCAAAAAATAAAAATATATAAATAATGCATCTATTATTGATATAATAATGCCTGTAAATAAGATATAACAACATCATAGTTGTGGTTCTGCTGCACTTTTCCATGACAAGGCATTTTTTTATTTCTTAATAGCCTTTGACACCGTACACAATTTTAGATTTGCATGAAATTAGCCAATCTAACACACTCAGTGAAACTTTGACACGCCTAGGTTAAGGAAGATCCGCCCATGGGAAAAAACTTTACATGACACTGGATAAGTGTATCTTTTCCCATTTTAACTTCCTTATGAAATTTTGCCAGACAATGCCCTCTACTCCACTCCACTCACTCTACATCACTATACATTATGCCACTCCATTCTGCTCCGTGCCACTTTTTTCCATTGTACACCATTCTACATCAGTCTACTCTACTCCAGTCTACAGCACTTTGCTAGGTGCTTTCTACTCCATGCCATGCCATGCCACTCCACTCCACTCCTCACACTGCCACACTATGGCACTCTCCACCACTCTTCTCTACTTCACTCCACTCACTCTACCCCACTCAACTCCACTCTTTGCCATTCTAGGGTATACTACTACACTCTAATCTATGCCATTTCAGTCTAATCTATGCCACTCCATGCCACTCTACTCTATGCCATTCTGTGCTGCACCACTCTACGCCGCTCCATGTTTCACTTTTCAACTCCAATCCACTCTACTCCATGCCACTCTACTCCACTAAATCCCACTCTACACCACTCTAGTCTATGCCACTCCACACCACTCTACACAATGTCACTATATTACAGTCTATGCACTTTACTCTGTGCCCTCCACTCCATTCCACTCTACTCTGTCACTCCACTCTAATCTATGCCACACCATGCCACTAAATACACTTTACTGAATGTCACTCTATGCCACTCAACTCTATGACACTCCACTCTACACCACTTCACCCCTCTTTATGTCCCTCTGCTCTACGCAATCCATGCTACTCTATTCTACTTCACTCTACTCTACCCCAGTCTATACCACTCCACTCTACTCTACGTTATGCCACTCCACTCTAATTTGTCACTCCACACCGCTCTATGCCACTCTACTCTATTCTATTCTTCTCAATGCCACTCCACTCTACACCACTCCATTCTACACTACTCCATACCACTCTACACATTCTACTCTATGTCTTTCTACTCCCAGCCACTCTACTGCATACCAATGTACTCCACTCTACAAAATGTCACTCTACTTCACTCTACACCACTCTGCTCAACGCCACTCCACTTGACTGTGTCACTCTACTCCTCTCCGCTACAGACACTCTACTCTAGGCCACTCCACTGTAATTTAAGATGCTCAAGGCCACTAAATGCCACTCTACTATGTGCCACTGTACGGCACTCTACTCTATGCCACTCCACTCTAATTTGTGCCACTCCATGCCACTCTACTCTATGCCGCTCCAAGTTACACCACTTCACTCCAATCTACGGCACCCCACACCGCTCTATGCCACTCTAGTCCATGCCTTTCTACTCCACGCCACTGTACTCTATGTCACTCTACTCTGGTTATCCCCACTCTACACTACTCTATGCCACCCCACTCTACACAATGCAACTTTACTGCACTCTACTCCACTCTACTCTAGACTACTCCACTCTACGCCACTTTACTCTATGCCACTCTAATCTATGCCACTCCTTGCCACTAAATGACACGTTACACTACTCTACTCCATGCCACTCAATTCAATGACAATCCACTCTATGGTATGCCACTCCACTCTACTCCATGCCACTCCACTCTACGCCACTTCAGTTTACTCTCTGCCACTCCACTCTATGCCACTTTGCTCTGTGCACCCCACTCTACTCTACTCCACGTACTACTCTGCTCTAATCTATGCCACTCCATGCCACACTTTTCCACTCTACTCTATGCCATTCTACTCTCTCCCACTCTAATCTATACCACTCCAACCTACGCCAATCAATACCACTCTGCCACTCTACTCTATGCCTTTCTACTCTGGGCCACTCTACTTCAAGCTACTCTACTCCATTCTACACCATTCTACTCTGTGCCACTCAACTCCATGCCACTCCACACAATTTCACTCTACTGTACTTTATGCCATTCTACTCAACACCACTCCCCGACTATGCCACTCTACTTTTCTCAGATCCACTCAATGCCACTCTACTCTATGCCACCTCATTCCACTAAATGCCACTTTACTGTACGGCACTCTACTCTATGCCACTCTACACTACTCTCTGCCACTCCACTCTACTCTCTGCCACTCCACTCTACACCACTCTGCTCTATGCACTCCACTCCAGCCAGCTCTACTCCAAGACACTGTACTCCACTCTGCCCCACGCTGTGCCACTCTACTGCTCCTGAATCCACTACAAACCATTTTACACTATGGCACTCTACATCACTCTACTCAACACCTCTCCACTCTCGTCCAGTCCACTATCTGCCATTCTACTCTACTCCATTCTACTTTATGCCACTTCACTCTAATCTACCCTACTCTATGGCACCCTACTCTATGGCACTCTAATCTATGCCACTCCACGCCACTCTTTTCCATGCTGCACCACTCTACTCCATGCTTCTCTACTCCACACCATTCTACTCTGTGCCACTCTACTGTACTCTATGCCTCTCTAGTCTATGCTGCTCCATGCTAATCTATGTCACTCCACTCTAATCTGTCAATCTATGCCACTCTACTCTAGGCCTCTGGATGCCACTGCACTGGTCATCACTCCACTCTAATCCACTCCGTTGTATACCAATTAACTCTACGCCAATTTACTCTATGCTACTCTGCGCCACTCCACTTTACGCCACTCCACGCCTCTCCAATCCACTCCACACAATGCCATTCTATGGCACTCTGTGCTACCCACTCTACTCTGTGGCACTGTACTCTATACCACTCTACTCTATGCCACAATACCATACACCTCTGTACTCTGCGACACTCCACCCTATGCTGCTAAACTCAATGCCACTCTACATCACTCCACTCTACACCACTCCACTTTATGCTCCTCCACTTTTTGCTACTTCATTCCACTCTACACCACTCTACCCTACTCCACGGCACACTATGCCACTCTACACTATGCCATTTTACTCTCTTCCACTCCAATATATGCCACGCCAACCTACGCCACCCCATACCACTCTGCCACTCCACTTTATGCCTTTCTAATCCAGGCTACTCTACTTCATGCCACTCTACTCCATTCTACACCACTCTGCTCTGTGCCACTCAGTTCTACGCCACTCCACTCCACACAATTCCTCTCTACTGCACGTTATGCCACTCTAATCAACACCACTCCCCTTGACACTATGCCACTCCACTCCTCTCAACTCCATACTATGCCACTCTGCTCTACATCACTCCAGTCTAATCTATGCCACTCCATTCCACTAAATGGCACTCTTCTGTATGCCACTATACACCACTCTACACTATTCCACCCCTCTCTATGCCACTCTACTGTACTTAATGCCACTACACTCTACTCTCTGCTACTCCACTCTACATCACTCTGCTCTATGCACTCCACTCCATGCAACTCTATTCCACAACACTCTACTTCCCTCTACCCCACTCTATGCCACACTACTCCTCCCCACTCCACGCCACACAATTCCACACAATGGCATTCTACACCACTCTACTCAACACCTCTCCACTCTGCTCTGTGCCACTCTACGCCATTCCACTATAGACCACTCTACTCCATCCTCTACTCCATCCTCCTTTATGCCACTTCACTCTAATCTATGCAATTCTGTGCCACTCCACTATATGCCATTCCACTCTACGCCACTACACTGTACTCTATGCCACTCTACTCCACGTCTTTCTGCTCAACACCATTCTACTCCATCCCACTCCACAGTACTCTACGCATCTCTAGTCTACGCTGCTCCACACTAATCTATGCCTCTCCATGCCACTCTACTTTGTCACTCTAGGCCACTCTACTCTACTCTAGGACACTCTATGCAACTCCACTGTACATAACTCAACTCCTGTCTAAGCCACTCCACTCTATACCAATTAACTCTACGCCACTTTACTCTATGCTACTCTATGCCTCTCCACTTTATGCCACTCCACTCCTTACACTGCCATTCTATGGCACTTTGTGCCACTCACTCTACTCTCTGGCACTCTACTCTATACCACACTACTCTCTGCCACTGTACCATACCTCACTGTACTTTGCAACACTCCACTCTACACTGTTAGACTATATGCCACTCTACTCTACATCACTCTACTTTATGCTCCTCCACGTTTTGCCACTTCATTCCACTCTACATCACTCTACCCTATTCTGTGGCACCTTACTCCATGCCACTCTACACCACTCCACTCTATGCTACTCTACTCTATGCCACTCTACTCCACGCCACTCCAGTCAGTGCCACTCTACTCTATGCACTCCATTCTACTTTAATTTATGCTGTTCTACTCTATGCCACTGCACTCAGCACCACTTTACCCTGTGACACTCACTTTATGCCACTCCACTCTCTGCCACTCTACTTTTTTTCACTCCACTCAAAGCTTCTCTATGCCAATACACTTTATGCCACTCTACTTGACTATCCTCTAAGACACTTTCCTCTATGGCTCCCTACTCCACGCCTCTTACTTTTAGTCAAGCTGAGCAGCAGCCATGCTCCTCTACACCATGACTTAAAGGCATTGTCAAAGCCATTGCATGTTTGATTTGGAGTAAATCCAATTAGTAGTTTTTGAGATATTCACATTTAAAAAATGTGCTGGGTGGGATTATAGGGATTAACACTTTTGTATATATACGCTGTTTAAAATAATAAGTCAAACCAGTCAATTACACTTTGAATTCTTTACACAATGTGATTTCCTAATTTAGTTCTGATTTTTGTTTGCCATCTTGAAACACCACTTTCTAAAGAGTTTTGAGTTTTTAAAAAATATCCACAGCATTGAAGGACCAACCTTAAAGGTGACTAGCTGAATTGTAGTGATGAAATGTATGGCAAATATAAGGCAATCCTGAGGAAAAAAAATCACCTTCTGTACATGCGAGTTGTGGATTAGAGACAATTCTTGAGTCTGCCGTGGCCTTTTTTACTCCACGCCACTCTACTCCAAGCCACTCTACCCCACTCAACCCCACTTGATGCCACTCTACTCTATACTACTCCACTCCACACAATGCCACTCTACAAAACTCTCACACATGCCACTCCAAACCACTGTATGCACTCTATGACACTCTATGCCACTGCACTCGAATCTATTTCACCTCACGCCACTCTATCCCACTTTACTCTTTGCCACTTTACTCTATGCCACTCCATACAACTCTACTCCATGTCTTTCTACTCCACACCACTTTACTCCGTGCCATCAACTCCACTAAACCTAATTGTACCCTACACCACTTTGCTCTATGCCTCTTCTCTACACCTCTGCACTCTAATCAAAGCCACTCCATGCCACTCTACTCCACGCCTTTTTACTCCACGCCACTCTACCCAACTGAGTCCTATTCTACACCACTCTGCTACACTTAATGTTACTCCTCCGTATGCCACTCCAACCCTCTCTAAACCACTCTACTCTATGCACTGTGCTCTACACCTCCCCACTCAAATCTTTGCCCTCCATGCAACTAAATGCCACTCTACTGTACAACACTATACACCTCTCTACTCTATGCCACACTACTCTCTCACTCCCTTCTACTCTGCACCACTCCACTCTACTTTCTGCTATTCCACTCTATGCAACTCTGCTCTACACACTCCACTCCTGCCACTCAACTCCACACCACTCTACTCCATCCCACTCTAAGCAACTTAACTCAGTTCCACTCTACTCTATGCCACTCCACTCTATACCAAAATATTCCACGCCACTCTACTCTATGCAACTTGGTGCCACCCCACTCTGCACCTCTTCACTCTACACAATTCCATGCCATGCCAGTCCACTGCACTCCAAACACTGCCACTCTACACCACTCTGCCACTGCTCTCTACTCTATGCCACTCTACTTCATGCCACTCTACTCTATGCCACTCTGCTCTGTCCCATTCCACTCTAAGCCACTAGACTCTATGCCACTCTACTCTACACTACTCCACACCACTCCACCCCACTCTATGGCACTCCACTTCACACAGTGCCGCTCTGTGGCCCTCAAAGCCCCTCCACTCTACTCTATGTCAGTCTACTTTATACCACTCAACTCTATGCCACTCTACCCTACGCTACTGACCTTTATGCTACTCCACTCTATGCCACTAGACTCTATGCCAGTCTACACCACTCCAATCCACAGCACCCCACTCCACTCTTTGCCACTTCATTCCACTTTACTTCACTCTACTCTATGCCACTCTACTTAACGTCACTCCTCTCTATGCCACTCTACTCCTTATCACTCCAGTGTTTGCTGCTCTACTCTATGCCCTTCTACACTCCACTTTGCTCTACTCTGTGCCACTCTACTCTCTGCCATTCTACTCTGGGCCTCTCTACTGTACACCACATTACTGTATGTCACTCCACTCTGCATCACTCCACTTTACAGCACTCTACAACACTGCACTCTAGTCTGTGCCACTCCACACCACTTTACTCTGTGTCACCCTACTCTGTGCCACTCAACTCTACACCACTTCACTCCCCTTTGTCACTCCACACCACTGTAGGCCATTTTACTCCATGCCTTTCAACTAAACTCCTCTCTACTTCTGTCATCCCCGTACTCTACGTCATTCCACTCCACACAATGCTACTACATTGCACTGTACGCCACTTTACTCTTTGCCACTACACTCAGTTCTACACCATTCTACTGAACTCCACCTCATTCTACCCCACTCTGCTGTACACCACTTCACTCTAATATATGCTGCGCCACACCACTAAATGCCACTACTGTACACCACTCTACTCTATGCTACTCCACTCTACTCTGTGCCACTCCACTCAACAAAAAAACATGCAAAGGATCTACAATGTGAGATTGAAGTTGAATCTAGGTGTCCCACTTAAATAAAACGCTTTGCACAAACCTATCCATCGAAGTGCATCAAATACACACTCACGCAGTAACAAGTAAGGCTAAGAGGCAAAAAATATTCTAACACCATATCTAGTATAACGAATGATGCTATCTCGTCAAACTTCAAGCACTTCGAACGAACGTGTTACACGGGTGAAATGCAAGCAAAATCACAAGCGCGGTCAATAAAAATCTTAGAATTACCTGGCTTTCTGAACGCACAAGTAAAGCTGAAAGCCACAAAATGTAACAACGTAACTTAATAAAACAGGTGACACTGTCACATGTTGGAACTCAAGTACCAGTGAAGAGGTGCACGTGGAAGTGCGGGAGTAGTCATACAAACAAAGGAAAAGTGCATTAAGGCACAGAGGCCAAGTATTGAAAACGCGCACTGTTAGTACTATAAAGTGCACTCAGTGCAAGTTCTTCCGGCGTTACAAAATAATAAAATAAACTAATGTAACAAATAAACGCTACTATCGTGATTGCCAAAGTGCAATCATAGATACCTCAACACACTAACACCGTTTGGTAAGGTGTTAAGAGGCATATTTGCAAGGCCGAACTAGATATTGATGAGAATGTTGAAGGCACCATACTTGCATGATAGTCGTGGTGGTGGTGAACCCGGCATTAGGTCTGTTGACGCCATTGCTCAACAAGAAAAGTATTAATTACTGGGATAAACGATCACATGACTAAACATCTGATCGGTCTACAACACTGCACTGTTGACAGGCTCACAAAGTGAAAATTAAATCCATCCATTTTGGATGAGGTTAAACAATGGTATACATCCACAATCGAAAATCTAGGTGTGCAAAAAATATAACGTGAAGGTCGAGTAGTAAGCTGTGACCACGCAGTAATCTATCAAAACAGCCAATCATAAAGCGGCACACCGTGTAAAAAATGGAAACAATATCACGCCTGGCATTTATTTTAAATTTTACAAATGTAAGGACTATCACGGTATAAGCAGTGAATCAAATCACGTTAGAGCATGGTGATCGTAACCATAAGTAGAAGAAAACAGATGAAGCAGCGGTGGAAAAAATAGGTGTATAGAAAGTGTTGCTGGGGAAATCCTGTAGTCAGCTGTGAATTAAGTAAAATGTTGCACTGGATATCTATATAGCACGAAAAATATTATGTTATAAAATGTAGTGCAATTCTTCTTCCTTATTGAAACCCAGAGTAAAAGCCTGAAGTTCATAAATCCAAAAGGTCTCTCTCTCACGTAACCATTGTACATGATCCCCATCTCAACTATGAGGTTTGATTACTTCAGTAGCAGCTGCCATTCCCAATAACATCTTACTAAGTCATAGTAGGTTAGCTCTTCTGCTGTTTAAAAAGTGTTCCCTGCTGGCTAATCCATCTGTGCGTGCTATGCATGTTTACAAAGATTTAACATCCATAGTCACCAAAAGTATATTGTCTTCCCATGGAATATTATCAATTCTGGTGAGAAAGTCAGTGTTATCCTTTATGTACGAAAGTAGTACCTTAACAAAAGGTGCAATGTAGATGTCAATAAATTCTGATAATCTTTCACTCACTGAGTCATTACTTGAATCTACAGCACCAACTATACTGCATTCTCAGGCCCTGATTTGCAACACGTTCTTGTGGGCACTAATGGGACGCTAAGCGGCGCTTTACGGCACAAAGTAGCAATGAAGTAGCAATAATGGAGGAAGCAATTAACTTTTTCATGTGAAATATGAAAAGTATTTTGCACAAAATGTTCATAAGACTGCAGCGCCAAAATTACCATGAGTAGCGTGGAATGTAACGGGGCAGGAACAGCACAAACACACCTAGTCTTTCACTGAAAGCAATATCCAGCAAAAGAGGCTGTCATGGCTTACGTGAAGCCCTACCACCAAATAAAACCAGCACGATCAAGTGGCAAGAGGAATATGGTGTGATAATTCTTCAAAATTACACGTTTGACGTGGATTACTCTGAGGTGGTGGTTCTCTTTCAAGTCACATGGCACAGCTGGCCTACCTTTGTGGCATAGCACAATCCTAAGCAACACCCTAAGTGGCTTTTGTTGGGCAGAAGTTGGGCCAATTGCATCATCAGTGCGCAACTCTGTATAAATGTGGCGCTGCACAATATTTTACTATTGCTGTAACATAACATTACATATTTTTACACAGTGCTGCATGAAGTCTAGTGAATCTGTTTGTGATATCCTCTGAAAGCTTGACTGATATAACTACACAAAAATACCCCTTCCCAATTCTAAAGTTCCACACCTTCAATGCCACATTTGCAAACATTCTAGGATCCTGTGGAATATATGATTAAATGATCCGCATCCATTGCATTCACCAGATCAGACCAGGTTTATACTATTAGCCAGCCAGCTGCTTCTTTTCTGCAAAAAGGTCTTTAGGATTACAGGCCTGATTTAGAGTTTGGCAGATAGGTTACTCTGTCACAAACATTATGGATATCCTGTCCCGGCAGGATGTGACGGAGTAACCCCCTCTGCCAAACTCTAAATCAGACCATATGGGCCTGATTTAGATCTTGGCGGTAACAGTCCTGCTGTGGGTTTTCTGGCTGAAAATCCCATCCACTGCCTTAGCGGTATGCCCACTAGATTTAGATGTTAGTGGTCCCATAGACTTCAACCCGCTAGAGTCCTGCCAACTCAGCCAAAGCTTCCCATCTGCCACGACGGCGTCATATGAAAAAGTGACTGATGGCAGGACTCCAGCCACACTACTGCGATGCAGATTTGGATGTGCCTTACCACCAAGCAAAACATGGTGGTCCAAACTCAGTTTCTGATTTGACGGATTGGGAGGTGTTAGAAATGGGGTTTCCGGTTGGCTAGAGTATCACTGCAATTACAGTAATGCTGGGCAGAACTAGTAGGATCGGGGACCTCCGTCGAGGGTCACCACCTAGTTCTGCTATCAGTGTGAGTAATGCCCTGACAAGGGACTGACGAGGATGGGTGCTCCCCTGGTATGGCCGATCCAGAGGGGAGGGGCAAACACTGTAGCAGTCAGGCAGGAGACTGCCAATGGTCCTGCGCGTCTAACCCACCAGGCTCCTGCGTCCCCAGGTAATCCCACTGTGGGACGTGGGACAGAAGGGAAAACCACACCTTCTGGGTTGGCAGGGGAGACTTCTCCCTGTCTCTCCGCAGAGGTGGCAGTTCAGCGCAGCTGCTCATGAATGCGTGGTGCAGCTGCTTCTCAAAGGGGTCTAACTTTCCTTGTCCTAGGGTCCCGGGAGCGAGACAAGAGCCCTCTAGAGCCTCCTGGACTGGTACCTTGCTCCCCGGAAGCCTGCCCTGCCTGAGAAACCTCCTGACACCTTTGAGCCGCAAGCCAGCTCCTCCAATGTTCTTCCCTGGGTCACAGTGGGAAATCCGCCTCTCACAAAACCCGCTCGTGCCCCCTGGGGCTGCCACAGGGGGGTCTCCTAGCATCTGTGGGGGCAGTAATTAAAGAAAAATCTTCTGCCCGCGCTGGGTTGGTAGGAGAAGATGCTCCTTATGCACTGAACCAAAAGGTAAAGTGCTTCTCTTGCGCAAGTTTTTGAAAAAGGAGCTGAGGAGCGGGACGCAGTGCTCCCCACATGTTGGGCTCCTCGGGAGTCACCAGAGGGGACAGAGGGAGCAAACAGGCCAGCACACACAACAGAAGGTTCAAGTGGTGTTTCCGTCTAGCTGCCCCAAGAACTTTGGAAGTCCAGAGTTAGGGGAAAGGCTGGCAGCAGGGCAACATACAGAAAAGCAATCCAAATGAATCCTTTAGACCACCCAGTAAACACCAGGCAACCAGGCAACAAAAGAAGAGCAGTCCATCCAGATGAGTCCTCTGCACATCCAGCAAACCCTGTGGCAGAGGTTCCATCTCAGTTCCAAAAGTGCTCTCCAAATGTGTGGGACCACTCCCTGCACTTATACTCATTTTGCTCAGCCTCCACAAAAGGGGGTTGAAGGGGTTCAATCCAGCACTAAACGGGTCCAGGTATGTCCCCTTTCTCCTCCAGCACTGGCTCCAGACATCAGTAAGAGGTAAATGAGCCCTTTGTGTGAGGCACATCCATTACAGATGCTTGTGTGCCCCACATCTACCTCTCCCAGCCCAGGAAAACCATATAGATGTGCTTTGTTACACCTCCACCCTCCCTGTGTACAGGATGTCTGAGAAGTATGCCCAAACCCCAGCTGTCACTCTGCCCCAGACATGGATAACACCAGAGTTATAAGCACAGAAAAAATGCCCACTCTCTAATAGTGGCATTTTTCCAATGCCAATAAAAAATCCACCTACAGCAGTAAGCAGCATTTCTCACTACCATTCCAACCATACCAGTCATTCCTATGCCACCCCTCATAGATCAGACAATACCACTTAGACATATGTGAGGGCATTTCCAATGAGGGGAGCAGCGCTCGCAGTAGTGAGAAACTAAATAGGCGGTTTGTCACTACTAAAACATGTAGTACATAAAGTCATATATCCTACTTTTTACATACATAGCACCCTGCCCATAGGGCTAGCTAGGGCCTACCTTAGGGGTGACTTATATGTAGAAAGGAGTTCCAGGTCTGGCAAGTAAATTTAGATGCCAGGTCCCTGTGGCAGTAACTGCACATGCAGGCCTTGCGGTGGCAGGACTGAGACAGGCTTGAAAGGCTACTTCTGTGAGTGGTGCAAACTGCACTGCAAGCTCACTAGTAGCATTTAATTTACAGGCCCTGGGTATAAGGGATACCACTGTACAAGAGACTTATAGGTAAATTAAATGTGCCAATCAGGTGTAAGCCAATCATACCAAGTTTAGGAGGGAGAGCACTTGCACTTTAGCATTGATCAGCAATGATAAAGTGCGCAGAGTCCTATAGCCAACAAAAAGAGGTCAGAAAATTAGGAGGAAGAAGACAAAAAGTTTGGGGATGACCCTGCAAAAAAGGGCCAGGTCCAACAGGAGGGAAAAGGGGTGAAAACTCACCTTTTCTCCCGATTCTACTTCCATTTCCAGCTGGACACGACTGGACAGGACCCTTGATCACTGCTGCCAAGGACCACGGAGAAAACATAACCCCTCCGTCGCTGGACATAAAGGTAGGCAAGGCGCATTGGCTGTGTACTCTAGGGGGAGTCACTGCACATGAGCTCAGGACCATTGCAGACATATACATGTCACAGTAATTCTTTAAATTACTGTGACATGCATAGGTTGGGGACACGAGTGGGTCAGACAGGGATGGGGACACACTGGTACACAACACATATTGAATACATACACAATTGTCATTATGGTGTCAGTATTCACTGGCAAATGAATGCTGGCACCATAATGACAGTACAATCACACTTGTCAGTTGTGTCCATATGTGCACATTGCATGGGGATTTGTACCTGTCATGTTCTGCATCAAGTTGTATGTGTGTCTGCAATGCAATTGGCTTTGGGGAGGTGGAGGGAGGAGTAGTTGGTAATGTGGTTGTGTCACACTTTATGTGCCACTTTCATATGGCTTGGATGTTTTTGTGTATGTTGTGTTGTGTGTTATGTTGCTGTGTTCAAAATTCAGGAGAGTGTTGTGGTGAGGTGGTCGTTTTCATGATGTGTGTAGATGTGCTTGTGTGTGTGTCTGTATAGATGAGTGTGTCGTTTTTTTGGTTGTGTCGTATGTGGGTGCAGTGTCAATAGTGTGTGTATGTTGTGTCATGGATGTATGTCAATGTGTGTTTATGGCATGTACATGTTTTGGTGGGATGGCAATGGATGATGGCATGTATGTGGTGTGTTGTGTCGTGTGTGATGCAGGGGGCACATATGGCAAGGGTAGCGTGTGACTTACCTCTATTGCACAGCCACTGCCATTGTCCGATGTCCATTGGGTCCAGTGATGTCCTCCCTCTGTCAGCAAATCGCCGGCAGTGCACCGCTTGCAGGACTGTAAATCTAAATATGGCCAGCGGGAACCCACCTGCCTGATGGCTAGGAAGAGCACTCTGTCGTGGTGGTTGGCGGCTCAGCTGCAATACATCTAAATGCGGTGGGTGAGACGCCGTCAACTTGACACTCTTTTTGGGCCCACCAACGCAGCTGTTTGCAGTAACATTGCCAAGATCTAAATCAGGCCCTAAGTTGTCAATCTCCAAACAGGAATAAACATGTCTGTGATGTTTGTATATCTCTCTGAGGTGGCTCACGGACAAATTCATATTCAAAAAGACCTTGCAAATCATTTTGTGAGTTTTTTCAGTTGAATAATTGGTGATTCCATTTCTAGAAACTATGTCAAAACTATGCCAAAATGGCAGGGCAGAGTTCAACACGAGAGAAGCTGCCTCCATAAAATAGGCCCTGAAAGTGTATTTCCTGTCCTACCCGAGTGCCACTAACGTGAAACCATTATCATTTTCAGAATATTAACTATCCCGCAGTATACCTCATTAAATAAGATTTGATAAAATATTCATGATGTGATGAATTTATAATGTTAGGCTAAAGAATACATTTGTATTTTACTTGAAAGGTGTAATTAATGCTTTGAAAGACCTACGAAATGCACTAAGCTTACAAAGTATAGTGTGAGATTGAAATGTTCTTTATTTTAAGTATTTTAATCATGACTATTTCAGCTTTTATTGTAATTTGTTATACTGTTTGCAAGGTTTGACAATACACGAAAAAAGATATGTGTTTTTTTAAAATAAAAACAAATACCAATAAAACAAAAGCCTATAAGTGGGGGTTTCCAGCCGCGGATCGCAGGAGCTACAGGGGGTGGGGTGGCATGCGGGGAAAGATTAATAAAATAAAATAAAATAAATACATTTTTTTTAAACTTACCTCTGCACCCGTGCCACCTCTTCTCTGTCTTCTTAGGCTGCAGGCACAGGCTCCCAGAGCAGCGTCAGGATTGGCTGGGATCCCCCAACCAGGGCGCTCCCAGGCAGACTGGGAGCCTGTGCCTGCTCTATCCAGTCCAGCCCAGGCTGAATAGAACACACTGTGCATGTGTGTTTGGCCGGCCGGTGGGGTGCGATGCTCCTCCGCCATAGCGGAGTAGTCACCACTGGGTGTTTCTAAATGAACAGCCACAACATGTTCCTTTGATCCTGGGGAACAACACCCTGGTAAGGGGCTCCCAGAGGCATGTGAGGTGTGTGGAAGATCAAGTGACACACATACATCTTTTTCATTTTCTGGATGCCCCGTATTATTGGAATTATAAAGTCTTCATCACTTGAATCAAATGGTCAGAGTTCAAATATCTTTGAGTAGTATCTGTCTTTGCCTGGCGGACACGTTTAGTGATGATGGATTCATGTTGCAATGATTTTCAGAGATTTTGCTTGTAATCTGGTGCTAAAACAGTTTCACACTCAAGTATTGCTGACTCATTACCTCTGACCATACCTCAATTCTGAAGCGAACTCCTTTGAGAACGGCTTGTACAGTTTCCATATTTATAAAGGGGCAGGTGTTGGGAATCATCCGTGACCTAGCAGTATTAGGATGCTACCACATCATCCTATAAGGTAGTGTCACAAGCAGAAAGGGGTTGGTGACGTAAGTCCTGGATCTGGGAAGTGGTGGATAAAACAAAGCTGAATCCTGGGCAGTTTAGATGTAGGCATACCTAGTTATAATGTGTGACTGAGTGGGCATACTTGCCTAGCCTGTTGGTCGTAGATATTCCCGAATAAAAAGATGGGTTAAACAGCCATAAATCTGAGCAGGAAATCAGTAAGAGGGATGCCCACACCAGGCTTTCCTACCTAGCACAAACAATAAAATGCTATTTAATTAAACAATTCGAGTAGTGAGATTGCTTATTATGTACATAATAAGGAAAAAAAAAAGTTGGGCAAATATACTCATAATGGGTGTGGCTCAGCATTTGGATCAGCAGTTGCAGATTTGGCACTGCAGATAGAGTAGGCCTTGTCCCTCCATAAGCACCCTTCAGCTAAGCGGTTGCAAGCTCTGAGGAGCCAGACCTAAAGAAGTAAAGTAACAAAACTGTTGTCCATCTGTCCTTTTTGGTCCCAATGGAGTGACTTACTAGATACTATCAATGTTCCCCCAAAGACAATTGGTCTGTCAGTATGACAGACAGCGCTGTACTGCCAATCGGTGCAGAGCGAAGGGACCTCACATTGGTTCACAAACATACCCAGGAACTCACACAAGCCAACCTGCGTATTTCATGGTCCCATTTGAGGAATGGGCTCACCACAAGAAGCTTGCATCCTTAGGGTGACCTGGCCCTGGTCACAGGGGTCAACAGTCAGGATTTCCGTTCTTGCTGTCAACTGCATGGTATCACATTACATACCCACATGTACAATAAGCCCCATTCCTATAAATCAGGTCTTTCTATGGTGGAGCCGGGCTCTGACAGAATCTTGCTTAGATTCTGCTAATAGCTTGTGGTGTAGATGCACCTGGATCACCCCATAGGCACCTCTGGCAATTACACTCACTGTGGAGGTCTCTTATGAGTATAGAGTGGCTAGCGACAGCTGCCAGCAGTTGAGAACCAGGCATGGCCCACTTGTAGGCTTCCTTAGCCTCATAAAGCTGCCTGTGACATCCACATAGTGCCAGCAATAGACACAGTGAAATAGCAGAGTGGCATGTCATCTGGGCCAGACAGGGCATCAAAATCGGTAGAACATATATAGGTAGGAGTGGAATATGCCTTGCACCTCTATGCAAAAATATAGTGATGTAGTAGGTAATGTCAATGACAAAAAAACAGTCTATATAGTGCTGGTCAGGTATAAAAGCCCTACTTCCCAGAGCTAATAAGTTATTGGTCCTGAGATTTGTTTGTTTAACAAAAGATACCCTCCGCACACATTTTGCCAAATTTTTTTTTTTTTACTTATTCAGATCAAAATCCTTTCACAGTAAAGATGCATAGAAGAGGTTCAATCAGCTCTGGCAAAAATGTCTAAACCAGACCTAGACTGCAGCGCTGAGATTTGGGCCATGGGGCATGGCCGTGTTATGGCAGACCATCCTATTCTCAAAGCAGCTTACTTACCTGCAGCCTAACGGAGTGGGGCCATAGTGGCAGAATTAACAGTCCGGGCCTACCACTCACTTCTGCCAGGAGGGAAGATGTGTATCTCGACTCTTTCTTGCTATGGGGCCCTTAATGGTGTGGTAAGCGAGGGCGAATCATGCCAACAGAGGGACATAACATTCCCTCTGCCAAGTAGGCAAGGACTTAAATCTGCCATTTTATTGAGGTCGAATTCCTACCAAACGTATGTTCTTCCACTTAAAGCCACTTTGATCTAGATGTCCTCATTATTAGAGCCACTGCTTTAAAAACCTGACACTGACTAATTTTTATTTTCCTATTCCTATTTATTTATTGATTAAAAATATGCACTGTAACAGAATACATGTATTCAGATTATTTTGTTGCTTGAATGCGACCCACTGATTTTCACAACATAAATTACCCGCGTACTACTGCTTTCATTGCAGGCCCCGAGGGCTCTCATGCAAAAATTAGATTTGCTATTTTATATGCTTGACGTTTGCAAGCAGGTGTCTCGGATATAAATGGGATGAAAATGAGCTCTTCAGAGAGCACACACATGCAAATACGATTTCCCAATAACCCGGCACTTCCCAACATCACCAGTGGTGCAGAAACCGCTATACTAATTAACTAATTAGTGCTTATGCTCCACCCAGAGAAGCAATTGTCTCTCACCTTATGCTATTGGCTGTTTGATGTATTGTAAAGTTGCTTATAATTCATAGGAAACGTTTTGCTTAGGATTTTCTTTATTGTAGAAGAGCTCAGCAGAAACAGCTTGTTCTAAAGGCCCAGGAATTAACCCTTAATAGGAGCACTGTTTCAAAATACAACAATATCAGTTCCATAATAGAACAACAAGTGAACCAATGGCATGGCCAAATTACATCACAACAATTATATAAGCATCCCACATGTATCATTCCACTGCCTAAAAAATACCTGCTTCACAATGCATGTGAGACTGTTTTACAGCTCGAATGTACCCTGAACTATCGCACATTGAATTATTAATCACATAGGTGCATAAAAAACTACTGTGTTTGCTTTGCTGTTGCACACTTGCAGGATTTTAGTTTTTTAAAAATATTTTAGCCAGAGCTCAAAATGCAATCTGGCTAATTGGGGTTTGCCAATGCTTGTTGAGACTGTCACTACATGAGCTTAACCCATCTCCTTACTACTAATTTCTTCAATTTCTGCTTGTTTTTATTGAATCTAGTCAAAAGCACTTCCTCTTACAGCCTGTATCTCTTCACTGAAGTGCCATCAGTTGGAAGGTGAACAGAAGAGTTGACAGACCAATAATAAAGCTTGCCTTCAATAAAGTGGTTAATCAGTAAATCATCCAGAGATCAGGATGCCACTTAAAGAAAAGAGGGATATGAAGGTTCCAGGTAAAGGCCAGCAGTTCTATGCTGGAGGGACCTGACTCAAGAGGTAGATGTCTAAAAAGTTGTCTTTCTAACAATCATCCAATCGGGGTTGAACTGAGAAAGCAAGTGTACCAATCAACAACACAATAGCTAGAAAAGTCACTTCCAATACTGGTGAGAAACTTGGAATGAGACGGTACACATAATGAACACCTGATATAATGTCCATGCATAGGAGGATGCAACAACAAACAGAGGCAGTGCTGTAGATGGCAGAAGAAACTGCAGGAAATTCTAATGCATTAATGTGGTGGAATCTCTCTTGATAAGTCCACTTCATGCCAGTGGCTAAAATTTGCAACAATCTATCCAGCCGTCCTGACTAGCATCATCCTCAATAGTGAAGTCTGGTGATGATCCAAAAATGCCCTGTCATTCCAGGTTTCACAGTGCACAGCCACCAAAGAATCTCTTCTTAGGCATTTAGGTCAAGGAGTCAGGTGAACTGTATAAAACAATCCTTTGTCAAAGGTTGACTGCTTTGAGGCGCTGAAGGGTTCAGTGTCACAAACAAGTAAGAAAATAGCATGGATGGATCAGATAAGTGGTAGAATGTATGCAAGGTCCTGTAGAGAGAGTGACACAACCTTGAGACTGACTTTATTCTTGATATTGACTTGTTTGGATGCTTGTAGACTTAACTCACATGATAGAGCATTGGCTAAGAAACTCAGGAATTGTAATTCCTGGGAGGCAATGATGGACACTTCATGAAGGTGACCACAAATCCCACCTGGAGATTGTCAGTTTGTATGGTGGATGGGATTGGGCTAATATGAGGATGCCGATAAGGTAAACAATAAGGAAGCAAGACTACTGAACAATGCACCAGCATAGTAAAAATCCTAGGAGTGGAAGGAGGCTAAATGCATGCAGGTAAACTTCCAGCCCTTACCCCATCAAAGTGAATATTCTAGATGGCAGTTGGGAGATAAATGTCCCTCAGGTCAAGCCTTGTACGAAGAATATCTCGTGAGAAGTGTATACCTTCCCTTTGGAGATATGAGTAGTCAATTCAATGACTGACGGCCGCAAGTCTGATGGTGGGGTCTATCCTAACATTTTTTTCATTAACAAAAAAGACAGTATTTCTGAAGACATGGACATCTGAAGGTTTTTTAAAGATGGCACATCTTTAAATCCATTTTAGGGGGAAGAGAAGGGGAGAATCTAATCGTCCTATACTATAGCCGCAGATGGTGTTGCGAGTCCAGTGATTCAATGTATATCAACCCTCTTCAGTGCAAATAAATCTGCCTCTTTAGAGAGGTTAAACAAAGGTCTGATGGAGGACATACTTGAAGAAGCTCTGCCACAACCAGTACATGTGTCCAAGGATCAAACAACAATTCAAGAGCTTTGAGTAATGAATTCTGATCTTCCACTCTGAAGCATACAAGGGAAGGATTTATGTAAGAAGATTGTTTGTTTACCAGGGAAGTTGCCCAAAGGATCCCTAGTTGGGGAAACTCTATTCATGTCTCATTGTAGACTTTAGATAAAAGCCCGTACACATTTAGAGAGCCTGTCTTTCTCAATGGAGTCTTGTTCTGCTACTTTATGATTCATTTTTATATATGAGAATGCACTTTCTCCTCTCAGAGGAAATAGATGTATTGTACTTAACAGAGAGTGGGTACACAGGGATCACTCTCTTAGGATGTTTGTGGTACAAGAGAGATCTAAGGGAGGTTGTTCAGAAACAGATGGTTAATCTAGATAAATACTCTGGAGAAGGAAACAACAACATCAAATAATCTGCCTTGGCTGTACATGAAATCTTTGTTTATTCTCTTTTAAGGCCATTGCCATGCATGTATATTCTTGGGGCATCCGAATGTGGAACATCCTACCAATACCAGCAGCTGAAATGGGCTGCCCAAAAAGTCCTCAAGAAAAAAAAGGAGGGGTATTGTTACTCTTAGGCTGTTTGTGTAGTGGGGATCAGAAGGTTTTCATTCTGAAGAGTCAACATTAGATGATCAAGAGATAGAAATATCCTCAATGCCAAAAGGAGTACTTACTTAAGATAGGTTTTTGAAACCAAACCAAAATGGAACTAACTGCCCGAAGAGCAAGTAAAATATCATATGCAAAGAACGAGCCTTGTTGTCTCAGAGAGAGACCAGCTCCTTGTTCTGAAGTCTTCATGTGACAGTTTTAGTCAAAGCCTTTAAAGTTGTTCAGCTATCATCTTGTATTAAAATGGTATCTGATCTAAAGGCCGGAGCTCGAGGTAGAAAGTTCTGCAAAACCCGTCAGACTGCATATAAGTAGGGCAGTGGTGGCAGGGGATTGTGCATCCCCTTTCATGTTGAATTTCTCTAGTCCACAGAGTTATGTTAATAGCGAGCCTGATGCAGAGAAAGAAACCACAGGCGGGAATCTCAAACCCTTCCAGTGGGTTTTACGCAGTTGGAGGAGAGGTGTTGGATGGGTAACAGACTGATAGAGATTATGACAAGCATACCTTATGACAACGTACCATTTTGGACCACGAAAGTCAGTGCACATACACACAGCAATTAAAGTTGGAATTGTGTATACACTAACTTTTTTCCAGAAGATATGAGGTCAACTAATAAAGGCAAACAGAAATAGAGAAAAATTTATGAAAACACACAGCAATATGGTTAATTGACTGGAATCCTTGTTTGCACTTGTTCTCAGATCTGCAGAGCTATGGATAACTTTCTTTAAATACATTGTACAGCCCATGTGATGTGGCCTCTGGTAACTGCTGAAAAATATCCCTGGGACAGGAAAGGACTCCCAGATGTTTATACTCCTCTCCTTCCTCAGCAGAGAGTCACAGTACTATAGATTTGTGCCTAATTTTAGTGGTTGCTTTCAAGGATGATATGGCATCCAGGTACTGGATGGATAGTAACCCACTGCTCAGTGAAAGCGCTTGGTAACCTGTTATGGGGCTCTATCATTGTGTGACCGATGCCGAGCTTGGTGGCAGGCAGCCTCTCATCCTATGGAGTTCTCAGAAGAACTCAGCTTAGAAAGTGTAATTAAACCACACATTAGTAACTATTACTATTAGGGTTATATGTAATTTGAGTAGGCTCTTCTCTACGTTATAGTATTGAATTAGTTGTATCATATAGTTGTGACAATATGCACACAACAAACATTTTGGAGCCACTTGAAAAGCAAAATAGTAATGATAGCTAAGCAGGCACTAAACCTAATTAATATCGAATTATGCTCTGCATTGTAGATCAGTGGTTCTTAAAGTTTTGACTTCTGTGGACCACCACTAAATCAATACTGGCATCCCCCACTGAGTCAACCTAATTGATTTCTATGATTTGAACCTCAAAACAATACACAAAAATACCAAAGCAAGTATACACAATCCAAATGCTCAAATATTGAAATATTGTGTTTAATTTGCAATCAGAAAGAAAATCACATTTCCAAATGACCTTCTTTATTTGTATATGCTTTATTAAGTTTAATTGAATGATTATAATATTATTTAATTCTGCAAGAAGGTAGTGAACCCACAGGGTATGCCTCGTGGAGGCCCACGGTCCTTGGACCACAGGTTAAGAAACACTGTTGTATATAATCGTGTCATGTGAAACAATGAATGATGTAATGAATAAATACTTTCCAGGGGGAAGACCAAACCACATGGGAAGGGTATGCTGTGGCTGTAAAGCGGGAAGGCCCTTTCCAAGGCAGACTGTACAGTAGACTCAATCTGCCTGTCAAAGGGGAACCCGGGGTGGTGGTAATTAAAAGAGCTAGGAAGGCACTGAATGTCTGACTTCCATTGGCATAAACAGGAAAGCAAATGGTTAAATAGGTTAAATAGATTGCATGTTAGCAGAAGCTGGAACAAAATGACAAACATTGCGGGTACCAATCCCAAGAGGAGGTGCAGACAATGACATTGAAGCAGTCACGCACAGATTAGCTTAAAATAGCCCTTTGAGATAAAACCTTTTAGAAGAGAAGATTACTCTGTATTCTTCACAATGTAGCCTGTCCTTTTCTTTTGTTACCCTTTTAGGTATCGCCTGCACAGCACTTACATTGTGCTTGCGAAACCCCTTGTGAATAATTAAAAAAATAAACTAAAAACGAGCTTCAAGCCTACCCATTACTTACCTTTACTTACCATGACTGACTTTGACGTCACTCTCTTTTCCTTCCTACTCATTGGGCAGCGGCTTCTTCTTCAACTTTCTCTTCAGTTCTTCTGTTCTTCCAGGAGCTTAGCAAAGTACAGTTTCCTGCCTGTGGCCAGTGTCCTTCCACTGGCCGCCACTTGCAGGAGTACCTTTAAAAACAAAAAATCAAACTAGCACTCCGTATGACTGCAAGTGTTTTAAGGCCCTCCCCATCCCTTCTGTCTCCCCCATCTTCCTCCTGATCTTGTTACATTCCCTATCCCTCCTGTATCCCTGCCACCACCTTCTGCTTTGTCCTTGCATGCCCCCTCCCTCTCACCCCCCAGCTTCCTCCTTGCATGCCCCCTTTCTCCCAGCCCACACTTTGTCCATAAATGCCCCCTCCCTCCCGCCCCCTCCTGCTCCATCCTTGCCTGTTCCCTCCCTCCTGCCCCCTCCTACATCGTCCTTACAGGTCCTCTCCCTCCCATCCCCCTCTTTTTCCTGGCATGCCTATCACCGGTCCCCCATTCTTAATCGCCCACCTATGCTGTCCACTTTTTATTACTTTGCGTTGGCAGCCCAGTCTTTACTCTTCTACTGTGACTTGGAGCTTAGGCAACTCCAGGGACCATAAATTAATGTTTATGTGCATACTTCAAGATTGATATTTTTGAATTCATTTCATGCCTGATGAATACCATTGTGAGGATAAGCAAAGACAACTTTCTAAGCTGTCAGATCCAGCTGTGCCACTGTTTCCATAAAACTGTCCCTGACATGGTCCATCAACCTTGGAAATTAACTCAGAGTCTCAAATGCCATTTAATATGGCATGGTTTCAATCCTCTTCGTACAGTGCTAGTTTAGGTGAATGGGAAGAATGTCAGACAGGGTCGTACTGGGGAACAAAAATCAGGTCTGATTAAAAACAAGAGGTTTCACCTATGCAAAATCTATTGTTTTTTAAATATTTTTACATGTTGCACAACAGTTGATCTGCTGTCCAACATGGCTTAAAGTAAAAAAAAAAGCCATGACATGGTCAGTGTAGACCATTTCATAGCACCTTTTTATTGCATTTTATCACTTTTTAAAAAAACACTTTAAGCCATGTTGCACAGCAGCTCAACTGCTGTGCAACATGTAAAGAACACCAACAAAGTCAATAGATTTCACACAGTAGAAAGCTGTTGACTTTGCTAGTGGTTGATTATAAGTGGAAGAGCATAGGAAGGTAGATGGAGAACCCAGGCAACATACCCAACTCGAGTCCAGCAGAGAGGGAGTGTGTGGCACAAAAAAGACAACATCTTAGTGGTGCAGAACATGAACGAGAGTGTAGGGAGTTATGAGAAACAACAAAAGAAATGAGAGAGAAAAGTAACAGGTTAGAAAGTCATAAATCAAGTAAACAAGAATCCAATCAACTGAATCCAATCAAAACAAGAAATAACACAACTGCCAAAAGCATTAGTAAATGCTACAGGAATGCTAGGGAGGATTTGGCATACTACCTTAGAAGCAAAAAAAAGAGTTTAATTGTATGAAAGGCCTACAGGGCCTTTAATCAAATATGGATTTGTTTGGCGATGTTATAAAAAATGTCTAATGTTAGCCTTTCTGTCATGAAGTCAAATTTTGGTCTTTCAAATAGAGATGACTGAAGATTGTTTACAATGGTCCTGAAAATATGACATTGTAGACTACTCAAAATTTGCCAGAGTCCAAACCATGAATATCTCTGGGCATATGATGAGCCCAATAATTCTAGAATTGTATTGTCTTTCCTCTCCTGTTTTGTTACCGGAACATTGCTATTTTAGATGTCTAAACACTGCTAGGTTTGTATACCAGCTGATAATGAGTTTTTTTACTAACTCAGATGGAAATAAAAGTGACTACTTAGGAAGGATATAACATACCAATCTGATTTATTTTTCAATCTAATTGTGGCCTTAGAGTGATGATCAAGGTTATGATCTGATTAAGTGACAGTGTCCAAAGTGGACTGTTAATTAAAGATCGAAGTCACAGTTTCTTACTTCAGTATACATTTACATGTTAAAAAACAAATTCAACTCCATTATTAAAATCAAAAGTTAAAAATTGCAACATTTAAATATATAGCATCAAAAACTACTTTTAAAAAGGAATAAACAAATACAACTGAACTTTAAGTTAACTAATAACTAAATTGTGATTTATGGATCAATTTATCAGTCACTAATATAAACAGCACTTACTATTTTTCACCAGCTAGCCTTTCTTCAAAGTTTTTTTTTAAATATATCTCTCCAAAATACTTTCCTTGAAGACAAGGATCCTGGATAGGTAAGCATTATGATTTCAACTACTGACAGCAATTCTTGGAGAGATTTAAATAAATGTTTCTTTTGTGCGTGGGTACACAACTCTTTGTTCTTTGGATACAATAAAATGATACTTGCTACAATCTTTTATCCTGTGATTTTCCTTAATTCAAAGAAAAAGCATTAATTTAAAGGAACATCATTCTTTTATCTTTGGATCAAACCTAAGTCTATGTTCACCAAACCAAGATTATGGGGCCTTCTCATAGAGGTAGAGAGGATCATCTAGAGCATTTTATTCAAATAATAATTTATACACTGCTTTAAACAATTTTAAGAAACGCTTTGGTGCATAATCAACCTCAACCAGTTCTATATCAGTGAATAAATCCGACTCATACAGTAGGAAACGGAAAGATTTTTTTAAAACATATTTTAAATGTCCCTTACCCATCAAGAAAGTTCTTGCTGTTTCCCTTAGCTCAAAAGAAATGCCGGAATTTGAAATTTGCAATAATATTCAACAAACATGAGGCCCGAATCCAGTCTTACTACTTGAATCAGGATCATAACTCCAGAGGCATCCTTTTTTAATTTTTAAGAGGTCTTTGGTCTTTATCTAACCTGCAGGCCCCATGCATCTGTAAAAGCATACTATGTAATGGCAAGGATCTCTTACTTAGTATGCTTTAACAGATTGTTTGGCCAAAAATCTCCAAATGTTCAATTAAGCCATGCAAAGGCTTGCTTATTTATTGAAATTATTTTTTATATTTACAAGTTCAATTAGTGTTTAAGCTAATCCTACAATACTGGTATATGTTTACTGGTTCTACCTTCATATCACCAGCTAACCACTGACGTTTACTTTGCCTGGATAACCCCTTCATATATCTCATAATATTAGTGTTCACCAAAATTGAGAGCGGGTTACTCTTCACTCTGCTGTAGATATGTGTGATCAATAGGGTCTCTGTGGGAATCTGAATTGACTGAAGCATCTATGTCACAAGTCAACCTACCCCCTTTCCCTTTAACATATTGTAAGGAAATGCCTCCTTGGCATGGTTACCCCCTGACTTTTTGCCTTTGCTGATGCTATGTTTTGAATTGAAAGTGTGCGGAGGCCTGCTAACCAGGCCCCAGCACCAGTGTTCTTTCCCTAACCTGTACTTTTGTTTTCACAATTGGAACACCCTGGCATCCAGGTAAGTCCCTTGTAACTGGTACCCCTGGTACCAAGGGCCCTGATGCCAGGGAAGGTCTCTAAGGGCTGCAGCATATCTTATGCCACCCTGGGGACCCCTCACTCAGCACAGACACACTGCCTGCCAGCTTGTGTGTGCTGGTGAGGACAAAACGAGTAAGTCGACATGGCACTCCCCTCAGGGTGCCATGCCAACCTCACACTGCCTATGCAGTATAGATAAGTCACCCCTCTAGCAGGCCTTACCGCCCTAAGCCAGGGTGCACTATACCACAGGTGAGGGCACCAGTGCACGAGCACTGTGCCCCTACAGTGTCTAAGCAAAACCTTAGACATTGTAAGTGCAGGGTAGCCATAAGAGTATATGGTCTGGGAGTCTGTCAAACATGAACTCCACAGCACCATAATGGCTACACTGAAAACTGGGAAGTTTGGTATCAAACTTCTCAGCACAATAAATGCACACTGATGCCATTTTATTGTAAAATACACCCCAGAGGGCACCTTAGAGGTGCACCCTGAAACCTTAACCAACTACCCGTGTAGGCTGACTGGCTTTAGCAGCCTGCCACACTCGAGACATGTTGCTGGCCACATGGGGAGAGTGCCTTTGTCAATCTGTGGCCAGTAACAAAGCCTGCACTGGGTGGAGATGCTATCACCTCCCCCAGGCAGGAGCTGTAACACCTGGCGGTGAGCCTCAAAGGCTCACCCCCTTTGTTCCAGCACCACAGGGCACTCCAGCTAGTGGAGTTGCCCGCCCCCTCCGGCCACGGCCCCACTTTTGCCGGCAAGGCCGGAGGAAACAATGAGAACAACAAGGAGGACTCACTGGCCAGTCAGGACAGCCCCTAAGGTGTCCTGAGCTGAAGTGACTCTAACTTTTAGAAATCCTCCATCTTGCAGATGGAGGATTCCCCCAATAGGGAGAGGAATGTGACCCCATCCCCTTGGGAGGAGGCACAAAGAGGGTGTACCCACCCTCAGGGCTAGTAGCCAATGGCTACTAACCCCCCAGACCTAAACACGCCCTTAAATTTTGTATTTAAGGGCTCCCCTGAACCTAAGAATTTAGATTCCTGCAACTTAAAGAAGAAGAGGACTGCTGAGCTGAAAAACCCTGCAGAGAAGAAGACACCAACTGCTTTGGCCCCAGCCCTACCGGCCTGTCTCCCTCCTTCAGAAGAAAACTGCTCCAGCGACGCTTTCCCCGGGACCAGCGACCTCTGAATCCTCAGAGGACTGCCCTGCTTCCAAAAGACCAAGAAACTCCCGAGAACAGCTGCCCTGTTCAACAAAGACTGCAACTTTGTATCCAGAGGAGCAGATTTAAAGACCCCTGCAATCCCCGCAAGAAGCGCGAGACTTGCAACACTGCACCCGGCGACCCCGACTCGACTGGTGAAGAAACAACACCTCAGGGAAGACCCTCCGGCGACTCCGAGACTGTGAGTAACCAAAGTTGCCCCCGCAGCGACGCCTGCAGAGGGAATCCCGAGGCTCCCCCTGACCGCGACTGCCTGACTCTGAAATCCCGACGCCTGGAAAAGACCCTGCACCCGCAGCCCCCAGGACCTGAAGGATCGGAACTCCAGTGCAGGAGTGACCCCCTGGAGGCCCTTTCCCTTGCCCAGGTGGTGGCTACCCCGAGGAGCCCCCCACTTGCCTGCCTGCACCGCTGAAGAGACCCCTTGGTCTCCCATTGAAATCTACTGGAAACCCGATGCTTGTTTGCACACTGCACCCGGCCGCGCCCGCGCTGCTGAGGGTGTACTTTTTGTGTGGACTTGTGTCCCCCCCGGTGCCCTACAAAACCCCCCTGGTCTGCCCTCCGAAGACGCGGGTACTTACCTGCTGGCAGACTGGAACCGGGGCACCCCCTTCTCCATTAAAGCCTATGTGTTTTGGGCACCACTTTGAACTCTGCACCTGACCGGCCCTGAGCTGCTGGTGTGGTGACTTTGGGGTTGCTCTGAACCCCCAACGGTGGGCTACCTTGGACCCCAATTTGAACCCCGTAGGTGGTTTACTTACCTGCAAAAACTAACATTACTTTACTTCCCCCAGGAACTGTTGAAAATTGCACTGTGTCCACTTTTAAAACAGCTAAATGTGTTTTATGTAAAAAGTATATATGCTATTGTGATTATTCAAAGTTCCTAGAGTACTTACCTGCAATACCTTTCAAATGAGATATTGCATGTAGAATTTGAACCTGTGGTTCTTAAAATAAACTAAGAAAAGATATTTTTCTATAACAAAAACCTATTGGCCTGGAATTGTTTCTGAGTGTGTGTTCCTCATGTATTGCCTGTGTGTATGTACAACAAATGCTTAACACTACTCCTTTGATAAGCCTACTGCTCGACCACACTACCACAAAATAGAGCATTAGTATTATCTCTTTTTGCCACTATCTTACCTCTAAGGGGAACCCTTGGACTCTGTGCATACTATTCCTTACTTTGAAATAGTGCATACAGAGCCAACTTCCTACACATATATTGTGGTGCTGTGGGTTTGACAACCATAGTGTGGGCCTCTTTTTCTCAGTGTGAAGTTAAGCACAAGACAACCTCAACCCTTTACTTATAGGAGGAGCTAAGGAAGCGTAAGTTTGTACGCATACAATCAGTGCTGGTGAAACAACAGCTTTACTTAAATTCACTCTCTAGAACATGCCTCCATCTATAGATTATTTGAATGAATGCAGTTATTTAAGCAGTACTGTCTTTAAGTAATGTCTATTAAGTAACTCTGTATAAAGAAATAACATTAAACACAATAATTCTAGTACCAACTCCCATGCGTAGGTTAAATGAAGTAAAAAAATAAATATGCTCATTAACCTATTTAAATGCATAACTGTAGACACCTTCCCTAAAAATACTTGTTCTAAATTAATTATACACCAACCTAAATCTGGCATTGATTTACAAATCTTTCAGCTCATATGTATCGTTTTTGCTAAACTCTCTTACAGTCTTGACTTCACTTAAAGAAAAGAAATATGTTTATTCTTGATGTATGCTCGTGCAGGGACTGTGGGCCAGATTTATACTTTTTGATGCAAAACTGCGCTAATGCAGTTTTGCGTCAAAAAGTTTAGCGCAGTCTAACACCATTTTTTAACTCCACCCGTGCATCATATTTGTACTATGACGCTGGGTGGTGCTAAGAATAGGTTAGAGTAATTTTTCCTGATGCTAACCATTGCGCCTTGTTGTAAGGCAAAATGACGTTAATGCAGGAAAAATGACTCTAATCCGGTTGACACATCGCAAAACGGAAATGCAAAATGTTTGCCCGCAATAGCGTCAAAAAGTGACGCTAATGTAGCAAACAGTGCAAAGGAGAGGCAAGATGGATCCACAAAGCCAGGAGAGACCCAGGGAGACCCCAGTCAACCAGGAACCAGCCAGGAGGTCACTGACAAGACCCAGGGGAGAGACTAGAAAAAGAGGAAGTGCTGCTTCACCGCAGAGGAGCATGAAATACTGGTGAGAGAGGTGATGGAGCACCAACATCAATTGTTCATCACTTCTAATTTGCCAATTGGAAGGAGGGAGGTAATTTGGCAGCAAATTGTAGACACGATTAACAGTGTGGCAGAGGTCCGGAGAACTATTACTGAGTGCAAGAAACGCTGGCATGACTGCAAGTGGAGAACAAAGGAGAAAATGACAAGGAAAAGGAAGGCAGCACTGCAGACCACAGGTGGGAGTCCAGAACCACAAGAGGACCTGGACGAGATGGAGGAGATGGTTGCAGCCGTCATCCCGGAGGAAATTGTCACTGGTATCGCAGGACAGGACAGTGCAGACTACCAGGAAACAACACATATGCAGGGTAAGTTGCCTGGGGGACCAAAATGCCTAAATGTCAAGTGCAAGAAGGGGAGGCACATACCAATGCATGTTAGCCCTGCAAATCAGGCAGTGGAAAGGGCAAAGAAGCAGGGCATGGGACTCCCTGCACTGCTCATGCCAGGTGCATGAGCTGTGCAGGGGCATTAAGGGGCACACACAACACCAACAACCTTTGCATGGGGGTACACCACCATGCCAAGGCTGGTGGAAATGTTGAAGCAGACCAGGAGGGTAGGGTAGAACGTAAAACTGGCCTGGTGTCACAGGTCAGCTGGAATTGACAGAATGTAAACTATAGGAAAATGCCTAGTGTCAGGCCATTGGCTCAAGCGGCTTCCCCTTTGACAACAGTTGCCACAATTACCTGTGCTGTTTGCATTGGTCAATTAGGAAATGGCAGTTAGGTGCCAATAGAACAAACACACTCGAAATGAGGGTTCAGTATGACTACGTGATCCATCCCCATCAATCCCTATCCGAGTGCAACTCCTGTCAACTGGTCATGTCCATAGACTCAATAACCATCAGGCACTGTCACATACATAATGATGTACACAGCAGTAATCTCATACCCATGCTGGCCATCCCTGGATTTACCCCTGTGCCTGTGTCACAATAGCTGCAATGCCACCAGGCCACATCTCAGGTATCATAGTGCAAAGACAACTGCAATGAGGGGGAGGACATTTGTGTGTAGGAAAGCGAACACAGCCGCACAGTCACAAGAGGAAACGGAACTATGCCATGTCCATCAGTGCAATGCAATGTAGCACACATACGCATACATCAACATGAGAAACTACCAATGGTAACACATGCATCCATGTATATGTGAAAAATGAAAGAGTGGGACAGGGCCACATTGTCATGTGTGGTGCTGTGGCATCAGCACACCAACAGTCATTGCAAGGCATCACCAGGCAAATGGAAGCAGAGGGACGGTTGATGAGGACAGGAAGGTGGCAAACCACAATTTGGATAGAACGCACACCTAAAAGATGTGCCACAGACAATAGCCCAAACTGCCCTTCACTACATGTGACATCCAGGTGGGGCATAGGGATGAGAGACTGCAAACATTAATGACAGGAACAATGCATGGGAACCAAGATGACAATGTACCACCAATAGGAAGTCCGTGATGTCACATTACAACTGGCACAACACAGGCACACTAATTGTACAGTATCTCATTGCAGAGGACGATGGCTCTCGTGTGGATCTGCCTGTCCTCTACTACCCTGATGACCTGGATGACTAGCTGACAACCATCAGCCAGGAAACCCTCCAAGATGTCCTGGGAACCCTCCAGACACCACCTCCAGTCGCAAGGAAGAACATTCATGTAACAGCCATCCCAGAGGACCCACCAACCACCCCAATAGTATGACCTGCCAGTTCAAACACAGCTGAATACTCTGATGACACAGTGACTACCTTTGAGAGGACAGTAGTGGGAGTCCAGCGGAAGCTGGCCAAGGAGGCGCGGGTGGGGATGCAAACTATGGCAGCTAGCCTTGAGGTTATGTGCATGTGCATGATAACAGCCACTGAACAGACAGCAGCCAAACAAGGCACACAATCCCCACTGCATGGAGTCTAACCGTGTGTGAGGAACCTAACCACTGCTGTGAGGGAGTTGCCACAACACCTGCCCTCCCAATCTTGCTGCTGCATGCATGACAACAAGCAGGACTCCATGCACCGGTAACTGGCCTCCCTCAGGGCAGACATGGCTGCCTACCACAGGGATGTTGCTTCCATACTCAATAATCAGCAGCTCATCTTTGCTGTAGTGATGCCAAATGTAGTTCCACCGATGGCAGCTGCCGGAAATATGGTGTCCACTTCTCCAACCACCGAAGTGTGTGTGGTCCCCTCAAAATCACCACCACCACCATCAAGGACAGAGGAGACAACACACACATCAGAGGATGAAGGAATGGAACAGATCATCTTTACCCATAAGAGTACACGGTAGCACCAGCCCATGCCACATGGGCAGTGATTTCCCTTTGTCCTGTCCTTGACAACATGCCAGTGTTGCTACAGTTGGTGACATGCACTCTTCATCAACACACTGTTAAACTTTCCACTATGGACTGCAATTGTCTCTCACTGCTCCATTGGCAATTCATGTTCCCCTGCACTGAACAACACTTCACCTCAGCATGTCCAATGACATGTCCCTCAACCCTGCACTTATGTTGTGTCACACAAGAATGGTTTACATTAATGGGGTCACAGACCTGGACAATGTAAATACTGCACTGCAGCATTTTAAAATAAACAACACCCACACAACAACTTTGTCTCTGTGTAATGTGACACATCTACTTTGCTGGAGATTTGTGATGTGTTTAACATGTCTATGGTCACAGAGTGTCAGTACAAGAGTGCAGAATTATTGTGGGCAGATACCTACGCACAAGGTATCTACATGATGAACGTCAATTCTGGCCACATCCCCTACAAGCAAGTTACTGTGTATGTGACATTTGTTTTAAAACATACATGCCTCACCCACTACATACAGCAGGAATGGCTGTGAAAGAGTGCTCAGCCAATAACGTCAGCTGGGAGCACAAGTGAAACACATTGGTGTGAAATTGTTATACTTGACCTTGTTATACTTGACCTCATCTGAAATTGGCTCAGTTTAGAAGTGTTGACATGAACTTCAGGCTGCAGGCAGATGTCCCACAGTGCCCAACATCCCGACACAGGATCCAAACAATGACAGCTTAAAAAGCACACCTACCTGTCCAATACATGGGAACCATAGTCACCTTGAGTGGTGAGTACATTGGATGGCAGGTGCATTGAGAATTAGATTTGTTGTAGCTGCCAATGTGACAGCTCAGTTGGAAGTGGGAATTAACATGTCAGGAGAGGGATGTGAATGCAGGATGGAATCCCCAGGCCAACAGATAATTGGCACTGTACACTCGTGCAAAGACACTGAGCCCCAAGCCTATGACACATGCAGTAAGGGAGTACCCAAAGTTGTATTATCTATGTATGGAACTGAACTTAAAACTATGTAAAACACCTATACTAACCTAATCTTTCCTACTTATACATTACCCACAACTGGTCCTAACTACCCTATGCTAAGCTTACTTAACACATTTAACAACACACTCAAAACATTGCCCCCACTCCCATAATATGACGAGACCCATGCAGGACAACATATACTAACCTAAACATATACTACCTAATCCTAAACAAATATATATATATATATTTTTTTTTATAATTATTTTATATACACAAAAGCCACAACATTAACCCCCACCCGCCCACCCACAAACTAATATGTAATAATATGAAAAACCACCCCCCAAACCTACTTATCCTATCTAAACAACTACCCTACTCTAACCTATCACTAATCCCCCTTAAATCCATTAGAAAACATGATGAGGAATGAGGAGGGAGGAGACTGAACTAGGGGTGAGGGGAGGCAAGAGTTCAGAGGTTGGCCCTCCTGAGTGTCCTCTTGATTGCCTTCAGTTTCTTTGCATTCCGGTCCACATCCTTCGGCAGGCAGTGCCAGCTTTTTGACGACCTGTTTCATGTCCTTCTGTAGCTCCTTTATTGCTGAAATGTCCATTGCAGCAGGGCTGTGGTGCTGACGTTGATGGTGCTGTAGGTGAGGCAGATGTGACGGTAGCGGCTGCGGTCCCCTGTGTAAGTGTGGTGCTCGTTCCACTTTTTGTGGCCAATGCGGGTCCCCCTTGGCTGAATGCCCGCCATTCCTCTGCGGTTCGCTCTTTCTGATAGGGTGGTGCCATCTTGCGGTACCCAGACTCAACAGCCAATGCCCTCTTTTGGAACACCCTAAGGTCCGCATCATCCATGTAGGCAGCTGTAAAAATTAGACAGGCAACCATCAGTGTCATCATTGTGTGATGCATGTACAGATGATACTCTAACACTCTGCCTCGATCTGCACATGCACTCCGAACCACAGTGTAGATAATACAATGTACCAGATGAATGTAATGGCAACGCTGCCTACCCATCATGTAATTTACACCAAAACAAAGCACAACAAGAGTTGGACCAAATAAAATGTCCAGTGCATTGATTTAGTGCAATGTGTCACAATGCGAAGGCAACAACTACTTCACATAGGCGAGGCTCACTAATCTTTATCACCTGAGCCAACTTCAAAGCACACAACACCAGTGACTAGCAGATGTAATTGGCAGTATGGTATGCAGTTGATAATCATAAGGGGTCAGTGTTGTTTGGGACACATGCACGCTTGAATTAGATGACTGTCATCTACACTGTGACCATCAGATCTACCTACATGTATGTTGTTTCCCTACCCCTGTGCCTCAGGGGTGATCGGCATGCAATACATCATCACAACTGACCAGGTCAATCACAAAGGCATGTCCACTTACACATGGATTTAGTGAGTGGAACACGTGAGGAGGGCTGACACCTAGGAATAAGGTATCCATAGGTCATTCACATCTACATTCATTTGTCCAGGTGTGGACACCCATCAACACCTGATCTGCCAATTCCCCAAACACCCACATTGATGCCAACACACGGTGACCTGCATGTACGCCTATTACATACTACATAAGTGTCACGTAAATGGAGTCCAACTTAGGAGGCTACATGCTGGGGGACAGTTACCCATACAGTCCTACATGTACATTACAATACAGGGATGCACCAATTTGTATGGATAACTGATGCATCATTGTGTTGTGAGAATGACGGTATGACCTAGTGCCAATATACTGACACTGGTGCACTTCCAAGTCACATGTGGGCCTCAATGTGGATACTAATCACCTTGTTCACACGCTGCTTCCTATTGCGCAGCACAAGAGTCCCAAGATATGACTCTGCTTGTGAATGGGTAACCCTTGCATGGAAAACTGTCACCATCCAGCCTACTAAGATATGTGATCACGTGCCAGCTCATCATATCTTGCAATGAGTGCAACACACAAGAGTCACTCACATAACAGCCACAATAATTACACGGGACAGACATTATCACACTTACTGGATACATCTGGGTCCTGAAATATTGCCACTTCTCCGATGGTATAGGGGGCAGGTCCACCTGTAAGACATGGATGGAAATATATGCTCAATGTCATATCACTGTACATACCAGTGGACAACATATCACAGTGTGTAACATTTTACATGAGTGAGCTGGTGATCCTGCATGAAGACAGTACAATAGACATACCACTGCAAACTCAAATTGACACTGACACTTTGGTGAGTGATAGCCACACATTTGCACACATACACTGGTCCTCACAGTCATGTGGTGCTAAACCCTACTACAACCATATGTGGCTACTCCATTTAAAATGTACTCCATGGCATGATTTGTATTTGGGTGAAAATGTCCATGGCACTTCCCTGGTGCACTGCAATACAAATGACACAGGTATTGTGGCATGTGCATCAAGGGAAACTGAGTTACTGTGTGATGGACATGTGGTTCAAATTTCAGTCTGCAATTATCATGCGTTCAGTGGTCTCTGACAAATGTAGCATAGTTGTATGTTGGTAACAAATGCTCCATTGGAGGTGTCCCCTAAGCCATGTATGCCCCCTTTGCCAACATAATGGCAGGGATCATGTGTGTGTAATGATGACAATGTAGCGCTAAACATGGATTGCCCACTTTGCTGTCCGGATCCAGTGAAATGTGGTATGCTGACAGAGTCTTACCTGATCATCATTGGCAGAATGCATGGACACAGGTGTGGCCATGGCACCTGAAATGTGTGACTAAGGGCCACATGTACGAAGATCAGGTTTTGTGAGTTGCAAATAGTGAGACTTAGCAACTCGCAATTTGCGAGTAGGAAACTCTGATGTACAACACTGTCAATGGCTCAGCAGACCACCATGTCTGTGACTGCTTTTAAATAATATAATTTATGTTTTGAAATGCAGCCTGTTTTCATTAAGGGTAAACAGAATGCATGTCAAAAACAAAAATTATAACTTTTATTTTCATTTTTTCAGAGCAGGCAGTGGTCCGTGGGACAGCTGCCTGCTCTGAACCAATGTTTTTGCATGCATTCACAAAGGGGAAGGGGGTTAGCACCAGATTGAAACTGGTGGTAACTGCGATTGTTTTGTGATGGCATTCACGGTCACAAAACAATCATACGTCGGACTGCGACTGCAAATATAAAGGAAACACCCCTTTTCCTAAATGCAACAAGCAAACCCTGTTTTGGGATTCGGCAATGTGATTGCAGAATGGCAAAATTGGGTTTGTGCTTTATAAAAAGCATTTTTTCTTGATGAAAAAGGACCTATTCTGCAAACTGGGCTGTTTGCGATGATAAAAAAAGAGCTTCATACATGTGGCCCGTGGCCCTAAGTGATAATGTTAACATGTTTAGACATGTGGACTCCATCTCAGTAGAGGGACACTAACACCTTCTTCTGGTTGCATTTAACCTAGCCACAAACATTGCATGCAGCACGCCAACACATCTGCTACTGTCACTCAGGAGCATTCTGCTGTAGACATTTACCAACGTGATACTCACCAACAGGGCCATCGATCACCACACCCATGTGGTCCAGAAGATCCTGCTCTCTGGCGATCAGGTCAGCCCAGCGATGCTTTAGCTGGTGCTCATTCCGGCTGGTATAGTACACCCTCTTCAGGTGTTAAAGCACCTTGCCCCACCGCAGCCACCTCACCTCTGTGTGATACCCCTGTATCACCTGGCCACCCATCGTGAGCATCACGGGTAGGAAGTGGCACACCAGCCACGCAAAGCCCACAAGCTCCTCCTCCCCCATGCGTCAGCCCCGCTCTTCCTTGACACGTCCCTCAACCACAAATTCAAACTGTAAATGTTGAAGAAAAAGGAAAATAAATGAAAATAAAGGAAACTTACTGACCAAACCTAAGAACCCCAAATAACCCAACTAATCTAACACCCAGACAGACACCTGACAGTACAAATACACTATGAAAGACTAAACTACACAAAATCACATATACTGGTACAAGTAACAAACAGATTTCAGGACAGACACAACAAGAGAGACACCACAAGATACAATAGACGCAATCAACACACCAGCAACACCGAGACACAGTCACACAGTCAACAAATTGCACAGACTGCAAAGTGAAAGTGAAAGTACACCCACTGTACCATGCCTGTAAACAGGATTTCCTATTACATCACTTCCTGTCCCCTTGCGGCATATTTTACATCATGCCTGTATTTTTTTGACGAATAAGATGTTTGTGTGAATATTTTCAATGCATCACCTACATGTGCAATAAAATACCATGCATTACCTGTATACTTCAATTTCAATAGATGTCCGCATGAGTGTGGTACGCAGGTAGAATTCAGGCTAAGGGCTCATTTATGGTTAGTTTGCGTTTGCGGGTGTTTTTGACGCATTTGTATCAACATTTTTGACTCTGCTGTGGTTGACTACACAAATGTCTGACATGTGTACATGTTTGGTACGTACTGTGTTTGAGACACTTTGCCTAAATTCCACCCATAAAATGTTTGGTACACGTCAGTTTGACTCATTACAATTAGCTTTGTTACGTATGTTGCTGTGTTGGACCTGCTGCCCTGGCTGCATGTGTTCACATATTTTCAGATGTGCATTCCACAGAAGTGTCCAGTTCAAGTGTGTGGGCATGTGTACCCTGTGTCAGGATTGGGCTCCATGGTGTTACAGTTTTGGGCGGGTCTAGTCAGGACTCTGGTAGAGGCACCCCTTGAGTTCACAGAGTATTTCCCAAGTAGGTAATGCACTGATGCAGAAGAGCAGCTAAAGGCATACAAGGGGAAAGGACAGCTATGGTAAGGCAGAGAAAACAGGAAAGTGGAGGCAGAGCAGCCTTAGTGTGAACAAACAAGGAACGGATCAGTAATGGACAAACAGGCGGAGGTTATCACTAAGGTTGTACACGGGGTAGGCCTCAGAACTTCCCACAGCAACAGGGAACGTCAGTGCCTCTGTGCTGATTACTCTTACAGATAGTCACCCTGCAAGCCTCATAGAAAGGAGGCAGCAGAAGTGATTCTGTCTCTGGATCCTTAGGGCACAAACAAGGATTGTGCTTACATACACAAGACTGGCCCTTGTGGGTCCAGCTGGAGACACAGTGGTAATTCCTGGAAAACAGCAATAGCACACTGTCCCTGTTAGGTACTAAAGACTACATGCAACACTAGAAAAAGGATGAGGGCTGGAATTGCCTCCTGGAAACCAGGAGCTAACCCCAGTACAAAGGAAAATACGTATACACAGGTGAGGACTGATAATACACTTACCAGACAAGATAACCCAAGAGGAAAAAGAAACAGAAGGAACAAGCTAGGAGGCAAAGGCAGGAATAGGGAACAGGCTCAGGCTGAAGCAAAGGCAGGAAAATGACTGGAAAACAGAGAGCAGGTTCCGGCTGAAACAAGCAGGAACAGGAATGGGAAACAGAGAGCAGGCTCTCACTGGAACAAGCAAGAACAGGACTGGGAAACAGAGAGCTGGAACAAACAGGAACAGGGCTGGAAAACAGAAAGCAGAGTCTGGCTGAAACAAACATGAACAAGGCTAAGAAACAGGGAGCAGACTCCGGCTGGGACAAACAGGAACAAGACTGGGAAAACAGAGAGCAGGTTTAGGCTGAAGCAGGACTGGAACACAATCCAACAATGGGTCTGGAACACAAAGGAATTGAACTCCAGCGCAAGACGAGGAGCTTCAGGGAATAGCAGCTTAAAAGCAGTTCCAGGCAGCAGTAAGCCCAGGGTGGAGTCACATGGCTGAGCTGCATAAGAGAGGTTACAGGTGTGTGCAGCTTCAGTCTCTCACAAGTCCTTGGAGGAGAGAATCCAGTATAAAGGAGCAAGTGGACTTTTCCCATAGGAAGCAATGGACAGAAGATGTCAGGTCTTACCGACTACCAGGCAGTGCATTATGGTACCTGAAGTCCATGGGAACAAATGTAGTTCTTCTATAGCCTGCTATATTGAAAAGGGAAGCAAACAGGTGTCAGAAAGGGACTCTGGGTGAGTGTTAATGATGATTCCCAGGCTACAGATAGTCCGTTTACAGTGCACCCTAGAGATGGGATGACAGAGTCATAACACATGGCAGTGGCAGGACTGATTTCCAGGGATGGACTGAGCAGGGCATGTGTTGTGAACATTGCTTGTCATATCTGGGACAATCATGCTATCCATTATCACAAATGATGCCCCCCCCCCTTGTCACACAAGCTCCATGCAGACATTTCAAGTTTCACACTTGCTAACTTCAGGGGTCTCTTCATACATTCCTGTACTTCTGATATTTCAGATCCACTCCCTCATGTATGGGGCCCTTATTTATTTACCTTATGATTGGAGATGTCATAGTTGTATGTCATGTGCTACTGCTGACCATGTTGGCAACATGGATGTGACTCATATGTTGTGGTCCATTGATTGTTTCATTCATATGTGACATTCAAAAGGCGAGTATTTTTTATATGTGTGTGATGTTTGCTGTACAATCATACGCATCACATATGATGTTGCATCAAAAGTAGTCAGATTTGATTTTGTAAAATGCTCTTGAGGTAATACTCACATGTGATGGAGAATGTAAACACCAGAGCAGGATTGTGTGATCAAGTAAGGTGTTTATTTACACAAGGTGTGTAGAGTGACTATTAAGTGAAAAAGCTGTGTACACTTTTGTTGTCTGTGACGCATTCCGGCAGCTGTGTTCTGCTGTTCCCCTTCATTTTCCCTGCCACCATCCTCCTCCTCTTCCTCCTCAGGTAGTTCTTGGTGCGGCTCATATAATGGGATGTTTATCCTCACATAAATGTTGTGCAGGATAGCACAGGTCAGAATTATTTTACACACAATGTGTGGGGCATATAGGAGGCTGCCTCCTGTGATGTCCAGGCACCTGAATCTGGACTTCAGGATGCCAAAAGCCTTTTCTACAACGGTGCGTGTCCTCCGATTTGCCTCATTATAGGCACGCTCTGCTGCTGTGCTTGGGTTGAGGAATGGGGTCATGATCCATGGCTGGATCCCATAACCCTGATCTGCTGCAAAAGCTAATAGGAGTGAGTATTTTGTTAGTGCTTGCAACAGGAATGTCATGTAGCATGGCAGCTTATATCTTATATCGTCTGTGACTCATATGTGCTTGTGGTATTGTATGAGTTCCTGGGCTTCTGTGAGGTATTCTCTGCACTGGGTTGTTTGACATGACAACTTATGTTTGGCTCATTGACCTGGGATCTATGATTTAATTTCCAAACTGTTGGTCAGTATGTATGTACCATGCGTGATGTAATGTCCCACATGTTTTAGTGTGCTTTCACTGGAGGGGACATGATACATCCACACACAAAATGGATTCAGATGTGGTGATAACATGGTTGCATTACATAGCCTGGACATCCCATCCATGTAGACATATGTCATTGCAGATGAAATGCGACATTGAGGCGCTTTGAATTGGGTAGGTGACAATGCACAACACATCTTCATACATTGGCAGCACTGAGATGTTCAGTATTGACAATGCACAATTGTCCCATGTGTGACTTGTTTCTGGGCAGGCCTTTGTTGTTCCCTCTGCCAGTAGCTCATTTGCAACTGTGCACCTACACTACCGAACTTACTCCAGGGAACCTGGCTAACTGCCTTGTGGAGGTGGATGTATCTGTGCATTAAGGGCCATCTCCCTGTACATATGCTACTTTGATGGACAAGTGGCTCTTTCAGTTTGTGCAGCAGTGTGCATTTTGCATTGATGCACATCAATACGTGTTAGTAGCACAGTCCACTTCCTTATTGCACCCTGGAAATGGCACCCCAGGAGTGATGTATGATGTTGGGACTGCCTCAGTATTTCTGTGTCACCTACATCTGAGTCTGCATCATCATGTGATATGTCTCATGATGTTAGACCTGCTGCAACACACATTGCACACCCCTTCCTTGCTACATACTGCTTGGGAAGGTGGCCAATTGACTATGTGGCCTACTGTAATTGTAAATGGTTCATCTTCCAAGTTGTACTTACAGTGCAGGCCATGTCATTGTCACTGTGGACTTTGACATTGGTCCCTTGGTGCTCTAGAGTGGCAGCTAATGTTTGTGGCAGCCGTCATTTGTCCAGAGGTGTGTATCCCAATGTGTCATGGTGTACAACATAACTACCAGTGTCACACCTCAGTGTCACCATGCCCATGTGTCAATGTAGTGGTGTATGTTTTGTGTGTCCTACAATGTTGTTGGTCCGTGTGTATATTGCTAGGTTTATTGACTTACCGTCAAGAAGGCCATTGCCATATTGTCCAACCTGGATGTGCTGATTGATCCTACTGTGGCGGAATATGAATGAGTCATGGACACTCCCAGGATACTTGGTCAAGATGTTTGTGAACAATACCTGGTGGTCAGCTATGGCCTGCACATTGATAGAATGCGTGTTATTTCTGTTCCTGAATAGTTGTTCTGTTGCTGCAGGTGGAACGATCCGGACATGGGTGCAGTCAATTGCATCGAGTACATGCGGGAAGCCACGGATTTGATAAAACCCCTGTTTTATCTCCTGCTGCTTCTGCTAGATGTTGGGGAAGCTGATGTGGCAGGGTGTGAGGGAGATTATGGCATTTAACACCTTAGGCAGGAAAGCCGAGAATGAGGGCTGTGATACCCCAGCGACTAGGGCACCCATTGTCTGGAAGGAGCCCTTGCCAACTTATGCAGGACAGCTAGCAACTTGGTCACCGGTGGTATGTTGTGTGGTGTCTGCAGGCTAGCTGTTAGTTGTGGCTCAATATGGTGCAGCAGCTGCGGTATAACTTGCCAGTTGAGTCGATACCTTCGAATGATGTCCTGTTCCCTGAGGCCATCGAGGGTTGTCCTGTTTCAGAAAAGTCTCTCCTGTCTTCTGCATTGCCCTTGTGGGCCGCGTTGGGGTGGTGGTGGCTGCGGCCGTTGGTTCTGTGCTTGGCGTTGTCTTGCAAGCTGCATCAGTAGCACATCCATGTTGTTCTGTTGGTCTGTAATGTTGCTTGTGTGTGTTTTCCTTAAGTAATGGTGTGTTTGCCTCATTTTGACGCAAATTGGGATAACGTCATTTTTTGGGTCCACCTCCTACCCATGCATCATTTTTGCCCTGTTTGATAAATATGGTGCTAGGGTGTTTGAGTATTTTTTTGGATGGGAACGCCTACCTTGCATCTCATTGGTGCAAGGTGGTTTCATGCATCCTTAAAATTACGTTAACTCCATATTTTTGACGCTAGACGGGTCTAGCACCAAAGTATAAATATGGAGTTAAGTTTGCGCTGGATTTGCGTAAAAAATATGATGCAAATCTAGGGCAAACAGAGTATAAATAGGGGCCTGTATGAATGGTTGTGCCGTTCAGTTAGTAAACTGCACTTGCACTGTTGGTTAAATATGGTCATAAAACTTTGCATCTTTGAAAAATAATATATTTTCAACACCTGCGTTTATATATATATATATATGAGTTTTCTCTGATATCACTGCACACAATTTAAAATCATCTCTAACAGTTTGCTTTCAATCCATGTATTATGTCTTATACCGAAATTTAAGAATATGTTTCTTAAAATATACCTACTTTGTTCTTGTTATTTCTGAAAGTTCCTTTATATCTTACAATAGTGTTGATTTCCTCACCTTGTTTCAGCATGCGTTAGCAACTCACGTTATTCATAGCAGCCTCTATAGTGTAATACTTTCCAAATACACTGTCTTCTGTACATGGTGCATGATATACTGCTGTCTTTCAAGCTGAAATAGAAATATTTTATTGTAAATCAAAGTGAACAGTCACAGGGAGTGTCCAAAATCTGCTACTCTTTGTGCCCTCCCGGAAAAAATGCCCTTCCACACTAGCTAATTAGCCAGGCAATGCCCTGAAAACCTGTCACAAAACATTTAATCAAGTCATTTATACTCCTCATGAATTCCAACTGTGCTGTAAGGCTTGGCTACATTAATACCTACTGCTAAGTCATTACAATTATTAGATTGAAGCCCTGGCAAAGTGAATGCTGAGCATACATTTTAAATATAGAATAATTAGCAATTACTAACTTGCTCATATTAACTCTGATATAGTCATGTTCTGCATGAATTACAATTCCTAAAAATATATTTGCGATAATTTTAAAAACATGTATTAAATTACACATGTCAATATAATCAAATACTGTCCTACCTTAGAAGCAGACGATGTGCATTTTAAAATAAAGGTACGGCTGAAAATAATCAATATACAACTTATTAAAAGGAAAGGTTTAGGACTGTTATATGCAACTTATCTGCCTCTGATAAAATAAGTAATTCATTATAGAATTCTGAATTCTCCTATCAGCGTGCTTCAATAATAATGTATGTTTTGCTAAGTTTTAATATGAATACATAGAGAGACAATGTTAGGATGGGAATATATGCGCATCACCAATTACATTTAACATTTGACATATCCACAGTATATAGCTGGGGTATTGAATAACAGTCCAACTTGAATCTATTTTCAGTATTTATTTTATGGGAGATTTCAAAAGAGCTACTAAGGCTGCCCCAGACCCTCACTTCTTTGGCTAATCCAAATAATGTTGCAATACACAGAGTGGAAGGCTGCCCTCAAATTGCTATAAGTAGGAGAATGCCTGTACTTCCTAAATTGCACCCATAGTTTGCATATTTGCAAGATTAAAGTGTAATCTGTGCCATTACTTTTGGATTATGCCAGCGCAGTCTGTTTGAGATAATCACCCGTTATCATATAAAGCAGTTGTCAAGCCTACAAAAGATTGTGTGTTAGTCAGCTAAATTGTCTCATAAAGACAGATAATGTCACTGTTGTCTTGCGCTTAAACTTTTTTGGGATTTGAGATAGAGGATTGATGTTAAGATTCTGGGCTTAAATCATCAAGAATTCTATGGTATGTAGCCCATCCTTTTTGAGATCCAACATCACACACCCTATATTCCTTCTAGGTCTGAAACCCCCCCCCCCATTTCTTCTATTGGAGCTCATTTGTTCTTAAAAATTGTACACTGGAGAGGGATCTTTTTGATTGTTGCCTGTAAACTGCCGAACTCCCTTCCACGCTCATTCCAGTTTTTTTGAGCTAAGACTGAAAGCAATTCTTCACCTAAAACCATCGTAATGTCATGTAGCATTCATGCAACTAAACTGCCAGTAACTATGAGGCCTCAAAGCAGATGTGTACATTAACAGATCACAAAATATAACCATTGAGGTGAATGAATAGTCCGTGAGACACGTTTACCATACTAATCACTTTTTTAGTGCTGTCTGGTGGACAATAATACATGTTTTCTGTTACACAATTTGGAAATGCATTAGAAAATGATCATGTATAAATATCAATCGATAGCTCCTTGGGTTTGAAGTTTACCTTTTAAAAATGGTGTACAAGACATTCCTTCTTAATGGAATAAATAATGTTAAATATAGTAAACAGTTCTAATTGTTTGAAACATTAAATTACCTATTTCAATTTCTTACGGCTTATACCCTGATTTACATATATGTATGCATAGTTTACTACAAACCAACCACTACTGATGATGCAAAAAGATCCAAGAGGCATTGTTTGCATACTGCTTACGTAATAACATAACGAACATTTTTTCATGCAATGCTGCACAGCAATGCAACTTGCTGCACTTTGCTGTGTAAAAGGGAAGGAATGAGCCATATCTATCTAGATTTGGTGCATTCCTGTCCTCTGCCTGCACTGGCACACAATCTGCAACCTACCGCCTACACAGGCACCTTTGTGCCATGGAGCAAAGATGACTGAGTTACCAGAAGGATTGTTTTTGTGCAGAAATTTATATAATAGGTTTTACGTCACCCTGTGTTCTCTTATGGAGTGCAAGGGTGATACAAAACCTTAATAATTCTGAGCCTTTATTACCACCAACCACAGGAAACAGCTATCAAAAATACTTCACTAGTGAATAGTTATTCAGATTTCATTTATTTTACTTTAATTTTAGTCAATTTATAAAGCGTTCACACCTAAGCAACGTACAGAACAGAATTACAAGAATTAAAATAGTTCTTATCAATCAACGAGTATGTACCTAGTTGTTTGAAAAGGATGATCCAGCCAGGCTTGCCAAGATTAGCAACTATCATGGACAACCTCATGGGGAAGGTAGCCTATCAAAGAGGTACGAAAGATATGCAAAGTAGAAGAAAAGTGTGTAGATTGGGGGAAGAGAGTTTCCAAACACAGGGGTCAGGACAGTGAGGAACGTAGATCATGAAGGGCTACATGGAAGCGAGTAACCATCCATAGTTGGGAGGCAGAGCATAAAGGGCAGAGTTCGGCAAAAGAGGAGAGGTAGCAAAGGGCTAGGCCATGAGCACATTTGAAGACAATTCATAAAAGATGAGAAACTGAAAGGGGAAAGAGAATGGTAACCTTGAGAGAGATATAAAGTTAACCTCTTCGCTGCCAGGCCTTTCCCCCTCCCTTTTTTTGGCTATTTGGGGCAGTTCGCGCTTAGGCCCTCATAACGTTTTCTCCACATAAGCTACCCATTCCAAATTTGTTTCCTTTTTTCCCAACATCCTAGGGATTCTAGAGGTACCCAGACTTTATGGGTTCCCCTGAAGGAGACCAAGAAATTATCCAAAATACAGCGAAAATTTTTTGTTTAAAAAACAAACAAAAAAATGGGGAAAAAAGGGCTGTAGAAGAAGGCTTGTGGGGGTTTCTCCCTGAAAATGGCATCAACAAAGGGTTTGCGGTGCTAAAATCACCATCTTCCCAGCTTTCAGGAACTGGCAGACTTGAATTGGAAAACCCAATTTTTCAACACAATTTTGGCATTTTACTGGGACATACCCCATTTTTACTATTTTTTGTGCTTTCAGCCTCATTCCTTTTAGTGACAGATATGGGTGTGAGACCAATGCTGGATCCCAGAAAGCTAAACATTAAGCAATATACTGTTACATCTGCTGGACTCTTCGGGTTGCAGGGATATATAGGGCCTGTAGGTTCATCAAGAACTCTAGGAACCCAGAGCCAATAAAGTAGATGCACCTTGCAACAGGTTTTCATTGTATACCGGGCATACAGCAATTAATTTGGTGAAATATAAAAAAGTGAGAAATAGGTATCAAGAATACCTTTGTATTTCCAAAATGGGCACAAGACAAGGTGTTGAGAATCAGTGGTTATTTGCACATCTCTGAATTCCGGGGTGCCCATACTAGCATGTGAATTGCAGGGCATTTCTCAAATAGACGTCTTTTTTACACACTGTCTTACATTTGGAAGGAAAAATTGTGGAGAAAGACAAGGGGCAATAACACTTGTTTTGCTATTCTGTGTTCCCTCAAGTCTCCCAATAAAAAAGGTACCTCACTTGCGTGGGTAGGCCTAACGCTCGGGACAGGAAACACAATGTGGACACATCACATTTTCTCAAAGAAAACAGACATGTTTTTTGCAAATTGCCTAGCTGTGGATTTTGGCCTGTAGCTCAATCGGCACTTAGGGAAACATAGCAAACCTGTGCATTTTCTAAAACAAGACACCTAGTGGAATCCAAGATGGGGTGACTTGTGGGGCTCTGACCAGGTTCTATTACCCAGAATCCTTTGCAAACCTCAAAATGTGGCTAAAAAAACACTTTTTAATCACATTTCGGTATCAGAAAGTTCTGGAATTTGAGAGGAGCCACAAATTTCTTTCCACCCAGCGTTCCCCCAAGTCTACCGATAAAAATGGTACCTCACTTTTGTGGGTAGGCCTACTGCCCGCGAGAGGAAATGCCCCAAAACCCTATCTGGACACATCAAAATGATCAAATACAAAACTACATATTTATGCGGGGGGTCACCTGCGTTTTTGGTCCTGGGCTCAACAGCCATCTAGGGAAACCTACCATACCTAGACATTTCTGAAAACTAGACACCTGAGGGAGTCCAGGGAGGTGTGATTTGCGTGGATCCCCCAATGTTTTCTTACCCAGAATCCTCAGCAAACCTCAAATTAGGCAAAAAATCACATTTCTCCCACATTTCTGTATGGGATCACCGCACCGGGACAAATTTCCTAGCACCCAACGTTCTCCTCAGTCTCCTGGTAAAAATGATACCTCACTCGTGTAGGTGGCCCAAGTGCTTGTGACAGGGAAGAGCCAACAACATGTCGAAATTGAGGGGGAACCAAAGCTGGTGCAAAAGGGCAGTTTGAAAAAAAACATTTTTAGGCTGACAAGTGCAGTAGGATTTTTATTGGTATAGATGAAATAATGCTGTGTGGTAGGAATTTTGTGGATACCTGCAGATTCTGGAAGGTTACATCACAAAAATGTGGGAAAAATGTGTGATTTCCAGCAAAGTTGGGGGTTTGCAGGGCATTGTGGGTAAAAAATGGTGCGGGGTGCATGTGGAGCACACCACCCCGGAATCACCCAGATGTTTATTTTTCAGATGTGTCTAGGTCTTGTGCATTTTTCTACATGGCAGCATCTCAAAGTCCAAAAAGTGCAGCCCTAACCATTCCAAGTGGGACAATTTTGAGAGTTAGCCGAGCTCTCATGGCCCAAATGTAAAACCAAAACCCCAAATAATCAAATGTCCTCTTGCTTGCCATGGGATAAGATGTTTTAGTGTGCAGGGGAGAGCTGAAAGAATGTTACCCCCTTCAGTTGGGGTGGGGGCATAACCATGCCCATAGTGGTTGGTAGCCACCACCCCATATTTTATTTTTTATTTTTAATTCCCTGGCATCTAGTAGACTTTCTGCCCCCCTGGGGTGTGGTTCAGGTGTAAGTGCCCCATCTGCCCACAGGTGGGCAGAACAACTTTGGCCACATGTATTTTAGGGTGGGGATATGGCCATACTTCTGGTGGGCTTTCTGCCCCCACTTGGGGGCAGATGGGCCTTCCAAAAATAGGTCAGATATGGCCAACAGTAATGTGCCCCCATGTGGAGCGACCCTTCCCCAAGGGGCTGCCCCTCCAAACAAAACACACACATAGTCACACACCAATCCCTGGCGCCTAAGTGGTTTCTGCCCCCCCCCCGGGGACACATCGGCTTAATAGAAATAGGCCGATATGCCCCCAAGGGGAGCAGAAATGGCCCAAAATAAATTTGTCCCCCCGGGGAGCAACCCTTGCCTAAGGGGTCGCTCCCCTTGCGTGAAATTGGAACAAAAAAATAAAGATCTCTAGTGTCTAGTGGTTTCTGCCCCCCTGGGGGGCAGATTGGCCTAGCAAAAATCAGCCAATCTGCCCCCAAGGGGGGCACATATGGTCTAAATACAATTTACCCCCCCGGGGAGCGACCCTTGCCTATGGGGTCGCTCCCCGTATAAAAAAATTAAAGTAAACATAAACAAAAATATATCCCTGGTGTCTAGGGGTTTATGCCCCCCCGAGGGCAGATCTGCCTAATTATAGTAGGCTCATCTGCCCCTGGGGGGAGCAGAAAAGGCCTAATAATATTTTGCCCCCCTGGGGAGCGGCCCTTGCCCAAGGGGCGGCTCCACTTATGCGCAAGTATAAAAAAAAATCCCTGGCATCTAGTGATTTCTGCCCCTCTTGGGGGCAGATTGGCCTAATAAAAATAGGCAGATCTGCCCTCCAGTGGGACAGAAATGTCCTAAATACAATTTGCCCCCCAGTGGAGCGACCCTTGCCTAAGGGGTCCCTCCCCTTGACTAAAATTCATCTTTAAAAAAAAACCTCCCTGGTGTCTAGTGGTGGTTTCTGCCCTCTTTGTGGGCAGATTGGACTCATAAAAATAGGCAGATCTGCCCCCAATGGGGGTAGAAATGGCCTAAATATAATTTCCCCCCTATGGGAGCGACCCTTGCCTAAGGGGTCGCTCCCCACCTCTAAAACAAAAAAAAAACACACACAAAAAAAATTATCCCTGGCTCCTAGAAGTTTCAATAACAATAGGCTGATTTGCCCCCAGGCGGGGGCAGAAAAGGCCTTGAAAATAATTGCCCCCCTGGGGAGCGACCCTTGCCCAAGGGGTCGCTCCCCTTATGCCAATTTCCATTTGGAGAAAAATCCCTGCATTTCAGCAGCTGGATCACTTCACGATCTGGCTTATGAAATGCTCTGATACTTCAAAGGGAAGGAAATTCCCTTCCTTCCCTTTGAAGCCTCTCAGGCCCCCATCACATGATCGGAAGAGAAATGCTTTGCATTTCTCTTCCGATTACTGCTTCCAGCGCGATGGGGAGGTGGCCTTTGATGAGGTCAGTGCGCGATCGCTCGCTGACGTCATCAGACGTCACTGGGGGGGTCAGGGGTGGCCGGGGGAGGAAGGGGAAGGGCTTCCCCTTCCATCCCTGCCTTGGGGGGTGGGAGGGAAGGAGCTCATGTCCGAGGACATAATGGTTATGTCCTCAACACAGAAGCACTGTGCTGGTGGATGTAACCATTACGTCCCCTGCACAGAAGGGGTTAAGAGATGGCTGGCCAGTGGGGGAGAGCTTAAAGAGAAGGTGAATGACAGAGTTCATGGCCAATAGTCAAGATGGGACAGAACACTAGTGAGAATAAATATTTGTTTGTCTAGAAAATCGGAAATGAATGAATCTTACAAAGGTTGTGGAGTAGCTAGGAGCAGGACCTAGAGACAGTGTGCATGGAGAAAGAAAGAATAGAAACAAAAGTATCAGCCAGATTTGCAGACAAAAGAGACATATAAGTAAAGAAAAGGAGAGGTTAGGACTGAGTATAGGGGTATCTGCCTCCAAAGAGGAGGACTAGGGAAAACAAATTAGCCTAAGAGACAGAATAAGATAGTAAGAGAACCTAGAAATAGTTGTGCTAGAAATACCAATAGAAGTCAGAGTAGAAAGCGGAATAGAAAAGTCCATTGTATCAAAAACGTCAGAGAGATTTAAAAGAATGAGAACAAATGCTAGTTTACAATGGCAAGTTGAGTGAAGGTGATTCAAGAAAAAAACACATTTTTTGTTGAGTGGTGCAGAGAGATTAACTGACCATGTGGACGAACTGATGGTATATGGTGCTTCAAGACATTTAGAAAGGAAAAAAGGAGTATGGGATGGAAATTAGAGGGCTGAGAGTAGTTTTTTTTTAGAAGTAGTAGGAAAATGGTGTGTTTGAAAGAAAGGTTCAAGAAACCAAATAGGAGAGAATGATAATGGAGAGCTGAAAGAAAGGGAGAAAGAAGAGGATAGATAGCGCTCACACACATGAGTAGCAGATACAGGGCTAGAGAGGGCTCCTGTCAAGTTGCCTCATTTAAGAGAGAATCAGAGTTCTGAGTCAGTGATGGGGAGAATGATGAAAACAAATATTTTGTTGTTGGAGGAGCTAAAGAAGACAGATTAACGCACATGTGTTAAATTGTAGAAGACTGATTTCTGAAGTGAAAAGGTTTGCAGAAGAAGAGACAGAAGAGCTAAAAGAAATATCAGGAAGAGGAGATCAGTAAATGATGAATAGTAGAGAAGAGATTTCAGGGGTGAGGACAAAGAGGTGAAATGGAAATTAGATTTTTTGGTATAAAAGAAACAAAGTCATAGGCGGGATAAAGAGATGGGGATTGGTGGGCATGTTCTGATGGCTAATGAGAATCTAATCACTGCTGCTCTGCTATAGGTATAACTAGCTCTTTGAAAGCAGAAGCAAGGAGTGAGCCAAGGTTCAGGGCACTTCCAAGATGGGGTGAAAAGAAGGAGAGGATGAGATAAACTCAGGTAGTGAAGGCTAGCAGACAAAAAGAACTGGGTAATGTTATCTATATCACATTTCTTAATGCATCAGGTTGAGCCAAAAGAGCAGGAACAGGTGGAGCAAAGGTGTGAGGGTTTTCCAAGCATAGGTCATATCAAAAGCATGTGGCCTGCGAAATACCAGGTCCATATATAGGAGAGATGGAGGAAGCATAAACCAAAAGGAAATGAAAGATGAGAAGAAGGACATGAAAGAGGTAAAATAGGAGAAGTAAGGAATAGAGCAGAAAACTTGTTTGTGATATCAACCAGTGAAATGCAAGAAAGGAAGGGGAGTTGTGAAAGATAGCTCAAGACACATATACAGAGAAAAGAAATATTAGCATGTGAAAATGTAAGTGGAGACTAAAGCCATTAAGGACAAACAATGGATTAAGACACAGGGTTGAGAGAGGCAAGTGTTTTCCTTTTCATGTATTTTTCACATGTTCTTGTTCTGTTGAGCATTGTCCATATCAATTGTAATAAGCATGTCCCTCAATAATTTTTTATCACTTGCTTTAAATTAGTATTTTTAGGGGCAACAGACCTTATAATATAATCAAGCGGCTGAACATGACTCATCAGGGAGGAACTTAAATTTGAAATGCACACTTGCAAACATTGGGTCATCTCCTAAGGTCACCAGTATTTCATGGCTCTTTCATGCTAGTGAATTTTTAAAGCTTTAGCAGTGTCACTGGTGAACAGAATAATGTTTTTCTTTTATTTCCATACTTACCCCCAAGCAGAATATTTGCACAAAATGGTTGCTTTCAACATTTAGCAAAATCTCATATTTTTGACAATGTATGATCATTGTTGCTCATCTCAGGAGGGACATCATTTGTCCATCTCAGGAGTTATACAGTTTGGAATCTCTGGCATATTATGGACATCCATAGTAGTTGGTGATAATGTATCAGCATTTAATGATGATTCTAATCGATCCATCTACTTTAGTAACACATGATGAAAATGAGAATTTAATGTTAGGGAGAAACGTATATTTACTACATTTAAAAACCGGGTATTTCTGGTGAAAATATGTTTTTTCATAAAACATAAGTTCAACTACATGCTATTGTTTGGAGGGGACTTAGTGATTTTTTCCAAAATAAAATGGCTGTGTCTGAAAGCAGAATCTGCGGTTTAACAGAAACTGACAAGCTTATTTTTGGATGCAAAGGCCCATATTTATACTTTTTGACACTAAACTGCGCTAACGCAGTTTAGCGTCAAAAAATTTAGCGCCGTCTAACGCCATTCTGAAGCGCCATGCGGGCGCCGTATTTATGGAATGGCGTTAGCCGGCGCTAGCAGACCGGCGCTGCCTGGTGTGCGTGGAAAAAAACCACGTAGACCAGGCAGCGCCGGCGTAGGGGGAAAATGGCGTTAGGGCGTCTTAAAATGGGGCAAGTCAGGTTGAGGCAAACAAATTGCCTCAACCCGATTTGCGCCATTATTTTCGACGCCCAGATGCCATTTAAATGACTCCTGTCTTAGTAAAGACAGGAGTCATGCCCCCTTGCCCAATGGCCATGCCCAGGGGACTTATGTCCCCTGGGCATGGTCATTGGGCATAGTGGCATGTAGGGGGGCACAAATAAGGCCCCCCTATGCCACCCCAAAAAAAATAAAAAATATAAAAAATTATACTTACCTGAACTTACCTGAATGTCCCTGGGGTGGGTCCCTCCATCCTTGGGTGTCCTCCTGGGGTGGGCAGGGGTGGCAGGGGGGGTCCCTGGGGGCAGGGGAGGGCACCTGTGGGCTCATTTTGAGCCCACAGGCCCCTTAACGCCTACCCTGACCCAGGCGTTAAATAGTGGCGCAAATGCGGGGTTTTTTGACCCGCCACCTCCCGGGCGTGATTTTTGCCCGGGAGTATAAATACGACGCATTTGCGTCGCCGTCATTTTTTTAGACGGGAACGCCTTCCTTGCATCTCATTAACGCAAGGAAGGCGTTCACGCAAAAAAATGACGCTATTTGCCCATACTTTGGCGCTAGACGCGTCTAACGCCAAAGTATAAATATGGCGTTAGTTTTGCGCCGAATTTGCGTCGAAAAAAACGACGCTAATTCGGCACAAACGGAGTATAAATACGGGCCAAAATGTTTTAATTTCTGAAATATATAAAGCTGACATCTGGCTGATGATTCATACTAGATATGAGAGATTTATTGCAAATGTCAGTTCATTGGTACTAGATGGCACTGACATCTAGTGTTATATTTAAAGAATCATCCTCATCGATAAAGCTTTTTATGATATTATATTGCTATTTAAGGTCTGAGCTTGTAAGAGTGATGTCATCTTTCTAGTCTCCAAATCTGTAAAATCTGAAATCTGGGTGGTAGCATTATTGCATGACTTTGTAGAATGTGTCTACCTTTGCTAAATACATTTTGAGATTGTGATATTTGTGTTACTTTTGATTGATGTATTATACCCTTAAACTTGTTCCCCAACCTGGCAACAATCAGAAAATAGTCTATTCTGGTGGCGTGGCCGTATTTCTTATTGTAATAAGTACAGTCTCTTATCTGACCATCACACCTTCTCCAGACATCAAATAAGACCAAACCCTTCATTATATGTTGGATACACTCTTGCATCCTTGGTCAAATAACTGTTGGTCTAATCATAGACTTATCCAAACTAGAATCTAGCACAATATTAAAATCACCACCCATTATAACATAATACCTTTTTCCCACCAGCTGGTTATAAAGCTCCACAAGTGGAGATGGATAATCTACATTTGGACCATGATACACCACCAAAGTATAATCAGGACCCTGTATTTTAAGATTAACACTCAGCCACCTACCGCTTGGATCAGCAATGAAGTTCTCCAGACACGCTTAAGCCGATTTCTTTATTATAATAGCCACAGTTTTTACATTACAATTTTGGTCAGAGCAGGCAACTTGACTTATCTATTTTCTTAGCATAAATGTGTCTCTTGTAATAGAATTACATCATTGTCTGATTGCTTGGGAAATTCTAGAATCTTCCTCCTTCTAACTACCCTAAGTCCATTTATATTCCAAGTTAAAGCCTTCAGGCTGTATACTTTAATTAAATCTCTCATAATGCTTCTAGTACCTCAAATGCTTCCTTCATAAAACCATTACAATGGATGATGTCTATTAGGGTCATATTTAAGAGCCCCTAGTGATGCTCCGGTGGCGCTATGCAATGCACTATATTTACAAGGTGGCGTTAAGCCACTTTTTGTGGCTTAACACCACCATGTAAATACTGACCCTTCTCACGCAGCACTTTGTGTGGAAGGGGCGAGCAATGGGTGTTGCTGTGGGTGTGCCACAGCGACACCCATTGCATTTTGACACTGCCCCAGATTTACGTGTTTTTGTAAACCTCCGGCAGCGCCAAAATCTAACACCACCCGAGGAGTGGAATTAGAGTGGCACAACAAGGAGAAATGCTTTCATTTCTCCTTGTTTTTTGCTCTTTCTATGTGTGCTGCAAATGTGTGCTGCATTTTGCATCACACATACAAGGAGCAAATTGCCATTTTGCCTGCACAAAACAATCTCCCCCTCAACGCAGCCATCCTTGCACTATGGTGCAAAGGTGGTTGCGTTGGTGCGCAGCAGCAAATTTTGCGCAGATGCAGGGGGAAACACGGGGGTGTGCCCTATTATTGTAAATACAGCGCATCCCTGTGTTATGAAAATGACAGTGCGTGGCACTACCAAACTTGGTGCAGCGACACACACCATCATTTTCACTTACATTTGTCCCTTATTTTTTTATTTTTCTTCCGCATTCTCCCCACCCAGTAACTAACTATCCTTCCAGCATCACTCCATGCAAATCATCCTCCCAAGAGCGCCCCCACTCTTCCCCCTCCCCCGTCCCTAGGGAATCCTCCCTTTATCCAAAATTGGTAGTGAAACATACCCTTTCAGTTCTGTCTCTCCAGTGCAGCTACTTTTTCATCTTTATCTGGTTTGCCAGGCTCTCTACCTCAGGGAGGTTCCCTTGTGTTAAGCATTTTATTGTTCCACATCACCCTTAAAGTGGCTGGGAACTTCAGTTGTGGTGTAGCTCCAAATGACTTTAGTTGCTGTATATAACTTCCCAGCTCCCATTGGTAGTTTAGGGTTGTCTTGAAAATATCAGACCAGAGACAAAAGGGCCATTCTCCCTTTTTGTAGCTCTTTGCTTTTAAGGCCTCTGAAAGAATCTGTTCTTTTACAGAATAAGAACAAAAGTTGACCAGGATTGTCCTAGATTTGTCCCTGTTGGGATTTCTTCTGAAGGGATCACAATGCACTCTCTGTATTTCCAAGTCAAGATTCATAGAGGCAACCGAAGAGGTATATTCCTTAATTAAGCTTATAATAACCTCCTTAATATTATCACCCTATACTCCTTCTGAAACATAAGAAATCTTAAATAATTCAATCTAGAGTTGTTCTCCAAGGATTCTAGCTTATTGCGTAGTTGTTTTTCCCCTAACTTCAGTGTTTGGATTTCCTTACTGTTGTTCTCAACCTCCCTCCGTAATAACCATAAAGAGGCTTTCATTTTGCTTAGCCTTTCAGTAAGGTCTGTAAACTTGGTGTCCAAATTGTCACAGGCGCACTGAATTTTGGCTTGATTGTGCTCAAATGTCTCAAATTTGTCCTTAACCTCCTGGATCAGTGAGCATAGTAAGAATTCAAAGCCCTCATTCATAGTGGTCTCTGAAATGCCTGGCAACCAACCCTCATCCTCCTGAAGTGTTATACCTGCTGCTACCTCCCCCTCTCCCTCAACAGACTGAGCAAGTGCTTGAAAGTGATTTGTGAGAGCAGGTCTAGAAACCTCCCCATACTTGCTGAGGCAGGGTTACAATGTTTTATATCAGGGGAGCGAACTATAGTTACCCTGTCACACTCAATGAAAGGAGGTTTCCATTGAGTCTACTGAGCTTTTTGAACTTTAAAAAAAGATCTGAGGGAAGGCATAAGTAAACAGTTTTCCCCTGCGGAAATCACAATGTCCTCAATATGGCAGAAGTCTCTTAGCATAGGTGTGTTTACACCCCCCCCTTTGGACAGTAGCCCTCTAATCTACCTCCCCTTGTTTTACAATGGTCATAGTCCCACCTGGTTACTTCTAGTAACATGTCCTTTTCTTCCCCCCAAGACTTACTGTCTCAGGTTTGTCTCAGGGTCTAGCAGTCCATTAGAGGCTGTAGAGGCCAGCCAGCCAGCTTTACTGCTCGGAGTCTGCCTTGAAATAAGAGTGGACTTAGTGGCACCCTTGTGTCTTGACCCCATGCCCTAATGCATCTGGTATGCCTCTTGCCTACAAGAGGCATATGTCTTGAAAACTTTGAGTCCTGATGCACTGTACCTTGCACATTTGAAGGTAGAATGGGGAAGCTTAGACACCAACTTGAGCTGCTGCTGCTCCCTAAGCCCCTGAAGCTTATCTGGGCTGTAGCACGCTGATCCTGGATTAGTCCTGGATTAGCACGTGACCATTAGAGTAGGAGTGCCTCTATTCCATTGAAATGGTGAAGGTGAAAGACCGGGCCTTGATTGCTCATGCAGAATGCACGGTGCCTGCCCAGACACTGCTTGAAATGGTATGTGAGCTTCTTGTCCTGATGATCTTACAGCTGGAGATGAGGAGGGCTCAAGACCCACCCTCTAGCTAGCCTCCATGGTCTTCCCATACAATTCAGTTTGCTTGTCATCACTTACGTTATTTAACTTGTAGCTGATATTTGTGTTACTTTTGATTTTCTACTCTGTACCTTACAAGTAGGTTCTACATAATATTAAATCACTGAGTACTTCGAAGGGGCAGCGCAGAGAATTAAAAGGAAGTGGAATGTAGAAATGAAGTAAGACTCTAAATGATATTTCATAAAAGCAGTTCATACCAGTATCAAAAAATGATATTCTACATGTGAGCTAAGGGCATACTAATTCTTCATAGTTCTAGCATTTTGTGAGCTGATATTCATCAAGTTTAGGGAAAGATACTTTGAGAAATGTATTCAAACCTCTTATAATGCAGTCCCACAAAACTGGACATTTTTCTTAGTAATCTTGACTCACTACAGGATGCTACGATTGGCTTTTCAGTATGGGCCAAAGCTCTCAAATGGCCTTGACTGTACATAACATAGTGTAAGAAACTAGGTTAATTGTTGAGTGGGATGAGAGCCCTACTCAAGCAATGACCACAATCCTTGTCAGGGTGAACCACAAAAGGTCATTGAATTAACCTGTGCTAAACTCTCTGGTGGTTTGGCACAAAAAGCAGTCAGGTTTAACTTGAGGAAATGTGTGAAGTATTTATACAGCACACAAATGCTAACAACATGAAAGCACAATGCAAGAAATATCCCAGGCCAATTTACAAAACTAGAGTGAATTTCAATATATAGCAAAATACCATCATTACAAAAATCCAATCAGTAGAACTGGAAATATTACATTTGAAAGATTTAGGTAAATATATTGCCTAAAAGTGCAAAGTGCCACCTGTGGTTATTTGGTGGCGCTAGACCAGGATAAAGTCACAGGTTCAGGCCAACCGTAAGGGAGCATGGGCCAGTTATAGGGAACAGGTTAGTCCTGCTAAGAGTGCTACCTTTGGTCTTTGATGGGAGGCTGTGCATTCCTTGTTGTCAGTTCAGATCAGGAGCTCCACAATGAAAAGCCCTGCATCAAGTTGTGCCTTACTGCGTCGGTTCTGATGAGGAGCTGCAAAGGCTGTGATGTGAGGTCCTCATCAAGTTGCATCAAGCTGCCTCAGTTCTGATCAAGAGCTGTGGTGGGTTGCAATGTGATGTCCTACGCTGAGTTTAGGCGTGCTGCATTGGTTCTGATGAGGAGCAGCTAGGGCTGCAATTGGAGGTCCTGTGTTGAGTTGTGTTGTGGTAAATCATATTTGATGGAACCCACAGCTAAGCTGGGAGGAGTCCACTCTGATGCTAGCCAAGGGTCCAAGACCTGGCGGGCACCTCTTGAGAATCTGGAATCACTCAAGGCAGAGGCCACAGCAGGGCTCAGGCAGGTCCAGTTGTAGGTCCAGGCAGGTCCAGTGCAGCAGGTCAGCTGCACATTTGCAGGGATTCCTCTGATGCATGTTGTGTCCCTGCAGCTCACAAAGCATGTTAGCCAACTGACTCTTAAAGTCACTCAGGTTAGCCTAGGATGAAGGTAAGCATGTTCAGTTTTCCTTCTCAGACAGCAAAGGCAGCCCTCAGCAGCAGGGTAGTCCTCTGGCAGCAGACAGTATTTATTCTGTAATGTCCACAGGTCCAGGTGTGTTCTGATGAGTGGCTCTGGAGGTCCAATATTTATACCTGGTGCCAGCATTTGTGTTGGGGGATTCCTATACTACCCCCCATACCTGGTTCTTAAAAGGTTACTTCCCTTACACTGTCAAGGCACCAACCTGCCTGGGATGACAAATGGCAGGGGAAGCCTGGTGTCAGATTCCTTAGTGTGTGCAGGAGGCAAAGTCCTTAGAAGTGTAAGTGGTACTGGGCACAGCCCCTTGCAGTCATCCTGCAAGGATGACTCATCCTGTCCACACTTAAGACACCTAAGTACCATTTGTGTTACGGTTTGGAAGCAATACACAAGCCCTAACAGCAGAACCATTCACAGCCATGTGACCGAGAATACTGGCAGAAGGCACAAATGATTAGAACAAGAAAATGCCAACTTTCTAAAAGTGGTATTCTCAGAATTGTGACTTAAAATCTGACTTTACCTTTGAAGAGGTTTTTAAATGTACAATTCATTTGAGTGTAAATAGCATACCTCTCTATGCTCCCAATCCAAAGTTATCACTCATTAAATGTAATAGGGTAACCCAGCATTTGTCAACAGGAGCAATAGGCCTTACAACAGTAAAAAATGACTTTGGGAATATCGTTCTGCCAGGACATGTAAAACTTAATCACACATGCCTTACTTTTTAAATACATTGCACACTGCCATATTGAGGTCCTAACTTAGGGGCACTTATATGTATTGAAAAGGAAGGCATAGGCCTAGCAAACAAGTTATTCTGTTAGGTCAAAATGACAGCTTAAAACTGCACTACAGGCTGCGGTGGCAGGACATAGACATGTTTTATAAGGCTACATTAGTGGGTAGCACAATGAGTGCTGCAGGTCAATTGGAACATTCACTTTACAGTACTGAGTACATGTAGTACCGTTTACTAGGGGCTTACAACTCAATTAAATGTGCCAAATAGGTGTAGGACAATTTATCATGTTTGAACGAGAGAGCACAAGCACTTTAGCACTGGTTATCAGTGGTAAAGTGAACAGAGTCCTAAAGCCAGCAAAAATAAATTCAGCAAACAGGAGGGTTGAAGGTTAAATGTTTGAGGGTATACCACACCAAAGATGCCACGTCTAACACATGGACAGGTGGAAGACTCTAATCAAATGTAGAAAGCAAACATATTGTGGCTTCTATTGGCTGAATTTTCCCGATGTAACGATGTAAGACGTTTTCCTACTTTTACTGCAAATTGTGTGCTGTGTGGACTGGCAGCGTTTATCCATGTTTCCCCTTTCATCAAAACCCTTCTTAAGGGCACAGTTACTAGGTGCATTTAGTTCAAGTTACTATCTATGAATCATTGTGATTTTGACAAACAATGAGCTTTGTTTATTGGCAGATGCATCCGCTGTCAGCTAGACACTTGCTTCATTTATTAGGCCAGTCAAAACTGGCAGTGGCTAAATTCAAACTTAAGAAAGGCAGAGATTCTAATGGTACAAGCAGCACTGTTGTGGAACAAACCACTCCTCAAGTGTTGCAATACAATAGTCCACAAAGTGGAAAAACATGCCTGCTAAATTGGACTCTGTTATGCTGCTCTCTATTTATTGTGCCCCTCTCCCTTTTTCGATAGAGCCAGGAAGTGTTCAGGTGTTGTCCATTAATGCTCCAAGAATTAAAAATGCTTCACAACCAATGAGTAATTTCAGGCCTGGATTTCGAGAAAGCAATTGGGACTTGAAAGCTAGTTGTGAAACAAACCTATTGCTATCATTGTACCTAGAGAGGTCTTTGGGTGCTCCTTTTTCAGATGTTGGTTTTCTGTGGCCATCGCTGTCAGCCACTTGTTACATACTTTATTAATAACGTCTTGACCCAGCCCAGTTGAATATTCATCTCTCACCTAATGTTATTGGCTCTTTGGAGGTATCCTTCATCCTCCACTCGATTGCTTACATAGACAAAGGACTACTTTACAATCTAGCCGTCTTTCTTCTCTTGTTGGCTCTTTCTAATGTAGGAATGCTGCATGTATTAGGATAGACTATTGGTTTTGCAAATTCTTCCTTACTCAGATGGGCTTGCTACCTATTTTTCAAACGTTTTCTCAATTTTGAAACGACCTGCAACTTTTAGTTATCAAACTATTACTTGCAAATTAAACTCATATGTTTTTACTTAATTTAGCACAATCACGTTGTTTAATTCATCTGCTAGTGGCCATAATACAGCCACACTAATTGTTTTTTAGTTTAACCAATTAAGATGTTGTAGTTAACCTTAAAATCTACAATACACTCTTTAAATGCTTGCCATTTAAAGAACCAGACTTCAAAGGATTTTACAATAAACATCACTAGGTTTCTTGCCATTATACATGAATACGTGTGCGTGTATGGGTAGAATGCTGTCAGTACTCGAGACGTCGCTTGTCATGCTTGCACACTTCACAGATGCCTTAACCGAGGGAGTTTCACAGTGTGTAAAGTCGGACAGAAGCCATAGCCTGAAGCATGTATTGCAATACTTCTCCAAGCCTCAAACTGAACGCAGATGTCCCGTGCTTGGCATACAAGTCACATTTAAAAATGACAAATGCAAGACTACTGTTTAAAGAATCTGTTCGACCGAACATGAACCCGCCCAGAGTCACTTTCCATTACTACTTGATGAAACCGCAGGAGGAAAACTCTCTGTTGAAGCAGAGATTCTGGGTTTCGATTCACAAAGTTCTGAGAAAAAAACACAGTAAATTGTGAAATTTTCATACTCGGTTTAAAAACAGGTGTATTTTACAACTTTTTGGCAGTTCAGTCCATTTGAGTGGGGGTCATTCTCAACGTAGTCATTGAACACATTGCTCATGTAACCATGTGTTTTTATATACAGTACATTCCTGATGTACACCTTTCTAACAATCACTCATGCACAGAATCCAGGGCAATTCACCAATTCAAAAATGCCAATTTATTTGCCATCTACTTGCTGTTGTTCTTTAATCCATTTCACCCCGTCTTCTCATTTGAAAACAAATCAATGACAAAACCAAATTATTTATCTTGTATAGTACATGCATACAAGCACATCAACCCCCACCTTGACCTAGATGGCACATACTTGCCAATATGCACAAGGAGTAAACATACCTGCAGATATCCATACACACACAGACAAAAACACCTACAGCAACTATCATACACAGTAGAACAGGAAATCATGCATACTTATACATGGACCTACAGATACCCTTACACACAGTACTATTGACCTTCAGTCACCTTGTCACATAGACTGAGAAGATGTGATATGCTCGGTGCTTGTGTAGTGCTTCATGCTGCTTTCAGACCATCTGAAATCATAGGATGAAAAGGAGAGCTGAAAGGAGGAAATCTCACCTTGTATAAGTTAAAGTGCTCTAATGCCCTTGGGTCAAGTTTGTGCTATAAAAAACTGCAAAACAAATGCAGGCACACATATAGTTCCACAAAACGCAGTCACAGACAAACTGTTTACAAGCAAGCACAGTTGGAACAACGGACTAAAAGAGGTGTATGCATTTATGGATTTAGATAACCTTCCCACTTAAGCCCTTATTACAAGCTGCATTGTACTAGAGCAATGTAAGGTTGCATTCATTTTTTGCCACTACTGTGAAGTAAATCCACTCCATTACTATGCAGTTCCGGGTAAGAGTCCATGGAACGGGGTACTACTGTGTGAGACTGTTTTTTAGGTCATAAAACCTCATGGAATTCCAAATTCCATGGTGTTTCACCGTTTATATTTGCCACCTGCTTTGAGGATGCGGTTAATGTATGCTGGGGCCTGTGTGAATGCAGGTGAGGAAATAGGTTGTAGGGAGTAGGGGAGGGAAGTGGAAAGTACTTTCTAGAAGGGTGGACTATATATGTAGAATGAGCCTTCCAGCCAAAATTCCTGGACTTCCACTTGTGGTAAATACCTACTCTTTTGTGTTTTCAACAGGTAAAGGAGGCACAGCATGTGAAATCGTTTTTTAACACACCAACTTTTGCATGTTTTGCCTTTTTTCCACGCCTGTTCCCCTAATACGTTTTGGTAAGTTGGATCTGCCACAATTTATCACAGGAAAACTAGAGGGGTGTTATAATCACCACACAACTCGTAATTCTGATCACTGTATAAACACGTTTGCATAGGGATCAGAATTTAGTCCTTAACTCGTTATTAGGGCAAGCAATGTCACCTTTATCAATTTCATTATATCAGTCTTTTGGCTCAGTAGCCCATGCCAGTGTAGGATATCTAATATTAAGCTGTGTTTAAAGGATTCTTGTAAGGCTTCTTGTTAAATGCATGCTGCTTTCTGCTTTAGAGTATCTAAATGCTTGGATCCCATGGGCTATCATAAGTGAAAAACCGAACGGAACAAAACCTACCAACTGCAGACCTCAGCCATAGTCTATCTAGTTGAATTATGTACAGAAAATAATTGCTTCTACAGCCTTCCTAATTTTGAGGTGGATTTCTAGGGGGAGGAGTCCAGACCTGGCCTCCAGTCTGCATGCCAGGAATTTATCATTTGAACAATGATTCCCTGACAGTGGACATGACTCAGGAATCTACCTGTCACATACTTCAGGTAAGCTCTGTGAAGGTAAAGAGGTCTAGTACCTCCACATAAATCTGTGCACCAAGATCAGTATGCAAAATGTGATTCTGAATACAACTGGAAAAGGGCTATACTTGGAAACATTGGTTCTGCACCCCTAGTTTATAAATGGCTCTCATGCTCTATCCCACACCACCTAAAGTATTGCGATAGCATAGGCAGGATGTATGGAGCAAATTCGTGGAACTCATGAATTACAGAGTTGTGGTTCTGATCAGTTATGCTCAGTTGGATGTGGTGGTGTGGCAGGATATTATTTTGCCTTCCTAAAGTGCAAGTTACAGGACTTGCCCATCCCAAATCTTTTTGCACTGTAGGCTCATAATCACGCCAAATATTTAAGTTGTTAACTGTGGAATCAGTGAACACAGGGGTGGTAATGGTGACCAATATTTGATTGGGTGTATATACGGCATACAATTTATGTAGAGTCTTTGAATGACAGAACTGTATCCTATAGCTTAATGGTTTATGGAAATACATTCTAAAACCCAAGCCCAAAACAAATAAAGTACATGCCCTCATTCTGTCTCTGACATTTTCTGATAGCCAATAAGTTTTATTTTCGTTCAGAGTATAGTACTCTGCTATGGTCCAATAAATGAATTTTGGGGATCATGCAATCTGAGATATTTGTGTTTAAGTTCTTATGTACTGAGCACAGCCTTTTGCATTTTTTAGTTAATGCGATCTTCCACTTTGAGACAGAATACAGTTGTCCATTTGAGATAGGGTACAAATTGCAGACACCCATCTTCAATTTGGCTCTAGAATTGTGGGCAAGTTGCAGTTTATTAAGGCAATGTGAGCGATGTCTAACCTTGAACTGACTTTGGCTCCTATCACTATCTGTCGGTCTGTGGGGGAGAGAGAGTTAGGCGAAGATCGCGTGAATGACTTCCTTGGCTTAATTTTTCTTGAAATGTTTACAGGCCCCAGACTTTTCCTTTAACACTTGGGTAAAGTGACTGTTCAAGTATTTTGAGTAGAGAACCTCTAATCGTAGAGTCAGCTTTTGGGATCAAAGTTTGTAATCTCAGTTTTGGCTACACTAGATTGAAGGCAGCTAAATTTAAACCAGACCCTGACTTGTGAAAGGCCTTCATACTGTGACTTCCAGACATTAATCTTCATCAGGCTTTGGATTATAGTAAGAGGACAAGGACCAATTTAAGAGGAAAATATACCTACCTTAGCGAGAAACAGAGCCACTTGCTCCTCTTGGTAGTAGACTATATGGACTTTCATGTATGGTGCCGTAGCCAAATAATATTGTACTTTCTTCGGAAAGAAAGAGAAACACAGACATAGTAACTTTACTCCCAGGAAGAGCCTACCTGTTGATCTAATTTTTAAAAAAACATTCATCAACGATCTTAATGGAATGTTATGACTGATACAAGGGTAAAACCTTGACAACAATGATAAATCTTTTAACAACGCTATACATAGAAAAGACATTCATTTGCAGCTCTTTTTTCCCTTCAGGTTTCAATGCCTGCTGTTTTTGTTTAATGTTAGCAGATTCAGGTTTTAATGCTTTTGCTAAGTAACATATTTGGCATACCTCTGCAGCGGCTAGTCTTTTTCTAGTAACAAACTCCCTTTTAATATTTTGTTGGCGTCATTCGGGTTAATTGGGCAATGTTGTTCAGCAGGTCTTCTGAGATTGAGAATTTAAGTCGTATGTATGAGAGATTTTCAGCCTTACGTGTACTAAAAAAAGAAACTGTGGATGTGCAGGTATGGGTGATACGTCATCTAATCAGGTTCATAACTGCACAGCAATTGATTCAGTCAAGTTTGATTAGTTAACTTTGCTAAAGTGTTAAACAACCACCAAGCGGGGTCTCGACCATGAATTCATACTTGTCTTTGGTATTGGAAAATTGAATACAGGTTAGGTAAATTCGAAAGTCCGTCAAAGTCGGTCATATTCACCAAGAAGGGGAAGCTCCTTCCCAATTCAATGCACTATCTGTTGTACATTTCTGTACTATGCATGTTACTTTTTACTATACTTTCATGAGTTGATCCTTGGTGGCAATCGGTTGGAGATATGTGAACCAAAGTTATGTAAATACATACCCATTTAACTGACTGAAAGCGAGCAATCCTTGAAGGGGTGGCCGGGGCAACTGGGCTTTATTTGTAACAAAGGTAGATTTATAAAGAGGTAATGTCGAGTTGTCAGAGTTGTTTTAAAAGGGAACGAATTGGTGTGGGGAAGTGAGTAGAGAAAAGAGGACTAAACGAATGAGACTCAAAAGGTATATAGTGAATAGAAAGTTGTCCAGCTTTGAATTTCTAGACCTTCTATGTGCATATTGATGTGATGATAGAGGATAACCTGGAAACAGTTGCCTTGCGGTTGTCATAATTGATTAGAGCCATACCCATGTGGAAGAGTAGTGTATTATCTATTAATCTAAAGGACAAATAGACGTTTTGTGATCGGGTTAACAATGCTCAGATTCATATTGATGAAGTGTATATATCACCTTTGCAATGGCAGAAGGAGAAATATTTCATTCAGGGCTTTCATAGGATGCTTCTATTTATGTTCTGATGAACACCCTATTGGAAATTATTTAAGAGATCGAAATGTTGACATATTAAGCTGTTGAGTGCGAAATTGTAATCAATGTGTATTTTAATTCTTAAGTCCCATTTTTGAGAGCTTAATATTGTTGTTTGGTCAGCAATATATTTTGGAATATTTTATGAAACTGTTCACTGCGCACATTGATTAAACTTCTGTCACCAATCACCCTTCACTGCGCCATTTTCACGAACCCCTATTTGTCAATATTGACTGTCTTTTGTACTGTTGTCAGCAATTAAACACTTTGTGAAATTTTCTGGAAGCCGTGCCATCTATCCTATATTCTTGCTGTATAAGTTTAAGCATATAAAATGTCTGCTGAGGGAACCATTGTATTATAATATTAAAACGTAAATGTCTTGGTTCAGTATCGAGGACTTTGCCCTGATCTTTCAATAGATGGGGACGGAGCGAATTCTATTAAGGTAGGGTTACATCAGCAGGGGCGTAGCTATTGATGGTACAGCAGATGTAGTGGCACCAGGGCCCAGAGGTTTGAGGACCCAGTGAAGACTGATTATTTTGGTATTCTACAACCCACCCAGTGGTAAGTGGGGCCTATTTTACTTGCTTGCACTAGGGTTCAAGGCACTCTTGCTACCCCACTGAACACAAGGGCTATGAGACCGCTAAACTGTGATTTACAAAAAGTTGCAGATATGGCACCTGCTAATTCAAAGTGCTTGGACAGTGGGAGAGTTTGTTATGCAAATATAGAGGAATGAATCAAGAAGTGCTTGTTAGAAGGATAAACTGTAAACACTTCAAACCTCTGCAGAGGATAGTAAATCAGGAAGAACAAGGAAAAATATACCTAGAGCTTTGTAGAAAGAGGGAAAGCATGAAGAAATTGATCAATAGGCTTAGAATTGCTGAAACACTACTTTTCTTCAGTATTCACAATAGAAGAAAATGGGTTACTTTCCCTCCTTTTATTTCCTCTGTGTTATCTTTTGAGGCGTTGTAGAATTCGTAGCAGACCAGAGCCAGTAGAGTTCTGCACAGTAGCTTTTATCTGAATGAGCTTTCTATGGTACAGGAGGCACCAGAAAGGAGGTGCTGATAAACTGCAATAGTATAGACAGGGCCACTGGAATATTGTGGCAGTGGAGAACAAAAATACATGGCAAGGAAAACCAAAGTGGGTGTGAAAGGAAAATTATGTGATCAATTTGTCGCCATATGAAGTAGCTATTTTTACATTTTGCCACCCATTGATGCAAAAGTGATCCTATTGCTATTACAAATACAGGTGTTTCTTAAGAAATAAAACTACACCTCTCTCGTGTATCATCTCCCTCAACATTTATGGTGCAGCTGCTTAAGTATTGCCAGGTGAAATGCCACCTATGACACCCGAATAATCTTCTAAAGGAAAACATGTCACTTCAAGTCAAGATCACGTGTTAACTCTATGCAGAATAACTTCCTTTGCGTGAATGAAGCCAAAGTTGAAATTTTGATAATGAGAAAGACTGAACAGACCCACTGCACTTTATCTGACCCCTAGGATCGTTACACCGCCAGATTCTTCACCGAAAGTATGGATTTAGTGATCACCTTCCATACTGAACTGTCATTCACACCTGAAGCCAATGCAGTTTTAAGAGATGTCCACTTGCAACTCTCCAGACTCTGAACACTCCTCTCTCTTCTTCAAACTGAGCACTAAATGGAGCTCACACAAGCCCTGATTTTGGCCTGCATCGTCTACTCCTGTATCATCTATTCAGTGCTACTTAAAAACTCATTGAACAGTCCAAAAGCCGATATCCAAGGAAACAGAATGTCACTGAAGCTTCAAAAAGTCAACAACATCAAACCAGCTCTGAAAGCCCTGTGTTCGGTGCCAGGGAAGAAGAGATTCGAGTGAGTTCAAAGTCCTCTGCGCTGTCCACAAAGCTTACTGGGGTAAAGGGCCAAATATGCTCCTTAGAGCCCTGCTAGGTGGAAATCAGATACCGTAACTCAATCACTGCACTTCACATTTCTCAACAAAACGTGAAGTGGCTTGTCAACCATTGGGAGTCTAGGTCTATGCAGTCTAAAGGTTGTTGAATACAGATCGTTGGAGCTCTTGGGCTCTAGGTTGTGCAATGCTCCGATCCCAAACTGAGAGCTGAATCCAATTATGTGCTAGTAGAAAACACATGAAAAAGAACATTTTTAAACTTGCTTACAGCTGATCTCCACTAAGGAAAAGCATCACGACTGAAGAACTTCAGAAAGGGTTTGAGTTCACTGATCAGTCTCTAAGGCACCATCAAAATAACCAAAACAAAGTTCATTTTCAAGATTCCAGTGCTCTGAATCAACCAAAAAGGGAGACAGGTAATGCTCTACAGAATAAATAAATAAAAAAAAAAATTCACCAGATCTACTTCTAAACGTCATTCACCAGGACGTAAATGTTGTGTTGTGTGGAAGCACACAAATGACATTTTATTTACACTGTCTTTTCCACAAAGTAATACGTTTGGAAAATAGATACAGTTTTGCACTCTGCAAAGAACAAGCATGCATGTATGCGCTTCTTGAAATAAAACGTCTAATGTGCCTATACAGTGTACCACAGATATTTTGTAAGTCTTATCTTGGGGATCAGTTTTGACCCATGTTCAAACTATCTATAAAAACACAGACAAAATCCCTTCTGTCATTCCAGGTAATGTTATGCACTTCCCCCAGGTGTCAAGATGAAAAGCACTATGGAGACATAACAATTGATTTAAGTGCTATGCAAGTGCTAATGACATAAGATAGCATTATGTGGGATATTCCTGCATTCTGGTCAAAACTGCAACATCTTAAATGCCAGAATAAAGCAATCATCTTCTCAATGGGGGGCAAGTTCACCACACAAAATGTCAGGTTTGAATTTGCACCCCGGACTGACGTGATTTTAAGAACATTTGAACTGTTAAATGTAAAATCTTAAAACATTTTTTGTTAACAATCTACAAATTAGCTGCAGAAAGTTTGTGTGGCAAGTGCATCCTTTCATATTTCCATGAAAAACATTGTTGTCACATAACTGTATATTTTCATAAACCCTGTGAAAAGTGACACTACAGTTTAGGTGGCACTCTTTGAATTGTTAGACGAAAGATGTCAGAATAAAAGCTTGGTGGGAAGTTATCGGTTAAAAAGGTTATGGCAAATGATATATCAGAGAATGCAACTGAACATCCATGTTCTTTATGATTCTGAGCAGTTCCTTCTCATGATTATTTCTAGATAAATCCTACATGCCATCCTGGACAGCAGTAACAGGGGAAACCTCTAGCATGTGGCCTTTCTCCTTCAGCCCAGCTAGACCTTAAGGAAGAAATAACATATTTTGCCAAGAAGGGGACTCCTCACAGTGGCTTCGAGGAGAGTACATCGAGGGTTTGGAAAACCTGAACAGAGTTTAACACACAACAATTGTCAGTGGTGTGGCAGGTTAGTTTGAGCTGTTAGAAGACAATGTTCCCTCCTTCTTTAGTAAAATTGTATTACCACTGAATAGTTTAAAATTTATTAAATATGCAGTGGTACATTTTTATTGGCTATAAAACGAGAGGAGGACTAGCATAGAGGAGATGGAAAATAAGCGGATCTTAGGGGTAGGTAAATAGTTGATCATTGCTTGAAGGTGACCAGATATGCACCCCTTCAGGAACTAGGAAGCAAGGTCTTGTCTCCGGATATAAACTGGTTGTTGTGTTTGTTGGAGCACCATGTTGAGAATCAAAGTGCAAAGCAAACCTGAAAGCTGCAATCTAAAAAAGTTAGAAAAGAATAAATAAGGGTAAATGCGAACCAAAGTGGAAAGGTTAAGGCTTATTTCGGTATAAAGGAATTGCCAGTGGGCACAAGGATGACTGAATGGAAATGCCTTGTTAGAAATGGGATCTCTAGTTGGCAGTGGTTTGTACCATCCAAGTAGGGACCCTCACTCTAGCTGGGCAAGGGAGCCACAAAGCTAAGATATCCCTGCTCACCCCCTTGATAGCTTGGCACAAGCAGTCAGGCTTATTACCTCAGAGACAATGTGTAAAGTATTTATACACCCACAGTAACACAGTGAAAACACCAACAAATAGCCAATATTTATCTGAATAAGACAAGACCAAAACAACAAACGTCCAGCATATACAAGCAAAGATACCACTTTTTAAAGTCTTAAATGAGTCTTAGTTCACAGGAATCAATGGTTGTATCTTTTTTAACACACAGTACCTGGGATGCGTCAAAAACAAAAATGATGTGAGCCGCAGGTGGAGGTGAGGCACTGGAAAAGCATATCGATGCATCGCTTCCTTACTGAGCAAGGGTGGTGATGGGTTGGTTCCTTACTGACAGCAGGGGGGTGATGCATTGGTTCCTTACTGGCAGGGGAGATGATGTGTTGGTTTCTGGTCACGCAGCCTCGATTCCTTACTTACTAGTGCGGGTCGTTAAGAAAGTGATGCCCAGGGATGATACGTGGAAAATCCAGACGTATTGGGATGATGGAGCTGCGGTGGAACAGACGCTGCTTCGATCCCACAGGTGCTGCGTCAATTTTGTCCATTGCAATACAGGCACTGTCTTGATTTTTTCAGCAGCAAGACAGGCGTTGCTTCAAATTTCAACCGTGGCGCTTCGATACATGTATTTTCTTCCACAGGACACCAGTTTCTACTTCCAAGGGCCTAGAGACTGGATTTGGCACCACTTGGCAAGCCCGGACTTTCAGCAGAAGAGCCAAGGCACTGGTAGAGGAAGTCTTTGATGTCCCTGAGACTTCTTAACAGGAGGCAAGAGTAGTTCAAGCCCTCGGAGAACCTTGGAAAGCAAGATGTAGAAAGCAAAGTCCAGTCCTTTCACTCCTAGGACAGAAGCATCAAGCAGCAGGCCAGCAAATCAAAGCAATATGCAGATTGGTAGTTCCTCCTACAGCATCCAGCTCTTTTTCCTGGCAGAATGTCCTCACTCCAGAAGTGTTCTGCAATTGTGGTCTCAGAGGTCCAATACTTATACTCATGTCTGCCTTTGAAGTAGGCAGACTTCAAAGGAAAGTATTTGTAGTACACAAGACCCTGCCTTTCCTTGCCATGGCCCCAGACACACTCCAGGGGGTTGGAAACTGCTTTGTGTAAGGACAGGCGCAGCCTTATTCAGTTGCAAGTGTCAGCTCCTCCCACCTCTCTAGTCCAGGTAGACCCATTAGGATATGTGGGGCACACCTCACCTCCTATTGTGTGACTGTCTAGAGTGAATTCACAACCAGCCCACTTGTTATCCTGACCCAGGTGTGTATTCCAAAGCCAAGAAGAGGCACAGAATAGTTAAGCAAGAAAATGCCCACTTTTTAAAAGTGGCATTTTCAAACTTACAATTTAAAACCCAACTTCACCTAAAGATGTATTTTTAAAATGTGAGTTCAGAGACCCCCTAACTCCATCTCCACCTGACCCATTTGGGAAATTACACTTGAAAGATATTTCAAGGCAATCCCCATGTTACCCTATGGGAGAGATAGGCCTTGTAATAGTAAAAAAACAAATTTGGCAGTATTTCACTATCAAGACATGTAAAACACACCAGTACATGTCCTACCTTTTAGAAACACTGCACCCTGCCCACGGGGCTGTCTTGGGCCTACCTAAGGGGGGACTTGCATGTAGTAAAAGGGATGGTTTGGGCCTGGCACATGGGTACACTTGCCAGGTCGAACTGCAGTTTGAACCTGCACGCACAGACACTGCAGTGGCAGGTTTGAGAAGTTTACAGGGCTACGTATGTGGGTGGCACAATCAGTGTTGCAGGCCCGCTAGTAGCATTTGATTTACAGGCCCTGCACACCTCCAGTGCACTTTACTAGTGACTCACTTGTAAATCAAATATGCCAATCACCAATACCGTGTAGATATAAAGCACTTGCACTTTAGCACTGGTCAGCAGTGGTAAAGTCCTAAAGCCAGCAAAAACGAAATTCAGCACAGGATCAAAAACAGGTCAGGAGCCAAGAAAAACAGGGGAAACCATGCCAAGAGCTGTCAAGTCTAACAAGGACTGGTTGTGATGTTTACAAAGAGAAAAGTGATGAAAATACATTGTTCAAACCAGTTGATAAAGTTTTGAAAGCAAACTCGAGTTCTCAGCAAAAAGAGGGAAATGTAGACACAGAGGGGTCAACAAATGGATCAGACCAAGGGTAGGATAAATATAATAATGGTGAGATAGTAAGAAACTAAAGAACTTCACTGTCAGGTAGACAATATTTTATTTCAGGTGGGACATATACTATTGTTGATAATTAAATGTTAACTTTTTCGTTGTTTGTTTATAAATCCAGTAATTGGGGGGAGGAGTAATGAATGCAGGCTGCACTTTATCAAAGTACTACATCGGTCCAATCGAGCAAAACCTGATCGGAGATCGGTATCTTGTGACACACTGCACCAAAAACACTACTCGATATCACGTGGAAAACAAACATCACATCGAGAAAACCTGCCACTAGAGCATTTTTATAAAAAATCACCAACACACAGAGGAGGTAAACAGTCCTTTTAAGTTATTGAGCAACCTAAAAACTCCACTAAAATGGTTTTGCTGAACCACACTTAGAATCAGACAGCTAAATGAAGCACATCTGAAAAAGCAAGCTCATTTTATCCATTCATCCATCCTAACCGAAAGCCCACTGATTCATCATTAAACAAAAAAAGAACCGACACATTGGCAAAGAAAAGCATTTTTATTCATTAACAAGCACACATGTGATACGGTAGAGGACATTAGTGGACTTGGCAGAGAAAAACACAGCTACGAAGAAAAACCTCATGATCTTAATTGGACACATCGCACAGCCAGATGAAGCAAATACACACATTGCATACTCCGCACTCCTACTAGTACCAAAGGAAACGCCATGGATGAAAAAGATGAGGTAAACCTTGCACATCTTTAATCTCTTACCTCAACTGCCACACATATACAAGCAATACATCTGGATAAATTGAGGAGAGGACACGAGATAAAACTGAGGTACCACTCAAAATACCTATGGAAACACACCCGCCACGTTCATAATTCTAAATCTGCTGCCATCAGTGACGCCCAAAACTACCCCCTGTACAACCATGCCACAACCACGACAGCCAAAGCTGCTAAATCCTCAGTATGGAAGGTTACTGCTGACACTCTTGGCATCCAGACCCATCTGTCTGCAAGACACTATGGCAAGTCCCAGCGGCACTCAATCACTTTGTGGGCAGGCATGCCAACTTCCCCACAGGCCACAGCAGATCTAGCTTTCAGAGTGGCCGATATAACATCTTGTGCTTCGCTCTCATCCCTGGGGGCATAACTTGCACACACTGTGCCTTAAAGAAGCCACACGGACCTTCACTTACTACATCTGCAATGGTTGCATGAGGTTCAGCAGTTTGTGGTGTACACCTATGTTACATCATATTTTGTTACGTCATGTTGTGTTATGTCCTGTTGTTTTGTGTTATACTACGCACAATCTGCAATTGGTATGGCAGCATTTTCTCTTATTCCCAGGATGAATTCCTGAATGGGTCTGAGATTTCCATCACAGACCTCTGTCGCCTGAAGATGTTCTTTCACTGGCTTAAATGGGTATGTCCCTATGTTAGGTGAATGCATCAGCTTCAATGTTTTTGCTAGTTACCACATATGCTAACGCTCCCTAGGTCCTGACACAGCCATTATGTGGCACCGCCATATTGTGAGCACCACATTCCCCAGACAAAGACAATGACACGTAGCCACTTCGACAGGATGTGTGAGTTATAACAGGGCCAACAGAAGTCATTCACAGCACTCATAATTACAACGTAATGTGATGCAAGAGGGACATACTTTAGCTCCACCTAGGACCTAAGTATTCAATGTGAGCAAGAAACAACCAGGAATCAAAGTAAATACAACAGGCGCCTGCCTAGGTACAATGCTCCATTGGGTGATTTTTTGGGGTGCTTAAACAGAGATTAATGGGTCTGTGTTTCAGTGTATATGATTGCCAAGTTAATCCCCTTAAGGGAGGCTGCTTACCACAAGTTTGTCTCATGAGCCACAATAGGGACATCAACAGAAGGTTAACATGTCATGGATCTACTGCAACTACACAGTAATAGCACCACCAAACACTTGCCACTATAACAGCATCTTGACTTTACTCTGACGCTTAGGAAAGCAGCATAAGTACATTATTTATAAGTCTCCTGACTACCTCAAAAAGATGCTCAATTACACTTGCATTTCCTTCCAAGGCCTCTAAGTTAAATCCCATCTCACCTATCCCAAATGCCTGTAGCTTACATAGTTTGAAAGATAGGCCCTGAACTGTACAACACACCAAAAACGATTACATAGGTCAGTGTCTGGAGTAGAGTGGTGGATCTCTCTGAGTATATGACCTTCAGACAGTCTTCAGGTACAGCATGAGGGACCTTGTCACAACATTATGAGGCCGAAACAGAACAGACCCCATAACATTTGTCATTGTTTATTAGAACTGATCGTGTACTCAAAATCAGTCTCTCAGCATGCGCTCCCAGATGAATGTACCAGGATATAGGCACCTGTAACGTCTGTTACCTTGCCCTTGCATGCTGCATATTCACAGCGTTATGTATTCCCTACCAAATTCTAAGAAATTCACATTGCACCCCGAGCACCATATAAACACCCTGAGTGTTCTTCTTCACTGTCCTTCGCATGAAAGGCATGGTGGTCCTGGACAAGGAACACACATTGCCCACCATGTGCTCCAGGGGCAATTTTTTGTGAAAAACAAAGTTTGTTTTCAGGAGACCAAAACACTTTGCAACAAACAATACACCCTCTCATCTAAGGAACAGTTATGTTAACTTGACCTCCACTAAAGGTGCAGTGATGCTTGCCAGCCTGAATAAGGCAGATCGTCCTCTGCCGGGGGAGCGAAGCCCATAGCCTCCGCTGACCTGAAAGTCGAGAAAGTTACAAATATTAATATTGGGGAACATCAAACATTATATAACAACCACCTGATTATTGATTTAAACTAAGAACAGTTGCAAGTGCCAACACACTCTCCATAAAAGCCATGGCCCGAATAGAGCTAAAGACTTGTTAGGAGGTCAACATCTTCACCCTGTTGAAAAGCCCTGAGCAACGGTAAAGGAGAACAAATTGTAAGCTGCAAAGTTTTAATCTATAATGTACAAAAAACAAGTGGACAAGCATTGGCAAAGCCAAGATGGCATGCTTTAATGTGCTAATGACTGCAAACACTCAGATAGGCACAACTGCTGTTTGAATGTCTTAGCACACAGTAAAGCAAGGCATACTGGTTTGTCACTGCTTGGTCCAAAAGTGCACCATTTTGACAGACCGTAAACGGTTTGACGATATCTCTTTCTGAGGATGCTGAGCTAGCTGTTTCATGGCACATCACTCAAAATGACGTAACTGTTGCTCACAGCTGCTTTGTGTTTGTTAGTGAAGAGTTAGGTAACTGCCTGGAGTTGATGATGAGAATGAGGATTTTTTTGTGGTCTGCTCTAATTTGTCCCCACATCACCGAGGTTCAACTCGCCTTTCAGATACGAACGTATTTACATTTTTATAGGCCTATAGCTAACGCTCGCTTTGAAGAAAGGAGCACCAGCATGTGGCATCTGTTTAACATGATGGCAAAATGTAGTATTAGCATCGTCTATTATAGCCCCGGCATGGCCAGATTTGGAAGGATCAATGCTGTACTTCCCTTCCCTCTGATCCGTGGGTATCTCTTGGAGTGGAGTTAGTAGAAATCTGGTGCTGATCTCTACCTTACCAGCATGATCGATTAAATCACAGAGAGAGAGTGATTGTCAGTGACTGTCATGGTAGCATGGTGCGTCGTTCCGCTTTGTGTTTTGAACCCTGCTTCCTAGACAAATGCTATCATTCCCCGTAGCGTGATGTATGTGCAGAACTCAGAGATAAGGGGCTGCAATAGCACTTCTATGCAAAGCAAGTTATAAGCTTCCAGCACCACCTATGTCGGCGGATACATGTGATTTGTGGACTAGAAATAAGGATATCAAAGAACCAAATGTAGCCCTTGCAAAAAGGTTCAAACCACTCCAGCGCTTTTCCCCACAAGCCCTCTCCTTTCATTCATCTATATTCTGTCGCTCTACTTCTCCCCTCTTTATTTTGTCACCTCTCTCTTTCTCACCCTTTCACTCTTGCCCTCATAGCCACAGTGCCACTGCTGCAATAAACACCCGGGAGTGACAGCAGCGCATAGGGGTGGCAGGCCATGTGCCTGAAATGCTCCAGCAGCCCCGTGCCCCCACCCGAGAAACGCACGGTGAGGTAACCAGTGAGGCTCTGACTAAAAGACCGCGGTCGATGGCAACCACTAGGTTGCCATTCGTGTAAGACAATAGCAATCAGAGCGAACAGTACAGTAAGACAACAATAATTAACCTTCGCAGTTCATGCCACCATGAACAATCTTCTATCATCCATGCGCACCAGAATTTGAACCATTGACCTTTGGTCTGGAAATCACTTTAAATCCTAGACAACGTTTAAGAAAGCACTTCTGAAGTGATGCAATACAATGTAGCCTGTTCTACAGGTTCAAAGAGAGAAGTCAAAGTGACAAGAAATCGCACATACAGGAAGAAAGGAACTGCAGAGGGATTAAATCTGGGAAGTAGAAGAGAAATCACATTGTATCAGGCAGGCCATCGCCCTCTTGATGCCTACTATCTCATGATTGGCAGGGGAGGAGGAAACAATGAAAAGTATGAAAGGGTTTTGCTATTGGAAATGGGTTTTACTAATGTGAAAAACGTGCCCATGAAAGCAGAACTAATTTGATGATTAACCATCAAATGCAAACGTTTTTCACATTTGTCAGTATAGTGAACTTGAGTTAGAACAGTATACATAGTTTGTAAAAGGTTCGGAGATTGCAATAGATTTACAAACTCGGGCAAAGCGTTTTATCTACTGATGTTCAGAAAGTTGTTTCCCGTGTTTTTTTCTTACTCTCAGAAGAGCATATTAACGCAGTCTTGAATTTGCATCAATTATTTCTGACAACCCTAGCAGAGTTAAATCATTTCTGTGTAACATAAGCAATCACTTATGTTATTGGCTGCATTATAGTCAGTGCAGCCGAGATATTAAAGATAATTTCGTCAATTTTCTTTCATTCTCTGCTACTGTTCTGTTGATGTGCTAGAATTCCTACCAAATAACATCGGCTGACAAGTTGCTAAGGTACTTTAGTGAATGCTCTGCTTCTCCGCATACTCAAGATCCCATTGGTTCTCTGTGGTGTAACTTCAAAACATGCAATACCGCAATTGTTGTGGAATGAAGCATTCTTTAAGATAGGAGGCTTGCATGCCTTGTTGTATTGTATTGTACTGCAACATTTATATAGCACTTTCTTCCCCTATGTGGGGTGCTCAAGCACTCGCCTACATGAATGACAAGGTACACCATGTAGGGTGTGTGGTTGGAGGTATGTTGTTGTTTTGATCCTATATGGGAACTTTTTCCATGCCATGCATGATGACCACCGAGGTGTGGTTATTGTGTTATGGGGCACAGCACATAGCAGTTGGTTGGATGATGAAGTGTAAGAGATACGTGCAGTTGTATGGATTTGATCCTGCTGGTAGCTTTGAACAGTTCTGCAGTTCCTTTTATGGTATTTCATATAATACAGGGTGCTTATCCAGTTACTGCACTTGGTTGTCCAATCTGACATTTTGTCTATAGTTGTGGTGTTGAGCAGGCATGTTTGGAGTGAGAGAGGAGTGGATTGATCTTTTGGGATGGGCATTTTTATTATCATCCCATATCTAAGTGTCTGTGTTATATAAAAGAGCAGTGAAATTGTATAGATATTTGGGACCTGGCCTGCAGTAAATGGACTCTACAAATTGTCCATTAGTGTGTGACATATCTCTTCAGTTATTCCCTGCCTGTCCGTTTGGTGATGTTTGGGTGTACAGTGCTGGTGATTGACAAACTTCAAAGCAGATATATCTTATGTAAATTTAAGAAGTATGAATTAAAATGTGTTGCTGACTGCAGGGTATAAGGGTTTTAGCATTGTGGGCCATAACTTATATATTTGAAAATACATAATTATGTAATGCCATGATGAACCGTAGGTCAGCCCTGTTTTTTGCTTACCTCCATAATGAAAGCAGTTTGCTGGTTGAGTTGTGGGTGGGTTGCAAGCTGAGGATTGAGTTTGCGGGTGCAAATGTTTTCTGGATTCTGTTGCCTGGATGCTGGTGGTACAATTCTCTAGGTAATAGCCAACGAAAAAGTTTTCAACTGTCTTCTATGGTCCTTGGATGTCCTAATACTGGCTGGTATCAGTTTCAGAGCTTAGTATTGAGAAAGCAGTGCCTCCTATGAATTTCTTGTAGTAAGGTGGTATGGCGATAAGTGGTGCAAGCCTGCAGCACAGTGTTCTGTTTGGTTTGTATTGCTTCCATTTACCTTGTAGTCATAGCAGTCCTTTTCCTTATGGGGCACTGTGGTGGGACTACATAACGAGTGCTATGCGTTCTCTTGGGTGAAGACGAGAAGAAGCCTTTAGACAGCCAAAGTATACGCTGTTGGCTTAGTCAAGCTTGGAGACTGTTCATATACCACAACTGCCTTGCATGTCACCTCTTCTTCCCGTAATACATAGTCCATAAATGTGAATAGTACTCTTTGGTGGAGCACAAATATGTTACAGTTGCCACAGGAGACGAAGCAAACTTCAATAAAACAGTACTGAGAAATGCAGTAATGGGGGGGTCAATAGTTCTGAATTTGCAAGAATTCATTCCGATTATCTCACACATTTTTGAAGATTTAACAATAATTTTTTGATCTCAGTGAGAGGTGTTTCTCTGTTATCATGTCGTTTCAATGTATCAAGCCAGATATACGTTGGTCTTGCTTTAGGCATGTCAGAAATTCATGTGGGGCCTGGGCCATTTAACTGAAGTGGGGCCCTTTGTATGAATAAAACCTGTATCAAAGATTAAATATTTATTCCTTAGGGAAAGAGAAAACATGTCAGATCAGCACCTGGTGCCATATATTGGAATGAGCTGTGTGACTTACCTTGTCATGCAGAAAGATTGCATCTTTGAATTTAAAATGAATAAATAAATATGTTGCAGCATGAATGAGGGTCCTCAAAAAGTATGGGCCTAGATGATAATGACCCCTTTCCCCCCTCTCACCCTCCACGTAAGGCCTACTTTACTGTCTACATAAAGCTAAGGGAATATTTTCATAGTACCACATATCATCACAAATGATAGCAAAAGATGCTACCTTTTCACTTTTAGATCAAAATATCAGCAATATTAGGAAACATGAAAATGCAGATTAGGGAAATTTCCTTCCAGCTCTCCTTGTGTGTAACAGGGTCATTTTAAATAGTGCATGGCAGATTTAATATTTTAAGAACAAAAATGAATTTGCATTGAACGTGGTAGGTCTTTTTGTAGTGAATTCAAGGGAAGTTTGATAACAGTAAGTCTCTCTTCTACAACTTGTCTTTTTGGATCAGGAGCCCCAATGCTAATAAATTGGGCAGTGTGAATGCATCTACATGCTTATCCAGAAGATTAAACAAAAAAAAAAAATATATATATATATATATATATATATATATATATATATATATATATATATATATATATATATATATATATATATAAAACCTTCAATTCCAGACACAAGCTTGTTATTGTTATACAAAAGACATGTGAAGTCAGTACAATGGTAGTTCCCAAAGAGTTGGGTTGATAAATTCTGAAACATGCAATGCTTAGCTGTTAACAATAGACATGTTGGAGATATGACTATTTCTATGATATAGATGAGGGGGGAGGAAACAATGGTCCCTGAGCCTCCTCGCAAACCAGGTCTTCAATGGCAGACTCAGTTGGTTTCAATGACAAGTAGCAATCTCCTTGGATCTCTCAATCGTGTCCTTCTATTGACTTCTGTCTTTTTTGTTCTAGTGCCAGGATTACACAGAAGAAACTCTAACAGGAGACCTCTGTGAAGACCTTTGTGTGGCTCAAAAATTGGTGTACAAGCATTGCCTTTACTATGACAAAGGCAAGAAAGTCATCCAGCTTGACTGGCAGGGACGTCCTGTGATCCTGAAGTCGAAGAAGGACATCTTCTCCAGCTACCAGAGTCTTGGCATACTTGAGGAAGCAGATGCCCAGGACCTTCCTGAAACAGAACTTCTCCTTTTGGTTGCTTTAGAGGTTAAAAATGTCCTTGGACTGGATTTATCCAATAGTACAAGCATTCCCTTTTGGAGCCGAAGGAAGAAAAGCCCCCAGTGGAAAGCACAGGTGGCCAGCATGTGGTCTCTTCTCCAGCAGGAGGAATATGTCTACTTCAGTCTCTTGCAAGATTTCAGTAAGCATGTCTTGCAGGTGATTGGTACATGTGGCCACTTCTATGCAGTGGAGTATCTTGACAGTGGACAAGCATGGCACCCTACAATATTTCCTCTAAAGGAACTAAGCAGGTCTCTGTTTGCCAGTGGCAAAAGCAGGGTGGAAGCAATCAATGTCATTGCACTCAGTTTCCTAGATATGGTGACACAGTTTGACAATGACTTCGCTCACCGTCTTCACCTCTGTGATATCAAACCTGAAAATTTTGCAATTAGAAAGGACTTTACAGTAAGTTGTTTTGGTGCAAGCTGAGAAGTTGGAAACATGTGCACTTGCACGCTTTCTTCTTATGTGAGGTAATGTTTTTTCCTGAGTCACGAGCAATCCAGTTTGCGCAACACATTAAAGATCTGTTAGAATGTCATGGCAGAGGAATTGGTCAAAGTGAGAATGCATGAGAATGTTTTCTCCATTGAGGTAAGAAAGCAACAAATCTGAAAACTTATCACATTCTTTTCTACCCTATTAGTAGTTTTTGAAATAAAGATATTGTTACTGGTAGCCTACCATGCATCTGACTCCTGGACCACTAGGAGCCCACAGAAACATTAAGGAGTACATAATCTCACTGTACTGAAAAACAAGCTTTGAATGCTTCCATTCCCAACAGCCTCTCCACTACAGGTCTTTGGCCTCCTTTGCACATACTTGTAGCCCTCTTCAAGTCACACTGACTACTGCTCCCTACACCCTCAAATCCTCTATCTGCACTCTCTTTCCACTGTGCACACCACGTTCCTTACTGAACACATGCTAGACCCCACATTGCATGCAGTCTTTCATTGTCTACACATTATCTGCTCAACTCTGCACATTCTGGGCCTCACTAAGCATAGTCTTCACTATTCTCTGAATGTCGTCAGCCAGACACCACACATTACCTCTTACCAACTCAGTGTCATTTTAGTTTCTTAGCAGGCATACCTTCATATGTTTATTGGTTCCTTATTTACATTTTTGCTTTTTTAGGTTTTTCGTGTTGAATATTTTTTCTACTTTTGTAAAGATTTTAGAAAATAGGCACTTGCTATTTTCCACCAGACTTAGCCCTCTTGTAGTCCTGCTTCTTATTTTTCTGGAGAGAGATTCCCTTGTGGTATTGTAAAGACAATCTCAGCCCTTGGAGAAGAAGTGAGCATCTCTGGACATTGGCTTGGTGGAAGAAGAGCATCTGTGTACTTGAATGGGCAACTAGCTTGTTTGGAGAGGCCGATTCACAGAAAGAATTAAAATGGCTGTGAGATGGGAATAGCAATATATGCAAGTATATAATATTTCTATAGTGTGGGCCTAGCCAAAAAGCTGCAAAGCAATGTATAGGGGCAACGGCAAGCATAAAGACAATGTGTAATAGGAGAGGGAGCTAGATTGTGGATGGTTAACACATTGTGATGTAGTGTGCTCTAACCAGGTGGGTCTTCAACTCTTTCCTCAATTGAACCTGCACTAGGGTGCCCTGAAGGGTACATAGATATTGTTCAAGATCCTGGGTGAATAGATGGAAAAAGCCGGGTCGGTTTTGAAGATGGTGCTGGCCAGCAGAGAGAACCAATGGATTTCCATCAGGATAGGGTTGATCATATTTCTTTAGGCCCTGAATGAGACATGCTGTGGCATGTAGGATGCCTCTGAGGTGCCAGTGTGGAATCTAGTAGACCATTACCACCATCCAGATGCAAGAGTATGAAGGCAGGTTACCACCATCAAGATGCAAGCGCACACACAGTGCAAGAAGCACTGCTGCTGATGGTCAGTTTATTTGAGCAGCTGGGAGTTGTAGGCTTCTTGACTCTGTGTGCATTCCTGCCCTTAAAAACAAAGAATCCAGAATGAAATGTAGTAGTTGGTTGTATGCACACAGCCACTGAAACTTCTAATGGATCCTAATGTTGCACAGTCTTATGCTCCCCTTTGTTCAATAGAAAAAACAAGGAACCAACTGACTACCTGCAGGGGCAAAGCAAGGAACCCAACCTGTAAACAAAGAGTTTGGGTATTTAATCTCCCATTATCACCATAAAAACGCTGTAAATTTGTAAAATGGTGTCAGGTGCTCACCATCACATGGCTCTGCAATGCATACATATTACTAACAAGGGCATTTCCAATTCATAGATATAAAACCTACAAGGCAAACATGCGTCAACAAAATTGACAACATCTGCTTTCTCATCAGAGACAATGTACCGAGAACTATATGCTTCTTCTATAGATATATAAAGATTGCAAGTGGTTCTCACTTCTCAGTTCATTCAGAGTGTATGTCTAGTTTTCAACTCTGCCTGATCATTTGCTGTAGTTATATGCATGCACAATGGCACTTTCTCACACAAAGCTATATCAGAACCACAATTGCAGTAAAATGGACTGAAATTGACAAGCAAAATAATCAAGTTTTAAGGCATATGCTAAGGTCAATGAATGGTTGAGCACACATCTCATTGTCTTTGTCTAGGTATGGTTTCCTTGACCCATTTTCTGTGTTTTTCCACTTGTGTTTGTCTATTCCAGACATCATCTCCCCTCCCTTGTATCTGTATCTGCTTCATGGTTGGCCATGTATCTCTGCCCCAGTGCCTTAATCTACAATGCCAACCTCCTGATTCAGTTTGTTTCTTCCCAAGGCTCTGCCTGTATGTCTCTTTGTCAGTGTTCCTTCCCAGCCCAGCAATTTTTATGCCTCCTTTCTCCAGTGTCATCACTTTTAATTAACAAATCAAAAGGGTTGAGACTCAGGACCAAGGCCGTGTGAGTCTCATAAGACTATGGCCCATTTACAAATAAAAAAACCTTCACAGCACAAAATTCAAAGTCAAAACCATAAAGGTGTACTTAAACTTAAGAATCACTACAGAAGGCAAAATGTAGTTAGTTAGTAAAATCTGAATCAGCTTCAATAATGTATCAGATAATGACAATGCGAGAGGATCAACATGGTGTCAATTTCCAAAGCAAGTAAATAGCCATGATTGAAGTACAGTTCAGCAAAAGGACTTAGGGCCAGATGTAATTGTGCTTTTCTTAAGTAGCAACTTAATAGAAATCGCTATTTAAGAAATGCAAAATGCCATGTACAAAGATACCGGTTTGCTAATAGCAATTTCTACAAAGTAGGAATCGCTATTAGGAAATCAGTATTAATAAATCCCATTGTATTTGAGTCCATGGGCCGATTTAGCATTTCCTATATAGCAATTTCTTATTAAGAAATCTATATTTAGGTAATGAAAAACCAGGGATGGCAATGGGAAAAAGGACCCCTTAGGTGCACCCCAAAAATAGGGGTGTACCTGTAGAGCACACATATACCTAAGGGGCATGTGTGTGCTGTATTGCAATTAAAAAACAAACATCTTGGGGTGCTTTTTTTAATTGCATCTCCAAAATGCCCAAATCGCATTTTGGAAATGCATGGTACATCAGAATAGGATACTCAAATAAAGAAATCCTTATTTGCGATTCCTTAAAGGGGTTTGTACATTAGAAAAGCCCAGCTTGCATTTCTTAATGGCCCGAAATATCAATTCAGACAGGTAAGAAATGCAAACAGGCTTCGTACATCTGACCTTTAGAGTCTATTCAAATAAGTCAGAAAAAGTGTAATTATAAATCAAAAGACGGACTATCACAGCATCTGCACAGTTCAGAAAACAAGAAAAGTCCAAGTATAGACAGACTGACATGAAGTCTACCTATGTGCATGTAAATAAAAAGTCTGCTAAATCTCCCAAAAAGGGTACATTTTATAGGTTTCAGACATTGAAAGCCACACATTTAACACGGTAAGATCTGATACAATAGGGCTATACTAGTAAAGTTACATACACATAAACCAGTAACTTTCCAAGGCAATATGATCCATCAAATAAGAAACATTTAGGAATAATTGCCTTCATTCATAATTATAGTTGAAGTGAACTTATGAAAGGAAGAATATCTCATGCCATTTATGCAACAAATGAAAACAATAGACAGTACAACTGATTAATTAATCTGAGAGCTGACTGGGGCAGAAAGTCTTGAATTTGTTGCAAATACAGAAATATTTTGTACATGGTTTCCTTCTCAAGGAACACAAATTAATATATTTTAGCATGACAAGCAAACAACACCATGCAAATAATTCGATTTGCCTATTATCTGAAATGGAATGACACAGAAGAGAAATATGGATGTAGAAAACAAGTTCTTGTAATTTAAAAGCACAGTTCTTTCTGTCAATGTAAGATGAATGTTAGTGCAAGATGACTAGACCACAGTCATGTTAACTGAAGCCAGATTATGCTTACTATAAAACATTTCCCTGTACCAGGGTATTTTCTTCCTCAGTGCCCTTGTCCAAGTCTCCGTGTCCTAGTACCATGTCTTTAGCTTCTTATTCCAATGCCTGTGTTCATGTCTACCTGCCTCAGTGTCTGTATCTGTTTCAGTTTCCATGGCTCAGAGTGCCAGGGTTATCTCTATTTCTATGTCTGTGCATTCTAGCCCTAGCGTATGAATCTCCCAAGTCCAGTGTTAATTTCTTCACCTAAATCTGTGTCTCACTGACCCAGTATCTGTGTCTCTATGGATAACTGTTCATATCTTCCAGTCCCAAGGCCTGTATCTAAATATCCTAATGTATTTGACTCTATGTGTCCATCTCCCTGCCCCAGTGAAGGCACCACACCTTTCAAGACATTGAGCCACAAAAAGGTGAATACAGCAATTAAACTTAGACACATGACCTAAGTTTGAGTAGACGTCCTACTGTCTGGGAATTCACAAAATCCCCACAACATAACAGAGAAATCTAAACAAAATGTAGATTTCCATGAATACTTCTCCTGTGTAACATTTCGTGAGGGTTGTCTGCAGGACGACAATCCTAATCATTTGAACAGGATTGATGCATTTGCAAAGCACACATTTCTTTCGCTGTGAACCATTTCCGTAAGAACTCTATTTGTGTTCCCTTTTCACACTGAAAACACATTTACTTTAGCTGTTAAGTAGTAATGTTACGTGTGTTTCCAAGGTCGGAATGTGTGCAAAATGTTTGTGACTACTCTTGAACATGTCTGTTTGTGAGTGTTGCATGCATTCTGCATGTCTGTCGTGTCACACACAATTTGTACTCGCTAACCCTAAATGTAACAGTGTAGAAAATCCATCAAATTAATAGATTTTCTAAAGTTCTTAGTTTTATTTGCATGGGTTATCTTCCACATACACTGATTCTGTGAGCCAGGATCTCATGATTCACTAGAGTTTGTAAATATGACACAGAGTTGATAGCACTCTTCCTGAGCAGAACCTGACCTCCTGTTTCCTAGGCAGATGCCTCTCTTAAATTGAACTGTCAAGCCTTTCTTATAATAGGAAAATGGCCGATGCAAATCAGCCCTAAACAATTGTGCAAAACCACTTGGGTACATAATTATAAAATTACCGTTTCCAATGTTCGAAGCAAAGACTTCTGCCCTGTTGGAATTCAATATATGCCTTTCTATTACTAAATGAAGGAACAGGCCTAAAAAATACTTCGGCCCAATTTACTTAATGTTCACGCATTGCAGCGAAGCAGAGGAACACACCGTGCTGCACTGCGTGTAAGGGAGAGAAGAAATGTGCATATTTACACAAATATGACACATTTCGTCTGCCTCCCTGAACTGACTCACTAAGTGCTGCGAAGTGCCAATGCAGATGCCACGGTGCAAGGATACCAACATTTCAATAAGGATTCTGTTTGTGAAAGAAGGGACACCGTCCTTCTCAAAAACAGTCTGTAAAGGCATATTCCTCTTTCTATGAAAGAGGAAGTAACAAGACAAAAAAAAAAAAAATTCTCCTCGTTACTCCTAGGTCTGGGAGGTGCACCTTTTAGATGCAATCCCACATTTACTGACCTTAGTAAATATGGGATTGCGTCAAAATCCATAAAAGGATTATGTAGCACATTACTGCACATATATTACTAAATCATGGTGTGGTAGCACACTGTCATTTACAGACACCGGGGCCTAGATTTACAAAGTTGTCACGCAACACAGAGCAGCATCCACAAATGCTGTACTTACAGAAATATGGCTCTCTCCTTCCCTCTCCCTAGCTTGAGCGCTGATTTTAGCTGCTGTGCACCACACGCACACCTTTGCTCCATAGTGCAAGGGTGTGTGCGTGAGTCTAGCATAGGTTTTGTACTGGAAGGGTGCCCTTCCAGTACAAAATACTATGCTTAGACACATTTTAAAACTTTTCCTACTTATGTATGCATGCTGCACAGTGCAGCATGCATGCAAAGTCGGAAAAGAAAGGAGAAATCAAAACATTTTACCTTTTTGCCTGCTTTCAAATGGCATTAACGTTTGGTGCCAAACCCTGTCTACTTTTATTTGTAGATAGGGTTTTGCATCAAAAGGCATGGGTGGTTGTATGGGAACGCCCATGTGAAACCCATTTAATGCCCCCTTGGCGCTAAGTAATGGAAAGCTTTGCACTGCTTTAGATTACTTTTAGGGTACTTTCCATCCCAAAACAAGTTTTTGCAATGGAAAGTAAATTAATAAAAAACATTTTGTACTGGCTAGCATCACTTTTGTGACACTAACCCAGCACAAAATGTTTGTAAATTTCCCACTACATTTTCTAATGAAAGAGCCACTAAATTTGAAGTGACATGCAGTTTTACTGATTGAACTACATAGCACTTAAACAATAGTGTGGAAATCAGATTTCACAATATTTATCATTTGTGAATCACCAAGTAAAGTGCCTTAAATAAAGTCACTTGATTGATTTTGATCAATTTAAAATCTTTATCATCATACTTCACAACCACAAACAAATGCACTTTATTTGTGCTTGCTTGACTGCTGGTATATATTGAATATTTTGTACAGTTAATTTATACTTATTTAAGCTTTGCTGTGTGTTAGAAACAAAAATCACATTCATCAGACTTAGGGGCATATTTATACTCTGTTTGCACCTAATTAGCATCATTTTTGTTTACTCTAATAGGGTGCAAAACTAACTCCATATTTATACTTTGGCGCTAGACCTGTCTAGTGCCAACTTTATGGAGTTAAAGTCATTTTTTGGACTTGGAACCCTACCTTGCCTTAATGAGATACAAGGTAGGCGTTCCCGAGCAAAAAATGACTCTATAGCCTTAACGCCATATTTATACTTCCGTACAAAAATGGAGCACAGAAGGGATGAGGGGTCATAAAACGGGGCAAACCTTGCTTTGCCCCATTTCTTTACTCCTGGGTCAGGGCAGGGGTTAGGGGACCTGAGGACCTATTTCCATGGTGGAACACCATGGAATAAGCCCACAGGTGCCCTCACCAGGCCCCAGGGCCACCCCCACCCACACCAGAGGGACAGTGGAGGATGGGGGACCCCATCCCAGGTAAGTACAGGTAAGTATTTTATTTTATTTTTTAATGGGCCCCCATACATGGCACAAGGTGCAATGGCCATGCCCAGGGGACCCTGGTCCCCTGTGCTGGCCATTGGTGTGGTGGGCATGACTCCTGTCTTTTCTAAGACAGGAGTCATGTGGTATGGATGGTTTTGCATCAGAAAATGACTCTAGGCAGGTTAGAGTAACTTTTTTTACTCTAACCTGCCTAACGTCATTTTTGGGTGCAAAACCCCCTTCTTCCATACTGCCAGACCCACCCGACTAACGTCATTTTTTTTTACACTAGCCTACCTTTTGCACCAGCTTGCACCATTCCATAAATATGGTGCCCGGCTGGTGCACAGAAATGGTGCAAGCCGGTGCTAAACTTGTTGGTGCAAAACTGCGTTAGTGTAGTTTTTGCACCAAAAAGTGTAAATCAGGGCTTTAACTTTTAAATTTCCCATACCCCTGCAAGATTGTGATATGGTTCACTTCGCAAAATCTTCCCACTTGGCACACAGTCAGAGAAAGAAAAGCAAACACTAGCCTCCATGTTAGAAGACTAAGTACCAATTTGACGGAAGACATAGGGGGTCATTTTGACCCTGGCGGACGGCGGTGAAGCGGCGGTAAGACCGCCAACAGGCTAGCGGTCTAAAAAATGAGATTTTGACCATGGCGGTTACCGCCATGGCCAACCGCCGCTTCACCGTTCCGCCCACCGGGCTGGAGACCTGGGTCTCCAGCCCGGCGGTCGTCACTATACTGCCGGCGGTATCACAACCCGCCTGACCCGGCTTACCGCCATGGATTTCATGCAGTTTGGGATAAAATCCATGGTGGTAAGCTCTATCAGTGCCAGGGAATCCCTTCCCTGGCACTGATAGGGGTCACCCCCACACCGACTCCCTCCCCTACCCCCCCACCACCCCTGCCACCCCCCAAAGGTGGCAGGACCCCCCTCCTCACCCCGATCCCCAACATTTCTACACACATACACGCACGCAGGCATACACGCACTCATTCACATCCACACAACACCCCTGCATTCATGCACGCACTCACACGCCACCTCAACATACACACACGCACACCCCCATGCATGCACACAACACACAACACCCCCCACCCCCCTTCCCTAACAGACGATCACCTTACCTGTTCCGGTGAGCCTCCGGGAGGGAACAGGACCCATGGGGGCAGCTCCGCCGACACCGCCACGCCAACAGAACACCGCCAGAGCGAATCACAGGACGTGATTCGCTGGGCGGTGTTCTGTTGGCGTGGCAGTGGAGCTACCTCCACTTCCCCGCCTGCCGCCAGTATGGCTGTTGGCGGCTCTCCGTCCGTAAAAGGACGGAGCGCTGCCAACGGTCATAATGGCCCGTGCGGAAGACCGCCAGCACTGGCGGTCTTCCGTACGGCGGTCCCTCGGCGGTCTTCGGAAAAGACCGCTGAGGTCGTAATGACCACCATAGTCTGACATTTGGCCTCTAATTTGTAATGCACAACAAATGCAACCTGATACAATCATAATAAAAAGGCATCTTTATTTATCTTTCACTTTCTGAATTCCCACGTGGTTATTTTGGGGGTGCTGCAGCACTCCAGGCACCTCTACTTCCGGTGGCTATGCATTAAAGGGGTGGATGTATGGGTGAGTGGGATGCCGCACAGCACCCAAAAAATAGCCATGTTGGAATTCAGAAGGGGTGTGAGAAATAATAATGCATTTACATATTGATGATATCCTGTTACAATTGTTGTGCTTTAGAAGACAGAAATGCTAAGCTATGGATTCTGTGAAATGAACCAAAACTTGACACTTATGTGATTGCCTCAAAGTTCCAATCCTCATCTCTTCAGCTGATGCAGTTCCTATGCAACAACGCCCCAGAGAAAGGTGCCCCTGGCCCGCGCAGAGTAGGAAAACAGGCTCTTTGAAACTTTCTGTCTGCCCTTTTGATTGTATTCTCTGGAGTCGGGTTGATCAGCAGCACTGTGGTATCCAGTCCCTCCCGAAGGTCTCATTGTCCAGCTGCAGGCCAAGTGTCTCCTAGGTTCACCTTGCTCTGCTTCCTCGCCACTGTCCTGGGATGCAAAGAGAAGCAGATTCATGGCATTGATCAAGATTTATCCGTTGAGCAGTGCCATGGATGTGTATTTGCAACAGGTGCACAGCAGACCTTGGGATGTGACGCCAGCCTGATACTTTTACAAAGGAAAAGCGTCACCTGCACTGGCAATCCCTTTCCCCTTGCTGGGCACACCTTGCCACTCCCAGCCTATACTGCACAGCACTTCAAACGTGCTAAAGTGAAATCCCTGCCTTCAGGCAAGGCAATCACCCTGCTGCAGCCTTCCTGAAAGAAAATAAAAGGTTGGGGGCAGGGAGGGTTGCTGAAGGCTTTGAGCCTGGCTGGCAAGTCCTCACTGAAAGAAAATCCTCTAGATGTGCAAATTCAGGTTAACTGAAGTGCTTCTTCAGTAGGAACGGGAGAGGAAAGGATTTCTTTCACGTTTATGTTTTTTAAAGAACTTCCGATGCAGTCAGCTAAACCTTGGCAGCCCGGGCTGAAGAAGACGGCCGGGTGATCTACAAACCCTTTTAGCTTAATGGGCGCGAGGTGCCTGATGCTCACGCACACACATGCACGCAAGCAGTGCTTAATTTGTAAATAAAGAGGTGCCGGTGTTCAAAGCCCTTCTCTTAAACGCGAGACTGCTGTAATTAAATCTGCCAGCACTGAATACGGAGGCAGCGTAATCCTGAAGCCATCTCGGGCCTCTTCAATCCATTTACTGCCACCCCTGCCCCTTCAGCGCATCATGCAACTTTCTACTTTCTCCCTTTATGACGCTTTTTAGTTTTTCCTTCTTCCGTCTTTCTCGTATGTGTCCTTTTCTCGCAGCAAATGCTTGAGGCAAAAAAATAACCCCGGACCTCACAAATAAGTGCTGGTGCTCCGCACCGGAAACAAGCACAAATTAAGCACTGCACGCAAGTGATTTCGCAGCTTTCGTTTTCATTGACCAATCACTAAAGCTGTTTTGTTAATGGGGCTCACCTTCCATCCCAAACTTCCCATCTACTCATTCTAGAGGGCTGGCACTGCTAATTTGGGCTGAAATGTGATTTTGTTTGGCGAATTTGGATTATATACTGTGTAGTGTTTTCCAGTTCATATTGTGCCATTTAATACGTCGCAAAATATGTGCTCAGAAACACTGTAAAATTTTAACTTTCTCTGTTCAGAATAAAGGGAAAACGTGACGTACTGCTGTGCTATCATACATTCTGAGTGTGAACTCGGAACGGTTAGAAATTACCTCCGCAACCTATAAATACTGTCTATATCTTGTATTTATAGAGTGCGAAATTACTGCACCAAACAACAGACAACTCGGACTAAGGTCCTGAGTACTCACTAATCTATTGGGACAACTTTCTCTGCAACATACAATTGCTTTCCCCCAAAGAATCTTTGGCTATCTACCCAAAGGACTTCTTTATCTTATACTCTTCAGCAGTATAAAACATAGACAAAAATGTATTGCTCCAAAGAATGTCATTCTTTGGCATAAAAATACACCGTATATTATCTTGAAGTGTTTTATTTGTCCAGGTCAAGAATCAACTAGGTGGATGAAAAGGAATTATTTTAACTAGATCTTCATCTTTTACTAATTGTAAATACTGTTCCACATTCACATTTCCCTTTTCAAATGTTAGACCATTGTACTGTCAGTCGGCCTGTCTACTAATAAATAAAACACAGCAGCTCTGCAAAACTGCCAGGAGAAAGGGCCTGACAATAGTGGCAGAGTGCACATCCATTTCAGCGACACGAGTTCAATACTGCTGAGCACACCCATCGGTCGCTTTGCAGAACACTTTTCACGTGCATTTTTGCTTCTGCTTCTTCGTACCTCTTTTCCCGTAGGGGTAAATCCTGCACTGGACTGCAGCTGTGATTGAAGCTCTGTCTATGTAGGTTTGCGCCTAACCATCCTTCATGGAAAACCTGGTGCCATTTCGAGAGGATGTGGAACTATGCATGCTTTTCTTCATGCATTGCTATTTTCTAACAACATAAAAGTTTATATTGCAGGTATTCAACTTATAGTGTAACCAGCTGCCTGTACTATTTCATTACAGGTCAGTAGTGATGTTACAAGACACCCTTGTATCTGATTTCTCAACCAGGCATTAGACTTCACTCTGCTCTAGTTTGCAAGTTCAACAACAGGAGGAGGGTGTTCCACGAACCATCAGTGACTGCAGAGCTGCTCTTTTGTACAGAGGCAGGCTGGATGCTAAAAGTGAACCTACTGTGCAACCTTCCACCATCCTCTGTTGACAGAGAAGATACGGGTAGACCAGCAGGACTTAAAGGGATGACATAGGATAGCAAGTACCATTGCTAGGAGAATGGTCATCTCATGTGGGGAACGAAATCCATTGTACAGCCTCTCCAAGTTCAGCAGAGATGTGCGGAGATGAACTAAAGGCTAGGCTGGCTCCGTCATGTTCACTTGACACGCCACCAGAGCCTGCGGATAAACAAAAAAAGACTGCAAGTATGCCATTTTTAGAAAATAGGACAGAAGGCTATCCCTGGGCAACCAGCCCAGAAAACAGAGAACCATGATCCCTCCTGTTCCGGGTAGTCAAGGAGATGTTTGGAAATATACCCCACAGTGGAGGCTCTACAAGTGATTTGTCACTTCATGACTTCCTGGGCCTGGCCAAAGAGCATAGCACAATTACCTCCTTGTTTTAGGCACACCCACACACATAAGGAGGACATCAGTCCATTAATGAACACCTCTCCATTCATGACACACATCCGAGGAGGGAGAGCTCATATACCTTCACTTATTCATATGCAATATTAGAGCCTGTGCATTAAGATAATTTGCAAATCACCCCTGATTTCTGCGACCTTATGAAGATTCTTGATTTATGACCTTCAACTGACCAAGAATATAACTTGCTATATATTTTTAATATATAGATGGGACAGATGTACTTCAGCCAATATGTATTGTTGGGTTCTTTCACTGTCATACAGCTATAATAACATGGAATAGGATATGGTTAATGATTTCCGTAATTGCCACATCCAATAAGAAATGGTTGCCATTGATGGGACACAATGCTCGTTTTTCCTCTTGCTGGCAATTACAATGCCGGTCATTGTAGCATACCTCCCCCCAACACATTAATTTTATAAAATTTACCATGCACCCTGTGTTCCTGAAAGGACAATCACAGGAAAAGTTGCTAAATTCCCAACAGTCAACAGCTTTTACAAGAGTCACAACAAGAACTTAGTGTGCCTGTTGGAGCTATGTGAGAATTTGTGTACCTCCACCTCTCTGCATAAAGCGACTAGCAGCTGATCCATGGCATTCTGTGTAGAGTAACTTCAGGCCCTATTTATGACTGGTTTGCAACACTCTTGCACCATGCAATGTGGTGCAAGAGCAATGCAAACCTTACCTCTTGACGTATGAAGCCACACAAAGCCACTTTGCATGGCCCTGAGTGGCTCCATAATTCTGGAGTAAGGCAATCAAGAGCAGGTCACTGCTTTGCCTTACTCTGCCCTGAGAAGGCGTTTCATGGGTGCTGCATGGATGTTCCCATGCATCTCCCATGGCATTTGACACGTTCCCAGATTTACCTGAATTAGTATACCTGGTAATGTGTCTAAAAGATACACCTTCAGAGGTGAGACGTAATGAGGAGCAATATCTTTATTCTCTTTGTTAGTTCCTCTTTCTATATGTGCTGCATTCTGCAACAAAAATAGAAAGAGAAATATGCTTATCAGGATTGTTTTTGTGCAGGAAGGTGTCCCTTTCTACACAAAAATGAACCGACATGCAACGCAGGAACCCTTGCACCATGGTATAAGAGTGCGTGCATTGCGCTAGGCTGCCAAAAGGGCACCAGCGCATTGGAAGAGGCAGGAATTCAATGTATTACCTTAAATATGGCACATTCCTGCTGTTTCCTTGTCACACAGTAAAGTGCAGAAAGGTGACTTGCTGTGCTGCTCTATGTGACATTCTCGTAAATAGGCCCCTGATAGATAAGCATTCTCTGCACAGTTTCTGGTTGTTTGTGGCACATTTAAAGGTGGAAATGACTTCTGAGTTGAGGAACAGATATATGCACCTTCTGAAACAGTAACTGGTGAGTCAAATACATTTGCAGCACTTTGAGAATGATCTGCTAAGTGTGGCTGTGAGGATACCCCAAATAATACAAAATAAAGATTGGTTTTACCAGGTTCTCCGTTTGTCCTACTTATGTTTGGAACAAAATAGAAAGTTAGGGTAGGAAAATTGTGGCAAACTAACATCTTCTGGCAAAACTTATTTGCTGATGTACAAGAATTGCACACCATGTGAGTTTGCCACCCACCGTGTCACGAGGACCAAAAATAAAAAAGAACTCTGTGGATTTCACAAACCGGCAAATCCTTAGTGTGACCCTTCCACACAGTTCTTTTTACCATATCCACAGGTCTTGCTAGATATCTCACCATGATGATAAAAATGGTTGCCAATGTTCTATCATATTTGTGGTACTTTTGTCATGTGTTGTTTCCTGTCCTTCATCCCTGTCTAGCTTTCACTGAGACCATTGTCTTTTTCTGTATTACATACATTTTTATTGAAGGATTTTCAATATCACGACACAGAGTACACATTTTTATACCAAATGAAAACTTTAGGCCTCGCTGGGTGCGTTAGTGCCTTCACAGACCTAATGCATTTACAAAGCCTTAGAAGAACTCTGCCCTTCAATGAAATGTTTTATGCTTTTTATTTATTCATTGTATGTTTTGATATACAAAGCCTTTTGGGGACAGAAAGCTGCTTTAGATTTGGAATGGTAGACAGCGTTTCGGTGCTTCAAACTCTACATTCTCAGTTTCGTGCAGTTGTCTGGCTTGAAAGTTTCACATCTCTCCTGAGGTTCTTGTCCTTACAATAAAAAGCACTGAATAATACAGAGTCATTGGGTTCCGTTGGACACATATGTGTGTAACTACAGTCCATTGAGAACTGCATAGACAGTCTGAGGCCAGGTGGGTTGCTTATGTAAAAATTGGGGGCAGATTTACAAGAAAGTGGTGCATTGGTACCGATGCACCACTTTTCTTGCACCCCCTACTACCACCTAATGAAACCATTATGATACGGCGCACCTTGGCGGTCTTCAGCACAATAGCGTCAACATGTTTGATGCTATTGTAGCGCTTTGCTGCACTATCATCAAAAATGTTGACCCTTGCGCAGCAAAGCACAAGGAGGCCCATTGGTTACTATGAGTGTGTCATTTTAATACCTGCCTTGGGAAGGCGTTAAAAATGACGGAAAAAGTGTTGCAGTAAAATCTTGAAAATTTCACTGCACCATTTTTTCGGGCCTTCCTGTGTGGGAATGCTCCCCTTGCATACATTAAGACTGGTACAGGCATAATATGGCCCAAGGGGTTACAATGTGGCGCAAACTGTGGATTGCATCACTTTGTAAATACGGGGCTGGGAAATGCCCTCAGTAATGCTACTTTCGAGTAAAAAAAAAATGACGCAGTGCAAGGAGGCGCAAGGGGCTTGTACATATGCCCCTTGGTTTGCTGAGATGATTACTTATTGTCGCCTAATCCTACATGGTGCAATTTGATCAACATACAGTGCATAGCTATAACTTGTAATTAATAGAGCCTGAAGGGGGCGGGGTGGGAGGGCTTTACAGTTGATACTACATTGTTGAATCGTACTGTTTCATTACTACGCCAGAATTGTACTGCTGTGATTAAAATGCTAATAAGGTACTGAATAAAACAGTACGTTTGGCTTTTAATGTGTATATAGTGTATGACCAACAGAGCCCCTTTCTGGAGAAAGAAAGTGAAATATAACAAGTGATGCATATTGACATTTTTGTAACAGGAGCAGAGTGTTTATTGCCAAATGTGTTATTTGCTGTGCAATATTTAGATAAGTAGCTTATACACGTGTTTAAGATGTGTTTCTGATCCTAATTGTGGTTAGGTGGCTGGCTATATGTTATTAGTTGTCTAAAAGCTCAGGCCAGAGTGCAATTTAGTCACAAAGCACAATGGTTGTCGTGAATGCTGTCACATGTTAAGCCATTCCTTACAAGGATCACCACCTCTCTGGGTCAACCCTCCTAATACCCAATGTAACACACATGTTTTTTTAATAAATGTTATGAGAGACACTCCAAAGTCAGAAAGGTTAGTCTATCCCACTTCTGTTATAACCAGTATTGTTGTATTTTTTCCTAAGTTTTAGTGGAAGTCCTGGTCCATAGTTTCTTCAATTCAACAAAAGTTTATTGTATGTTTAAAAAAAAAAAAAACTAATTATATATTCCAAACAGATTCATCACACAGTCAACTTGTTAGATCCCACAAGCAGGAACTTCTTTAGGCCAAGGTTGTTGGTCGTATTTTCCTTTGGCTAACGAACACATATTCCTCATTGGATTTTTCTCTTTCTTGAACGGGCAAGAGTCTGACCGCTCTAAAACTTGTCCCTGTACTACATGTTGTGCAAAGTAACAGAGTCAAGGCATCACAGCTACATACTAAAGACTATGGGGTTATTACAACTTTGGAGGAGGTGTTAATCCGTCCCAAAAGTGACGGTAAAGTGACGGATATACCACCAGCCGTATTACGAGTCCATTATATCCTATGGAACTCGTAATACGGCTGGTGGTATATCCGTCACATTTGGGACGGATTAACACCTCCTCCAAAGTTGTAATAACCCCCTATACGCTTTTCAATCTGCTACGTCCGTGGACTTGCCCATCGCCCAGCGGGTGGAGATAGATTTATGTTTGGCGTTTTATTGCCGATGAGGGCTGTGGAATATTGCATGTTGCATGAATGTTAGAAGTTCTGCCTAATGTGTTCTTTTGGAGGACAAGCAGCTTGAGTTATATCATGCTGGTAAGTGCTGCTCTGTGCACGGTGGTAGCCAATTATTTGCCATAGTTGTGCTTTTTTTGGCTTGGGTGAACTGCTCAATTTAATGTGTGCTGTTAGGTATTTTTTCTGTCTGGTGTTTGTCTTTGAGAACCAAAGACCGAAAAAAGGGCAGAGTGTGCACCATACAAATGCACCTAAGAGAACCTCAGATAACATGTTCTTAGTGGTAAATTATGCCCGGATCCGTGTGATAGTTAACTATCGGCACACCTAAACTGTCTTGGATGTGTGTGACATATTTTGTCTAATGTGTTTCACTCTATGATGTAAGAGTGTCCTGTGGGAGACTCATATTACTTTTCTTGTCTGAGACGACTATCATTAAGATAAGAAGCGTTTTGAATCCTAACAATTATCTACAATTGATCTATGTGCTAGAAACATCTTTTTCACTTTACGGACATCCCAGATCCCAATTTATTGTGTGGTATGTATTACAGTTGAACATTTCATTATACTTGCAAAGCATTTTCCTAACTTGTTATATTACTTAATGGTATATTGACATTATATTTTAGCTAGGCATCTCACCGAACAAGGTTTGTATCAACGTTTGTTTGGTAGTTATATTAACTTCTCTTTTTTACATTGCACAATTATGTTATATTTTTTGTAATTTGTGTAGTCCATATTCTGTAAACAGGTTTTGCCCATAGCTCTTTCAGCATTCTGTTTACTTTCCACATGGACCTCGAGGTTACTATCACAAGCCACTGTCTGATTCAGCTGCAATGGTTTTGCATGGGTGGTTTTCTGGTCGTATTCTCCATTGTTGTGCATATTCTAGGGCAATATGCATGCATATTTTCGAGCACATTTGCCCGTGGCTCAGTGGCACTGCCTGTATGCTGGTGCCTGGTTGTTGTGTTACTTTTTAGTGTTAGTATCCATGGGCCAGATGCATAAACCCATTTTGCATTTCTTAACGATTCGAATCGCTATTTCAAGCTGTTAAGAAATGCAAAATGGATTTTTCTTATGTACAAAGCCCTTTAAGGAATCTCATATTGCGATTTCCACCGTGTAAAAATCACAAATAGGAACGTACTGTGATTCCTAATCACATGTACAAAGAATTTACTAAATGCGAATTCGGCATTTAGGAATTACAATTACCATCAACTTCAAGTCAATATTAACCATGTACAATTGAGGGTCTTTTGCCCATAGCCATCCTTGGTTTTGCATTTGGAAATGCAAACCTGGCCCATTGTTTCAAATGGTATGGGATTTCTTATTTACCATTTCATAATAACGATTCTACTAAGCAGGAATCGCTATTAGGAAATCGGTATCGGTGCACATAGCATTTAGCATTTCCTAAATAGTGATTTCTATGAAGTCGCTATTTAGGAAATGCAAAATTACATTTTAGTACATCTGGCCTCTTGTGTAGTAGCGTCCTGCATCAGTGTCTGAGTGCTGGGTCCTTTGTGTCAGTATCTAGGGGTTCTTATTTGTGGACTCGTGAGGATTCTCAGGTGAAGGTCCACGTGGCAGTGTTAGTGCACGTCAGTGTTCCTCTGTTTGTTCCCCTATAAGTGTTCTACTGTTAAGTTCAGTGCCCTTAATACTCCATCCACCCACTGTCAATCCCCAAGCGCCAATATTCCTGTGTCTCTTATTCTGTGCTATTGTTCTTTTGCTAATGTCAGCATCTCAGTGTTAGTGCCTTCTTGTCCCAGTGTCTGAGTTCCCAGGCAGTCTACTGTAGCAGCAACCCTTTCCAGTGTTTCATTGCCCAGTGGCCCTGTTAATGTTGCAGTGTCAGTAATAAATGCTGATGTCCTTATGTCGGTCTCCTTGTCAATTCCATTGGGTCAGTATTCAATTGTTTGTGATTCTTGTCAGTAACCAGTGGTCAGTGTGGTGTTCCCAGTCAGCATCATTTTGTTAGTACCCTTATACCATTACACTGTCCTGGTGTTGTTTCTAAGCATCAGTGTCTTAGGTGAGAGTACCTGTCGGAAATGATCATCTTTTGCATGGTGTTCCTCCATACTTTTGCTTTTCCGGCAGTGGATCTCTGTGTTGTTCACCTCTACTAACCAGTGGTAAAGTGCCTGTGCTCCCCTTTCAGCAAGATGAAAAGGACATAGCTCTAATTACCATATTAAGCATATGTCACTCACCTATAAGTCTGCAATATCTTGTACCCAGCCTGTAAGTTAAAGGTCTGCAGCATTCATTTTGCTACCCACTGCAGTGACAGGTGCAATCATGCCTGCAGGCCCACCATGTGAAGGACAGTGATGCAGGTTTTAACTGCAAATCCAACCTGTCAAAAAACGACCTCTTTGTAGGTCTAAATCCTCTTTTCAAATATTATTAATTCACCTCTAAGTTGGTATTGCTGCCAATTAATGCACAGTTCATGGAATTTAAGAGTGGGACAGATAATGGTTTAATGTTAAACATGTCCTTACACTAATTAACTCCTCAAACCTATTTACACTGTAGCAGGGTTGGTTGTTCCATAGGAAAGCATTGGAATGTCATATTACTTTTAATAACTGTTATCTGCACCTAGAAATTGCTACAAATTTAATTTTTGTACTTTTGAAATTTGTATTACAACCAGCCCAATTCACTGCTGAAGTCAGTTCTGTAATAAATATTTTGGAAAATACAACTTTGCTGTGCCTATAGTCCCAGAAAGCTGAATCTGCATTTTGTTCTTGCACCTCGACAACCCAGTAATTAGCATTACAATGAGTGTGAATGTGGTGTGCACTTGCTACCAGGAGAGGGGCAAAAGGCCTTGGGTGTTGGTAGGTGTTGTTGTGCCTTTTACAAGATGGCCTGTGGGATGGACATAAGGTGTTGATTAACTTCAAAGAGACCTACCCTGTCACAAGAAGATGTAGATAAAACCCAGGCCTACAACATTCTTTTGTCCCTCCCCCCAACCAGACCCGCTTTTGTTCTATCGGATGTCTGTTTCTGAATTTGTTCCAAGTATAGGGACTGCCTAAAACTGGAGTTTAGTGTTAGATGTGGGGGAACACCAGAATTACCATAGCACACACCACACATTCACCTTCCAGTCCACAGAGCCCAAGTTTAGTGTGGCCAAAGAATTTGGTCACTGTGAAAATGCACAAAGTAAGTGGAGTTAGTTCCAGGAGCTTTTACCCAATTGCTTAAAGCTTTCCCAGGCACCTCTTCAGAGACAAAGAAGTGGCATCTAAAGGTCAGAAGGAGGGCCTCTAGTTAGAATTGGAGGCAGCAAGCTACAACAGGCCTTTTTCTGCAGCTGCTGAACTGAGAAGTGTTAGCTGTACCTAGACTGGACTCTCCTGTTCACCTCTGACGCCCACCCTGTGAGTCTCTAAGGGTCTCCACTTAGGTCCTGAGTGGCTCTGGAAATGTATTCCTGTGGTGGATTGGGACTTAAATGACTAAAGCCAGCAGGTAAAATCCTTGTCCAGAACGAACCTGTTTAGTGTATCTGGCCTGAGCTCCGTGGCTGTCAACATCAAATTGAGCTTAGGTCCTGTTTACTAATACCATTAACTATCACTGGCCCTTTGTGCTTCTTGATGCTATTTTTACTTAAAACCTTCAAAATTCATATCTCCACTTCTTGTCATTGTTTTTTGTCATTTTGTTTATTAAATTTGACTATGTTTTCTAAGTCATTTTGGACGTTTTATTTGTTTTCAGTTTCCACTTTACTACCATTCTGTATAAATACCTTATACATTGCAACTAAGTTAAGCTGTCTGCTCTGTGCCACAGCTACCAGTGGGATGATCTCATGTTACTTTATGGAATTTGAGGGTTCACCCTTTCAAGGATTGTGGTAAATAACCAGGGTGAGTTGCTATCCCACTCAACTAATACCTCAAATATTTAAGGAGTGCTCGTGCACCTGTTTCAGTCTCCCAGTTTCACTGCCCCTTGCCATTGTTCCATCATCAATATTTATGCCCCTTGTCAGTTCTTCAGTGTCACTCTTTCCAACAAAATAACCCCATGATATTATTGGTGCTTCCATATCTGTGCCCAGTGCCAGTGTTGCTGTGTGATTGCTGTTGCCCCTGTATTAATGTCCTCATGTCAGTGTGACCTATTTTCAACTTTTGTGACCCATGCCAATGTTCTGATTTCACCCTCAACATGTAAAAATCTGTGACAGTATTGATGTCCCTGTGTCAGTGTTTTCTTGGCATTGTACAGTGACAGCATAACAGTGTCAGTGTCTCTGTGTCAGTGCCCTCATGTCAATATCCACATATCAGTATACTAATATTTCAGCCCCCAATTCAGTGTCTCTGTGTCATGTTACTGAACTGTTATGGTTGCCTAGTGACAAGATCCTTGTGTTCTAGTGTCCCTTTAGCAGTTCCCCAGTGAAACTCCCTGTTAGACTTAGCCCTTTCTGTTGAGTCATCCCCTAACGTTTTGCCTTCACCCTCTTGTTTTCTGGACCTGTTTTTTGTTGGTTTTTAGGACAATGCACACTTTACCACTGCTGAGCAGTGGTAAAGTGCTTGCATTCTCTCTTAAACATGATAGAATTGGCTTACATCCAATTGACATATTTAATTTACTTGTAAATGGTGCATCCTCACTGCAGGCCCTGCAAACCCCTCGTCGACTGCATCCTTGGCAGCAATGCAGAACTGCATATCATACCCAGCAGCTTCTTAGAACAACCAATTAAAATGCATCCTCAATGCCGAGGTTCACATCGCAAGACCCTCATTGACGGCATGCTCCATGATGACGGAGGACTCTGCATTTCAGCCCAGCCGCTCCTCTGAACCAATGTGGGCTAAAAAAAACCTGGGATGAGCCAGGATAGGAGGGTGAGACGTGATTTTATTTTGGAGAGAGGGCACATGGCTCCCATCCCGAAAGCCCTCAGAGGCCCTGGGGACCCCATCCTCGAGGTACAAGGTGAATAAATAACACAAGGGGCATGCAGTCCCCCTTCCGAGATCTATTTAGGCCCGAGGACTCCATTCCCAGGACCGTAATGCATTCAAAAGGGGAGGGCCCTCTTTCTCTGAGCTGGAAAAGACCCAGGGACCCCATCCACCAGGGTTAAAATGTAAATAAAAACAGAGGCGGGCACAGCCTCCCTTTTGTTAAAATACTGTAAGGCGCCTTGGGATGGGGTCCCTGGAGCTTGAAAAGGCTTGAGGAGGGGGCTGCATGGAGCCCTGCCCTTTTTAGTGGCTTTGGCTATAGGGAATGGGGTCACCAGGACATGATAAGACACAGGGAGGAGGGCCGCATGCCCCCTCCCTATAGAATTCGGCCCCAGCGATGGGGTCCCAGGGCCTATTAAGGCTCTGGGAGTGGGGACCCTTCTGCACATGGGCAAATGCCATGCGTACTGTGGAATTGGCTGCCTGTGGGAGTGGTGACCACCGGGCACATGGCTAACCACCTTCACATGGCCAAAGGCTGTGGGCAGCGTGGGGATGGCTGTCTGCAGGGGGGGTGGGGTTTGACTGCCTCATAGCCTGAACATTTCACCTTACGATAACGTTACTTCCTTTGGATTTTTCAGTGAATATATATATTGTCAGTGAAAACATTTATATTTTGAACAAAAAAAACCCCACAAAAAACAGGGATTCACCAGTTAAACTTTGCAGAGCTAACTATAACTTGTGCCCCTGCCATGTACTGTTTATAACCTCACATATTACATCACTTATGACATGTTCTATGACATAATTTATAACATCATTGATAACATCTCAAATGTCATCATTGATGACATCAACTATTTTTGCTGTTGCTTTCCCGAAAAAAGTATATGGAAAATGCATGGGGATTTTGCGTTTTGGGACCACCTTTTTTTCTTGGCCTCCACTTGACAGTTCACCCCAAACTTTCAATGCACAAACAGATTTTACACACACAAACCATAGAAATTCAGAAGTTATAGTTATATTTATTTGAAGAAACAATAACTCATATAGTAGCGTAACTATAACTCACGCCCTGGCCATGCACTGCTAATTACCCCACCGTCCTGACATCTCCTATGACATCATTGATAATATCACTGCAACATTTGTAATAACATTATTGATGAGAAAACTGTGCATGGCAAGTAGGAAAACCGCTCTGTCCCATGGGTATTGGCCAGGCCCGATGAGGGTGAGGGGGGGGGGAAAGGGCATGTGGTTCCACTCCCCAGGCCAATTTTGGCACCAGGGACACCATTCCTCAGGGCCCTCTAATATATTTATGCAGGTGAGCGGCACACGGCCCACCTCCTCTAGCTGATTTCTTTCCAAGGGACCTCCATCCACCGGGGCCTGGCAATACTGCAAAAAGAGGGCGGGCCATGCAGCCCCCTCCCCAGACCGATACATCACCATAAGACCCCAGCCTCCAGCAAACACAGGATTCCCTGCCTGGCCAGTGCAGGTAGGGAAACCGGTAGGGCACCCTGGGACATGGCATATGAGCCGGTCCTGGGGGATTGGCCCCAGGGAACATTAATGGTGCAGGGAGTAAGCTTCTTTGTAATTGTGGCCAGGCCCCAGGGATGGAGTCCTCAAGGCCAAAATCAGCACAGGGACGGGGCCCCTTCCCCATTACTTATACAGCTTGGCCATGGGGTATGGAGCCCAGGAAGTGGACTGTGTGCCCCCTCCTAATTTTCTTTTAAAGGCGAGGCACCAGGGAATGTGGGCCCTGGGGCCAGAATTGGCCCAGGAAGGGGGGCCATCTCCCTCCACCTTTTCACAAACAGCTGGGCTCTGGGGATTTTGTCCCTGGGACTAAAATCATTGTTCCCCTCCCCAGGAACTAGGCCATTCCCCCAGGGGCTTAAAAAATACACATGTGCTGTACATTGTGCTTGTTTTTTTGTTTTAAGTTGCTAGGAATCTTCTGCCAATTTGCAGCAAAAAAATGTTAAAGCATTTTTGGCCCCAGGCGGAGTCCCTGTCGGACCCCAGCACCAGGACTACAGAGTGAGGGTATTCCTACCCTGCCCCTTTGAGTTTTTATTGTTGTGCTTTTCTTGGGACTCTGGCCAAGTCCTGAGTCTCAAGATGGCTGCCACCACTTCCTGGTTGAAATAGTGGCAACCAATCACAGCATTGCTGTTGCCAAGAGGATCAGTGGGTCCATCACTTTGGATCTGCGTCTCTAGATATAGGTAAATCTTTTGTCTTTAATAACTCCAAAACTACTGAATGGATTTACACCAAATTACAAAAAACACTCTTCCTGGACCAAGCACTAGCTTTCTGCCAAACTTGGTGTAATTTCAGCGTTTTGGGGTGTAGTTGTGTCTAAAATCCCTACGGGAAATTGCATGGGAAAAACCCATTTTGGGACCCCCCTTTTTCTCAGCTCCCGCTAAATCAATCACCCCAAAACTTTGCAGAAAGCAGCTGAAGGTTTGAAAATTTTGGGAAGAGTCATCAAACAGTACCAAGGTTATTAGCAAATCAAAAAAAACATTTCTTATGGAAACTAGGGGCCAGATGTATGAAAATGCAATTTTACATTTCTTAAATAGCGACTTCATAGAAATTGCTATTTAATAAATGCAAAATGCAATGTACTAAGATACCAATTTTCTAATAGCAATTCCTACTACCTAGAAATCGCTATCAGGAAATCGCTATTATGAAATCCCATTGCATTTAAGTAAATGGGCCTGTTTTGCATTTCGTAAATAGCGATTTCTTATTAGGAAATCAATATTTAGAAAATGCAAAACCAAGGAGGGCAATGGGCAAAAGGCCCCCCTTGGTGCACCCCAGAAAATAGGTGTGCACCTGTAGAGCACACATATGCCTAAGGGGCATGTGGTGCTTTACTGCAATTTAAAAAAAGCACTTTGGGGTGCGTTTTAGAAATTGCCCTTGATTACCATCGACTTTCTAGTCGATAGTAATTGCATTTCCTAAATGCCCAAGTTGCATTTAAGAAATGCATGGTACATCAGACCAGGAATTGCAAATAGAAAATCCCTAGTTCCGATTTCCTACTCTGGGAATCGCAAATTGCAATTTCTACAGGGTAGAAACTCAACTTGAGATTCGTTAAAGGGCTTTGTTCATAATAAAAGCCCAGTTTGCATTTCTTAACGGCCTGAATAATGGCCCGAAATAGCGATTCGGACCATTAATAAATGCAAATAGGCTTCGTACATCTGGCCCTGGGTCCTAACCATAACTACCGACATGTAAATATTTACGTATATCTTGTTTTTTTCCCTCTGTCCTCTTTCCCTTTCCTTTTCTTCTCCTCTTTTTCTCTGCTAATCTCTTCTTTCCCTCTCTCTGTTCATCTTTATCTCTGTGTTTGTCTCACTCTGTGTTTTTTCCGTCTATCCACCATTCGCTCCTCTGGTCTTTCTCTCTGTCTTTGTATTTCCAGGTCTCTCTCGTGATCCGTCTACTGTACCAATGACTTTACAGTTCCATCTCTTCCACCCAGTGCTGCGTACACAGCGCATTCCAGTCTACTCAAGTTTCTGCTTGAGCTCCAGCCAAACCATTCCCTTAGGTCTTGGTTTGGATGGAGGTGAGTTCTGAGGAAAAGGTGGTCGGAGATTATATCACATACCAGAAACATTGAGATACTTAAAAAAAACAATGGTGCTTCTTTGCTAAAGAAATCATGCCGGTGTAAAACACTGCCAGAGATAGTTTGCTTGTTTAAAAATCTACAGGGCAATTCTGACTGAATAAAATGTAAGTAAGCAATGGATTCTCTGTAGTCTGTGTTAACAGAGCTGTGAGACAATCCCTGCCAAAGTGAGTTCAGGTCAAGAATATATGGGAAATATTCACCACACTCTAAAGACCCAGCGCAGGATTTTCTGATTTTCCGTTGAGGTTACTGACAACAGTTATTGGCCCTGTGGTGGAATAATGGATTCATAGTAAAACCGCAGAACTGGTAATATTTATCTGTGTGCAAATTGGAGAATAGCCTGGGGGATCCTAGTTGGAATTACCGATTCACTGGTAGTTGACCAGCCTTTACTGGAACCTCACGGTTCGACTTGTGATCGGGGTCCTAATGCAGGCCCTTGCAGACCCACGTGGCCAAGGAGGGTCCTAACCTTTCAGGGGTACTCTAGTTCAGTTTAAAACCTATAGATATATTTGAGATATAGGGGTTTCAGGGCCCCTCATCACATTCTGTAGGGGCCCCCCATAATTTTGCATTGTGCCACTGCTTGTAATCTCCAGTAATTCCACACCTCTTGATTGTAACCCTGGTGTCATCACCTCAAGGAGTGAGTGTGAAATAACCACCTCCAACAATCTAGCCACATGCAATGAGGGCCTAAGTCCACAGCAATCCCATTAGCATTAACTGACTGTAAGAAACCATTGCCTAGTGGAGTGACAGGACAACAACGTTGTTCTATTTATTTAAAAAATGATTCAAATATAAGCCTTTCTCTGCACTAAACAAACAGAATTGACATTTCCTGAATTTTATGGATTTACACAGCCTTATTATCATTGAATTACACAGTATTGCATTTTATTGCCCTTGCACTTACAGACCAGCCAATCTGAAAAAATGTTTTATTGTGTGGGAGGAGCGGCCTAGGAAGGGTTGTGGTCTTGATACCATTACTGTATGACCAGTTGTGGAGGAACAATGGAGAGGGTGCATGCCTCTGTGCTAGCACTGGTCAAACGTTTAACCCTTCCTCTCTAAACAGAATACAAACAAAAGATTTTGATGCTGCTGCTAATGACCTGGGGAGGTTGAAAATCTCCAATGGACATCGATGGTGCAGAGTCGTCCCTTAGGAGCTGGTAACTCACTTTCAGTACGGGTTTCCAGCTCAGTTTGTCACCCACCGCCTGATGTCAGCTCCGATGTGAATGGAGTCGATATTGTTCAAGACATGGTGAGAAGTTTGCATTTATATAGCGCTTTATATCCATGTCAGTTATCACACTGCTTTCGGTGGACGGGTAGCATTCCCCCATGTATGCTTTGGACCATGAATGAGAGCTCCGCGAGATGAATACGGACTTTCATTCTCTGCTCCAGGTGGTTGGTTACAAAATTATTGCAACAGGAACAGGAACACATTTATTTAAAACATGTGGCCGTTAGTTTTAGAAAGAAATTCAGTATTATAGAACATACCCCTCTGACTGAAAAGCATTGCATATTTTATGTTGATCTTACAGAAAGTCAGTTTAACTGCTGTAAAATTAATTTGATCTACCATACCTCTGACCAGGGTCGGACTGGCCTATAGGGCAATTAGGTAGTGCCTGATGTGTCATTGTGTAGGCCGTTTTATGAGCTGTTTGTAGACCTCTTTTATAGTTAATTGGGCCTGTTTTTACAGTTGATTTTTTGGATATTAAAACAAATATTGCTGCAGCAAGCTCAAATCAAAACATGTCTTTACAAGTTAAAAACTGCTCCAATGTACAAACGCGGGTCACTTTTGTAGATGTCTAATTAAGGTATCCTTTCCTGCACAAAAGCAACCCAGGGTGTAATGCAGGCACCCTTGCACCATGGTGCCTGGGTGGGCACTAGGGAACATTGCACATTTCTGCTGTCTCCGTTTCACGCAGAGCTGCAACTTTGCTTGTTTACCTGCATTGCATGAAAAAATAGTAAATCTGCACCCATGTTTATATTTGGCAACCCTATGTAAGTTGCTCATCTGTACATTAAATCTCAGGGCTGTTTCGGCTGCCTCATTCTTGTTACCCTCACTTTGAAATGCATTACCTGGGCGGTTGGTCCTGTACAATGTGAAGTATTTTTTTACTGCGGCCGCATCAGTCTTCTGTGCAAATGAGTTTTGTGAGAGAAAGTTGCTTGATATTGCCGCTTGTGCTTCTTTGCGTTGTCCACTATAGCTTTGTGTAATGTGGGCGCTAAGCTATGGTACATTTGGACTGTAGAAGGATAGTTGGCGCTACATAAGTTCTGTGTTTTGCTGTTGTTTCTTGAGTTATTAAAATAGCCCTGCTGTCAGGATTGATCTGACTGTGAGTGGCACATTAGTACACCTCTCCTGTGAGGGTGCGCATTTGAAGAAATAAAATGAAAACACACATTTTGTTATTCGCAGATCCACTTCCTTTAATATTATGGAATAGACCTGCTTGCATGAGCTTCAAAATACTGTCAGTGGACATCTTTCACTCCATAGGCAAGGATGTAAAGGGGAGTATGAACTTTGCACATTAAGGGATACTATTTAGTTCTGCAAATCAGAAGTACGCAAGAGCAAAGTACATCTAATACGTTGTATGTGCGGCAGCTGGGTGGTCAACGTCTGCTTATTTATAGCACACTGAGGCAGCCTTCAGCTCAGTCATGGAAGATATGGGAACTGAGGAACAAGAGGGTTGCTTGTTTTACCGAGTTATACATTTTTGGTCAAGTGAGGAAACAGAATTTAATCCAAGTTTCTTTGATCCGCTGTCGATAAATTAGCCACTTGGGAAAATGTCCTTCAATAACTTGTTTTGTATGTTCATATTGCGAATAAAACAGTTTTTCCATTGTCTTCCACGCATGTTATAATCAGGCTTGTGTTTTGCAGACGTTGCTGGAACAGTCCACCCCTTTCTTCTAAAAACTATGAAGCATTTAGTTGTGGTCATAGGGGTTCAGATCGGAATCTACAACATTTTAACATATTCATAAATAATTTTAAAGTGCATACGGGACAAATAAAACAGTTCCCGATTACTTTTGAAAATTTGGCCAAGGAGTGGTAAATGAGGTTTAATGTTACATTTGTGGTAAAGCGTTTAAATGTAGGGCATGATAGTGTAAGGCACCATTAGATAATACTAAGAGAACAATTAATGTAGCAGTATCCAATAAAATGTATTAGAGCACAGAAAGGAAGAGGCCATTTGAGAAATATATTACATTGATTTTCCATGGCTTCGACACAAGATGCTGCAGTGAACTTGATCCTAAGGTTTTTAATCAGAAGCTTCTTGTTAATGAAAGAGTTTAAAATTCAAAATAAAAGCGCAGTAATACAGTTAATCTAATACACTTCCTGCCTCTTCTTCAGGAAAACTACAGATATTTTGAGACTATATTATTTAGTATATATATATATATATATATGTAGAGAGAGAGAGATAGATATATACATACAACAGTGATCTGTTTACCAATCCTTTTAGCTAATTTTATAATCTTTATATCCATCTGTCCTAATGCTGAGAAAAGCCATTGAGTAATATGGACACAGCTTAAACAATGCAGCTCTGGTTCTACAATCTCATCATCAAATTATGGATTGGTTGACTCAAGGTGATGCCGTTTTTCTGTAAACCTAGCTTGTGATAGAATCCCCAGCTGAAACTTAAAAAACTTTGGGGCTGATTTACAAAAGAATGTATGAGTATGGTTGGAAATTGCTAATACATGAGTACTGTTGTGCGTGCTCTTACAAACCTTTGTAAATAGACCCCAAAATGTCAACAACTCACTATTAGTAAAAGTGCATAACAGACACAGGCGGTCATTCCAACCGCGGCGGGCGGCGGTAGCCGCCCGCCTGGCGGGAACCGCCGAATGACCGCACCGCGGTCAAAAGACCGCGGCGGCCATTCTGGCTTTCCCGCTGGGCCGGCGGGCGACCGGCAAAAGGCCGCCCGCCGGCCCAGCGGGAAAGACCCAGCAACGATGAAGCCGGCTCCGAATGGAGCCGGCGGAGTTGCTGGGGTGCGATGGGTGCAGTGGCACCCGTCGCGATTTTCAGTGTCTGCAAAGCAGACACTGAAAATCATTATGGGGCCCTGTTAGGGGGCCCCACGACACCCGTTCCCGCCATCCTGTTCCTGGCGGTAAAAACCACCAGGAACAGGATGGCGGGAAGGGGGTCGGAATCCCCATGGCGGCGCTGCAAGCAGCGCCGCCATGGAGGATTCCCTGAGCCAGGGGTAAACTGGCGGGAAACCGCCGGTTCCCCTTTTCTGACCGCGGCTTTACCGCCGCGGTCAGAATGGCCCAGGAAGCACCGCCAGCCTGTTGGCGGTGCTTCCGCGGTCGTTGGCGACCGCCAGGGTCAGAATGACCCCCACAGTCCTTTCTATCTGTACTAATTGCATATTAATGTTTCAGTAATAGTCCCATTTTATCTCCATTTCAGACGTTTTGGGGTCAATTCACAAAGGCATGTTAGAGTACATAAAAGTGCTCCTTAGGATTGCTACTTTTCATACTCCAAAATGCTTTTTTCGAATGAGCCTCAAAATCTTTGCAGCACTCTATTCTAAAGAGTCTAAATACTTTTCAAGGCCCAAAACACTTTAGGATTATCAGTCAAGGGACTTGTCTTGCTAGACTTTCCTTTCAACGTGGTCGAAATAATCAAATTTCACTTGCTTGGTGATGAAAGAAGTAATTCATAGGGGCTTGACCAAATATTGTGATATCCTACTGAAACTAAAAAATTTCCTTTGAAAACAACTTTAAGTGAAAGGGATACAAGGAGATAAATGTGGTGAGGCATAGTTCTAAATTCCATCTCAGGGGTAAGAGAAATTAAGGGAAGCTTGAAAAGGGACATAAGTACGTACATATGGAAGAAAAACATTGGGATCTTCTGTGTCTCGAGCTCTTTGCTGCCATAGGTTAGCCCAGTCCTACACATGGGGGCCCAGATCCATTAAACTTTCATGCAACTCAGCAAGAAAACTTGTTGCGCTGTGTGGCATGAAGGGGAGAGACAGAATTGCACCATATTTACTAATATATGGCACACTTCTGCTTTATCTTAATGCTAGTGTAATTGTCGTATCCTTATGCCAATGCATCCACCCTGAGCCATGACACAAGGGTGCCTGTGTTGTGGTCAGAACATTTTGTTACAGGAAGGCATACCTTCCTACAGAAAAACTATTCTTAGAGGTTTATTCCTTTTTTGTATGAGTGTTGCAGAATGCAGGACATGTGCAAAGAGGAAGTAACAAGAAGAAAATAAAAAGATTTCTCCTCGTTTTGCCAACCTTGGGTAGGCACACCATTGTGGTGCAAGCCCAAGCGTACAGTCTTTAGTAAATCTGGGTTTTCATCAAAATACATGGGTGGACGCACGGGACGCCCACCTGTGTAATGCCTTCCCCATGAAAAGTGATGCAAGGCAGCGCTTTGCACTTGAATGTGTTACTTCTTCTTTTTTTTTTTTTAAACAAAGCCACCCAAATCAGACTTTGCCTGGCTTTGTGATTCCTGATTTACATTTTGCATCGTGGCTGTGCCAAAATTGTGATGCATCCATGACACAAATGTTGGTAAATCTGGTCCCTGGTTTTGTGTGTCCTTGACTTTTACCACATATTCACCAATAACAATGCCTAAACTGTATATATTAATACATTCTCTAGTGGAACAGATCTTTCTAGAAACATAGAGGAACTTGTCTGTCTCTTTAGGCAGTGGAGAGAAAGCGTACAAACACAGTTACTGGGGGCATGTCCCCCAGTGAAGAGGTTTTGTTCGTTACAGCTGATTGAATAACGATTGTGTGTTTAAAGTCCATGAGTGGCTGGCCCCTGAGCAGGCTGCAGGATGTGTGAATGCCACCCGAGCTGCTCGTGAAAACAATGAGAGGAGCGCTTGATACGCACACTGTCGTCCCCGGAAGAATTCTTATTGTGGAAGTAGTATTTGTGAGCTGGTCCAGGCTCTCATCAGCCAGCGAAATCCGGAGCAGTGAGGGGAAGGAAGCAACATACCATCACTGTCAGCCGGTCTGAGTAAGTCCACAGATTGTCCAATTCATCTGGAATTGGTGTTACTGGTAACTTGCACCATAGGTACACTGAGACGTCATTGATTATGTGGCTCTTCATTTGTCAGGTGTCCTCTCCATTCGTTTGTTTTGAAGAGAACCCTATAATTCAAACGGGTTTGAAATGAAATCCACACTCTAGCACACAAACTGATGGCTTGAACAACCTATTTCTATCTAGATCAACTGTGTGTGTTCTCTGGAACACATATTTGAAAGTGTTTTGTATATGACCAGAATAGACTCCTTACGTGTGTTTCTTTACATTGGGGCGCTGCACACAATTGTTTTCCTGTATATTCATATATATGTGTATGTCATGTGTTCTGTGCCTTTTCAATAATATCTATGTGTCGTCCATGATAGATTAAAAAATTGGGGGCTAGTGTGAGTTTCTTGTCTGCATTAGGTGGTTGCGAGCAATCTGTTTTGGCCTACTGAGATAATCAGATAAATGAAATCCAAGTGAACCACTGATCTCCAATTCTCTTTGCTAACCATATGTTGGGCTAGTTTGTTTTGTAACGGAGCATCTCCCCTACACTTTGCAGAACCAGGCACCATCATAGTGAGACTAAGGGCCATATTTATACTTTTTGACGCAAAACTGCGCTAACGCAGTTTTGCGCCAAACAAAATTAGCGCCGGCTAACGCCATTCTGAAGCGCCATGCGGGCGCCGTATTTATTCAATGACGTTAGCCGGCGTTAGCCGCCGGCGCTGTCTGGTGTGCTTTTAAAAAAATGACGTACACCAGGCTGCGCCGGCGTAAGGGGAAAATGGCGTATGGGCGTCCACAAATGGTGCAAGTCAGGCTGAGGCAAAAAAATCGCCTCAACCCGATTTGCGCCATTTTTTTACGACGCCCATCCCCCATTGAAATGACTCCTGTCTTAGCAAAGACAGGCGTCATGCCCCCTTGCCCAATGGCCATGCCCAGGGGACTTCTGTCCCCTGGGCATGGTCATTGGGCATAGTGGCATGTAGGGGGGCACAAATCAGGCTGGGCAAGGGTGGCAGGGGGTGTCCCTGGGGGCAGGGGAGGGCACCTCTGGGCTCATTCTGAGCCCCACAGGTCCCTTAACGCCTGCCCTGACCCAGGTGCTAAAATCCGGCGCTAATGCGGGTTTTTTAGACCCGCCCACTCCCGGGTGTCATTTTTGCCCGGGAGTATAAATACGACGCATATGCATCAGAGTCATTTTTTAAGACGGGAACGCCTACCTTGCATATCATTAACGCAAGGAAGGTGTTCACGCAAAAAAATGACGCTAACTCCATGAACTCTGGCGCTAGACGCGTCTAACGCCAAAGTATAAATATGGAGTTAGTTTTGCGTCGAATTTGCGTCGAAAAAAACAACGCAAATTCGGCGCAAACGGAGTATAAATATGCCCCTAAATGTTGTCTGGGTCTGAGTTATTGTCTGTGATGTAGTCAAATTTATTTTTAGCACAGTAGGCCTGGAATATCCATGCAAGACTAGGCCGGACACAAGCTTGCATGCTTATTTCTGTAAAGGGCCCGTACCATTCTCAATGGGATCCTGTTTCCAACTTGTGGTGTTCTCACTCAGGGAGAATAGACTCCCTGGGCAAACAACATACTTTTTTTGTGCAGAGAAAGCCTTTCCCATACAACCCCACAAATCTGAGAGTGATCCATTCTTCATCCCATCCTGAAAAGATATTTATTTCAGCCAATGATTGAAGTAAAAATCTGACCCTCTTTAAAGTGGAAAAGAGAAAGAGGGGAGATTTACACATGAATGTAGATCTTCAATGCGGACAACTCTGCATTGGTGGCAGAGATCCCCCTATACATAAACATATTTAAGCCTGCCAGAAATCCCTTTGTGAATTCCTGGCATGCGTAAGTGAAGTAACATTCAGTCACAGACATACATTTTTGACTAGCTTTGTCAATAGGCCTAGGGTCTATACTGTTCATGATATATCCCCCTCTTTTTTTATTAGCTGGTAAAGCCTGAGCAGTGATATATATTCAGACAATCTGTCCTTTGTGCTAGGATAGGGACTGCATATCTATAATGTATCCACTGCAAGTAAACAGATTAATTGTGTTATATTATGCTCTGTTATGTTATGTGGTTATCTTATAAGTTATTCAGTTTTTCGCTGTGAGACAACTTTTGACCGGCCAGTTAACTCTCTGAATGCAGTCTGAACTGTAGGCTATATTGAGAATGCAAAATGTCTTAAGTGAAGCAAACTACAGAGAGACACTGGTTAACTAACTAAAAAAAGCCTTATATATTATATTGAAAATATCTAGTACAATGTTTTTATGACCGAACTTGCAAGAGCATGCGCTAGGGCATGCATTTTGCTTACGAGACACTGTTGTTATAACAAAAATGCTTGGAGATCGTCATTGCCTACCATTTGTTGGCTTCCGTGGCTTCTCTACATCTTCGTAATTCGTCACTGGAGGCCTAGCATTATTTCCGTTCCTCTTTATGGAGCAGTGACCATGTGATTGAGGTACTATTATGTTCTTTTTAGGTCACAGCCTATCAGACTGTACAGCAGTCTGGTTTGCTAAAGACATCTTGCTAGCCTTTAGTGCCACGCAAACAGAAGGCGTGGGACTCGCAAAAACATGCCCAGCAGGACAAACAAAATTGCAAAGATTTATTTTCAATAGTTTACTTTCTTTTATTTTGTCATCTATCCTTTTCTCACTTTGTATTCATGTTATTGCTCATGGGCGGTGTTCTCAAAAGATGAGGATTATCTTGTTCTAAATATTGAAAAGCAAAATTGTTTCTTTCTGATGTGTAATTTCTGAGATTACGCTTTAGCACATAATCGTGCAGTACACCCAAACCACCCCACTCCAATCCGATCCCCTCTAATCCATGCAACCCACCCCACCTCACCCCACCACAATCCACCCCACTAAATCCAACCCACACCACTCCAGTCAACCCCATTCAATCCAATCCACTGCAGACCAATCCAATCCACCCACTCCAATCCACCCCTCTGAATCCAATTCACCCCAGAACAATTTAATCCACCTCACACCAATCCATCACACTCAATCCAATCCACCCCAGACCAATCCAATCCACCAACTCCAATCTCACTCACCCCAGTCCAATTCACGCAACATACCCACTACAATCTGCCCCACTTCAATCCAAAACAATATGCCCCACTCCAATCCAAAACAATCTGCTCCACTCCAATTGGCCCCAATCCAATCTAAAAGAATCTGCTCCAACAAAATATTCCCTGCTCCAATCTGCCACACTCCAATCTAAAACAATCTGTCCTGATCTGCCCCACTCCAATCCAGAAAAATCTGCCCTACTCCGATCCGGCCCTCTCTGAACCAAAATAATCTGTCCACTCCATGCCAACACAATTTTTCCACTCCAACCTGCCCCACCCCATTCCAAAACAATCTGCCCCACTGAAATCCAAAACAATTTGCTCCACTCCAATCCAAAAACATCTGCCCCACCCCAATCCAAATCCACCTGCCCCACTCCAATCTGCTCTACTCTGTCCACCGCACTCCAGTCTGCCCCACTCCAATCCAAAACAATCTGCCCCTCTCTAATCCACCAACTCCAATATGCTCTACTCCAATTCAAAACAATCTGCCCACTTCAATCTGCCCCACTCTAATCCAAAACAATCGGTCCCACTCCAATCCATCCATTTCAATCTTCCCCACTCCAATCTAAAACAATCTTCCCCTCTCCAATCTGCCCCACTCCAGTGCAATCCATATCTCCGAATCTACCCACTCCATTCCAATTCACCCACCACAGTCCACCCCACCCCACTCCAATCCAATCCACCCACACCAATTCAGTCCACCCCAATCCAGTCTACCCCACTCCAATCCAATCCACCTCACCAGAATCCAATCCACTCCACTCCCTCCCCAATCTACCTCAACTCCAACCGAATCCACCACAATCCATCCCACCCTAATTCAAAGCAATCTGCCGGACTCCAATCCGCCCGCTCCACTCTAAAACAATCGGTCCCACTATAAATCCTAACAATTTGTCGCACGCCAATCCAAACCAATCTGCCCTACTCAATCCAAAACAATCTGCCCCACTCCAATCCAAAACAATTTGACATACTCCAATCAGCCCCACTCCAATCCAAAATATTCTGCCCCACTCCAATCCAAAATAATCTGCCCCACTCCAATCTGCCCCACTCCAATCCAAAGCGATCAGTCCCACTTTGAAGTAAACCTCTCTCCAAAACAATCCTACCACTCCAATCCACCCCAATCCAGCCAAACCTAGTCTACCCTACTCCAAACCACCGCACGGCACATCACTCCACCCAAATCCACCCCAATCCAATCGACCCTGCCCCAAATCTAGTTCACCTCAATCAAATCCACCACACCGCACGCCAATCCAGCCTACACCACACCAATCTAATCCACCTCAGTGCACCAAACCCCATCTGCTCCAGTCCAGTCCACCCACTCCAGTTCACCTCAATCCAGTCCACCCCAACCAAGTCCAGTTCAGCCCATCCTAATCCAATCCACTCCAATCCAATCCAATCTACCACACTCCAATCCAATACACACCACTCCAATCCAATGTACTCCTCTCAAATACACCCCACTCCACGCTAATCCAATTCACCCCACTCCAATTCCCTTACTCCATTCACCCCACTCCATTCACCCGCTGCATTCACCCCAATCCACTCACCCTGCTTCATTCCACCTCACTCCATTCAACCCCACTGCATTCCACCTCACTTCAATCTAATTCACCCAACTCCAGTCCAAAACAATCTGCTCCACTCGTATCCAAAACAATCTGCCCCATTCCAAAACAATCTGCCCCACTCCAATCCAAAACAATCTGGCGCACTCCGATTTGCCCCACTCCGATCTAAAACAATCTGCTCCAAAACAATCTGCCCTGCTCCAATCTTCCCCACTCCAATCTAAAACAATATGCTCTGATCTACCCCACTCTAATCCAAAACAACCTGCCCTACTCCAATCTGCCACACTCTGATCCAAAACAATTAGTCCAATCCATGTCAAAACAATCTGTCCTCTCCAATCTGCCCCACTGCATTCCAAAACAATCTTCCCCACTGAAATCCAAAACAATTTGCTCTACTCCAATGCAAGACATCTGCCCCACTCCAATCTGCCCACCCCAATCCAAAACCACCACTTTCCACACTCCAATCTGCACTATTCTAATCCACCATACTCCAGTCTGCCCCACTCCAATCCAAAACAATCTGCCCACTCCAATCCCATCCACTTTCATCTGCCCCACTCCAAAACAAAACAATCTGCCCCTCTCCTTTCCATCCCACTCCAATCTGCCCCACTCCAATCAAAACAATCTGCCCCCCCTCTAATCCACCGACTCCAATCTGCCCTACTCTAATCCAAGGCAATCTGCCCAGTCCCATCTGCCCCACTGTAATCCAAAACAATCGGTCCCACTCCAATACATCCCATTTCAATCTTCCCCACTCTAATCTAAAGCAATCTTCCCTCTCCAATCTGCTCCACTTCAGTGTAATCCACATCTCCCATCCCACCCAATCCATTCCAATTCACCCCACCCCAATCAAATCCACCACACCCCACCACAGTCCAGCCCACATCACTCCAATCAAATCCACCTCAATTCAGTCAAACCCAATCTACTCACTCCAATCCATCCACTCCAGTCCACCTCAATCCAGTCCACCCCAACCAAGTTCAGCCCATCCTAATCCAATCCACCCCAATCCAATCTACCTCAATCCAATCCAATACACTCCACTCCAATACACCCCACCCCACACTAATCCAATTCACTGCACTCCAATTCACTGCACTCCAATTCACCCCACTCCATTTACCCCACTCCATTCACCCCGCTCCATTCACCCCACTCCATTCACTCTGCTTCATTCCACCTCACTCCGTTCTACCCCACCCCACTCCAGTGCAGCCCACTCCAATCTTATTCACCCCACTCAGTCCTATTCACCCTACTCCAATTCACCGTACCTCAATGGATTCCAATTCACTCCAATCCACCCCACTTGACTCCACCCCAATCCAATGCAACCCATCCCACCCAATCCATTCCAACCCACCCAATACCACCCCACTCCAATCCAACCCACTTCAGTCCATCCCATTCCAATCTCATTCAGTCCACCCCTTCAATACGCCGCACTCCAATACACCCTACTCCACTGCACTCAAATCCGCCCCACTCCAATCCAGTCCATCACACTCCAAATTAATCCACACCACTTCAATCCATTCCGCTCCCTCCAGTCCAGTCCAATCCACCCCACTCCAGTCCAGGCCACCCCACTCCAGTCCAATCCTTCTCACTCCATTCCACCCTGTTCCAATCCAATCCACCCTCTCCAGTCCAGTCTAATCCATCCCACTCCACTCCACTCTTATTCACCCCATTCCAGGCCATTTTACCCTAATCCAATCCACTCCACCCCGTCCCATCATTCCAAACCAGTCCACCTACCCTAACCTATCTAATCCACCCGCTTCAATCCACCCCACTCCAATCCCCCCAGCGCCAATCCAAACCACCTCATCCAGTCCACCCACTCCAATCTACCCAACTCCACTCAATCCAACCTACTATACACCAACCTTATCCTCCCTAATCTACTCCAATCCACCAAACTCCCTCTATCCACTCCAACCGACTCCGCCCTATTCTACTCTGTTCCACCCCACTCCACTCCACTCTGGGCCACTCCATTCTACATCACTCCACTCTATGCCAGTCCAGTCTATGATACTGCACTCTACGACACTCTCTGCCACTGAACCACTAAACTCTACTCCCCTCTAGTCAACACTACCGAACTTTACTCCCCTACTCCACTCTGCAACACTCTACTCCAACAAATTCAGTCTACAAAACTTTACTTAGCCACTGCACACTCCACGCTAGTAACCTTTAGCCATGCTGAACAGCAGCTTTACTGGTGTACAACATGACAAAAACACATTGCAAAACGCCAATAGTTCTTGCAAAATCTATTGGCTTTGTCAATGTTTGTTCTTTTTTGGAACTGTGTAGTATAACACTTCTAGTGGGGATAAGTGTGCCTTGTTATGTGAGAGTGTGAGATCGGGCATTGTCCAGAAGAGTGCAGTTGGGACATCTTCATCCAATGGAACTCTAAATGGTACCAAATCATGCATTTTCTAATAAATTGTCCTATGAACCCTGGACATGACGTGTTAGATTTTGGAGGTGCAATTTAGCTGGAAGGCTCACGATGTTTTCTAGTCTTCAAAGTGTGTGCATTGTAACAAAATGGTAGGAAGATTTTCTCATAATACAGGATAGTTCTGAAAACTAAATTTAGATAGTATAGCACGATAGTCTTCTGCATTTTGTGAAGCTCATTTGTCAGAATGTATATATTTTTATACATGGCTTCTAGGTGAGCTTGCCTCATTTATATTTTTGTATTGTAGTACGTTGTGAATAAAAGACAATGTTTCTCGTGAATTGATATAAAAACTTCCAGTGCAAAAAGTAAGCAATATTGATGTGATATTTAAAAAGCCCTCGCCTTGTATCTTGTATAGAGTTAAAAGAGTTGTTGCTCCTCAGACTTTCACTACATCATTCATCCACTTGGATGCTTCTGTACACTTAGCAACTATAACCAATATGTTTTTCTCCAAAAGTATTTTCTAACGTTCCTAAAGTTTGGTCTCTTCTTCACACTTCTTGTCTTTAATATTTTGTTTTCTTGACATTCTGCTTTAATAATAACATTCTCTTCATTGTCTACTTTTAATTTCCTAGCTTCATCAACTAGACTACCAACCTACAAACCATCAAAGATGGTCTTTTGAAAGACTCTTTTAACGATCATCAGCGTAATGTACCTGGACCTGCATATAAGTAGAAATCCCATGATCCAGTGCTCGTCCAACTTCAGAGATTATCAATATCCATAGGTCATCATAGCAATGGTCCACAAGACAGAATGGCCTTCAATTGATGGGAGATAACAGTAGAAAGAGCTTATCTATAATAGCCATCAGTGTTCATTTAACACTCAGTGTTCTTCAGTGAAGCATCCCTCGCTGTAGGATGTTTATCAGATACAATCAGTATTATACACCATGATGTTTTTTTAAACTATTAGTATATTGAACTCCAACTGTCTGTGCCATTCCTCAGTACAATGCACCATTAATACTTGATTCCCATTCATATTTCACTAGCTTGTTCAGTGTTAATCATTAATTTGCCATGCAGTAGAGTCCAGTAGTAGCATTTCACTGTCATTGCTTTGACCTTATTTCCATGAAGTGTCCAACTTTACAGTTTTCCCCAAAACAATTACGTAAATCACAGTGCCCAGGCTGCATCACAATGCTCAACAGTATCAACCACCTTCCTTTCTCACTAGCTACCATGCATTTCCATTCTCTTTTTCTGTGCTTCCATCAGCAATATGGCACCCTCCGATTTGTAGGTAGAGAAACAGTAAAACCAAGATAACCAAACATCTAAACCTTCCACACTGCCTCAGAGGCAGATCACATATTATGTTATTTTATGTTGCTAAAAAGCTTTTATAACTCACATTTCCACCCTAAAAATGTCCCTTGGCAATGTTGCCAATTGAAGAGAAAATGAGCCAGTTGAAAGGGGTGGCAGAAAATTGCTAAGGTTTTTTTTTTACTAGATATTAAGCAGTAATGTCTTAAGTTATTTGCAGATTTGTAAATCTTCTTCAGATCTCAGTCTGAAGAGTAGAGAGTTTCCAAGTATTGTCAGAGCTTTGCACTGTGACCGCTTTTCCCCTACTCTGAAAAATTGAAAGTAGAGGTCTTTCTCCAAGAGTCTGGAGTAGGAGGTAGTGAGTCAAAGTGTATTTTAAGGTGATCCCTCAAACAGGAAGGTTCACAATCACAGATAGCAAAATTAACTATTCAACAAATCATCTTGTGGATGGATAGTTAATTTAGGTATTGGACATTGAACAATCCAAGATCACATTTTTATACTCTAATAGGACCCTGTCTGCAACATTCTGAATATATATTAAGCGTTGCAGTGGATTTATTGGCTAAGTCAAATATACTCCATTCCAAACGGTAAAGCTTTTGTTGCAGTCACAAAGAGAGAAAGATACATAAACTTCATCTTAATACTTGAAGAAGGAAAATGTAGTATTTGTAAGAGATGTGGTTTAAGGTTTCAAAGAAAATTGTGCATCGACTAGACAGAGTATGGCATTAAGGAAGATTAAATATTTATTTTCCTATGTCCGGAGATTTCCATTAAAATTGCAGATTTACTGTTGTTATGTTTATTAAGTTGCTAATCATCCAGCAGGCGCTCAACCATGAACAGTGGCCATTGCAAGGATATGTTAGCAGATGGTGCTTCACAGAGCACTCATATAAAAAATTATTTAAATGCCATCGGGGGAAATAAAAGGTTTATGGAATAGGAATTAATTAAATGGACCGACAGGTCAATATAAACGTAAAAAGTAAGAAACACCTTAGCCTTGTTGTATGCCACAACTTGTTAACTTACAGAAGGACACTCAAGGAAATAGTTGACTAGTTTGGGAATCAGAGGATAAGAAAGAAAGGAGCCACCTGAAGGATAAAATGACTGCTCAAGATGACCTGGGCACTGTTTTTAAATAATAGTGTGGCTATCCTAGAAGACAGGAACAAATTGTGTGCAATGTGCCGTCTGTGAAAGACAGGCAAAATCTCTGTTTCGAAGTTTTCTCTTTTGAAGCCACAAACTGAGTCTGTCACTGAAAGATCAAGTAAAACATTCATGCTAAGGTTTTCTTTATAAAATAGTGATATGCTTTTCTTGGGATGATGCTGCCACAAACTGGTGCTGCAGAGATATAGAATCCTCACATACTTAAATACTATGTTGAAGAAAACAGAGCCAGTTATAAATAATTATTATAAGGATAATATAGATTTTCATCAGCTTTGGTGAACAGAAAATCTGGATTTTATTAAAGACACGGAGGCTAATATTATCCAATATTTGCATTATTGCTACCACTCAGCAGCCTTTATGAAGTCACTAGAACACAGAACATTAACATTCCAAAGATTATAAAACTCCATGAAATCCAGTCATCTTCGTTCTTTTATTGAAGCTGCAGAACTATTCCAAGAAGATAAAGTTGTCACAAACAAACACCAAATGAAACTGTATACGGCTCCACTTTATGTCTCTCCACTTCTAATCAAACTTGACCTGCCACAAAAAACAACAAATTAGGGAGGGACAGAGAATAGGGAATGATGATATTAACCTCAGTGCCTTCAATAAAATCCAGATTTTCTGTTTACCAAAGCTTATGAAAATCTACATTTTATATCAAGATCAGAAGCTAAGATTATGCAAGTTCAATGCTTTGCAACCAATTATGTTGGTGCATTATTTACTCGTTTGAAATAAAAGCGTATAAAGGTAGAAACAGATAACCAATCAGCACAATGTAAAATATCCTGCAAGCTTGCACCCAACAAACAAGCCTTTGAAGCTACAGCTCCTCTCACTGAATGGGTACCAAGGACACCCACATTCACTCCTGCTCTGACCATTAGTTATTTTACCCTGTTGAAGCCAATATGTTAATCAGAGATATTGATAAGTGTTTATACATTTTGAATAATAATAATAAATTGTAGAATTAAGTAATATAGAGAATTAATGTGCACGTTTGAAAATGTGCCCTCGGAGAGTGGCTACCAAGATTCACAAAATGTACTAATAATATGAATAACATGAATGAATTATAGAAAATGTATTAAAATAATGTAGTAGTAGGACATATTGAGATATATAACGTATGTTTTGCATTATATTGTAGAGTTAAGTTAGCCGAAGTTGTGGCCTAGTTTTGCCAGGCCTCATGCAGAAGCTGAATTACTAGCACGATGCAGAGAAGCTAATGTGCTGAACTGACCCTGAACTGCTTATTGTTTAATAAAATCTGCTCAGCACAAATCCTACGCATGAACTGATCGACAGGAGATGGTGGAATCATAATTGTAACAAGGACTATGTAAAGCAGACAAGATGTACTTTCCCAGGACTCAAACAATGGAGACACTGACTGGAGAAGAAGATGCAAACATTTTGACACCTGACGAGCCGGCTGATGAGGACATTGTATAATGAACCAATCAACAGCCTGGGAATCATGAAATACTAGAATCTATAGATTTGGTGTGTTTTATCCATTGGCTATGTAAATAAACGTGTGACTAATTGACCAATTAGGAATTGGGGGATAGGCTGGGTGACTTTAATATAATGTTGTGACAAAGGGGAAAAACTTCAGAGAACCGATGGAGAGAATAGATGTTCGAGGTTAGGCGTGAACATTCAAAGAGATTCGAGATTCTGTCATTGGGCTCATGCTCTTGAGAGCCTGATGCGATGCTGATCGATTGATTACCTGAAGACGAAGAATGACTTTGTTGCTGATCCATACCGTGGATAGGTAGCTATGACAATGTGTCTGATTGACTTTTTGTTCCTTTTCTTTCTACGTACCAACTGCGCTGTTTTATAGTTTTACTCCTAGTTAGATGTTTTTCCAAATTCATGTTCTAAACTGTTTACGCATGAAGTCCCACATGCTAATGTTAATCTGTGTTAGGGAATGATCCTTTCCTGAGATGTTGACATAACGGTGACGAATGACTGACGGACTGATTTGCTGAACTCTGCTACTCATTTTAACATATTCACCGTTATTGGCCTATGTTGAGGCATTAGAATGCATGTTTTCTCAAGTTTTGAGTAGATTATGTTATTGGTGGTCACTAATGAATTCATCTTGAATGAATTTGAATAAATTTGAATTAACCTCGTGACTTAGTATTGTAACCAATAGGGAAATAAAGGCAGTCATTATAAACTTGGCTGTTTGGCCCACCATGCCGGCGTTGGCGGGTGAAACTGCCAACCGGCATGGCTGGCCAAACTGCCACATAATAAACCCGGTGAGGGCTGGGATCGGCAGTCCTCACTCACCACCAGGCTTCCTCCTTCAGGCAGCCTGGCAGTGGGCGGAAACATTATCCGACAGGGCAGCGGTGCTACCCCTCGCTGGCAGAAGGGGTGCACTGCCCATGCACTTAGCACTTAGAATGGGCAGTGCAGGGGCCCCGGTGCAGTGCCCCATCGTGCAGTTCACTGTTCGATTTTCGGGCAGTGATATGCGCGATGGGTGCAGCTGCACCCGCCGCACAGAGGCATTGGCGGCGGCTCCATGTGGAGCCGCCGTCAATGTCCCGGCCAGGCCTTCCTGTGGGCCAGCGGGCAACAATGTTTCCGCCCGCCGGCCCACAGGAATGTTCTTTATGCGGCCGGTGGGGATCCGGGGACGCTGGCAGTCCGTGTTTTGACTGCCAGCATGAACACTGCGGTTGTTATCGCCGTGTTCATAATGAGGGCCAAAATTGCTAAACGTATACTGAGTTGTGATTTTTCATAATTGTTGACTAATGTTTTGCTTATTGGTTATTGGTTTGTGTATTGATTATTGATGCACAATGGTTACACCGTAGCTAGGATACTCCTTGTGAATCAAAAGGTTCATCGACCTATACGCGTCCCCTTGTAAGTTTACTTACTAAGGACCAGGCGTGCTAGCAACCCATTTAGCTAAAGTAGATGCAGACACTCCCTTATGTGGTTGCCTGAATGAAATGTGAAGTTGGTTTACTCCAGACTGTCTCAGGCATTTTGTTCTTCACTCGTATTCTTTCATAAAGCTAACCACGCAAAAATCCTTACTCTCTTCAAAATATGGATCGAAGATCGAAGTTGAGTGTGTCTTAGTCATCTGCCTTAATAAAAAGCATATCCCTTCCACTGTAAAAGATGTATTAGTTATTTCTAGGGCTTACACATCAGACACCCTTCTAAAATATATTAAACACACTAGTATTGCTAGTTTAAAAGACACATCTTCTAGACTTAAGTTTTCATTACTTTCCCAGTTTTTGATGAACCTCAAAACTTTGGAAACATCCCAAAGAGAAGTGTATCTAGGTCCTTGTGGTTTGGCGATTCTGATACTTTGCAAAAGTCTCCTACCATAATATCTTGACCTACCGATAACCTATTGACCAAGGCATGCCTTGCCGTAATCGCCGGCCTTTACATGTTTACTGTTATGTAAGCCAACCTTTCCGATACTCTGATAGGAAATTAATTCCCTGAATTACAGCCACTGAAATGGGATCCAGATCCCTCTCCAAACACCAGCAAGCCCTCTTATCTCATGCCAACCTTTACGCCTTTGTAGTTCCTGGTGGCCAGGATTCCTTAATAAGTTTAGCAGCCTTGAAGAAAGGCATGGTGTTCTCCACAGTCTCCTGAAAGAGTCCACGCCACCAGATGTAGCTGATCTAATATTACTAAGCTGTGAACCTCTTCTTGTGGTCCTTGTATGATTTCTGGGTACTGAGGAAGCAACAGAGGGTAATCTACACTCACCTTCAACATGATCGGGTACTAAGCCTGAGACTTCCACAATGGAGTCACCACCACCACTCTCTCCTTCCATATGTGTATCATGGCTGCTACCCTGCTTATCACAGCAAAAGGAGGGAAAGGAGGAAGGATATGGACGAAGACCTCTCCTATCCTGAAGGAATGCATTTACCCCTTCTGCCATTGGATCTGGTCTCCAACTTAAGAATTCTCTTCAGTTAATCGTTTATCCTGTTCGCAAACTGTTCGCAAAGAGATCCATAAGAAACGGACCCCTCAAAATCACAATCTCCCTGAAAATGTTTCAGTCTAACATCCAATAACTTGAAAGTAAGAAATTCCTTGACAACCAGTCTGCCTCTGCATTCTATAGCCCTGGAAGGTGTTCCACTTTAACCATCAGACCCTGTTGAAGACAATACTCCCAGACTATTTTTGCCAGATCTGTTAGTTTTTTTCGAACGTGTGCCTCCAATCTTGTTGACATATCTCACTGCAGAAATATTGTCCATCCTCAATAAGACTGAACACCTGACGGTTTGTCTGCAAAACATTTCACAGTGAAGGATCCTGCTAAAAGTTCTAAACAAATTTAAGTACAACCTTTTTTCCTTATCTGTCCAATGACTCCTGTACAATCTAATCCACATCTCACACCCCTCCTTCCAAACTTGCGTCCAATTCCTCAATCAAATCTGGATTCACTCCAAAAATCAAGTGCCCATTCCATGCCTTGATGTTTCTCAGCCATCATGTCAATTTCTCACTTGCATCTAAAGTTAGACATACTGCTTGCAAATAACATAATCCATCTCTTAAGTGTCTTGCTTTTAGTCTCTGTAAAGCCCGATTATGCAAAGGTGAAAGATGGCCGGTAGGCAACAAAAGATTCACAACTCGAGCTAACATTTATAAAGAACCATATTAATTTTCATTATATTCTTTAACTCGCTCCTTATTCTCTTCAGTTTCTCCTTTGGTAACTTTACCATACCATCTACGGTATCTACCACAAGACCCAAGAACTGAGTTTGTTGTTTTGGTACCAAATCTGATATCTTTTTGTTCACCCCAAAGCCCAAACCGTCTAATAAAAGTACTGCTTTTTTAGGTTGAGCACGCAAGCTCTCTGGCCTGTTGCGATCTATCTGTGGACTTGTAATCACACCCACCACTTGCCTATCGCTATCACTCGTTCATGGTCTTGCCTTTCAAAAATCCTTTGCTATCATTACTAAATACTTTACGTTTGTCCTTCCGAGGTGCAGTTTTGTTACCACCTTGGCCATCGACCCTGTTACATGGATAATTGCACGTTTGCCAATACATTTGACTGGGAGTGAATTTATTTTTCTTTTCGTGTCCCTCCTTTGCACTCATGCTCATGGCAGCTGTGGTGCTTTGTACTGGCTTGCTTACGTCAACTATTTTACGTTTTATTTTCAATTTATGTGGCAAGAAAAGTCCAGTTAGGAATTTATAATGGCAATAGCTCTAACTTGAGCAAAGGCGTGACCCATTGCATTGCAAATGCTTGTTGTATGTGCAATTACATTTCCCGATCCTGATCCATGGTCAACTTATCGTCCAAGTAAATGATCAGACAAACACCCCTATCTCTCAGATATGCCAACACCATGCAAAGTACTTTTGTAAAACACCAAGGAGCTGAGGACAGGCTGAAAGGGAAACACACAAACTTAATATCTGTTCCATCCAAATAAACTTCAGAAGTCTCCGACTACCTTTGTAAATTGGAATTGCCCAGTACACCTCCTTCAGATCCAATCGTGTCATCCAATCCCCTTTCAATAAAATATCCTTCAACAAATGGATGACCTCCATCTTGAAGTGATGGTAGACTACCAAATAATTTAGGTCCTTTAATGTTATGACAGGTCTCATACTCTTGTCCTTCTTTTCTACCAGAAAGATATTGCTTATAAAACCTGTGCAAAGATCTTTCTCTAGGACTACAGCTCCTTTTGAGATTAGTTCTTAAACTTCCCAATCTATTAGGAGTACCTGATATTTACTGAAACTCAAAACCCTTGGAAGATTTGTCTCGATTATTTCTTCGACAAATTATATCCGAAACCCTCGCACTGTCTCTAAAGCCCATGGATCCTTTGTTACTTTCATCTATTTCTGGAAAAAAAGGGCAAGTCTGCCGCCCAATTTTAATGTTGTAACAAAAGGGTTTACACTTACCTGTTGCACCTCTGGACCTTTACTCTCCGGGAGCACCTCTTACTCAAGTTCTCTGTCTCTGAGGGTAAAAGTTTCCCACTTTGTATGAACCCTGGCCTTGAAATCCTCTAAAGAATCTTGTAAAGGAGCTTCTAGTAATGCCTGGGGTACCGCCTCCGCATTCTCCCGGCCGAACCAAAATACGATCCTGAAAGACATTTTGAATGTCCCCTGAGATTTTTGAAGGGGACAGAATGCCCCCATGAACTTGGATAATTCTTTGATGATTACATCACCAAATAATAAACCCTTCCCTAAGGGTCCCTCCTCTTTGCCAGCCAAATGTACCAATTTTGGGTCAATCTTAAGCAAGATAGCATTCCTCCTTTCGATCGAGAGGGCTGTATTTGCATTGCCTAAGAGGCATACTTCTCTCTGGACCCACTGCCACAGATCAACATCAATTCTTTTATCAAGGACATATGGCTCTTCGGTTATGATGAAGAATAAGGTTAACGGTCTAACAACATCTAATAATCTATCCTGATAGGTCCTCAAACTCTTATCCAGACCCTTTTCAGGGAATCTTCCCCCTTTTACAAGAAAAGCAATAGTTTTAGGGTCAAGCTCTCAGGAAACCAGGACTCTTTCATCAGTATAGAGTCTAGGCCACTCAGATCTTAATTTCACATGCACCGCCTTTGAAATTTCTCTACTGATCCAAAATTTACCATACTCTGCAACATGTTCCAAAGGAGGAGAGAGCTTGTTTTAATAGAAGAGGGTCAAACATGAAATGGCCCAAGGGGTCGGTCAATACAGCAACATCTTTTGCTTTAGAATGACCATTGCCATGTGTCTTATTATAATCATACCCATCTTTCAGCTGAACAGAATACTGAGACACACCCTCAGAATCATAATCTGACGAGCAGCTGATTTCAACATTAAAGCTCCATGATGACGCATCACATGACACAATCCTGGGTCTTTGACCCTTGCATGTTTTATTTTTCATCTCATTTGGGCCTTTGCTTTGCCCCCCATTTGTTACCTCAGCACCATCATTTTGTCTGTCAGCACAGACACCATGTTCTGCCTCATCAGATCTCCTCTTCTTGTGAGACACTTCAATCTCAACATGTAAGTGCTTTCTTTCCATAGCAACTTTAGCTCCTTCATAAATATTTGTTTCAGCCCCATTAGCTGACCAGAAACATTCTTCTTCAAAACATTTAGTTTTATTAAAATACATTTCCATATGTTTCTCCATCCTAGATGAAACCTTGGTAGTAACTAAATCAATAGCCCTAGATAGTCTCTTCTCCAGAGATAAATTCTTCTCCATTGTGCCAAAATAATGTAGAAAGTTGGCCAAAGCTAAAGAAATTCTCCTCACCTCACTATGAACTCCTCAAAATCAGAATTCCCTCACCAAACATCAACTAAAACGAGCTGTGATGAGAAACATTCTAGTTGTTTTTTTGTTTTTTTAAAGGGAAACGGTGTGCGCATGCATGCTGTAATCAAATACCGTTGTTCAAGTATCTGCCTGCTGAGTTGAGCCATTGAGATGAAAAGCCTTCCTCACCATAAAGACTAATGCAAGCCAAAAAGCCTCCCTCACCGCAAGGAAAAAATACAAGACCAACGGTGTGTTTTAGTGACTTTCCTTAGAAAAGAGGAAACGCTCACTCAAGCTTTGCCCCAATACTGTCGGGCGAAAATTGATGATGTAAATCAACATCAGCGTTGTCTTGTGCTGATGTAGGAGGAGGAGAACATGGTAGGCTGCAGCGGCGCTGCTGCACGCTGAGCACTGCGTCTTCCGGGTGAGTGCGAGGCAAGAGCTCCCTGGCCGGCACGAACTCCAAGAAATCCTGATGCCGCGTGAGCCGCAAGGCAGCTCAAATATCAGATTCTGCTCTCCGGGGGCTCTTTGGTGGAACAGAGCAGCCCTGGAACTTCAGTGCTCCCGGAGAGCTGTGGCACAGGCCCCCCTCCGTGCTGAAGCAGACAGGGGCAGAGCCAGCACAGGCAAAGGCTGGCTTAGCCCTGGCCGGCTTAAGGCTCCAGCAGGAAGTTGCAGGATGGGGAGGAGGGAAAGTGGAGCACCAGATGGCCCAGAAAGCTTTCAGGGGCCAACAAGGACGGCCCCTGTTGTGGAATTTGTGGAGTGGGGATCAACTACAAGGTAGGAGGGTCTTTGACCCTTTATGTCTGGAGACTGCTGATAACTTCTTTAACTCTGCCAGTTTAGGTGAGGGTGAAGGGCCCCGGGGACCCATGGGTGAAGCCGTTCCTACCTGTGCATTGGGTCAGGCTCTAAAAAAACAGACTAGAGGTTTGGGCAGCAAAAAAAATAGTGATGCCACCCCTAAAATTACCCCCTTTGTGAGATCTTACTTTAAACTTAAGCGTGGGGTGGAAGTCTTCCCATCTGAAAAATTGGAAACTTTACAGGAAAGGTACTCTCTAGGCACTATGTAGATGTATGAGCAATTTGATATAAGGGTCTCTGGATTAGGGGGCTCCCTCCAAGTAATGGAGACTCCTTTAAGTGCTGGTGAGGAGCCATCCCAGGGGGAGGAGGGGGTCCCCTCTCCACAGGCAGCTGGCATCGAGGCTTCTCCTGTAGGAAGGGTAATACAGAGTTCTTTGGAGGATAGTGTCCCTTGTCAGGACCCGGTTGATCAGTTGGACCCCTCTCAATGTGCTTCTGGTGGTAATCCCTCAGTAGAAACAATATTACTCTCCCTTTCTAAGGATATCAGGAAAGGTTTTTCCATAACTGAAAAAAACAGGCAGAAATAAGAGAGGCCTGTGAGGCTTTGGAAAGGAAGCTTGATCTCCTGTCATTGAGAACTCAGGCTCTGGAAGTTACGGTGGGAACTATGAAAGAGGAAATTGAAGTGCATAAAGTCGATATTCAGGCTTTGAAAGACTCTGAACAGGTTCTCCAGAGTAAATTGGAACAATTGGAGAATAGCTCAAGGAGAAATAACTTGAGAGTCCTGCATGTTCCAGAAGGGGCGGAAGGAGATGATTCGAAGGCATTTCTAGTATCACTTTTGAAGTCCATGCTCTAATTAGAGGAGAGCGAAGAAGAAATTGCGTGGGACATTCAAAGGATACATTGAGACCTCTTCAGGAAAAATCCAAACATCAGCAAGCCTAGGAAAATCCTGATTAACTTTCTAACATATGGTCTGAAGGAAAGAATCTTGTCAAAGGCACTTACATTGAGAACCATAAAAGCGCAGGATTTTTCCTTTGAGATCAAATCAGACCTCTCCAGGATCACCATCAATAAGCAGTGGGAGTTGGGGCAACGGCTAGAGGAATTTAGATTGTTGGGGGCTTCTACACAACCTAAGTTCCCCGCTACTCTTAGGGTCATGTTTAATAATAAGATGTACAATGTAAGGGATGGGAAGGCTGCGAATGAGCTGCTGGCAGCTTTCAAGTCAGGAGACAGTGCTACGGGAAAGTAATATCTGTGGTCCTCGCCCGGGAGTCACGTGCGCTCTAATTGTGGACATATTTTGGTCCACTATTCAAAGGAGGTTCTCCAAGGGAGGGGTGGGAAGGGGTTCGGGATGGGTCACAGGTTAGGGAGCATGTGGGGAAAAAAAGAAAAAAAAGGTTCCTCTTTCACCTCAATTAATGTGGTACCCAGTGGATAATGGTCGGTGAGAGTAGTGAATCCCGGGACCCCAGGCGTAGTTCTTTCCAGAGACTTTCTTGGAATGTTGATGGTTTAAGAACAAAGGGCAGGAGAGATAAAATCTTACAATATCTAAAAGACTCCCCAGCTCAAATTTTAATTCTACAGGAGACCCATCTGACCAGAGAAGAGGGGGTTGAACTCTTTAAAAAGCAAAAATAGCTACACTCCTACGCTTGCACGGAGCACAATTTTAGTACCAGGGGAGTGGCTATTTTATTCAAGCATGGGATCAAGGCAGGATTATTGGAGATACGATCTGATCCAGTGGGTAGATGGTTTATAGTCAAATTACAAATTTATAACAGAAGATTTACAGTGGCGGGGTTCTACGGCCGGAACTGCGACGATACTGGCCCTTTTGAAAAGTGTTTCTCACTGCTAGTAGACTTTCTGGATCCTGTTTTAATCGCTGGAGATTTTAATGTTGTGCTAGATAACAAATTAAATAGATCTGAGAAGTGCAGGTCATTAGGGACTCCAAAATCTCAACGCTTTTTGAGAGGAATGATAAAAGAGTGGGGGTTAAGGGATTTATGGCGGCAGAGAAAGGGAGATCTAAGGAAGTTTCCCTTCTATAATAAAAAATATAAGCATGCCTCTCATATAGATTATTTTCTTATTGACTTGAGGTTCGAGGGCTTGGTAGGCAATATTTCTTATCTGCCCGCCCACCCCTCAGATCATGCAGCAGTGATATTAGACTTAAGGTTGGTTGGAGGGTCGGGTGCTAGTAGAAGGACATTTGACCGTACACTACTACAAGATTTGGAGGTTCTGGATCAGTTATGAACAGAGACAGAGTTTTTTTTTAAAGTTCGGCTTCCTTGAAAATGGTATGGGATACCTTTAAAGCAGTTATGAGAGGCAAAATTATGAGCATAGCCAGTTATAAGAATAAGCAGGTTAAGGTTGCTACTTCCCAGTTGGACAGGAAATGCTTAAAGTAAGGAGTCAATTACTGGTGAGTACTAAGAAGGAGGATGGTGAGGTTTTGGAGAACAAGTTGAAGGAGTTGAGATTTCAATTGGAGGAGGTGTTACAAGCTAGGGTCATCAAAAGGGTTGAGGCTACTAAGCTAGCTCACTTTGAATACGGTGAGAATGCAGGGAAGTTATTAGCCTGGAAATGCAAGCAGGATTTAGTGAGGAACTATATTAAGGAAGTAGATATAAATCAAGCAGGCGAGAGATCATCAAGTAGCGAGGCAATGGAGGCAGCTTTTCAGTCTTTCTTCTCTGAATTGTATAAAGAAGAAGCTGAGGTAACAGAGGGGGATATTAGTAAATGATTGGTGGATGATATACTCCCAACTATCTCACAAGAGGAGCACGTTTTTTTGAACAGCCCGTTCTCTGCTAGGTAAATTAGGAAGGTGCTGATTGGTAGTAGGATGGCAAGGCACCTGGGCCAGATGGTATTCTTATGGAATTTTATAAGACGATGGCTGAGTTAATACTTCCAGTTTTGGTAGAATTATTTGTGGCGATTTTTGAAGATAGGGCCCCTATCCGGGGTTCATGGAATGAGGCTACGATTGACTAATTCAGAAATCAGGTAAGAGTCTGTTTAAGTCTGAGTCTTATAGGCCTATCCCCTTGCTGAATTGTGAGATATTTGCAAAAATTCTTGCTGACAGACTCAGCAGAGTGGTGGGTCGATTAATCCATCCAGGTCAGGAAGGATTTATCAAGGGTAGATTTCTACACAAATTGACGTATAATCTGGTAGGGGCAATAGGCATGGCCACATCTTTTGAAATGCCTTTGGCTGTAGTTACCCTTGATGCAATGAAGGCCTTCGACAGAGTGAACTGGAAATACTTAGCTTTCATTTTGAGATCAGTTGGTCTAAGAGAAAATCTATGTGGAACAATAGGTCTTATATATAAAGATCCCATTGCAAGAGTCTTAGTAAATGGCAATCTTACACAGCCTTTGAAGATAATGAGGGGCACTAGACAGGGATGCCCTCTTTCCCCGCTGTTGTTTGACTTGTATATAGAGCCACTGGCTAGGAAAATAAGAGGGAATTCGGTCTTTGTATCCTTCAATTGTGAAAAAGGTGACCCTGTATACTGATGACCTCTTAGTATATATGGCGGATTTACTATCCACCTTGCCCACACTGCTGACCTTAGCCGAAGACTTTGGTTAAGTGTCAGGGTTTCGGGTGAATACTGAGAAAACAGAGGCTATGGTATGGAATCATAAGTCGGTGGGACTGATACAACGGAAGAGAGAAATTAGATATTTAGGGGTTTCATTTACACAAGACATTGATCAGCTTGCAATGACGAATCTAAAGCTAGTGGTAGAGGAAGGGTGTAGATCTCTTCAGAGATGGATGTATCTCCCTCTGACATTGGTTATGAGGGTTAATTTGGTAAAAATGATGATTCTGCCCAATGTAAATTTTCTGTATAGCTCTATACATTTATTAATGCATAAGCAGTATTTGCTAAAGCTTAAACAGGCTATTACTTCCTTTATTTGGGCATCAAAAGGCCCTAGGATCTCATGGAAAAAATTGAGGAGAAAGAGAGAAAAAGGGGGGTTGGCTCTTCCGGATTTAAACTATTATGCTTGGGCATTCCAAATGAACCCCGTAAAAATTGTGTTTTCTATTCCTGACTCCTCGGCCATTGGAGTAATGTTTAAAGCTATGCTGGGCACTGTCAATTGAGCCTCTAAGGGATATCTTTACACATTTGGAGATCCAAAAATCTTCAAAAAGATAAAATTGAAAACCCTTTGTGACCTTGCAGCAAGTTGGTATCATTTGAGGGTCGCAGCGAGAGTTAGCTTTTACCTCCCCTATGCTCCAATTTGGGATTCCCCAGATACTCCTGAATGCTTAAAGGACGTCTTAGCACTGCCACTGAAGAAGGCAGGTATAGTGACCTGGGGGGATCTATTTAGCGAAGAAGTGGTAATCTCCCTGGAGGACCTTGAGTTTAAGCTGGGGGGTGCTTTCTCTAGATTGAAAAATGCTCAAATAAAAGGCTGGTTACAGGAATATTGAGTATCATTTGGGGCTGCTGGTGTTTTGGAGGAGTGTGTGTTAGCAGAGTCCCCCAGACTCAAAGGGGTTTCAGATTGGTATTGGGAGATATTAGAAGGATTGGATGGGGATTTTACACTGCACGTCTCCCCTTGGGGGAGGGATATGCTGCAAAGAAAGGTAGCGCAGTGGTGGGAATCCTCTATGCTAACTCTGTTTAAGATAGTAAAGCCAGTGTCTTTGCGGAGGAACCATCTGTTCACTATACATAGAGCATACTTATACCCAGGAAGGCTCTCTAAAATAGACAATAACAAGGCAATCAAGTGCCCTAAATGTGACCTACAGCTTGCTTCTGATATACGTATGTTTTATGAGTGTCCAGTGGTGGAGTTCTTCTGGAAAGATCTGTGTAACCTTCTCTCTGTTATGTTGGGACGGAAAATTACGGTAACTCGCCCTCTGATTATTTTTGGGCAGACACAAGGGGTAGGTGATGAAAGTCACAATGGACATAAAGCTCATAAGAATTTAATTCTCTATTCTATCTTGGCGGCCAGGAGGGAAATGTGGTGAACATGGACAGTGAATGCCCCTCCTCTTCTGAAGGATTGGCTGCAGGCCTTCTTCTATATTGCAAGAATGGATTTGGCGGTGGGAGGCTCAAGTGAGAGGAAAGAGGAAATGTGGGCCCCTTTGCTCAACTGGCGAGGAGGCCAAGTAGGGCCTTAATGCAATAGGGAGGGTATAAATTGAGGTCTCGTATACCCGCGTCCAATGATTATTTCTCCTCTTCCCCCTCTTTCGTTAGACTGGCTGGTGTGGACATTCTATTAACCATTCAGTGTCTATATGAGAGGAAATGGGGGCTCCTTGGCATGATCAACTTCACTCTGGAAAGGGTGCAAAGACCAACTATGGGGCTGATAGAGGAGTTTTTGTGAGATGTATGAGGACAAAAAAAAAAAGAAAATTGGTTGTGTAAGAGCAGGCGTCTCATAAGGCGTTAGGAGACCTCACGCGATATCCCTGCGACTTTGTTTAATGTACAGCCCAAACCCAAAGGGCATAATAAATGGTAAATACTCCCAGGAATAAGCAGTTAATACCCCCACAAACACAAAAAGGGGGTGTTCCAGGGGTAAATACGTACAAACCAGAAAGGGCCAAAAATAAAAGAGGAAACACTTGCGAGGTTGTTAAAAGGTTAAAGAAACATCTGAATTATCATCATATTCAATTAAAACAGACATACACTTAGTATAAATAGCTCAAAAAATTCCTCACTAAGTATAGATAAAGTTGATTAGCAAGAATGAAAGGAGCTGTACTTATCTCTCTGAGCAGCAACAATAAAAGAAGGAAGAGGACTGGATGTCATGGCGTTTTATATTTTTTGGAATGTTTATGTTCTGTGTTCTAGTGACTTCATAAAGGCTGCTGAGTGCTAGCAATAAAGGAAATATTGCATTATCTTAGCCCTAATCTTGACATAAAATCACAGACACTTCTCTAAAGATGGCCCCCAACATCTTATTGCATCAGTTTCTAAGGCTGATCAAACCCGCCCTCATTCTCCAATAACTGAAATGCCAATACATTTCATTCTAAGATGGTAGCTTAAGTTATCTGACGTTCAGTTCTAAAGCCAATAGATCCTCCTCCCATGATCGCCCTGACCTGAATCACGGATGTGGACCACCACTGTTTTGAGTCTCAAATCTTCCCGACCTAAGTCCTTGCTTAACCGCAGTCTCCTCATGGTGTTTTCTCCCCTTACTCATTCTACAGACTATACCACACACTGTTCAGTCAAAAATGTCTTCCAACTTCACCAAGTGAGTGTGTCTGCACTTTCATAAATCAAACACTATTAAAATAACATTGAAGGGATTTTTTCTGGAGTTACAAAGTATGCTTGGACGCTTGTTCCGAGTATAGCTTTGACAGAAATACTTCTTTGGATTAAATAAATCCTCAAGAGAGCTTTAATATAAACACCTCAGCCAGCAGCAGGTCCAAGCATTTACTGCTAACCATGGTTCAAATCCAGAATTGCATTATTAGCATTCCATAACCAATGGAACTCTCATAGGATTCCAGCTTACAAGAATATAGTAGAGACAATGCTCTGCGAAGAGATAACAATAAGATGAGGCACATATTTAGGAGTAAAATGAGAGACCATAACTGCAGTGCTTAATTTGAGCCGGTGGTTTTCCATTGCTGGACACAGGCACTTAATTTTTAACACCGGGGCTTATGACAGCCAGGTACTTGGTCACGCAGCTTGTCTAATTTGGTGATGAACACAACAATAGTTGTGTACCAATTCTATATACATTACAAATGACTAATACGTGCCACCCAAAGCTTTAAAGCTATAAGAATAACCTGGAAGGCTTATATTAGTCATTTTTATTGTATAAAACATTTGAATTGTCATTAGTAGAGCTGACAGAGACAATGGATTGTGCAAGCTGCAGTGGTCTCCTGACAAGGGCCCGGGCACGTATTTGTTTACAAGTTAAGGGCCTAACTTATGAGTCCATAGTGGCACAATCTACCATCGGAGCGTTGTTTTTTTTTACTCTCTGATGGCGCAGTTTGCCAGCACATATTTACATGGCCATGCAAAGACACCTTGCGTGGCTTGTCATGGCACTGTAAATATGGCCTCTTTTCACTCATAATTCTGTGTGAAAGGGGCGTTCTATAGGTGTTTAGCTGGGGTGTTCTCATGGAACATGCATTGAACCCGAATGAATCTGATACATTACCAGATTTGCAGGTCTGGGAATGCATCAGATTCCTATGCCACCTCAGGAGTGGCATAAAAGTGATGCAATGGGGAGAAATTTCTTTCTGCAGCACACATAGAAAGAGGAAAACACCTCTTGTGGTTGATTTTGTGCACGTAGTTGTCCTTTCCTGCACAAAAGCAATCACCCTCCAAGCGCATGCACCTTTGTACCATGGTGCAAGGGAGCCTGCATTGGCACATGGCACAATTTGTGCATCAGCGCGGGGGGGAGGACAGAAATGTACCATCTCTTGTTGATACAGTGCATCTCTGCCCTTTCCTGGTGGTGCAGGGCAGCACAGCAAGACATTTGCTGCACCACCCTGCACCACAGGCCTTGTTAATGAGGCCCTAAGTACTGCATAACTGGGAGGGCACACTTCACAGCAAATTAGGGTGACAAGGAGTTTTACGCATAGGGCTTCAACAGTTGGAGGAAGAAGGTAAGGAGTTAAACAAGGTACCCACCAAGGTAATATTACCAGGGAGTAGCACTAGAAGCGTATGTGGCCTTGAATGTGGGTGGAGTTGGATGGGCACATGCCGTTTGCCTCTGGCATGCGTTCTAACTGCAGTCTTCCTTCTAGAGAGCAGCTGGCTTACGATTGCTGATCCTTCCTCTCAGTTCACTCTTCCCTTCTACCATTCTCCACCAGTCCGCCAGTCCACCAGCCTAGCTGACACAATCTTTATAGGATTTCACCTTGCTCAGCAAAACATGTAAGTACAGTGTGTAAAGATGTGGTTGTTTGTGCTGCGAAACATGTGTTGGCTATATGGAATAAAACAAGCAATTATTTTGCAAATTTATTGAATTAACTAATACATTTTTGTATGATTAACCTTATGAAGGTACCAGACTGGGTGATCAATATAACATATGGATATTTATAAATCCTTGTATGTAGTATCATTAGTTGCTCCAAAGTGCTTCACAAATGAGTGTACACCACAGAGCGCAACTGGTGTTTTGTGAGTGCACTAGGCGCTGGACATGATACACTTAAATAACCTTACTTTTGTTTATAATGTTTGCATATACATTTGTGCTTGTATTTGCTAACATCAACTTCAGAAATGTTGATAAAACAGCCTAGAAGGTTAAGTAGCTAGAAGCACCAAGTGGGGGAAGAAAGCTCAGTTTTTCATCCCTCTGAGTCGAATGAGGTGAGTGACACAAGCCAACTTTTATTCACAGTAGTGCCTAGATACTGCAAGTGTTGCAACAAGAGACAGATCATTTTTCTAACGCCAAACCTGAAGACTAGGTAATATTTGGCTCTATTAGGATTAACAAAATTAATATTGCCCTGAGGCCGCAATAAAGCGACACCCCCCTTCAATGAACTCGAACAGTTTTACATGTTGCAAAAATAAATCTCTTATTAAAAAACATCATAAACCGATCTGCAAGATTCAGTGACTTGACATGACTGGCCAGTGGAATGGTGTTCCACTGAGTAACACCCTTTACAGACATCTAAAGTAAGGTCCCTAACAAAATGTTTTTTTTTGCTGTCTATTGTAAGTTAGATTGAAACAAACGACTATAGCTGGTCCGTTGTACCTAAGGTAGTAATGGCTTAAACTTACAATACCTCAGTTCTTTAACTGGGCCAGTCAGCGCCCTGCGAATATACAGCAAATGCACTTTTCAGTCTTGCATTTGGCTGAAGCAAATAAAATCCTTTAGCTGTCTGTCTGATACACCCCAGTGCTGAAGTTAACCCTTTTGCATACTTGACTTTTGCAGGTTAGCTAAAGCAACTACTTAGGCTGCCGTTTATTTTTAAATATACCTTGCCAAGTGCTTTGCTGTTTATGGCCTAGTATAATAGAGCTACACAAAGTACTAATTATCCCATTGCGTTCTGATTTTGATTAATCTTTTGCGAGTAAGACTCTGCTAATTAATCTATCAAGAAAAGGATTCTATTTAACAAAAGTTACATGGTTCACTCTTCTTACCTGTGATTTCTTATTATGCTAGACCTCTTTAAAGCCCCTGCCCAGGTTCTGTCTTCTGAATTCAAGCACAGACTACAAGTTATTTTGCAGGCTACAAGGTAATTCTTAGACTCTACAGCACCAATATCATGATTAGTAGCCAGAAGGTGGTCTTTCTGTCCTTGCAGCTGCATTACCTAGGCAGAACATTCTCAGCTTTGGTCCTGCAGCCTACTGTACACCAGAGTTGACTATCACCTATATATTTGGGAAATGGGGCTTTGCACTGATGCTGACCTACATAGATATGCTGCTTTATCCATCCGAGGACAGTGTCCGCTGTCCACTGTGCCATTTGCAACCAAATTTTGTGTTGAGGACACACCACTTGGATATGGCCAGAATAGGCCATCTAACACTCTTCCAGCTGTCGTTCCTCCAAAATACCATTTCAAAGATACAGCTTGACACAAATATTATGCTAAGAATATTGTGGTGTTCAATCTATTGTGTGACAGACTATCGAAGGTAAGAATATTGTTTGTTTAGGTACTTTGTAGTTTTTAATATATTTGTGTACATTATTGTTTTTTTTGTAGTTTTAATTCTTTTTGTTTTGTAAGTAGATATTATAATAATGGTAAGTGGCTGTAATTGTTTTAGGATAGTATATTGTTTGGGATTTTACATTATAGCTAAAGATTTTTATTTTATATGAATACATTTACTGTGGCTTCTTCGGTTTGGAAGGAAATAAGGTGGAAAGCTTAAAATGTATTCGTAAATGCTTAGGATTTTTTTAATGTGTTAGTTTGATTCTTAATTATGTAAACTATTTTCATTTTAAATCATTTACTAGAACAATTAAATACAATGGCAATTGTTGTAACTCTTAATTGAGTCAGTAAATTATGGAAAATATTTTTTAGAGTTTAGGAACTAGTATAATAATTAATTAAATATACTTTATATTCATTATTTTGTTACTATTATTTACTAAATAATGTGTATTGTTAATTATTTTCAGGTATTATTTTAATTTGTTTTTGTGGGCATTAGATTGTTGGCCAAGTAGGTTGGGAAGTGTTTTAAAAATATAATTTGGGATATTTTTTACTGGTAAATATATTTCAATTTTTTGTACTCTTGATTGTTAATGTATTAATTTTAATTTGTAATTATTTTATACATTTTGGAATAGATAAAATATATTGTTTAGATATTTGTTATATTTTAGGCTTATATTTTTAAGGACATATTTTTAATTTGAGGAAATACTACATTTAAGCTGTCCGATCTGAAACACTTGCACTACTATTGCTTAGATTGGAGTGGGACTAGTAACTTTGCCCCCTTCAAAGCCAAACACTTTCTACACTATTGCTCAAATTGGATGGAATGGGAATACTAAATACGACCCCTCTAAAGTTTTTCTCTACTGTTGTTTACATTGGAGCGAGAATAATATTTATGACCTTTCCAAAGTTCAACATTTACTCTGCTATTGCTTACATTGGAGTAGGAATAGTATATCTGACCCATCCAAACTCCAACACTTTCATTACTCTTGTTTAGATTGGTGTGAGTATAGGATATCGGACCCCTTCAAAGTCCAACATTTTCCCAACCATTATTTAGGTTGGCCGAGGAATAATAAATTTGACCCCTCCAAAAATGTCCCTACTGTTTCTTATGTTGGAGTGTGAAAAGGAAATCTGCTCCTTCCGAAGTCCAAATTTTAACCAACTATGGGAATAGTAAATCTGACACCTTTAAACTATAACACTTTTCCTTTTGTTGCTTAAGTTGAAGACATAGACATTTGACCTCTCCAAAAGTCCAACTCCTTCCATGTTGTTTACTTTGGAGTGAGAATAGAAAATGTGACCATTGCAAAGTCCAACTCTTGTCTTAGTGTTGCTTACTTTAGAGTGGCAGTAGTAAATCTGAAGTATTCTTGGTGATTTCATTTTAAAAGTTATTTTAATTACATTTTTCACTTCTGCATTATATTTTTGGTACGAATACTATTTTAATATTTGTAAATTGTAATAATTTTATTATGTATTTATTTTAAAAATGTACTTATTTATTAGAAGCATTTTTATTCTATTTTTGTTTATTTCATACTTACATTTATGTATTTGCTCTCTTTATTATTTTTGACATTTATTTTGAAGCACTGTTTTGCAGCTTATAAAATGTATTTTTATATTGTTTTTTACATTTTTAATTAATTTACTGTTTAATGTCAAATATTCTATACACTTACCCATTTTGTGGTGATATTTTGGCAATCAATGTTTTGGACCTCATTATGACTTTGGTGGTCGGAATACTCAAACCGCCAAAGCTGCTGGCAGGAGGCAGCCGTCATACCGGCTGCCTCCCCCACTGGTTGTATTACGATGTTCCCGCCAGGCTGTCTAGCAGGAACATCGTATTGTGACATTCCCACCAGTCAGAACGTCCGGAACAGTGCTACGGTATTGGCCTTGACTCCGTTAAGGGAGCCAAGATCAATACCATAGCACACCAGAACCGTCAGAATGCACGCTGCCTGCAAAACAGACAGTGTGCATTCCTAGGGTGCTGGGCAAAGGGGACCCTACACTGCCTATGGGCATTGGCAGTGCGTGTGCCCCCTTGGGTATGACCTCTGTTTTGACTGCCAACAAGTTACTGTGATTTTTTTATTAATGTACTACATAATATAAAAATTTGTCTATACTTACCCATTTTGTGATGATATTATGGTAATCAATATTTTGTCCTTTATATTCAAAATATTGAAAGTCGATATGTGTGTCTTCAATAGTTTTTGACACAATGTTTTGTATTTTGTTGTTTTGCTTCTGATATTTTGTCATGCAACCATTCCAGTAGAGCAGAAATGATGGAGAGACATTCCTTAGGAAGTATGGCTCATTGCATGTGATCACTGTCCCATTTTCACGTTCAACTCACACCCAGCCTGTCTACAACGCTTCCTTAACCGTTGCTGGTTATTGTAACAAAGAGGAGCCTTTGAAACTGCTTATGCTGAGGTCTCCTTAAGTTTGCTACTGTCTTTGCATGCATAATGTAGGCCAGCTACACCTGTTGAACATTCTTGGTATTGCCTCTGTTTAGACTGCAATAAAGCTATTTGTCACATTTCTTGAGGTTAATGTTGTGATTTGAAGATCAACATTAACTCTTCAAACAGTTCTTTTAAAATTACGGTCTCCAATAGTGTTTCATGAGAGCATGAATGGGGACAAGGTACACAAAAGACCTGTGAGCCTAATGTAAAAAAAAACACTCAGGGAATTATTTATAGATTGATGGATGCAGGACATCAGTCAAAAGTGGCAGATGCCCCACCGCCATATTAAGAGTGCATTGATGTCAGCAAAACTTTAAATCCAGCAGACAGGACATTCCCAACTTTTTGGTGACAGTCCCACTCGACCAAACTCTAAAAAAGGCCCTAAAAGCTTGCATTAATCAGGGTGTTTCAAATACAACATTCCCAGGCGTTTATGAATCTTTATAGTATCTGTGACTTATCTGTGACTAAACTACAAGCTTGTTTCACAAAAAAGCAGCTTTTAACCCCTTCTGTGTCCAAGCGTAATGCTTACATCCTGGGCTGCAGCTCTGTTGCACCAAGGACATACCCCCTACGTCCTGGGACTGACCCACGGGAAAAGCGCTGGTGCTCCCCCGTGAGCCACCCACCCACAGGCCCCAACCAGGGATGGCAATGGAATACCTTCTGCCGCCTCCCCTGACCCCCCCCACCTTGGCAATCTGATGATTTCAACGTGCGCACGGCACGCCCACGTCATCTGAGCAGGGAATGAGATGTGGTATGTTTTACGTGGCTCCCACAAGGTTTACTTACCTAAAAGCACTTGTAAATGGTTGATTTATCAATGATATTTAGGGATTTTATTTCATAAAGTCATTGGTGAATATATATTTTTATTAACCATTTACTTACCCTTATGCCAAATCCAACCAGTATGCCTCAAATGGACTAGTAGCTGGGTGTGCAATAATGTTTTGGTGTTTATCTTTGCTTTTTACTGTCCATGCATACTCTCTCCGTTGCGAACTCCTTGCAGTCACATCTTTTTGGAGCTAGTCACTAAGAGAATCTTATGTGGTGTGTTTTGTGTGGATCCCATGAGGTTTATTTACCTAGAAGCATTTGTAAATGTTTTTTTTACATTTGCGGATTGGCAGACTGGATTGGAGATTCCACCCACGCCCAGCCGGAGCTCTCAACCAGTGCCAGCTCATAGCTTTCGCAACCAGCCAGGCCCAGCCATAGCTTTCAGACCCACCCAGAAGCACTGAAGACTCAGAACTGACACTGGGAAGGAGTATGTGTACCCTTTGGACTATTTGAAGTGTGTGTTTGTTTTGCTGGTTTTTGTTTTGTTTTTTCACCTCCATCCAAGGGAAAAAACGGAAATCTTACCATACTCTGAGCTTCATAACCCTGGGTAGAAGGAGCTTGTATACCTTTTGGACCATGTGGAGTGTTTTATTTTGTTTACTTCCATCTAAGGAAAAAACCTGAAATCTTACCCATCTTGGAGCCCCATAGCCCTGGTTAGAAGGAGTGACTTTGCCCACTGGAACCAGAAAAAATAAAAATTATGAAAATATCACTAAAACAGGTGCTGGAAATGGGCCAGAGGCCTTCCAGCATGGCTAGACACTGCTCTAGGCCTGAACTTGGTGGGAGAGCACAAGCCACCCTGCCCTGTGTAGTGACTGCCTTCACCATACCGTGGGCTCAGGGTGCTGCCTTTGGGTGAGGGCCTTCCACATTCCTGGAGCCCGGGCATGGGGGGACCAGGAGGCTTAAGCCCATACTTCCCCACTGGCGTGCCCATTTTCCTCGACTATTGTGGGGGCTTACAGAACGCTGGGTGGAGACGAAAGTCTGAGTTAGCCCGGCAGCCTGGACCACCGGTCATCTGGCCACCTAGCTGGCGGGCTATCTGGTTGGGTAGACCAGCAAACAGATGGCCCAGGATGACTTGGTGACCAGATAGCTTAGGATGTCCCAGCGACCAGGGTGACCCAGGCACCATGGAAGTCACCACAGCCATGTACTCTGAAAGGCTCCTTCCCAGGGCAGCTGGCCTCCCGGTGACTTGTGAGGACCAGGGATTCCCACCCTGACCATCTGGTCACCCTGCTGACTTGCAAGGGATTATGGCCCCCATCCCTGCTCCCGGTGGCGCAGGGCAGGAGGGGAAGGCCCCTGTGCTGGGTGGCACGTGGTGGAGGCAGCTTCTCACGGGCCCACACCCCCTCCCTCCCCACCAGCCTGGCTGCCGAGGGACCACCACCCCCCTAGGTGTGGTGTTGGTGCTGGGGGTACACGGGCACCCACAGACGGAGGCAAAAGCTTGGCTCAGGATCACTTTCAATAGATCGCACCAAGGTAGCAGCTCTGCTACTTAAGAAACCCTGAACCGTAATCAGGTCACTTACAAATGATTTAGCACGGGGTGCCCAACGAACATGCGGTGCAGTAAGGGCGATGGAGGCGGCCCCCTTCTGTCCGCATCCGCTTACATTCAGCAGGTTGCCACGCCTGATCTGAGGTCATTGTCAGATGCCAAAGCAGTGGGGGAAGCCAGGACCACCATCCCCTGGGCTGCAGGGGACAGGGGGACATGGCTTGCTAGGGAGGACAGGGCAGTCACACAGGCACCGGCGGGCACCAGCCATCTCCACAGGAGAGAGACAGCCAGGACAAGGTTCAGAGTGAGCAAGAGACAGGGGTGCCTGCCGGCCTGGATCTGCATAGTCACCCCACAGAATGGTCATTCCGAGCTGCTGCGGAAATGTGCTGGGTGAAGGAGGATGATAGCACACCGAGGCCTGGACTGCCAGGCTGCTTGCAGGACCTGGCACCACCCAACCCCTTCCACTCTGGTCAGACCGCTGGAGGAGCGCAAGCTGCCAAGCTGCTTGGCCTTCGCTCTGCTGGGTAAGGGAAGGGCTTCTGTGAACAGCAGACCCTCAAGTTTGATGGTCCCTGGTGGGATGGAAGCTCTTTGCTTGAAACAACAGCTGAGGCTGGCCAAGCAGTCTGTCCCCAAACAGACCAACTGTGCCCAATCGATCAAATTACAATGCTGGCTGAACCCTCCTACCCAGTGGGTACGGAGGGGGGGCACATTGCATGGGGATGTCAGTTTGCACTCTGGGAAGCCAGGATCAGAGGAGAGACTCATCAGACAGGGCTACAAGGTGGATTCACTCCCGGGCCCCAGAGCAGGCCAGCCTTGGCCCGGGCCCTGGCAGCGCCCAGTTGAGAACCACTAGACCACAAGGGGGTCTGGCATAGCTTGTCCCTAATAATCCAGATGAAGGCTACCCCCCCCTCTCTTGTACCCTGTGCGCACCGAAGTATGGAGAGGACCACAAGCAAGAATGCACACAACCTCCTGGAGCCCTGGCTGGGCTTGAGGAAGCGAATGAGCTCTCATCAGGACTTCCGGAGCAGCCTGACCCTCTGGACGTGCCATAGAAACGCATTGAGAAAGACCAGATGACCCGAGATGTCGGAGCAACCAGATGGCCAGGCCATGAGGCCGTATGGCTCCCAAGGAGCCTGGCCTCGTTGGCCGGAAGACAAAGACCGGGATAGGGGCTCCCACCCTGGGCCCCTGAACCTGAACTGGCAGGGGAAGCCTCCCCCCAGCCCAGTGGACTCCTGGCCCTTTCATGGTGCAGCAGGCTGAAGGGAGTGCCCACCCCAGGGCCTGGAGAGGCCTGGTCAGGGCTCATGAACTCTGCCATGCAGGTGAGGCCTCCCTGGGCCCTCTGGGACCCCGTCCCAGGCGCCTTGCCACACAGTGGGCTTGAGGATGAAGTCCAGGATAGGGTTTCCCACCCCGACCCCTGGCCCAGGGCCCAGATGGGGCCCCTGAGCATGAACTGGCAGGGGAAGCCTCCCAGGTCCGCCTGGCGATCTGGACGGGCCATAGGAACGCACAGAGCACAACCAGCTGCCCTGGGGTCTCAGAGCGACCAGATGGCTGGGCTCAGAGGACAGTCATCTGGTTACATTGTGCCTTAACATTAGGAGAATGCCTTTGCCCCTGGAGGGGACTCTGCAGCCTGGGTTCTCTAAGCCCCAGCTGGGCCTCAGGCATGGGGACCCAAACTAACCTCCGAACCCGGGCCCTGAGGCCTCTTTACACACCAGGAAACCCCTACCAAGGCCTGCGGCACATCGTCGCAGGCCATTTGACACACAGCAGGGCAGAGGACAAAGCCCAGGCAAGGAGTTCCCACCCTGGGTCCTGCCACTGTCCTGGCCTGGGGCCCCTCGACCCAAACCAGCAGGGGTAGCCTCTCTTGGCCCAGTGTACCCCCAGACCCTCCAGGGTACTGCAGGCTGGAGGAAGGGAGCACCCACCTGCAGGGGACTCTGCAGCCTGGGCTCTCTAAGCCCCAGCTGGGCCTCAGGCATGGGGGCCCAAAACAACCTGTGACCTAGGGCCCTGAGGCCTCTTTACACACCAGGAAACCCCACCCAGCACCTGTGGTACCCCCACCCAGGCTATTTGCCACCCAGCAGGGCAGAGGACAAGGCCCAGGCAAGGGGTATCCACCCTGGGTCCTGCCACAGCCCTGGCCTGGGGCCCAGGGCCCAGGCAGGGCACCTGAACCCAAACCAGCATGGGAAGCCTTCCTTGGCCCAGTGTACGCCAAGGCCCTCCAGGGTACGGCAGGCTGGAGGAAGAGAGCACCCCCCCCAGGCTCTGGGTCGTCAGTTCGTTCTGTGGGAAGCCAGGTTCGGAGGAAAGACCCATCGGACAGGGCTGTAAGTTGGCCCCACACCCCGGCCCCCAGGGTGGGTCGGACCAGGCCCTTGCAATGCCCAGTCTCAGAACCACTGGACCCCCAAGGGGGTCCGGAGTAGCCTGTCCCTAGTGATCCAGAGGACAGCTGCCCCCCTTTCTGGTACTCCGTGCACACCGAGGGACGGAGGGGACAGTCGGCGAGAAGGAACCTGACCTCGTGGAGCCCTGGTTGGTTTGTGGAAACAAATGAGCCCCCATCAGGACATCCGGGGCAGTCTGGCCATCTAAACGCGCCATAGGAACGCACTGGGACGCAACCAGATGACCAGAGTTATCAGAGCGACCAGATGGTCGGGACGCAGGGGCATAAAGACTTACCAGGAGTCCTGGCTTCAGGGGGACAGAGGACAAAGACCAGGACGGGGGCTCCCACCCTGGGGCCTGCCAGAGCCCTGGCCTGGAGCCCAGTCAGGGCCCCTGAACTCAAACCGGAAGGGGAAGGCTCCCCGGACCCAGTGGGTTCCCAGGCCCAGGCCCCTTGGGGTATGGCAGGCTGGAGGAAGGGAGCACACACCCCAGGACCCTGCAGGGGCCAGAGGCACGGTAGGAGCTCTCTGAACACAGCCATGCATGGGAGTCCTCCCCAGAACCTGTTCCAGCTGCCTTGCCACTATTGGTCCAGAGGGCAAAGCCCAGGACAGGGGCTCCCAACCTGGGTCCCACCAAGGCCCCTGAACCCAAACTGACAGGAGAAGCCTCGCTTGGCCCGGTGGACTACCAGGCCTGGGCACCACAGAGTACGGCAGGCTGGAGGAAGGGAGCGCCCACCCCATGGCCTGGTAGGGGGCCCAGCTGTGGCCCCTGAACCCAAACTGGCAGGGGAAGCCTCCCCAGTCCCATTGGACTCCCAGGTCTGGTCCTCTCAGGGTACAGCAGGCTGGAGGAAGGGAGCGCCCGTCCCAGTGCCTGGTCTGGGCCCACCCGGGGCCCCTGAACCCAAACTGGCAGGGGAAGCCTCCCTGGGCCCGGCGTACTCCCAGTTCTGGGCCCCTCAGGGTACGGCAGGCTGCACGAAGGGAGCACCCCCCCCAGGGCACGGTTGAGACTCAGCTGATGCCCCTGAACCAAACTGGCAGGGGAAGCCTCTCCCCCGCTCAGTGGACTCCCAGGTGTGGGCCCTTCAGGAGACGGCAGGCTGGAGGAAGGGAGTGACCATTCCAGGGCCCAGCAGGGGCCAGGGGCCCATTGGGAGCTCTCTGAATACAGTCATGCATGGGAGCCCCCCTCCAACCCTGTCCCGGGTGCCTTGCCACCTGGTGGGCCGGAGGGCAAAGCCCAGGACAGGGGCTCCCAACACGATGCCCGCTGGGGCCCCTGAACTCAAACTGACAGGGGAATACTCACTTGGCCTGGTGGACTCCCAGGCCTGGTGGACTCTCAGGCCCGGGCCCCCTCTGGGCACAGCAGGCTGGAGGAAGAGAGCGCCTGCCCCAGGGCGTGCCAGGGGCCCGGGATCCGGCCGGGGCACTCTGAACATAGCAAACCTCAAACTTAGCTTAAAAAATCAAGCTGTTCTTACATTTCTGGCTGGGATCACCTTGCCAGCACAAATGTGGGTGGGCCAAGTGCCTGCAATAGGGAAAAGCCAAAAAAAGTGCAGAGTTGGAGGGGATATCACAGCGAGTTGATAAGCAAAATTTTTCAAATGTTTTTAGGATGACATTGCTTTGGGCACCCACACAAGAGAGATAGTTTTCCGGGATCCACCATTGTTTTCAGACCTGTATCTAGCTAACTGGAAGAAGGTTGAAAGCACAAAAATAGGAAGAATTGGGTATATCCCAGTAAAATGCCAAAACTGATTTGAAAAATGTGGTTTTCTGCTTCTTGTCTGCCTGTTCCTGAAAGCTGGGAACATGGTGGTTTTAGCACGGCAAACCCTTTGGTGATGCCATTTGCAGGGAAATAACCAGGTGCTTTCTTCTACAGCACTTTTTTCTCATTTTTCCCCCAAACTCCACACGTATTTTGGCTAATTTATCAGTCTCCAGCAGGGGAATCCACAAACTCCAGGAACCTTTAGGATCTCCAGGATGCTGAAAAAAAGGAGGCAAATTCTGTGTGGATATAATGTGGACAAAAAGTTATGGGGGCCTAAGTGCAAACTATCCCAAATAGCTAAAACAAAGGCTTGGCACTGGAGGGGGAAAAGGCCTGGCAGCAAAGGGGTTAAAATTATTTTAAAATCGCAAGCCAGATGTACTGTACTAATATTTTGGTCTATCAGCTTGTGAAATTTAATACAATCTACAATGTAACAATAATACACTTTTTAGATTAAAAGTGAAATTAGTTCTAAAAGCTTATTTTCTTTAATAACAAGTTTTATTGGGTTTTTAACCCCTTCGCTGCCAGGCCTTTTCCCCCTCCTGTGCCGAGCCTTTTTTTGGCTATTTGGGGCAGTTCACGCTTAGGTCCTCATAACTTTTTGTCCACATACGCTAGCCAAGCCAAATTTGCGTCCTTTTTTCCAACATCCTAGGGATTCTACAGGTACCCAGACTTTGTGGGTTCCCCAGAAGGAGGCCAAGAAATTAGCCAAAATACAGTGAAAATTTCGTTTTTTTCAAAAAAATGGGAAAAAGGGGCTGCAGAAGAAGGCTTGTGTTTTTTCCCTGAAAAGGGCATCAACAAAGGGTTTGCAGTGCTAAAATCACCGGCTTCCCAGCTTTCAGGAACAGGCAGACTTGAATCAGAAAACCCAATTTTTCAATACAATTTTGGCATTTTACTTGGACATACCCCATTTTTACGATTTTTTGTGCTTTCAGCCTCCTTTCAGTCAGTGACAAAAATGGGCATGAAACCAACGCTGGATCCCAGAAACCGCAACATTTCTGAAAAGTAGACAAAATTATGAATTCAGCAAGGGGGAATTTGTGTAGATCCTACAAGGGTTTCCTACAGAAAATAACAACTGAAAAAGAAAACTATTGAAATTGAGGTAAAAAAACATAAATTTTTCTCTACGTTTTACTCTGTAACTTTTTCCTGCAATGTCAGATGTTCGAAAGCAATATACTGTTACGTCTGCTGGACTCTTCTGGTTGCGGTGATATATAGGGCTTGTAGGTTCATCAAGAACTCTAGGTACCCAGAGCCAATAAATGACCTGCACCCTGCAGTGGGTTTTCATTCTATACCGGGTATACAGCAATTCATTTGCTGAAATATAAAGAGTAAAAAATAGCTATCAAGAAAACCTTTGTATTTCCAAAATGGGCACAAGATAAGGTGTTGAGAAGCAGTGGTTATTTGCACATCTCTGAATTCCGGCGTGCCCATACTAGCATGTGAATTACAGGCCATTTCTCAAATAGACGTCTTTTTTACACACTGTCTTACATTTGGAAGAAAAAAATGTAGAGAAAGACAAGGGGCAATACCACTTGTTTTACTATTCTATGTTCCCCCAAGACTCCCGATAAAAATGATACCTCACTTGTGTGGGTAGACCTAGCGCCCGCGACAGGATATGCCCCAAAACACAACGTGGACACATCACAGAAAACAGAGGTGTTTTTTGCAAAGTGCCTACCTGTAGATTTTGGCCTCTAGCTCAGCCGGCACCTAGGGAAACCTACCAAACCTGTGCATTTTTGAAAACTAGAGACCTAGGGGAATCCATGATGGGGTGACTTGTGGGGCTCTGACCAGTTTCTGTTACCCAGAATCCTTTGCAAACCTCAAAATTTGGCCAAAAAAACACATTTTCCTCACATTTCGGTGACAGAAAGTTCTGGAATCTGAGAGGAGCCACAAATTTCCTTCCACCCAGCTTTCCCCCAAGTCTCCCGATAAAAATGATACCTCACTTGTGTGGGTAGGCCTAGCGGCCGCAACAGGAGACACCCCAAAACACAACGTGGACACATCCCATTTTTTTAAAGAAAACAGAGCTATTTTTTGCAAAGTACCTACCTGTAGATTTTGGCCTCTAGCTCAGCCGGCACCTAGGGAAACCTACCAAACCTGTGCATTTTGTACAACTGGAGACCTAGGGGAATCCAAGATGGGGTGACTTGTGGGGCTCTGACCAGTTTCTGTTACCCAGAATCCTTTGCAAACCTCAAATTTTGGCTAAAAAAACACATTTTCCTCACATTTCGGTGACAGAAAGTTCTGGAATCTGGGAGGAGCCACAAATTTCCTTCCACCCAGCTTTCCCCCAAGTCTCCCGATAAAAATGATACCTCACTTGTGTGGGTAGGACTAGCGGCCGCGACAGGAGACACCCCAAAACACAACGTGGACACATCCCATTTTTTTAAAGAAAACAGAGCAGTTTTTTGCAAAGTGCCTACCTGTAGATTTTGACCTCTAGCTCAGCCGGCACCTAGGGAAACCTACCAAACCTGTGCATTTTTTAAAACTAGAGACCTAGGGGAATCCTAGGTGGGGTGACCTGTGGGGCTCTGACCAGGTTCTGTTACCCAAAAACGTTTGCAAACCTCAAAGTTTGGCTAAAAAAACACACTTTCCTCACATTTCGGTGACAGAAAGTTCTGGAATCTGAGAAGAGCCGCAAATTTCCTTCCACCCAGCATTCCCCCAAGTCTCCCAATAAAAATGATACCTCACTTGTGTGGGTAGGCCTAGCGGCCGCGACAGGACACGCCCCAAAACACAAAGTTGACACATCCCATTTTTTGAAAGAAAACAGAGCTGTTTTTTGCAAAGTGCCTACCTGTAGATTTTGGCCTCTAGCTCAGCCGGCACCTAGGGAAACCTACCAAACCTGTGCATTTCTGAAAACTAGAGACCTAGGGGAATCCAAGATGGGGGGACTTGTGGGGCTCTGACCAGGTTCTGTTACCCAGAATCCTTTGCAAACCTCAAATTTTGGCTAAAAAAATACATTTTCCTCACATTTCGGTGACAGAAAGTTCTGGAATCTGGGAGGACCCACAAATTTCCTTCCACAAGCGTTCCCCCAAGTCTCCCGATAAAAATGATACCTCACTTGTGTGGGTAGGCCTAGCGGCCGCGACAGGAGACACCCCAAAACACAATGTGGACACATCCCATTTTTTGAAAGAAAACAGAGCTGTTTTTTGCAAAGTGCCTACCTGTAGATTTTGGCCTCTAGCTCAGCCGGCACCTAGGGAAACCTACCAAACCTGTGCATTTTTGAAAACTAGAGACCTAGGGGAATCCAAGATGGGGGGACTTGTGGGGCTCTGACCAGGTTCTGTTACCCAGAATCCTTTGCAAACCTCAAATTTTGGCTAAATAAATACATTTTCCTCACATTTCGGTGACAGAAAGTTCTGGAATCTGGGAGGACCCACAAATTTCCTTCCACCCAGTGTTCCCCCAAGTCTCCCGATAAAAATGATACCTCACTTGTGTGGGTAGGCCTAGCGGCCACAACAGGAGACACCCCTAAACACAACGTGGACACATCCCATTTTTTGAAAGAAAACAGAGCTGTTTTTTGCAAAGTGCCTACCTGTAGGTTTTGGCCTCTACCTCAGCCGGCACCTAGGGAAACCTACCAAACCTGTGCATTTTTGAAAACTAGAGACCTAGGGGAATCCAAGATGGGGTGACTTGTGGGGCTCTGACCAGGTTCTGTTACCCAGAATCCTTTGCAAACCTCACATTTTGGCTAAAAAAACACATTTTCCTCACATTTAGGTGACAGAAAGTTATGTAATCTGAGAGGAAATTTCCTTCCACCTAGCGTTCCCCCAAGTCTCCCGATAAAAATGATACCTCACTTGTGTGGGTAGGCCTAGCGCCCGAGACAGGAAATGGCCCAAAACACAACGTGGACACATCACATTTTTTCATAAAAAACAGTGCCTACCTGTGGATTTTGGCCTCTAGCTCAGCCGGCACCGAGGGAAACCTAGCAAACCAGCGCATTTTTGAAAACTAGAAACCCAGGGGAATCCAAGATGGGGTGAATTGTGGGGCTCTGACCAGGTTCTGTTACCCAGAATCCTTTGCAAACCACAAAATTCAGCTAAAAAAACACGTTTTCCTCACATTTCGGTGACAGAAAGTTCTGGAATCTGAGAGGAGCCACAAATTTCCTTCCACCTAGCGTTCCCCCAAGTCTCCCGATAAAAATGATACCTCACTTGTGTGGGTAGGCCTAACGCCCGCGACAGGAAATGGCCCAAAACACAACGTGGACACATCACATTTTTTCATAGAAAACAGTGCCTACCTGTGGATTTTGGTCTCTAGCTCAGCCGGCCCCAGGGGGGGCAGAAATGGCCTAAAATAAATTGGTCCCCCAACCCTCCCGCCCTCCCCGGAAGCGACCCTTGCCTATAAGGTCACTCCCCTTGCGTGACGGCGCAAAAAAAGATCCCTGGTGCCTAGTGGTTTCTGCCCCCCTTGGGGGCAGATTGACCTAAAATCGGCTGATGTGCCCCCAAAGCGGGCAGAAATGGCCTAAATACAATTTGCCCCTCCAGGGGAGCGACCCTTGTCCAAGGGGTCGCTCCCCATCTGTAAAACAAAAACAAAAAAAAAAAATCCCTGGTGCCTTGTGGTTTCTAATCAAAATAGGCTGATCTACCCCCCAGGGGGGCAGAAATGGCCTAAAATAATTCCCCCCCCAGGGAGCGACCCTTGCCTAAGGGGTCGCTCCCCTTGCGTGAAATTCATGCAAAAAAAAAAAACGCCCTGGTGTCTAATGGTTTCTGCCCCCCTTGGGGGCAGATTGGCCTCATCAATATAGGCCAATCTGCCCCCCAGGGGGGCAGAAAAGGCCTTCCCAAAAAATGCCCCCCCTGGGAGCGACCCTTGCCCAAGGGGTCGCTCCCTTTTGTCACTTTCACTATCCCTAGTGTCTAGTGGGGTTTCAAAAGCCGGATTGCAAGCAATCCGGCTTTTGAAACCCTGGGAGAGACTTCAAAGGGAAGGAAATACATTTCCTTCCCTTTGAAGCCCCCCCTGGCCTCCCCCATGGGATTGAAAGAGAAATGCTTTGCTCTGCTTCCAGCGCGATGGGGGAGACCCTGTGACTAATCAGCGCGCACTCGCGCGCTGACATCACAGGGGGGGGGTGGGGGGTCGGGGTGAATGGGGAAGGGCTTCCCCTTCCATCCCTGACTTGGGGGGGTGGGAGGGAACCCCACAGAGGGAGCGCTAGCGCTCCCTCTGGGCTCTGTGACCATTACGTCCTGGGCACAGAACAGGTTAACAAACAGTGGTGCCTAACCAGCCCACACTCAAGTAGGCACAATAAATGAAGGGTGAATACCCCAAAACAATAAGAATACAGACAAAACGTACTGCACTGTTCTACTCCCTCTCCCCATAAATGCTTCATATGTATACATTATATAATTATCACTGAATCTCTTACATCAAGAAGCCATCAACCTGTAATTCAGTATCTAAATGGGCTAGGCACATATCAAAGCTAAGACCAGCCCTCTATAGTCAGCCCAATGCTGTCATACCTTCCGGTGTTTTTGAGGGCAGCCTCTAGCCTGAAATATAGCTATTTCAATACCCATGTAGTGATCAAGCCCCTTCTTCCAGGCGGCAACTGTTGGTGGTGAGTCAGCCTTACACAACCTGGTAATGTCTCACTTAGCAAGGGTAAGTCCCAGGAACAATGAATGTCTTTTTTAGTGGTTGCTCCAGATGCTGTCGGTGTTATGAAGGAGGACGAGCTTGGGGTTCATACGGATGTCCAAGAAGAGCACCTCTGCAAGGCACAATATTACCCCCTACCAGAAGCGCTGCAATTATAAACAACTCCATACTGTATGTAGGGAGGTGCCATCCTTTTCTCCACACCAAAGACAGAGGGGGGGGGGTGGTCCCACCACCCCCATGGCCCAGAGCCGGTGTATAGTATATTAAACCCTGTGGAGTTACTTGAATTGGATCAGGCGGAGGTAAGAAGAGATGGCTGCCTCGCATGGGGCCCCAAGGGCCTCTGTTCAGTTTTCCCCTTCTATGTCCCCGACACTTCTCTGCCATGACTCCTGGAGAGTGGATAATGTGGTGGGACTGTGTGTAATTAGTGTTTGATAAACTTGAGTAATCTTATGTGTACCGAAATCACCCATCAGAAGCTTGACCTCAGGTGGCCTAAAATCAGGGAGTTTGCTGAGATCGCTGATATAGGGAGTAATAGCATGACAGAGCTGTAGGTATTTGTTAAATTGGCTACGATGGAGATGGGAATCAGTTTTTAATTCCTGAAATGATTTTAGGACCACACCTCGTATAACATCCCCCAATGTAGATATTCCAATATTATCCCATCGTTGGAACCCGCCTAATGAAGCAACCTGTCAGAGATACACTCCTCGCCACAAGGGAGTTGAACGCGTCAATTTCCCCCACCACCTCATCTGCCGAGGGAGTGCCACCACAACGATATGATGACCTGTGATACCGGGGGAAGGGAGCACAGCCTCCTTCCACTATAAAGGAAGTCCGAAAGAGCTGTGTCACCTATAACCCATCTTTCGAGTGCATATACTGGATCGTCACCAAAGTTGTACCACCAGTCGTTAATGATAAGGTGATGGGAAGCAGCGTAATATGAATGTGGATCAGCAGCCCAAAACCTTATTTTAATGTTATTGTTGATGCTAAAGACAAGCAGGGAACTCACTGTACGAAGGCCTCTGTTTTTAAAAATGTTTTTGGCATTAGTATTTGTGGTGAATGCTTTTTAAAGTGGCTCATCCAAATAAATATTTGCAGAGGCTCACTGAGGTAGCGTTTTAGCTTTGCTGAATCAGTTTCATTCAGTTTGAACCATGCAGTGTGGTGAAAACAAAGGGCTTGATTTGTGCTGGTGGGAACTTGAACTCACTTTTAGGGATCGTGGGCCAGATGTATAAAGCTTTTTTGCACTCACCAACCCTCCAATTCACAAAATCATGAGGTTTGCAGAATGGCTTTTTACTATGTACAAACCCAATTTTAGTATTTCCACCTTGCAAAATGGTTTTACGGATCCGTTCCTAATTGCAATTAAGGATGGCTGTAAAAGCGGGGGTCCTCTCTTTATAGTGATACTGAGTGGTATGTATCGGTTGTTTACAGCCTCAAACTACTGAAATGTTCAAAGGAGGTGGTAAGGAGCAACAGCTGAGAAATAAAGCAGTATTTTGTTTTATTTTTCAGCTGCTAGCTCAGCTGAGCCAGCGTCTGAAGGTGAGGAGTGGGGCTGAGTTATTGGGAGGGGGGAGGAGGAGAAAGTGTACTAAGTGTGCATGTTAGTTTGGCTGACCGTCTTCATGTTACACAACTGTGTGGAGAAACTGCACAGACTCCAATGCAGTGTCTGAGCGGCAGACCAAGCACTAAGACCAATCCTGGTGCTGCTCTCATGTTAATTATAGCAAGAGAGCAGCACCAGGATTGTGTGGGGAGCCTGTGCTGGCAGCCCATGGAATAATGTGACACCATCAGAAGAGGAATGCAAGGCGGCTGGCAGCATCAGGAAAGATATGTTGTTTTTTTTTTTTTTTTTTAAATGTATTCCCCACCCCGCCTTCACCCCCCTTGAGGTTCGCGGCAGCTGTTCCGGACCACATTCACAAAGGGGAAGCTGTTCTTTTTGGACAACTTCTCATTTGTGGAGCGTGTCTGGTGGCCCTGTAGAAGAGGAATTAGTTCAAACGGGAGAGTAGAATGTTTTTAAAGCAGCACCAGTTCCTTCAAGGAACACGGGCTGCACTAAAAATATATTTGTTTCTTGTTTGGAACTGGAACTGTCCACTGTTCTTGGCAGGCCCAAATACCTATACTTGTGGAAACAGAAGAGGCAAGTGGCGGAATCAAGAACAGACATCATTGGTATTTGGCAAGCTCATCATTCCGTGGTGTGTTCTACCACAACATCACAGTCAAAATAAAGACCTTCTGATAACATAACGATCAGTGCACAATGTGAGCCAGTGATTGCAGGTGTGGCACATCAGTATTCATTTCTCGGTACTGGAACGTATTTTTCCTCAACAGACTTTGAGTCCGAGCAAGAGACAGAAAAACAGGAAAGGGGGAAAGAAGAGAAATAGGACATGCAAAAGGGGCATCTGGTGTCTGGCGGTGAATGAAAGGCGCATGAACTGGAGTTAAGGCGACACATTTGGAACCCCAACCTGGAATAGTGGCAGCTGCAGGCTTTTGACCAAAACTTACAAATTAAACACTGGTGTCAATAATATAAATTTCAAACTGTGGAGTAATATAAGTAGATCTGTGCTTATCTTTGTATTTTAGTTGTCGATATTATGATCCCGTTAAATCTGCAGGTTGTTTTTAGACTTCAATATTGTGCGTACAAACATTTTTGGAAGCTCCTAAAAGTGTTTGGAGATGTTTACTTAGTTTTTATTTTAGCAATTAAGCATAGACTATCATTAGTCAGGGTTTGTTTGTTGCTATTTCATAGTCACATGTTTTCTATGTTTCTATGTTTTATTGACTTTTATATGTTTAGCTAATGACTTTTGTTTTTTCTTGCATTATATCTGGGAAATCATAGCTGTCTTTTAGGGAGACGCAACACTCTGTTATTGCTACCAAGATCTGGAAAACCTTATGGTGGCCTCTTAAGGAGGTTAACCATCCAATTCTTCTATCAATTACTGGGAATTATGGTGGCCTCTTAAGGAGAATAACCATCACCTGCTACCAAAATCTGTGAGCGCATCTGGCCTTATTTGGTCTTTTATATTTTTTTTTATAAGGGGAAGCGTTAGAGGTTCGATGGACCTTTTGACTACACTTAGAGCGATTCCACCATGTACACAATCTTTACTCATAACCTGACCTGCAACAACATAACATGTTCAACAGATCAATTTAGCAGAAACTTTGAGTCAGTAATCATTACGCACCATGACCCATGTGGCCATGAATAACCACGCCTTTTAGTAACATTTAGAAAGTGTATTTCCCTATATTAACAATGCTAATATCACGAAAATTAGTCTCAATATCAAATGATATGCATATTCAAACAACACAGGCTGACCAAAGCATCGAAAGAATCTAAATTCAACTAAAGCATTTATAATTAAACATTCAGGAGTTACAGTGCAAATTAGTAAAACTAATAACTGGACAACAGAGATAGTGTACATCTAGATTCAACAGGTGAACAAAATCAACTCTTTGTTAATAAAATTTCCAACACATTTTGGACATACTAACGATTCCCTCCAATTAGAATAGCATGTTTGGCCTTCATGCAAAAAGATTTAGTCAAAAGTTAATTTGGAAAACTTCTAACTAGGACTATATCAAAACTGTGGTTGATACCTAAAAGAAAGAACAAAAATCTATCACAGAAACAATAGCATTTTTGTTATACCTCTCCTTAATGGATCAGCAAGCTGCAATTTCTCTTCCTCAGTTGGAAATCCGTCTGGTCAGCATCAGCAATGAAAGGATTGACTCAGCCACGGTTGGGCTCTAAGTTAACTGACTCAACTTAGAAAACCTTAAGCTAAGGAAACAGCATCAGCACAATTACTCTATGGGGATAAAACTATAAGGGAAACATCTGGAATAGGAGTACTAGAGGGTAGAGAATGGGATAGAACAACCAAACTGATGGACAAAGGACAGGGAATGGGCTCTAGTAGGATTAGAATGAAAAAACATCTGCTCCCCCTTCTGCAAAGTGTAGTCTGGATATATCAAAATCCGTAAAGCATTGTGTCACGCCGTTATTGGTCAGAAAATCGTATGTTTACAGTAGGACCAATAGTCTCTGAATTCTAAATCTGAAATATGACTAGACAGTTTTTCACGTCAATGATTGGCTCCTCTTCTCCCTTTCCCATCGTCAGCTTCATCAGGTAACTTTTTAGTTGCAATCCTAGGTGTATTCAGCGCGTCCATTGTTAGCTCCTGGGAACATCTTTGTCTCACGCATTAAGTTTACAAAGTAGCTACTTCTAGTACAGAACATGTCACAAGCAGTTCTCATGAGAAAGTTTCAGACATTTACAAATCGCTTGGTCAACGCAGTGTGACCAATGAACAGTATTAATTCTTTGCTTTCACAAGACATTTATGAACATTTATTAGGCCATGGAACTTAACATGATGCTTTGTCGCTAGGCCCAAACCCTGTAATTAATCAAAGCTCATATTATTTAAGCAAATACATAATATTAATATTTTAGTATCACCCATTAATACATTTTATTCTACATGTGTGCATTATTTAACTACAAATGCAAATTCTTCATTAATTTTCATACGCGTTATGCTGGCCACTCATTTTTCATTTTCAAGAGGCACATTATTTTCTATTTTAGCCTAATTCATGTAAATTCTTAACTATTTATCAATAAAAACTTATTAGTAATTAATTCAGCTTTCACGGTATACAAAGTGCATTATAACATCATGAGGTTTCCTAAAAAGGAAGGCATAAGGAGGAACTTTAACAATACTTGCTTTTCTGCAATTGGGTAGCCTGTCTCAACATGCCTATGGGTACGTCTGTGCAGTGAGATGTTATTTCAGTGTACAGTTTAAACCCCCTTGGCACAGGTTTTGCTTAAAAATTGCCATTCTGCAGCTCTTTTTGTGGCATCAGCATGTAGTGGGGATACTTTCTTAACTTAGCCCAGTGCTAACAGTCATGAACAACACATCAGCAGAACGATGAAAAAACACAAAATACTGTTGGGAAGCTTGCAGATTTATATTTGCCTGCTTAGATCCGCATGCCACAAATATAGCAGCCATTTCATAAACAAAGTGGTTCATTTGGGAAATGAAAAAAAACTGTAGTGTTCATGAGGACAGTAGAGGGAGGTCATTCACTTGCCCCTACTACTGGGTGAAATCACCCTATGAATGAAAGGATGTTGGGTATACTGCACGTAGTGCCATGCACAATATCCACTTGGCAGCACGGCTGGGCCCACACAGGACACTGCTGAGAATAGTTTTTTCACAGATTAGTGGCAAACTGTGCTTTTATATTCAGCTCAGTCACTGTGTAGGGCGCTCCTGGACACTGTGCATCAACACAAGGCAGGGGCAACAAGTACTCTCTTAGAAGAGAAAAAACATGGAAACATAGTTGTGCAAGAATAATGCCATAGTTCTAGCTTCCTTCATGTTATGACCCTTATTTTGTCCCTCTCTGGTCTTCTACCTCCTCTTTTGTTTTGATCCTTCACTGACGTTTAAACATTTCTTTTTTTTTTTTTTTTGTAATGCACTTAACACTAAGCCATTGAGTATTTTTATCTTACATGTGTACGCAAAAGCAAGCTCAGGTGGATGTTTAATTTAAACATAGGCAGGTGATTTCATAGGAGTAGAGGCCACCACTCTCTTTCACTTTCTCATGCCCACTAACAACACAAAGACTGGGAACAGTGTTCAAAATTCTCCACTGAGCTTTTCGGAGTATAACTAACTGTAGTGAAAGCTGGGGCTTTTTCAACTAAATCAAAACTCACCTGATGAGTAGCATCCAAGAAAAGTTATGCATGTGCCTATTTCCGGCAGATGTCAAGATGGTAAAATAAGAAGGTTTCCCTTTACTCTTTTCACTTGGTCTTCTTGTTGCTTCGGTTAAAAGTTGGTGTGCAGGTGCAGCCTGTAGGATCGCAGCCTAGTAACTTAACTGGGACCCCAGATGCTACCATCCCGGATACACCCACGAAGGGATGTCAGACACTATTCCCCATGTTCCACAGCCCCAGTGGGACACTTCAATATCACGTGTAGAAATTAATAAAGGTGTGTCTGGTAGGCCCAGTCTGGGTTGATGATGTGGGATCCAACTATCCAGCACACGCTTGAATACTCAAAGTGTGTCCAAGCCTTTATTGTTGCACTTATAATGCTGTGCGTATGCCCTGAGTGCCATACACCAGCGACATAACGCAGCCTGGGGCTGCATCGAGTCCATCATGTGCATGATTACCATGAAAATCACACAAACTATAATTCATGCCAATAGATATACATTACAAGTTGTTTTTAGAGGGGGGCATAGTCAAGAAATCGCGCTCCGCTCCTGGCCCTCACAACTATCCTGACCGACGCTTCTGCGGCACCAACAATGCACCGAAAAACAGTAGCGGAGGCGGTCTAGTATGCTGGAAGCGAGTGGGGCCGAGTGTGGTGCTCGAGGCGGTGTCCGAGCCCGCCGGACCGTGCAAGGCCTTCTCCGGGAGCTGAGGCCTGCAAATTGGAAGGTACGAACTCGGGCGTGGTGTGCCGGAGAGCTGCGGTGCTCTACCAGCGGACCGCGTGGAGCGGCGCTGCAGGAGGATCGGCCCTACAGAGTGAGGCTGCGACTGGTGGAGCGCTAGGTGGACCGCTGATGCTGCCCTACACGCATGACGACGGAAGGAGGCCGCGCGTGATAGGAAGGGGGCCCTGTGGGGTGCGAGGATCGCCATACGCTTCACGAAGATGCTCTGCTTGTGCACCCGATTGCCTCCCTCCCCTCCTCATTGCCCAACTGCCTGCTACTCACCCCCTGAGCTTTGCCCTGCGGTGCTACTGTGAACCTGCCAGTGGAGGTATATCCTTGGGCTAATCTGAGCCCAGAAAGAGCGACGACAGTGGCGCACAAGGGAGTGGGGGCCCATGGATGGAGAACACGCACAGCTGGGTGAGCTCGGAGGCAGCGGAGCCGGACACTAGGGTGGCACAGCTACGGGAGGGTCTGGAACTGTCACATTAAATGGGGCGGACTCCCCTCTGGCTATGAATAAGGAGAACTGAGCATTACACGTAGGCGAACCACAGGGTACTACACAATGGTGCCGACGCACTGAACAAGCTTGTGCCTGCTTCTTGCTTGCCTGACTGGTGACAATGTATGAAACCGGTGCAGACTTAGAGCAGTTGGCAACCCGGTCCAGAGGGTGTTGAATTGCCTGGCGGTGGTGAATCGAGCGGCACTTCTGTCACGGTCCTGGAAGGAGGAATATACTGGGCGCAGATAGCCTACACTACAGGTCCAACACCTGTACAGGCAGAATGATGGGGAAATCCAAGCCACCCAACCCACAGGAACGTTCTAGTCACACTACTTTTTCTGAGGCACCATCTGAGGTACTGAGTCTACACTCTGCAGTCACACTCGGGTCAATTTGAGAAGATCTTGCAGGCTATCATGGACACCAAATTGTCTCTTGAAAATAGAATAGACTCGGTCTCTCAGGATCTTAAACTACTCCCAGTGGACCACTGCAGTCAGGTGAAGAGGGTTGGAGCGACGGAGGCCACCCTAGGCGCTCTGAATCCTGTGGTATCAGACCATCAGAAGCAAATACAACGATTGGATGTGGAAGTGAAAGCCTTACGTGCGGAAGATGCTGAAAGTAGGTCTCGACTGAACAATGTTCGGTTCTTGGGATTTCTGGAGATAGTGGAGGGGCACAGCACGGAACTGTTTCGAGAGCAATGGCTTATTAAAGAGGTGTTGAATGGTGTGGCACCGAAGTTCTTCTCTGTGGAAAGGGCGCACAGAATCCCAGGTAAACAGCCTGCTCCAGGACTACCACCCCACCCGCTAATAGCGCATTTCCTCAACTTCAGAGATCGGGATGCAATTCTACAGCACTTCCATAACAAAGGCCCGATACGTCACAAGGGGGCCTCCATAACGGCCTACCCGGACTTTAAGGCAGAGGTGCAATGCCAGCACTACTCCTATGTTAAAATTAAACAGCGCCTTCAGGAACACAATCTCAAATATGCCCTGATGTTCCCCGCCAGGCTCCGGGTCATAGCTGAGGATCGCACTCACGTCTTTGCCACACCAGCCGACGCCTGGATGTGGATGCATGCCAAGGGTATAGCCCAATCGGCAGAGGAAGTAGGGGAAAATGGAGAATGGCTATCCTCGCCGGTCCGCAGAAGATCCATGAGGAGATCAAAGGCGCAGCCCACAAAGATACAGGCAGCTGCAGAGAGAGCGAAGGTGCTGAGAGACACGTCACTGCACACCCATAATTCCTTCATCGTGCTGCGCTCCGCTATCTGGGAGCCAACGGATTCGGACTCTGGCAGATCCGATTCAACCATTACGGACGTGCTGAAGGGACCATAGATTACATCCAGGACTGCAGATGAGTTATGATGCTTGCACAGCAACTCCCCTAATTGGCGGAGTTTGGCAATAGGTTTTTGAAAGTCCTTGTGATGTCAGAAAATGAGCATAGGATCTGCCTGCATTGCTTCACCTGGGGGGACTCTAAGCCCCAGGATTCACTGGTGCTGCTTGCTTTCTGCTTTCTCCAACGCGGGCGCTACAAAGCCCGCCACGCACCGCCGTTGCGCGTGACGCGCGCAGGGTGCACCCGGGCAAAGCCCGGGCCAAGGACAGGCCAGTCCGTGCCCATCCGTGCCCGTCAGAGACCGTCTGAGGCCAGGCTGGGCTCCCCCTCTGGGCCCCAAGGTATGGCATTTGGCGCTTCCTGTGATTGTTAAAGCATTATTTTGTAATAGCATTGATATTTTTCATAATGGGGAAGCGCAAGGTGAGGGGCAGCCCGGCTTTGGGCTCTGATAAGCCAAAGACTCCAAAACGCACCAAAGCTATGCAACCTTTTACGAATTGTGTAACTAAAGAGATCGACAGTCTAATTGAAGAAGTGGAACTGATTTTAAGCAAAACGGAGAGAAATCCACGGAAAGGGATGAGATCTGGCACTCTTATTCCGTTTTTAACTGCCGGATCCCATACTAACAACATTTTACTACTTACCAGCGCCTTTGATCAGGTGCTGGTTTCCCAAAGCTCTTCCACGAATGCTAGCCCCTCCACACATCATGCAACTTATCCTATATTTGAAGTACCAAAATCAGATGTGATTATCCACAAAATTCCTTGCTCTAATCACTTTTCTGAATTGGAAACACAAGACTCGGACCATTCTTAACCGACTACCACGGTACCATTGCCCTGTGCTAGTTTATTTTCATCTAAACCTGAAACTGTTCCTCCCCATGAGGACTTAATAGCTCTGGTGATCAGTTTAAAAAACGAAGTAGGAGAGTTGAAAACCCTAATGATAGAAATTCTTAATTCCTTTAAACTTATTGCTTCGAGGAAAGATCTACTTTGCCCTCATGGAACTAAGTTAATGCCCTCAAACACTGACCACCCTTTTGCTTCTGGACCCTTGCCAACTTCTGAGGATGTCTCAGGCCTTAAAAAATCAACATATCACAGTAGATCTTCGGAGACTACTCCTGAAAAAACTATACCCTTTATAGGAAAATCCTATCGTTGTGCGGATGTGAAATGGAACATAACATCAGCGCATAGCTGGAGCTCGCATATGAATAGTGATAATTATATTTATATGTGTAATGTCCCCTCCCTACCTCCAAAATCGTGGTAAGACAAATTTTCACTCATTAACAAGGCCTCGCATTGGCTACGCCATGTTAGAGGCTGTGGTTCAATTATCCATGCAGATATTTTATCAGCCGAACGTTTAAGCGGCTCATCTGTTGACCGGGATGTTATAAAACTCTTATTAATTCCCAATTGGTAAAGGGTCTATTGCATATGGACGCATGCAACCACCCAAGAAAGGGAACTGCTATTTTCCTTAGTGACAGTTGGCCCGCTGCTGGCAACGTGACGCCAAAATTTCCAACAACCACAGCCTCCACGGCATTGAGCAGCGTAACAGGACACCAGGCTTCTAATGGGCCAATATTGGGCCCTGCCCTCACGAATTATATGGGACCTGTCTTCAGAGGACATAATGCATGCGAACTTGATTCCCAGGGGGCCACTTCTGACATTGACTGACTATGTCCATCTGGGTCGCACAATATCATCACTAGCTGTGGTTCATCTGCCCCACCACTTTTTAAAAACATACCAAGTTCAGGAGCTGCACCTTTATGGAAATTACAACTTGACTCTATTGATAACCCTAAAACTGCACTTCTCACTGAGGCCCATATTTATACTTTTTGACGCAAAACTGCGCTAACGCAGTTTTGCGTCAAAAAATTTTGCGCCGTCTAAAGCCATTTGGATGCGCCGTGCGGGCGTCAAATTTATACTTTGACGTACGGCGGCGCAACCAACAGGTGGGCGTCAGGATATTGTGACGCACACAGCGGCGTCAAGTCGTAAGGAAAAACCACGTAAAGGCGACGCACATCACCGTGGGCCGATTTACGACAGCGCAATCGTGAAAGCGCTGGTTTTTCTCACGCAATTGCGTCAAATTCTAGCGCGAAAACTGCAGTGTTACCAGAGAGCCAACATGGATCCCAGTGGACACAACAGAGCCCAGGATGATGACAGCAGACCAGGAACCAGCCAAGAGGTCCCACAAACAAACCAGGATAACCAAAAAAAGAAAAGAAAGTGTCGCTTCAGTGAAGAGGAGCAGGAAATCCTGGTGAGAGAGGTGACGGAACACCAGCACCAACTTTTCATTACATCCAAATTGCCACTCAGTAGGAGAGAGGCCATATGGAAGCAAATAGTGGACAAGATCAACAGTGTGGCTGAAGAACGCCGCACAGTCACTGAGTGTAAGAAACGCTGGCATGACTGTAAACGCAGGACCAAAGAGAAAATGGCCAGGAACAGGAAGGCAGCAATGCAGACTGGAGGTGGGAGTCCAGCACAACAGGAGGCCCTGGACCACATGGAGGAGATGGTTGCAGCCGCCATCCCCGAGGAGATCGTCACAGGGATTCAAGGGCAGGACAGTGCAGACTACCAAGACACAATGCACATGCAGGGTAAGTCGCATGGGGAATTATAATGCACTAATGTTAACTGCAACCAGGGGGGGAATACCTACTACACAATGCATGTAAGTCAGCATATACATAGAGTGGCATGGGTAAAGGAGCACAGTAGGGGGGCATGCCTAGCACACACTGAAGCTGGGGCACCACCAAACACAGCAACAAGTACAGCCCCATGGGGACATCCTGTAAGTACAACAATAGAGCCAAGGGAAAGCAGCGACAGGTAGGAAGGCCACTACAGCAAACTCACATCCAGGCACTTGTTTTGTAAAATCTATCCTACAGCAACTAGGTCCCTATCAGTAACCCAGTAGGCAAAGCAACAACTGCAATGTAACTGCCACAACACCTTACAATAACGCCTCTCATCTCTGTGCAGCTACAGTACCAAATGGCAGCAACCTCCCCATGGAATATACATACACAAATTAGGGGGTGACATTGACATCCGCAACAAGTCAGTGTAAAAATACAAACGCACCAGTACACTCAAATGCCCAATGTCCATACCTGACACATACATAAGCCAAAGTAAACAGCAATAGGACCCACACAGCACCAACCACACACACATGCTGCATACGTCAGGGTCCCTCACATGCCTGGATAACAAGGCTACATCACTAATGTCATACTGCTCAGACAACACCTGAGGAGGAGACATAGGCAACTGGTCACTCAAACACACCTGCAAAGTCTGACAAACAAATCGGACCTTCATACGATAAACAGGCTTATACAATCAAACACACATGACCCACCTTCATCTTCAAACATCAACAATGTTTACATCCACACCACATCCAAACATGAACATGCATAGGAAATGGCACGGAACATGTACACTGCATGCAATGTGAATCAAAAGTGAATGGGGCAGGTCCTGAGAGGCAAGTGTGTTGGCAGGGCACTCACAACACCCACAGTCAGTCAATGTGTATTCTGGCAAGTGTAATGTATACTTTGCGCATTAGCCTCAGGCTGTAGGCCTTTCTGCACCTTACCCTGAATGTACTCTTACGCATATGCTCACATCTAAGAGCCTCTGAGCACTTTGCACTACATGCTTCTCATTGGCCTTCCTATCAGGAAATATACCAAATAGCCAGTCCTAGGGTGTTGTTAATAAGTCCAGTCACACTGTTTTGCCTACATCTGCACTGGAGTGTGCCAGAACAGATACACTCTGTGCCCCAGTCAAGGATACAGTCTGGTACTTTGCGGATAGATGGGGTAGGGGTTCTGATTTGCCATTCCTGCGTAGGGAAACTATCTCATCACCATGACTTATGACTTATAAAATCACTTCCTTGTCCCAAGACACACAAGAGGGAGTCTCCAAACAGAGAAACACCAGACGCTGCCTGCCTTGCTGCAGATGCAAAACCAGATCACAGGCCATTGCTCAGATATGACGGATGAAGTCTCCCCAGTGATTCAGACAGGCAGGCTAGAAGCTTAACATGCTGTGCTATAAATAGAACAAGCAGAGGGAGAGTACAAACTGTTAGGCACCATGATAGCTTTCGACCAATGTCTTACTCTCCTGCTGACTATTTCAAGTCTACCATGTTGAAGTATTTGGGTTATTGTGGCTCACACCTAAATATAGACAAGTCAGTTGTTCAAAGAGATCATCATATGAAACAAATACTGTCTTTGACTTTTGTGTATGAGTTCATACTGGAAAAGAGTGAAGATGTTGGGATCTGAGTGACCACAACTTCCCTGAAAAGTTCCAAAGATGTCATGCGCTCGGATGTATAATCATTCCTTTGCTGTGGGAGACATGAGCCAATGCTAGTTAGCTAGAGCAAAATGAAAGAATCAGGGTGACAGAGTCAATTAAAAGTGGGTCAGACTCAGTCCATCACACCATTAGCTATCCTGCTGCCTCGTAAGCAAGTCAGCTCAGGTCGGATAATGAGAACACACCCTCGAAAATGTCTCTACATAAGAATAGTTAATCACGGAGGGACTAGTAGGACACAAAGATGCCTATTCACAAAATGTTACAAAGCAACACCTAGCGGCAATTAGGCAGACAAGTCTGGTAGCTCCACATCACACATGTGACACACAGGTGGGCCATAGGCCTACAACAATGCCCATATGAAGGACAGCAGATACCCAGAAAAAAACAGACACCAAAGATAAGGCATCCAAACGCCTGTAACTGTTTGCAAACTTGTTACAACACAGACACACTAATTGTACCCTGTTTCATTGCAGAGGAACATGGATCTCCTGCCGATATGCCTGACCCTGATTTCCCTGATGACATCGATGACGACCCCATCAACCTCTCCCCACAAACCCTCAACATGGTCTTAGGAAGCCTCCAAACCCCACCTTCAGTCCCAAGGAGGAGCCCAGAAGAAGCAGCCACCCCAGTAGACCCACCTGCCACCCCAAATGTAATACCTGCCAGCTCCAACACAGCTGAGGACTCCGACGACACTGGAACCAGCTTTGAAAGAACCGTCGTTGGGGTCCAGCGGGAGCTGGCCAAGGAGGTGCGGGTGGGGATGCAAACTATGGCAGCCAGCCTTGAGGGGGTGCGTTCGTGCATGATCCCTCCTGCTGATCAGACAGCTGTGATGCAAGCACTAACATCGCACATGCAGGAACTTGTAGAAACACAAAAGCAAATCGCCACAGCTGTCATCCAGTTGACGGAACAACTAAGAATGCAAGCCAGTCAACGGGTGCACAAATGCAACATCGAACCCCTCAGGGCTGACCTGGCTGCCTACCATCGGGATGTGGCTGCCATTCTGAGAAACCAGCAGGCCCTCCTTGCTGCAGTATTGCCCTTCCTAAGTCCACAGGGACTAGCCCCCGGGATGTCTGCCTCCATGTCTTCTAACACTGAGGTGTGTGTTGCCCCTTCACAACCAACAACAACAAGGACAGAGGAGGCAACACACACATCAGAAGAAGAAGACGTGGAACAGATAACCTTCACACGGAGGAGTACCCGGAAGCCCTAGTCCCTGCACCATGGCCTACTCTGACCAAGGTCCTGCGTTTAGTCAAAGCCCAGTTTCTGAACACCTACACTCAATGACTGTTTGGCAATCCACTGTTTGACTTGTCCACATTGCCAGTGAATGTCTCTCTCCTACAATTTGGTAATCCTGTCCCTCTGCACTGACACCTTCTATAGGCTCACCAAGAAATGATGCCCCAGAACGGACTCAGCCAAAATGTTGAATGGACAATTTGCACTACAACACCTGTAAAAAAATCGCACTTGCTCACCTATTGTGTCTCTGTGTCATTTCACACTTCAACTGTGCAGTACCTAACTCCAAAGTGGCTGTGTGGCAACCCTGTTGAATCTCTATACTACTGTCCTGATGTCATATATTCAGATCCATCTGTGCATTGGCCAGGATTGCATCATAGCCCTACCATACTGAGGGAAATAACTGAGGAAGGAACTAAGCACACACAATCATGCTGTGTTGGTCAGAATGATGCACCATCTATCGCTATTCCAGAGAGCAAATGGTGGCTGGGAAATGTAGGCTCCATGCAAGACTTAAATAAGAATGGATGCCGCTTAATGTAATGAATCGTGTACAAATCACACTGCATTAACTTCCCTTACAGAGTAGGCTTCCATGAAGGAAATTCATGCTGCTTCAGTACACACATGATGTAGCTCAGCAATGAAAGCAGCAATACATGAGTGTGAACAACTCCTCATCTACAAAGATCTCCCTGAGCTTCACACTGCTGTCCGACCTAACAATTAACCCACATTGACATGTAATGAAGCACTCTTTGTGAAGTTGGACACATATCATAACAAAAGCTTGGTGTACAATGCACACTACCAATGGGGAGTCTCCCAATTTGAGGATACTTAACAAGTGAGCACACGGGTAGATGGGATGTTAAACATCCATTCCCAGGGGATGCTGAGCATAGGACACAAATGTCACACTAAATCATTCTGCAACATGGATGTCAAGGCCATGATAAAGTAGCACCTAACGCATCAAGTAAAGGGTTAACAAAATATTTATTTATATCTAGTACTACAAGAGGCAACTAAGGGAAAGGTACACCTACACTAATCTAACCTGACTACTAATAACCCACAACTGTCCCTATCTAACCTAAGCTAAACTTACTCTACACATGTAACGAAACGATCTAAACATCAACCCCCCACCCACCATTATGAGACAGGACACATGCAGGACAAAACATACTAACCTACACACATACTACACTATCCTAAACAAGCAGATATTTTTTTAATTTTTTTATTTTTTACTTTTTTTTTTTCTTTTTTTTTTTATTAAACATGAATCCCAACATTGCCCAAACACACAAATATTTGAGAAAAATAACAAGGACCCCCCACCCTCTTCCCTAACACTAACTAAGCTACATACCTATCCTAATCCTAATACTAATCCCCAAAGCCCAACTAACAGGAGAAAAAAAGGAAAGAGGTGAGAGGGGAGGGATAAAAGTTTAAGAGGGCAAACGAACTAGACGTTTGCACTCCTTAGTGTGCGCCTGATGTCGCGGACCCAGGTCTTTACATAGTTCATGTCATCAGTCAGGTTGTCCACCTTCCTCAAAAGTTTGTCCACTTTCTGGGACAATGCCTGGAAGGCTGCAGGGTCCACGGGAGGGTCTGTGGGGAGGGTTTGTGTGCCAGCAGAGGTCGAGCTAGTGGCAGCTGTTGGTGGGACATGTGACTGTCCTGCTGCCAGCACACGGCTGGGTCCAGGTCGTGCTGCATGCGGCGGGTCCATGGCAGCCGAAGTAGATGGGACCACTGGGCCAGACCTGGTGGCTGTGTCGTTGGTGGCTGTAGGTGGCACACTTGTTGGAGGCTGTGGTGTGGCCCACCACGCCCCGGAGGCCCTTTCGGAGTGATACCTGCGGCCCATCCGCCGATACCCAGACTGCACCTGCAGGATGTGCCTGTAACGGATGGCACGCCGCTCAAAATGGATGCGATCGGCCGCCCTCATGTTAGCAGCTGTGAAGAGAAAAGGCAGATATTTACCTTTGGCTTTGCATTGGGTGGGATAGCACAATGGGTTATTTGTACATTACTAGAAATGTATAGGTTGCAGCAATTGTCACAACATAGTTCACAGAAGGGCTCAGAGGAAGTACATGTGAAGCATGCATACATAAGGGCATATCACACCTAGAATATCCAGGTCTCTACATGATGGATGACATCACCCTACACTACTCATCCTAATCATCCCTACGGTTTTGTACATCATGGCTGCACCTCTTCCGCATACTTACTTCACTACATATGTCACTATATGTGATAACTATCACACTCCTCACTCTAAGCCATCTGGAATTGGTTGTGTGCTAAGATTGAACCAATGGGCTATAACCCAATGTCTACACTAGGGACCAGATGTAGGAAGATGGGAAATGGGACGAACAATCTGCAATGCAGAATGGGGTATCTGACACCGTCTGTGAGTTGCTATGGGGTTGATAAGAGCCACCTCATTTACATCAATGATGTGGGTTGCAAGTTGCTCCACCTTTGCAACTATGGGCACTCACGGGGATGGAGGCCTGCTGGGAACAGCAGACCTCCATGTCCGTGACCGCTTGGAAATAACGCAGAACATGTTCCCCAAGTGTAGGCCGTTTACCTCAACGGGAAATGAGCAGCACTTAGAAATAAATTACGACAATTTCAATATTGAATAATTTAAGGCACTTAGGCCCGTATTTATATTTGTTGTTGCGCCGCATTTGCGTCACTTGTTGACGCAAAAGCCGCGCAAACTTGCAAATTCCAATTGTAATTTGTAAGTTTGCGCCGTTTTGGCGTCAAAAAGCTGCGCAAATGTGGTGCAAAAAAATTATAAATACGGGCCGCAGTGGTCCCTTGGACCACTGCCTGTTTTGTACAGGATTATTTTGGTACACTCGGAAAGGTGATGGGTTACAATGAGGACCCCTTACAGCTAGCAAGTGGGTTACCATCCACTTCAAGTGGATGATAACTGCGACTCACTTAGCAACCACAAACTCCATTGCAAATGGACTTGCATACCACTGTCAGTTGCAAATAGGACTGGAAAAAGCCTTCATATTTAGGATTAGGAATAAAATCTCCCATATATTTTCATGATCACCTAATACATTTCGGAATAGGAAACAGATGTTTGCAACTCACACACAATAATTATGAGGTTATCAACTTGTACACAGTTTGGCACATCTGGCCCTAGGTTCTGACTCACGACACAAAAGGTGTCAAGTAAGTGTGAGATACTGGTTGCTACAGTCCAAGGTAGCCTGTTTCACATTAACATCCCAGTCGTTGAGGGTGGTGTGGGAAGAACAACCACCAATCCCATGTGAAATGCACACCCAGGAGTGTATTGAACGTTCACCAAGTATGTGCATTCACACACAAGACCTATGAATGGCTAGCAACACGTTGGACTTAGGCAAACATTGTGACATCCATGGACCACACATGTCACAATGATATGACTTTTGCCAACATGACATACTATCAGTGAGGCATGTTTTACTACACACACAGAGGAGGTGGAACACCCATTCTCATGATTCAACAGAACACATAGGCCATTGCACTCAAGTCACACACACTCCTAGTTCAGCTTGTGTAAGTACATGCCCCCGGAAGATCCAACCTACAGTGTGCACAGTCCATCCTCAACTAGGAAGATGCACTTTTCATCACAGCCATGTGCCTAAGCTATATGGGAGAATGTCAGTCTGATATGCAGACTCAGTTCATGTCAAGTCCCCGACCAAGTCTTACTTTGACCAGTGTATTCTAAGTAACTCATCCCATTCCCCATTGCGGCCCAACTGTAATGTCCTACAGCCCCTCAATCTCAGAGATGGCTAGGTGTTGCTTAACAGAAACATAAGTCCAATTTGATATCACACTAACACGACAATGGCAATGAACGGCCAGCGCATCACATCATGATTTCTCTTTAACACACAGTAGTCCATTTTGCGTCATTGGCAAATAAATATATCAAATAGCACTCAGGCAACACTCACTGTAGGTATCGGGGTCGTCGAAGTGTGCCACCTCTCCCACGGTGTAAGGCTCTGGTCCACCTGTAAAGCATGACAGGAAGAATGTACTCAGACTGGGTGGACTGACAAAATAATTCTGTTACAATGACACTGTGAGAATATGACATGGTAATGATACACTTTCACACATGCTCATACTGCATGGATGAGTTTGTATTCAACATTAACATTGGATGATTCTCCTGCTACAGTTACACACCCTACTACACACATGCAGTGGCCAGGACAGTCAGGTGTCGTCCAAGTTTACTCACAATAATTATGCCCCGACAATATTGTTATCCAAACATCTCAGCATGTGCATTCCAGAGAGACATCCAGACACTTGTTCCATGAGGACTGCATGACCACTCACAGTCAAACAGCCTATGTGGACATGTTCAACACACAGCAACCACACACACATGTGACATATATGTGGAAAACATATCTGACTTCATGTGACGTGTATAAAACACACATGTATATCATCATCATGGGATTCAAATCAGATTTCGAGCGATGGGGTCTACATATGTAGGTATGTTGTTTCGACATGACTTACTCATTGCCCATTATGACATGTAGAGTACAAATAGAGCCATTAACGTGTTGCTTGTCTGACACAAATGCTACACTACATTACATACAACTACAGCCATCTGGTATGTGTAGAACAACTGAGCCATCTGACTGCTAGCATAGGTCTTCATACACATTGTGCAACACGTACACATTAGGGCACATATGTAAACATTAGTAAGGCAGCATTTGCATCATTGCATCACGCAGAGATGGGCCACACCTGCCAAATACAGATATATGTATTAAGTTTCTGCTGTTTGAGGGAGAAAAAGTGTAGCCAATTTGGGGATATCAATATATATTGACAAGGGCCTAGGTTTCCCTAGCATTACACATAGGCAGCTCCTTATCTAGCAGATTGGGTAACATTCATCACATGTTCACACACAGATTACTATCATGTCCATGTAATTGATTGCTACTCACCAACAGGGCCACCAATCCTGACTCCCAGGTGGTCCAGCAGGTCCTGTTCCCTCGTGATCAGATCGGCCCAGCGGTGTTTCAACTGATGGACATTCCGCATGGTCCCATGGACCCGGACCATGTGATGGCGCACCTTCTCCCAGCGAATTTTCCGGGCCTCCGTGTGATACCCCTGTATCACACGGCCCCCAGCCTCCAGCATCAGCGGGAGGAAATGGCACACTAGCCAGATAAATCCCCCCAATTCATCTTCGCCCATCCTGGACAGGCGAGGCCTCCCTGACATTATGACTGATGACTAACAGAAAAAATAAAGTAGGAAATGGGGAAAGGTAGAGGTGTGAAGTTAAGAAAAGGAGAAAATAGCCCAACTAACCCCAATAACTACCCTAGCCACAACAGACTCCCACAGACAATACAAACAAATACAGGAATGGACAAAACTAGACTTAACAGACTGAGACAATGATACACAACAATATTAGACTGAACAAAGTACAAAAGACAAGCTACACAGGACAACAAAGCAGTAATTCACAGGACAACACTCTTCACTGAACCACACAGTCTAGAAAAATCTGAGACTGAAAAGTGAAAGTGAAAGTCAACTTCCAATACAGATTTGGCAAACAGGATATCCTATTACATCACTTCCTGCATAAAATGGCCGCCGTTTTTTAATCCCGGTTTGCGTCGTATTTTCACGCATACATAATTTCGCGTCATTTTTTATGACGCATAATATTGCACATGCTGCTGAGTGTAAAAATATGATATGAATATTAATATTTATTTACTGTACGAGATGTCCAAAAATATGTGCATGTTGCGTCATTTTTTCCGACGCATACATGATGGGCGTCATATTTTATCCACCTACAGGAGTGCTAATGCTGCTGAGTGAAAAAATATGATATGAATATTAATATTCATTTACTGTACGAGATGTCCAAAAATATGTGCATGTTGCGTCATTTTTTCCGACGCATACATGATGGGCGTCATATTTTATCCACCTACAGGAGTGCTAATGCTGCTGAGTGAAAAAATATGATATGAATATTAATATTCATTTACTGTACGAGATGTACGAAAATATGTGCATGTTGCGTCAATTTTTCCGACGCATACATGATGGGCGTCATATTTTTGAAACGTACAGGAATGCACATGCTGCTGAGTCAAATCTGAAATATGATGTAACTTATATTTTGCTGTCTAAATCTGTGAAATTTTTGTATACATTCAGATTTGACTCTGCATTCTGTGCACTCATGTACGTGACCAAAATATGACACCCATGCTGTATGCGTAGAATTATGATCAAATCTTTTTGTTACGTCTTCATGTTTTTAACTTGGGGAAGGTGATTTGTCAGGGTCAAACAGGGCAATGTGATACACATTTGTGTTTGGATATGCCACATGTCCATTGTTGTATGTATGGCAGGCATTCACACAGTAATGGTGTGGATACGTTACATAATGTCTTTTCCATATTTGTCAACATATTTGTGGCAATTGCTGATGGCTGTTTGGAAATGATGGATGGGATACCATGATGTATTCCTTCTCCAAATTTGGTCCACACTTATGATGGTGATGCTTTTATCTGGAGTCCTAACAGGGAGTGCAATGGTCACTTACAGTTATTATGGGGCTAACCATGTCCTAGCCTCATTTTGTGTTTGTGCTTTGTGTTCTACTCTTGACATGTAGGCCACACATGTACCTTATGCATGTGTTTGGCTCACAAGTACAGGATTTGTGTATGTTTGTGGGACCGTAGAAGTGGACTTAGGCCCCCAGCACCCTAGGATTTGACCATCCTGATTAGTTACAGTATCCATGGCTTGGCTTAATATTTTATGGGAAACCTGCAGCAGCAGGCTAATGTAAGGCCATATGGTATGTATGACTGTTGACCATTCATTCATCTCATTAGCCCATTAGAAGTTTGCAGTAATGATGATTTTGAGCTGACATGCCTACCATTTCCCAATGACTATGTTTGGAAGACTCTGAGCGTTCCTGATGTTCTGGGGAATATTCTTTAGTGGGTGTCTGTGTCCCTTTCTGCATTAACTGGTTAAGTGGCATGTCACATTCTTCCTGCTAGGTTCAAACTGGGACCCGACTGTGATGGTCTACTTTCAATAATTTGGTTGATTGTATGACATATGTGTACATGTGTGTTGGTATGTGGATCCACTATCACCTGTCTGGGTGTATGTTGTCACTGTGACATCCAGGTCTCCTCCTGAGTTAGTGGCAGCTAATGTTGTCCCAATTGTGTTTTGCTCATATCACCCACTGGAGAGAAGCCATTGATGACATGGTGACGTACACATGGATGGTCCCACCCTGTCTCTGACCACATGTGATGTGACTTTCACATGATCTACTTTTTTTGTCTGGGTGCCAGACTGTCTCAGGTGTTTTGATGTAGCATGTGGATTTGCCACATTTGTACTCATGTGGGCCTCTGTGTATGGCAATGTATCATGTCACATCCTACCCTCTGTGCATACAATTGAAATGTTCTTTTTTGTTGTGATGATTGTTATGGCATTGTTGGTCAAGGAGACCACATTCTTCGTCAGCATTTTATAAGTAAAGGTGCTCAGTAATGCATGGACCAAAGCATGATGTGGTGTTTGATATCTGTGTTTATTTACAATAGTGTAATACAGGTGATTATTATACATTAAGCAAAAAAATTATTTACAAGCTGCTGGCGCCTACGCTGTCCTGCTGCCGTGTTGGGTTGTCCCCCCTCCTGTTGCGGCCCAGCATCCTCCTCTTCGTCATCCTCAGGCATGCCTGGGTCCAGTTCAAGGAGGGGAATGTTCCTCTGGACACATATATTGTGCAATATGGCACAAGTGAGGATGATTTTGCACACCATCTCTGGGGAATAGAGTAGGCTCCCGCCAGTGATGTCAAGGCAGCGGAACCTAGACTTTAGGATCCCAAAGGTCCTCTCCACAATGCTGCGGGTCCTCTTGTGGGCGTCATTGTATGCCCGCTCTGCAGCAGTGATTGGGTTCCCGAATGGTGTCATCACCCAAGGCTGGATGCCATACCCCTGATCAGCTGAAAGAGAAAGAGAATGGATTGAATTAGATGTAGGAGGCAGTGTTGTACGGATCTTTGATGGCTGTAGTTGTCTTGTGTTGTCTGTGACTCTTTTGTGTACTAATGTTCCAACCTATGGTTGTTATTGAAAACTTTGCTTTGATATATTTTCCCTTGGCTGAGCAAGTGTTTGTTGGCTAACCGTTTGTCAGAAGGACTGTTTTTGTTGTTGCAGTAGAGTGTTCCCTCCCTAGCATTGTGACTAGTGATACAGTTGTCTGTGTGTCCTCACTGGGGGTGTGATGTTAGTTCCATGCCGAGTTAAAACGTGAAAGTGTATTTGACACCTTCATGTGTATGAGCCCAGGCCATCCCATACCTTTTGACTTATGCATTGTATTAGTGTACAGGTTATTTTGAGACTTCCAATCTGTAAAGTGACATTTGGCCAACCACACTCATTGATGTCTTCACATTAGGCTGTGGATTAAATTCCAATGTGTGACAGGTTAAATGTTGACTTCTGACACATGGCTAGTGATGTGAGTACCTCAGTGTGTTCCTGGCTAGGTGTTGCTATTGTGGTGTATGTGTTGTTTGTCCTAGAGGGTTTGTGTGCGGTGTGTGTATGGGTTTGTTTTTTGTCCTTACCAACAAGTAGTCCATTGCCATAGCGTCCATCCTGGAAGTGTTGGTTGATGGTGGAGTGACGGAAGATGAATGCGTCATGTACACTCCCAGGATATTTGGCCACGATGTTGGTGATCAGTCCTTGGTGATCGACTATGGCCTGCACGTTGATTGAATGTGTGTGCTTCCTGTTGCGGTAGAGGTGTTCTGAATCAGCAGGTGGCACAAGGCGTACGTGTGTGCAGTCGATTGCACCAAGGACGTGCGGGAAGCCACTGATGGCGTAGAACCCCTGTTTAATTTCCTGCTGCTTCTGCAGTGTGTTAGGGAAGCAGATGTGGCGGGGTGTCAGGCGAATGATGGCATCCAGGACTTTAGGCAGGAATGCAGAGAATGATGGTTGGGATATTCCACCAACCAGGGCACCAGTTGTCTGAAAGGAGCCACTTGCCAGCAGGTGTAGTACGGCAAGCAGCTTTGTTTCAGTTGGGATAGTGCGGGGTGTCACTAAAGTGGGGGCCAACTGTTGTTCGATATTTGCCAGCAGCTGCTGAATGGCCTGCCAGTTCAACCGGTACCTCTGGATGATGTCCCGTTCCCTGAGGCCATGCAGGGTTGTTCTTGGGCGGAATATCCTGTCCTGCCTTCTGCGCTGTCTTTGGGGTCCCTGCTGTTGTTGTTGTAGCTGCTGTTGTTGCTGCAGGGCTCTGCGTCTACGTGCACGTTGAAGAAAAAGCACCTCCATAGCTCCCTGTTGCTGCTCTGCTGCTCTGTTGTTTGTTCTGTGTGTTCTGCTTAAGTACAGGTGTGTTTGCCCCATTTTAACGCCTGCCCTGACCCAGGCGTTAAAATTTAACGCTATTCGTGCTTTGCGTCATTTTTTTGCGCCGCCTACGGCCCGGGAGACATTTTTGCCCGGAAGCATAAATACGACGCACCGCTGTATGCGTGGGTTTTTGGACGGGAACGCCTACCCTGCATGTCATTAACGCAGGGCGGGGTGCCGCTTCCAAAAACTCACGCACATAGCGCCATTCCCCTTGTGCGCCGCATCGGGCGTCAGGGTATAAATATGGGGCATCGTTTGCGCTGAATGTGCGTCAAAATTTTTGACGCACATTCGGCGCAACCGGAGTATAAATATGGCCCTGAGTATATTAATAGTCCTCATTCAGTAGATACTTCTTATAAATCCAACTGTTCTATTTCCCATTCAACTGTGAAGCTTTTGTCCTGGAATGTGGCTGGCATCAACAGCAAATTAGATGATTCTGATTGGGGGGTATATGTCGATAATTTTAAAATCTGTATGTTTCAGGAAACATGGGCTATTCATAGCATGTATAGGCAGGGGTTCTGTTCTTTTTACAAAAAAGCTGTGCTGTCTCCAGCTGGTAGAGCAGTAGGGAGCCTTTGTACTTGGATAAAATTGACAGAGGTGGGGGGAGTAAAGGAGTTATATGTAGATTCTCCTGACATTTTGGCTATAGTCATACAGCCAAACCCGGGTCCCCCTGTACTGTGCATAAATATCTACAATAGACCGGGCCCTCCCAACCAGCGGTCAATCACCATAGAGCTTTTGAATACTATGATTTTGGATCTTCGTCCAAAGTACCATATTATTATAGCCGGGGACTTTAACAGGTCAATAAAGCCCAATTCTGCTTCTACTGAGGCCTTACAGACTGAAGATGATATATGGAATATCCCTCCCCATTCATCCCAGTCAAATTCACCCAAAGTTGGCATCAGGGCTCTGTAAATAATAGATCTTATGATATTCATGGTCTCCGCCCTGGTAATGGACGCTTTCCAGCTGACAATCCTGCCAGACCTACTTTTTTCAGAGGGTCATATTGTAGTACCCTGGAATGTTTTTTTTTTTTACTTAAGGGTTTGGCATTATATAAAAGATGTGGAAGTTGCCATCCAGTATACTAGCGACCATGCTCCCCTTCAAATTGTATACGACAGACAACTTCTATTAGGAACTGTGTCTCCCCCTGTTCTTGAATCTACTGGAGTTCTGAAGCTGTCTAGTAGATGGGACTCCTCCCAGAATTCCAATAACCTACGGAGCAAATTATGTGCTATAGTTTCCACCCACCAGCTCTTTGATGACCATTTCACACCTACTCCACTTGAAGTCATGTCTCTCAATTCGGATCTTTTTGCCACTCTCAAAAATGTGTTTTTAAAATCTGTCAGGGTAACAGCCAATCTTTCCCCCCGCCCTAGTAACAAGTGGTTTGATAAGAGATGTAGACAGGCTAAAAGTACCCTGATTGAGACGTTAAGATCAAAAGATAGAGAAGAAATTGTCAACGCAAGACAAAACTATGTTTCCATATGTAAGTTGTGCAAAATTGAATATGAAGAGGTGCTATGGAGCGAATTGGCTCAGGCCGCAAGGGCCCCTAACTCTAAACGCTTCTGGCTTTTGGTTGCTCATAGCGATCAAAATCAAGCACTTAAGCCAGAGTGTCACATTGACCCTGAAGTTTGGCTCTCCCATTTTAGGGAATTGTATGATTCCCCACCTGACTGTGATTTTATAAGCCCTGGGGAGACGACATCCACACAGCTGCCAGCAACCACTTTGCCACCCTTCTCATTAAAAGAAACTGAGCTTTCTATTATTGCCCAAAAATCAGGGAAGGCCCCAGGGCCAGACGGCATTCCCTCAGATATGTACAAAGCAGACTTGAACAACTGGAGTCCGTACGTTAACAGGATCTCCAATGCTGTTTTGATAAATAGATCTTATCCCAGCTCATGGAAAGAGGCAACCATTGTGCCTATACACAAGAAAGGGGAGAGGGATACACCAGGGAACTATAGACCTATCAGCCTCTTAGATAACCTACAAAAAATATTTTGTTTCCAGTTACTAAGTAGGCTGAAAAAATGGATGGCAGACAATCAAGCACTTAGCCATCTTCAGGCGGGTTTCAGAGATAAAGTTGGTACAATTGACCAGGTCTTCCGCTTTATCTCCATTAAATGGAAAACAGTTGACGTGGATTCAGGCCACCTTTTTGTAGCATTTGTAGACTTGAAATCTATCTTCAATCTTGTTCCACGCCAAAAGTTGTGGGACGTTATGAGTAATGTGGGGGTCCCATGTTCCATGCTAAATATAATTAGAGATCTTTATACTGGCAATTGTGCTAGAATTCGATGGGGCCAGAAAGGCGAACTAACCTCAGAGTTTCCCACAAATCGTGGCGTGAGACAGGGTTTCGTACTTGCTCCCACATTATTTCTTCTATTCATCAATGCATGTATATCCTACCTTTTGGAATGCTCTAGAGATGCCCCTAGATTGGGAGGGCACAAGATCCCATGTCTCCTATTTGCTGACGACACCTTGATAATATCGCAAACGGCTATGGGTCTCTCTAACTTGCTCATGGGCTTTATGGACTTTTGCAAAGATCATTGCTTAGAAATCAATTCAACAAAAACCAAATATATGGTGTTTGGAGATAAAAAGCAAAAGATGAGGAGACCCATTCACCTAGAGGGTGTCACACTGGAAAGAGTGGGTGCTTTTGATTATTTAGGACTAAAACTGGAAGATTCACACAAATGGCATGCTCATCTCCAGAAATCAGCAATATGCTTGAAACAAAGGGCGGGCGGCATTGTAAGATTTGCAGCCAGATCCCCCAGATTTGCTATGACTCCCGCTCTAGAAATATATAAATCTCAAGCTGGGGGGGCCCTATATGGGGCTCAGCTGTGGGGCCACTGCAAACTGGAGCACCTGGCAAGGGTGGAAAATTCCTTCTTAAAGATGCTGCTAAGAGTTCCTTCTAGCACCCCATCCCTGCCTATCCGAATGGATCTAAATCTTTTCTCAATTAGCCAGATTGCTGTCCTAAGGCATTGTTGTTTTGGATCCGACTTTGGTCATCAGATTCCCTCATCCCATATAGACTTGGGCTGACCAATCTTCTGAGTACCAACTCTACTTCAAAAATTAAATGGTGCACTTATGTAAAGCTGGCCTTTTTCTCTTTTGGTTTGGGTAACTACTGGAAGGGCCCTTCTTCTATTCCAAAAAATGCTACACAGATACTGAAGAATGCATTTTGGCTAAATGTCCAAACTTCTCAATTGGTAGAAGCCTCGTCCTCCACCATGACTGGTAGTTTTTTACAAATTAAATGCCATTACGAGTTTTAGCACTTTATGGACACATTACTTTCTCCTCTTGCACGTGCTCTGTATATCAGATTCAGAATAGGGTCCCTTCCTTTGTGTACCCTAACCTATAAATGGTCCAATACAACCAATAGGTCCAAGTTATGTCCAATGGGCTGCGAGAACGAAGAATCTATGATCCGTGTCCTCTTCCAATGCCCTGCATATCGCAACCAGAGGGCCCTTTGGATCATCCCTTTATGCAAAAGAATGGGTTTTAGGAATTGTTTACCGGCTTTGAGAATATTCAAATCTGATCCATCTGTGCTAGTGGGGTGTTCCTTGGCAAATTTTTTTGAATCTATCTGGCATTTTAGACTTCGAATTTTAAAAGACAAAACGTAATTATAGATATTAGTAGTAGACATCACAGTCTTTTTTGTGAAACTCCGCCGTGTATGGCTAGTAACACATCTTAGACAATGCATAACCAATATTGTGTGCCATCTTATTTCTATGGTATGTTTTTACCGAAATAAAGTGATGATGATGATGATGATGAGCCTAGGATCATATGGACAAGAGACTCGAGGATACGAAAAACACTAGGCTGACCTTTTGGATGGAGTCTCTATCAACGTGATGGCTCTGCCTCCAGGTACTGGTGGAGGCCTCCTTGTTGGCCCACGAGAGGGAAAGGATCCTTATCGTCACGGGGCTGGGGCTATCGGAGGCGCCCTCTCGAACATCTTCTAATCTACAGTGCGGGCCTTAGAGACAGGCCTCCAGTGATGTCCACCAGGTTTCCCCAGATGGTATCCAAATGGACACAGTATTTTTGCACTCCGTTGTTGTTGGGGATGGTGGGTACTGATGGGGGATAGGGGGTTTTGTTTAACATGTTCAAATGGGTCCTGGTGCAGGTTTCCACAATTATTACTTTATAAACACCTTTTCCAGGGTTACAGATGTATGCCCCGCTAGGGGTCGATCATGAGGAGAAGCAAATACACGAAAACGGCTTACCAGGTTGTAGGCCCACACACACCACATACTATGCAGGACTATAGAATCATGACATGGAATGTGCGTGGAATGGCTGCGCTGGGTAAGAGGCATCTTATATACACTTATCTCAAGCGCCAGGGGGGTACACTTTGCCATATTGCAGGAAACACACTTGCTGAGTAGTGATCTGCAGGCGATACAGAAACGCTGGCAAGGACAGGTTTATGGACAGGTTTATGGCACATCTTTTTCGGCATATGCGAGAGGAGTACTTATGTGGATAGCACCTGGAGTACCACACATACTGCACACAAATAAGGTAGACAAAGGGGGCAGATACATAGTGCTGGAAGGGCAGCTTGATGGTAGACCATTAACTAAAGTAGGGGTTTACACCCCCAATAACGCGCTTAGCGAATTCCTCGAAATACTGACCCCTGTCTTATTAGCGGACCCTGGTGTCCCTGCCATCTGGGGTGGGGACTCTAACTGTGTTCCAGATGTGCTGATGGACCATTCGATATTACCCTTACATGACGCAGCTGGCAGGCACAACTCTAATCTGTTGGCGGCTTGGGCAGATGACGTGGGAGTATATGATATGTGGCTCATGAATCACCCGACATATAGAGAGTACTCCTTCTATTCTGTAATACACAAAATACACACTAGAATAGACCTGCTATGGGGAACTCCAAATATGTGCTCCTCAGTTAAATAGTCTGGGAATCTCGCACGGACCTTGTCCGATCACTCCCCATTGCTGCTGACTGTGAAATGGGGCAGAAGGCGTTCCACAATACCCACCTGGCGTTTACAGAGAGAGGCGCTGCTAGACCATCATTTCAGAGAGGAATTAAATACCTGTGTTAAGCGATATTGGGATTGAAATAGTGGCTACACTGACTCAAGGGCTACGGAATGGGATGCACATAAAGTTGTGGTGAGGGGACATTGTCTTTTGGCATCTTTGGGAGCGCGACGCTTGCCGCATGTTGAGGTTGTCACTCTGGAAAAGGATATGCGGGCGTTGGAAATAGCAGTCACACAAAATAGGGCATCGCCCGAATCCCTTCGCGATATGTGAGTGCTATATGAGGAGGCGGATCAACGTCTCCGACGCCACGATTATAATTATCATCTTATGCTATTGCAGGTGGAGGGTGAACATTTGGGGAGGCTGTTGGCATGGCTACTGCGAGAGGATCAGCAACACACCCTGATTGGGGCTATACACCTGACTGATGGAACTCTGGTCACCTCGCAGGAGGCCGTCAACAATGCCTTCAATAATTATTATACGACATTATACCACGGGTAAGCGAGCTGTGATGCTAGGCAATTGGAGGCCTTCCTGGGTGAGGCCCCTTTTCCGCAGTTACCGGCAACAAATATGACAATGTTGGATGAACCTCTCCAAATAGAGGAAATAGGAGTAGCCATAGCACAAATAGCCCGCAATAAGACACCGGGGGTGGACGGTTTGCCAATAGAGTACTATGCCTCTTATGCACAACACCTGTCGGAGCGACTGTTGTCGGTGTTTGAAGAGGCGTGGGTTAGTGGGGAACTACCACGGTCACAAAGAGAGGCGCTGGTGGTGGTGCTCCCCACACCCGGTCGTGATCCCACGGACATCAGATCCTATAGGCCGTTATCTCTTCTTAACTTAGATTGCAAAATTTTGGGCAAGGTGTTGGCAGACTCGCCCCTGTAATACACACTCTGATACACGAAGATCAAAATGGTTCTATACTGCGGCGCAATACGTTCTTGAATATCCGCAGACTATTGGGCATCATTGGCGATACTCCCACAGATGCATATGGTAATATAGCAATGTCTTTGGATATAGAGAAGGCGTTTGACACACTATGCTGGGACTTTTTGTTTGCCACCCTACGCCACATGGGGTTTGGCCATGGTTTTGTACCATGGGTGCAGACATTATATGCTGGCCCTACGGCTTGGGTTAAAATCGGAGGAGTAATATTGGACAGCTTCCCCATTGGTAGGGGGACCAGACGGGGGTGCCCTCTATCACCTTTGTTGTTCGCCATTGCAATAAAGCCACTTGCGGCTCGGTTACGCGCACAGGCCGAGCAATGGGGGATTTACTGGATGGGGATGCACCATATAATCTCCTTATATGCGGATGATGCCTTGATTTACCTGAAGAGGGGTGTGCCCACATTACCCTCGGTGATGTCTCTGCTAGACGAGTATGGAGAGATTCGGGACTGAAAGTGAATTGGTCTAAGTCCTGCTTATTGCCTCTGGTTGACCTGCCTACTGAGATGAGGGAGGAGCTTCCTGCTGGAAGGTTGAAGTGGTGTTTCGACACATTTAAATATTTGGGAGTGCAGATTTACCATAGACCTGATGACCTGAGAGATGGCAATTTGGGCCGCGCGCTATGCTCCATGAAGGGCTCACTCCGGTTCTGGTGCTCGATTCCCCTCTCCCCCATGGGATGGGTGGAAATAGCAAATATGCTGGTGCTCCCACGACTCCTTTATTACTTTGCAGCATTACCCATAGTTCTGTCTAGAAGCTTCTTCTGCGAGCTGAACAGATTGCTGCTAGGACTTATATGGGGAAACAGTAGATCCCGAGTGGCGCTTACTAATCTGCAGTGGCCGTTGCGCGAAGGGGAGTTGGGTGCCCCAAATTTTGAACACTACTATGCTGCAGCACAGCTACAATGGATATTACACTGGATACGTAGACCTGAATCCTCAGAGGCAGCATGGATACACACACAGCTACAGAGCATCACTGTGTACACCTGGCTAACAGACCGCACAGTGAAGCATAACACCGACAATTGCTTGTTGAGAGCAGCACATGGCTGTTGGAAATGATATGTACAAAAAGGAGGAACTAGCCCCCCCATACTCACCCCTCATTCCCTCGGGATCATATACCAGAAGGCATGCAATGGCTCAAAACACACCCCCTAACATTATGGGCGGAGGCAGGGATAGAGACAGTGGGGGATTGCTTTGATGGTGGTATACTGATGTCATTCACAGCTATTAGGGACCTTACCTCGGTGGGAACAGGACAATTTATATCATATTACACTATATGTCGCCTGATTAAAACAGCATGGGCGGGGAGAGATCAGGAGCCTGCACCATCCCCCACATTACACTTTCTGCTCTCTGATGATGGCCTATCAAAAGTGATTACAAATTTGTATAAAACCCTAATGGATACAGACGGTAACAGACTTGAGGTGGCGAGACAGAGATGGAATACAGTTCTCCCCGTGCCTTTGTCCCCCGAGACATAGCTGGTGACCCTCCAACAAGTGCAGCGAGTATTGCGAAACCCTAGGTTTCGATATACCCAGTTTAATTTTGTGCACCGAACGTATCTGTCACCATCTCGTATACACCGCTTGTACCCTACAGCTAGTCCGGCATGCCCCCGGTGTGGGTCACGCAGGGCTCACTTCTATCACATGGTGTGGGAATGTGGGCCCCTCCAGAAAGTTTGGCACAAGGTAGTGGAAGTAGTCACTGACATCACAAAACATGTGTTCTCACTGGAACCGAGATCTTGTTTACTGGGGATTAGAACCAGAATTAAACAGGACACATATATTCATAGGTTTGCCGACCTGGCATTTATTATGTACAAGCGATTGATTGCCATGAACTGGAAAGCACCAAGAGCACCGGAAATGCATAAGTGGCGAGTAATGACATTGAGGTGGGCACGAGCGGAACTGCGGGTGCTGCGAGTTTTGCGAGATGGAGGGCAGGCACACACAGGTTATGACATTTGGGATACGCATGTTGCACAGTTGGAAATCAAAAATGATGAACGCCTGCCATGAATAGGGAGGTACAGCAGTAATGTCAGTTGTAAAATGTTAATAAAGCTGTTTTCTATCTAATTACTTGCGCCTCAGTTTATAACCAGCAGTAACTCAGATCAAATAGATGGTACTGGCTGACTGCGATGCAGAGAAAACAGTAACCCATTGGACAATATATTTGTGTTACACAATAGAAAACAAATGCTTTACTGACCTTTGGATAGTGGAATGCACAGAACCAGGTTTCGGTTCTTGCTTTTTGACTTTTGAATTATTTCATTCGGATTTGTAATTGAATATATGCACTTAAAATAATAAAATAGATATATTAAAAAAACAAGTTGTTTTTAGACAAACCTATGTATTTGTAATACAGAATGCGTGACCCATTCACTCTTCTTTATTTTAATTAATGTCCTTTCAAAGGTACAGTGTTTGAAGTGGCCGAGTTTTTGTATAACACGTAACCCAGATCAGTTTTAATGTTGCGTAAAAGCGTAGAGAATGTGACCTTTACGTCTAACCTTTCAAATAATGTGGACTGCTCACCAAGTGGGTGACACATGATGCACAACACAAGTGTTGCAAGCGCCACCATGTGCACCAGTGTGCAATTTAAATGTTTTGTGGGCTTTGTCTAAAGTGTAGCAGTGCAGAAGTGATAGCATAAATTGGCCGTGATCCAGCCCCTCCAAACTCACAGTCCTCCGCGTTTGGAGGTGGGAAACCATCAGATCTCTGGTAAGGAAGCCTTGCAAGTTGAGTATCAGCTGGCTCCATCAGGAGAAACTCTTCAGTTGGCTGCCCAACAGTTGTCCACCATAGGCTATAAGGTCAATCATCCTCCACCATCACTGTGGCAAAAGTCATGCACTGTTTATGACAGGGCTTCTTTCACTTACTTATCCTTTCTGGGTCTGTGGGGAATGGCAGCTCCTGGAAGGAAATTATGAAAATACCACCGTGGCTGAGGGATAACAACTCTTTCTGTGACTGGTACGTTCGTCCTTTTCCTTTCAGCAGCAAATCCCTGCTTTGGGGTGTGCTGCTGAAAAGCCAAGTAATTCTAAACATGACAAAAAGAAGGTGCCCACTCAGCATTTAAGTCCATCTGCACAGGCGGAGGTTTTGTCATCTCAGAGATGTCCGTAAGGTGGGAATATCTACATTTGGAAGCAAAGGGATGCATACCTGTTGAGCTGGCATGCGACTTGCCGAGACCTTAATGAGCTCTTGATTGCTCCAGTGTCACCATTTCATCTGTACTCCTTCAAACTTTAAAGAGAAAGGTAATGTCATAATTGTGTAACCATTGTTACAACAATGGGAGGAGCATCTCTCGAAGGAGTTCACCATCTCATTTCATAGAGTCGATTAGACAAGGCAACAGGTGCAAGGAACTTCAAGAAACAATCTGCATGCATCATTCAAAACCCTTCAACGTAGAAGTGAAAGGTTGTATCAACCTGCATTAAATTGCTAGGCCACGCTCTCTGTCTTTACACCTGAACTGAAATACTGGTTACACGTCTTGTGATGAGAAGGAGGAACAGGAAGTGGAAGGCAGGACAAGACCATTTCTGGTTATAGCAAGATAGGGGTAGCAGGGTGGGAGAGGAATGTCTTCCTGTTGTATTACCCACAACAATCTCACGGTTGATTTTAGCATTCAAATCATTTAAAAAATTTTTTTTTTTACTAAAATGCTTGTATAAGAAGCTTGAGCAGATATTTTACCACTGTCGTTGCTTCTGACCTCAATTCACCAAAAATGACTCTTTTGCTTCGATTGCAGGTGGTTGCCATTGACATGGACATGGCATTTTTTGAACCGAAAATGCGTGAAATCCTGGACCAGAACTGCACGGGGGATGAAGACTGCAACTTTTTTGATTGTTTTTCCAAGTGTGATCGAAGAATTAATAGGTGTGGTGCTCAGAGGGTCAACAGTAATCTGCAAGTAAGCAGCACCTCTTGATATTCTTGTGCAAAATATTGAGTATTCTGATCACTTTTTTACAATATATTCCTATTTTTGCTCTTTTCTCCAAACTTTATTATACGGTTGCTTGCTTTTGCTGCAAGGCAACAGATCATAAAATCAAGGAGTTTACATAATCATTTTTCTGCCACCTGAGAAAACAGTACCTCCAGCGCAAATCAAAAAGATCTTGTAAAAAAAAACCTTAGTTCTTAACAATCCTGTCGTCAACCAATCTGATGTCTTTGATGAAGTGAAATAACGTGCCTCTCTGTTGCAACGAATATTGGTTGTATCATAAGTCGAAAAAAGCATGGAAGGATGTGAAATTGTAGACAGAAATTGTTTGGGAACCTAAATTTGCCTGCATCTTACTGATGTAAATACTCACTCCTCAGGCTAGTGACAATAAGATTAGCTTCTAAACCTACAACATTGATGAACACGATAATGACCACATGGTGGTAATTAGAGAATGGCTGCCAACAGTAAACAGTGTATAAAAGCCCACAAACAGGACCTGAGTGCCCAAATTAGATTCTGATGTGAACTAGGCTGTAGTGTATAAGCATCTGTGGTAGTGGTACTAACATGTTAACCAATTATTTGCAAGAGAACTATGGAGAGGAAACCTTTTGTGTTACACTCTGGTGAGATTAGACAGCTGATTATATTTATATAGTGCTTAGTATTCCAGATGAGGCATTGATGACTAACATTGATGGGTCCAAGGGCGAGTACCATAATTAGAGAGATCACTGGTTAACTGCTCAGTGTCACAGTTTTAGGGTGTATGGGGTTCATTACAAGGCTGATGGTCATGACACCGCCAGCCTCGTGGTGACAGTCGGACCGCCACACACCAGGCGGTCTGACCACCACCTTATGACAATGGCCAGGAGACTGCCATCCCCACCAGGAACACGGTTCCCAAATGGCTGATGGTGTTCTGAATTGTGGTCAGCCACAGCGGCACTGCACTCAGCCTCGTTGTGCTGATTACAACTCAAGTTTACACCAGCCTTTTCATGATGTGGACCCTGCCATGAAAAGGCTGGTGAAAAGCCAGTTTAGGCCCCCCCGCCCAGCACCCTTGGAATGTGCACTGTTTACTTTGCAGACAGTGTGCATTCTGAGGGGGTTGGTGTGCAACAGTATTGGCCTTGGCTCCCTTAAGGAAGCCAAGGCTAATACTGTAGCATTGTCCCTGCTGGTCTGCTCAGCTGGAACGTCATAATACAATGTTACCACAGTCGGCCCGGGGAGAACATTGTAATATAACCAGGGGGGCCCCACCGTTATGACTACAGCGTCCTCCCCACAAGTTTGGCCATCGCTGGTCGGACCACCAAACTCATAATGAGGCTCTAAGTCTATCACAATATCAAAGTGCCTGCCTGAGTCCTTTATCATGTACTTTTATGAGAACAATATTAAATAAACCTGTTCCGGAAGAATTATCAACAACTCTGAATTTCTTCTGTTCGTCAATTGTAGCAGCACGGACAATGCTGATTTTCTGAAGACCATCAGGTTCTTCTTACTGACACTCATAATTTGCTTAATGTTGTTTATACTGACTACATATTTACTTAATTTATGGGAAATAAATGCTAGTTTTATCCTTTGTGAACCATGTGGAAAAAGGACATCCCTCTGCTCTTTATCATGGTGATTTTTAGAATATAGCCGATTCGTGCCCATAGTTTTTCTTACTTTTGTGAACCTTAGGAAGAAAACCAATATTCACAGTATAGCAGGCAATAAAGGCCATGTGCTGAATGGTGAGGATGATTCTAGTGCCATCTGGAATCTGACACTTATTTTTATTTAGGTGTAGAAGTCTGCAGTGTGACAAAAATGTAATCTTGCAGAAATGGTTATGCGATACGTGTTTTTAACTTTATCTGTTTTTTATTTGCCTATTAGTTAGCAATATGGGATGCTGCTGGTCAAGTTAAGAACAATGCATCGGTCACACAAGATGAACATGTAAATGTTTTTCGGTAGTCGCCAGACAGCAAACCTTTAAAGTGGTCTATATAAATAGCTGGGTCAAATTTCCCAGAGAAACAAGACGAGGAAGCAAACCCAACTTCCTTAAGGGTATGCACGGGCGTCTCCTTTAAGACAGTTTTTAAATAATGGGTCTAAATTCAGTACTCAAGTCAAGTCAAAATACGCTTTATTCGATTTCTCATAGTAAATCATAAAAACATAAAATTAAAATACATTCACGAATTTTGTGACATTTTTAAATCGAAAATACAAATCAGAAAAAACGCAGAGGTCAAAGGAGATGCTTAAAGGAGATGCTTTATGGTAAAAGCTTTCTGAGGGTAATAACAGCCCATAAATATTGAGTCATAACAACACAAGTATAACAATTCAGAAAATATTGTAAAAACAAGAAAACTGGTCGACTTTTTGAAAAGTTTAAAGAGGTCAACAAAGGCTTGATAAACCGTTTTCTCAAATTAACATAGCATTTGCAGAATAGTGCAGTATGCATGTTATTTTGAGTCGATACATTATCGCAGGGGCATTTGGGCAAAGTATGGGACCAACCATTTATACTGGGAATATTGGTCAAACGATGTAATATGTCCATCTTGAAACATGTTAATGCAAATCAATGCTGGGCGTTATGTACAATTTTAAGATAGGGTTGCATATCATAAACCATCAGTATCAATTGATTCTTAAGGGCGCTGGGCTTCGATAATTCTGCAGATAGCCTTAAATTCTCTAGCAATGTAAAAAAAATCCAACTTTAAACCCTTCCTGGAAATACATATCAGAGATTCTGGTTGATTAATATATTCTGTGACCCGGACCTATCAAAAATGTTTTAACATACTTAATCCACAACATTTTAAAAGCATTTGGAGATTTACGACAATCCCTGATAATTTCCAGATTTGAATCAGTAAACTCTGATGTTCAAATCTTCTGCCAGAGCAGGGCAGGCTGGGCCTTAATCAAGCCTACTAAAAAACGTACCCCCAGTTCTGAGTGACAAACAACAGCAGAGCAACAATTGAGGACAGCAAGGAGGTTCTTTAAAAAGGCATTTTCAGCCATTTGTAGTGATTGACAATTAACGTATTCCAGCACCTCTGCCGCATGTATAGGGGAGGTCTGACAGTTAGCCTCATAAATAGTCAGCATCTCACTTGGTGACTTCTTACCAAACTTCCTGGCAACATTAAACAGGGCTGTTATGGTTATAACAAACTGAAGCGTCCTAGAATTAATTGCATGAGTCCAAGTCCCTGCCAAATCAAATAAGATCCCCAAATATGAAAAAGTTTAGGTGAAACACATCTTAGTGCTCTCAATCAAGATGTCATAATAAAAGTTTACTTATGTTAACGTGTAATCCCAAGTCCCTCATAAACATGACAAACTCAGTAAGTTAGGCCCTGCAAACCCAAAGGAAAATTAGCCATAAGCACTACATCATCATCATAAAGAAGAGTCGGAATCGGTCGGTGGCTGATTTGATGAAGGTCCTTGCATCTACTTTCCTAAACCCTAACTGTTTATATTCAAATTAAACAGAAAGGGAACGAGAACACAACCCTGCCTTACTCCTCCCTCTATGCTGAATGGTTGTGTACACTTCCCCCCTAAAGCCCGTAAGGTAACCTAGCCCTGCTTCCTAAGTATGTTTCTCTAAGAAAATCACTATGGATAGAACAACCCCTCAATCATAACGATCCACAACGTGTCTTGAACAACACAGTCAAAAGCAGATGTTAAGTTTACAGACACTAAAAACTGATTACCTTTTTTAAAAAGAGAATGTTTACTAATTAGGAGGCTCAAATTAATTCACTGTTCAATTAACCCCAAACCTGAGCGAAATCCGTATTGCAAGTTTTATTACATTCGGCCTAGTCCTGCAATCTATTCGGGATGATACGGCTGGCCACCTTAACCAGGGAATCTAGTAAAGAAATCTGTCTGTAACAAGTATGATTCTTATGGTCGTGCTTCTTATAAACAGGAACTATAAGGGATTCAGTCCAGATTCAAAAAGCCTGCACTACAATGGGCTTTAAGAGCCAGGGGAAATAATGGGCCCCACAAGTCTAAGTTCACTTTGTAGAGATCAACAGGAATGCCACCTGAGCCTGGGGCTTCCGCCCCTTCACTTGCTGTTTAATGCCATAATGACCTCCTCAAACTTAAATGGTGGATTGGAATGATCAATGCACAAGGCTTTTTCTAGGTTGCCAGATCCAGGTGAACCTGGGCCTCCTAGACTTTCCAAGCATTTAGAGTACATGTTAGTAAAACGAGCCACCCACTCAGCTTCAATAATCATAATCTCCACATGGGGCCGTCTACCACTTTCAAGAAAGGGAAATTAATCATGTGCCAGAAGCCAGTGGGATCTTTACTGAGACTTGCTTTGAGTAATGTCTCCCAAGCTTCGTCTTTCTGGTCATCCTTCCACTGCTTCACGGCAAGCCTATAAGCCTGACTACAGGCCTGGACTTCTTGAGTATTTCTAGGTGATTTATATAAGGCAGCTTTTAATCTCTTATGGGCTTTAGGACATAGAGAATCAAACCACTCCCTTTTCGCAGGTGCTGCACACTTCCGAAGGACAGTTAACCCTTCCTTGATCCTTTTCGTTATTGTAAAAAATGCATCAATGACTTCTTTTGCTTCCGATGTTGCACCTAAACAAATCCCAAATTATTCACTCTGTGTAATAATTATCTGTTCTAGGAATGTATTAGGATCTACCAATGACCAATGCAGAGCATAGCCGTTTGGAGAGACAATGTCAATATTATCAATAACCGGGGACGTACGACTTTCGACCCAATGGTTAAAGAGATTAATATTCAATTCAGCAGTCTGGGGGAAATGATCACTTATCAAAATATCATGTGTTGTACATTTTGAGACCAGTGTAGAATACTGATTAGGGAATAACATATAATCTATCACAATGTTCTCACCTCTACCATTTATTGTACTACCTGAATGGTACAGACAAATTACATAATTCATATTGAAAGCCAAATCATATTTAAACAGTAACTTATTTAACGTATTACCATAGCAATTATGTCAAAAGTGAGATATATCACAATTGTCAGTATTTACCAACCTGTATATTTTTTGGGGATGGCAGAGGACATAGGCGGATATTAAAGCCTCCTTCCCACAATATTATCAGTTCTTGAATTTACAATCACTTAATAAGGCATGGTTGTTATCAACATGTTGAAGGGCTTACATTATTTTCATTGTGCATGCATTATGATAGCAATTAACAAATAATAACACAGATATTGAAGAAAGTTTGACGTTATGATCTCATAATACATTTTTGTTGCCACCACAGTGATGTTGGTAGAGGTTACATGACATATGCCTCCTTTTGGTCTACCAGAGTTCGAAGGAATAGCCGGTACATGATAAGTTTTAAAGCCATTTACATGGAACAAATTGATAGCCCATGTCTCCTGAAGACAAACAATTTGAAATCCAGACACAAAATTCAGCCACTGTACAGCGTTATGCTTGTTATGGAGCCCAGTGGCATTCCAAAACAGGACCTCTAAAGTGGAGCAATTAGACCTTTCCGAGGTACACTCAGCCTGCTTTGGTGTTAATACAGAATTATGGATAATCAGGGGAATCGAAGAGGCTGACAAATGACAAGGTGCCTCCTTGCCCTCTCGGGCAGCCGAGCTGTAGTCAATCGAGTCAGAAAGGTCGATACCCCTAACCTCAGAAATAGAAGAAGAGCCCGTGAGTCAGTCTACTCCATTAAGTGAAGACAACCCCTCAAATCGATTATAGGTCGGATTGGCTTTTTGGGATACATTAGAACATCCAGAATTAACACATGCAGATTGGCTATGAACTTTAGGGTGATAAAAAATACTCAAGAGATAGGACTGCTATATGGTGTGGGGTATAAGGTAAGGAGGAGGGTTGTACGACGGAACACCTACTTTCAAAACAACTAGTGCCTTAACAACGAGGTCGGAACACCTACCTCGTTCTTACTACTAATGATTTTACCACGAATGCCTTAACAACGATATTTCGTTGTAAAGGCATTCCTGATAAAAGCATTACTAATAGGCACCATTCACCCTACATCCCTCACCCCACCCCCCAACCCCACCCCAAAACCTAAAACACCCTGACCCCCACCCCCTCCCCAAAACCAAAAACGCCCCACCCCCCAACCCCGCCCCAAAACCTAAAACCCCCTGACCCCCCACCCCACCCCTCCCCAAAACCAAAAACGCCCCACCCCCCCAACCCCGCCCCAAACCCTAAAACCCCCTAACCCCCACCCCCTCCCCAAAACCAAAAACGCCCCACCCCCCAACCCCACCACAAAACCTAAAACCCCCTGACCCCCCCACCCCTCCCCAAAACCAAAAACGCCCCACTCCCCCAACCCCGCCCCAAAACCTAAAACCCCCTGACCCCCCACCCCCTCCCCAAAACCAAAAACGCCCCACCCCCCAACCCCGCCCCAAGACCTAAAACCCCCTAACCCCCACCCCCTCCCCAAAACCAAAAACGCCCCACCCCCCCAACCCCGCCCCAAAACCTAAAACCCACTGACCCCCCACCCCCTCCCCAAAACCAAAAACGCCCCACCCACCCAACCCGCCCCAAAACCTAAAACCCCGTGACCCCCCACCCCCTCCCCAAAACCAAAAATGCCCCACCCCCCAAACCCCACCCCAAAACCTAAAACCCCCCACTTACCTTAGTCGACTTCTTGTCACCTACGTCGTCCTCCTTCGCCAACTCCCTTCTTTGTACCTTAACCACGCATGTTCGTTGTTCAGAACATACGTAGTTAAGGCACAAAATAACCGAGTCGTGGTTAAAAAAAGCGTTGTTGCGCTTTCGTTAACCACGACTTTCGTAAAAAAAAACTTTGTGATAAAGGATGTTTCCCATCTTTAGCACACAAACTTTGCTCACAGCATGTGTTGAAACAATACTGCCTATTCATTTGCACCATTTGTGGTGCCTGTGTAGTAAGCCATGGAGAAACTGTGCTTTCAAAAAATTGATTTCTCATTACTGTTATTACACAATAAAAAGTGGCAAATGTACATTTTCCTCAATTTTCAATCTGAAAGATTAGATTACATTTAAGGCAATGAGTCTGCTCCATTTTGTTATGTGGAATAACTAGTAAAAAATCAGTTTGCTCAACAACTTTTTGTTGATATTAGATTAGGGTTTCTTTAGAAGGATATTATTGAGGCATGTAAAATGATTTGTAAAGCAAGAGTGCGACTTATGATAGAGCAATGATCCCACAATCCATTTGCTCATTTTTGCCCTAGTGCAAAAATATTTCTGTAATATGGAGTAGGGAAAAACGTACTTGCTGATTTCCGTCCTACAGGTGTAGCAAAATTATGCATATTGTTTTGTGTCTTTTTAACAAGTGCAAAGTTTTTGTAAAACAGGTCCTGATATTTTGTGTCTCTTGTCAATAAAATGGGAATCATTTATCCCCTTGTGCATCAGAATACCACTTACACTGCAAGTATATTATAAAATAATATTTTCTTAATATACATTGTAGAGTAATGTTGTACCTGGCCCTTTTTGCAGGGCCATCCCCAAACATTTTGCCTCCTTCCTCCTACTTTTTTGGACCTGTTTTTGTTGGCTTTTTGACTCTGGGCACTTTACCACTATTAACCAGTGCTAGGATACATGTTTTGTGTCTTTTTAACAAGTGCAAAGTTTTTGTAAAACAGGTCCTGGTATTTTGTGTCTCTTGTCAATAAAATGGGAATCATTTATCCCCTTGAGCATCACAATACCACTTACACTGCAAGTATATTATAAAATAATATTTTCTTCATGTACATTGTAGAGTAATGTTGGACCTGGCCCTTTTTGCAGGGCCATCCCCAAACATTTTGCCTCCTTCCTCCTACTTTTTTGGACCTGTTTTTGTTGGCTTTATGACTCTGGGCACTTTACCACTATTAACCAGTGCTAGGATGCATATGCTCTCTGTCTACATTGTACTGATGAGTGGTTTATTCATGATTGGCATATGGGATTTACTAACACTTCTCCAGTATAGTGCACCATGTGTGCCCAGGGCCTGTAAACTAAATGCTACAAGTGGGCTTGCAGAACTGATTGTGCCACCCACAGTAGTAACCTGTAAACTGCAATTGCAGTGTCTGTGTGTGCAGTTTTAAACTGCCATGTCGACCTGACAAGTGGGCCCACTTGCCAGGCCCAGACCTTCCATTTTACTACATGTAAGCCACCCCAAGGTAGGCCCATGGCGCCCCATTGGCTGGGTGTAGTTTATTTGAAAGGTATGACAAATACTACTGTGTTTTACATGCCCTGATAGTGAAATATTGCTACATTCTGGTTTCACTATTGCAAAGCCTATCTCTCCCATGGGTTAACATGGGAATTGCCTTGAAATATTTTTTTACATGTAATTTCCCATTGGGAGCAGATGGAGCTGTGGAGTTTGGGGTCTCTGAGCTCACAATTTCAAAATACATCTTAAAGTGAAGGTGGTTTTTAAATTGGATGTTTGAAAATGCCACTTGTAGAAAGTGGTCATTTTATTGCTTAACCATTCGGTGCCTCTGCCTGGTTGTGTTATACACACCTAGATCAGGATGACGGTTGGGCTGTTTGTGAATTCACTTTAGACAGTCACATGAAGGGAACTGAGGTGTGCCCTGTGTATCCTGATGGGTCTTCCTGGACTAGGTGGTGAGATGAGCTGACACATGCATCTGAGTAGGGCTGTGCCTGTCCTCACACAATACAGTCTCCAACCCCCTAGAGTGTGGCTGGGACCAGGGCAGAATAGGCTGTGTCTTGTGCACTACAAAGAGTTTCCTTTGAAGTTTGACTACTTCAAAGGCAGAAATAAGTATAAGTATTACCCAAAACCCAGACTTTTAGAACACTTCTGACTCAAGAGGAGAGTCTGCCAAGGAGAAGAGCTGAAGAGCTGTGAGGAGGAGTTCTGCCCCCTTGCTATTTGTGCTTTGCTGGGTTGGCCTGCAGTTGCTGTTTCTGCTTTGGAGTGGACAAGACTGGACTATGCTGTGTATCCAGCTTGTGAAGTTTCTCCAAGGGCTTGGACTGAGCTTGCCTCCTGTTAAGAAGTCTCAGGGACATCAAAGAATTCCCCTAACAGCCTCTGGGATCTCGTGCTCAGGACCCTGACTCGCTAGGTGGTACCCACTCCAGTTCCTGGGCCAATGGGAGTCAAAAGCTGGCATAAAAACAAGAAGATCCAGGCACACTGACTTTGGACGACTCCAGAACTAGCGCCTCGCCCCTGCCTGCACCCAAAGCTGTGGTCCCCACTAAAGTGCAACAACCACGACCAATCCCCGAAGCCATCGCAGTGCCTCTGAAGTCCCACAACATTGCGAGTCCTGAGAGCCGTGTCACAGATGTCCATGATACCTGACTCTGCCCCAGCGCCTTTGGCCTTGTTGTGTGACCGCAAAGTCATCTCATTGCGTCTTGACCCGCTGGACTCATCGACCCCACAGGATCATCAGGAACCAACCCCTCGCAGCCGCCACCTCACCTTCACTGCTTCCGTAAGGAGCTGATGCCTCACCTCCCCTGCATAGCAGTAAGGAACAGATGCCTCACTTTCTGCATAGCAGTACAGAACTGACACAGCACCGGCTCCAGCAATGCCTCATCTCCCTGACTCAATGCCAGGCCTTGTACTGTGCCTCGTTTCTAATGTACTATAACTGGGGTCCGTGGGACTCCGTGGCCAGCACCACACTCCCTTGCGCGTGGCATCAGACTGTTGGGAAAGACTCCGTCACAATGCAGTGATAGCACCAGTTGGAGGTATTGTGTTTCTAAGTGCTTTTATTGGGATTTAATCTTTTAATCTTTCCTTGTGTATGTTGGATTTATGTCATTTTGGTCTTGTTTTACTTTGATAAATATTGACTATTTTTCTAAACTGGTGTGATGTCCATTTGAAGTGTTTTCACTGTGTTACTGTGTGTCGGTACAAATACCTAACGCATCGTCTCTGAGATAACTCTGACTGCTCATGCCATGCGACCAAGGGGGTGAGCAGGGGTTATCTTAGGAGTGTGACTCCCTTGCCTCGACTAGAGTGAGGGTCCCTACTTGGACAGGTTGTAAACTGACTGCCAGCTAGAGACCCCATTTCTAACAAATAATAATACCATTTGTTTTTGATTTATATAGAACTAGACATCTTGTTTCAAAACAATTATTCGAATAAGCATGTCACATGTCATTTATGTTTTATAATTGTTACATCAAACACTTGTGCAAGACTTGGCTCGAACAGAAAATATCTTGTGTAAAATGTGAGACCAGATTTGTGACACAATAATATGTGCAACTTTAGCAATGTTTACTGTGACTTTAAAAGTTGGATGCGCAAACACTGGAGCTGGTATATTATGAGTATTTTACATGCTAGTGCCTCCCTCAAATGCGATGTTCATGCAGATGTCCTCCAGTGCCGTAACAAAACTTGAAGGGGGGCCCCCTGCACAGTACATCCCTCCCTCACCAGCCACCCACCTAACACCTCTCAGACCCAGTCAATGTACTATGCTGAGAGTTCCCTTGGAGCTTGGGCCACCCCGTACGGCGGGACCTGACTGCAGGGGCTAATGTTATACCACTAATGCTCTCCTCATGTAATTCTCATGAGAATTATTAGATTCCCATGAGCATTACTTAATGGAAAAATATACTATGTGGGGAAAAGTGTGCACCGTTGCGCATAAATAAGAGTGAAAAAAACTGCTCCGATTTCTTTGTTTCCCATATTTACTACTACTTCCTGTGGTGGCCCCGCTGTCTGGGTGGAGTCTTCAAGCCTCAGATTACCTGGTAACATACCGGGAGGGTGCATTTTGTCATTATAAGCTTCAGAAGCAAACACTTGTGTGCCCAGCAGAGAAGGGTAAGGGGATTTTCAAATCTAAACTCCAAGCTCAACAGTACGCAGCACATATGCTTGACCACTTTGCTGATGACAGCATGCACTTTGTAATTGGTAGGTCAGACATACCTAGTCATCGAGCTTAAACCATTATGTTTCAGGATGCTTTCTACCCCAAGTACACACAGCATTTCTTGGTGGTGTGGAAGAAGGTGGTGCCTCATTGGTTTCACTCATTGTGCCAGCACACTAGCTCAGTGTGATAACCGCACACTCCTGAAATCATTGCGAGGAGCCTTTAACAAGTTTGAAACCCAGCAATGTCCCTACTCTCTCAGTCTGGGGAGCAAAGAACATATTCAGCACTACCTATAGCTCTGAGCCCTTTACCTAGTGTAATATCAGAAGGGTACAGGACCACAGGCATGGCTGCTAGGCCATACCATTTGAGAGGGCCGAGCAATGCGTTTTCTGGCAATTTATTTAAGGATTGTGCAACAAAATACTGGGGATGCTGGACGATGTTTGGGGGCATTTTTACTTTGTATGTGCCCACATTCACCCTGGTAGGACTCACCAGGGTACCCCTGGCCACCTTAACACCTGTACTGCGGGGGGAGGAGCTCATAACGTGCTTAAAGCACTGCCCTCTTTACCGCGGCAACGGACGCTGCTTGGGGGCTTTTTTACTTTGACTTTGCCCACATTAACCTTTGTGGGACTCTGTCCCAGGGTACCTCTGACCGTCTTCACACCTGTGCTGTGGGAGGAGAAGGTAACAATGCTCTTATAGAGCTGCCTCCTTTACCACAGCGAGAGACACTGGACGCTGTGAGGGAACATTTTAACTTCGCCTGCATTAACCCTGATGGGACTGGCTGTCCCAGGGTACCTCTGACCATCTTCACACCTGTGCTGCAAGGGAAGGATCTTACTATGCTCTTATAGTACTGCCTCCTTTACCATGGCGTGGGGCGCTGGACACTGATTGAGGGCATTTTAACGTAGTCTTTGTCCGCATTAACCCTGGTGGGACTCGCTGAACCAAGGTACCTCAAGCCATCTTCACACCTGTGCTGCAGGGGTAGGAGCTGACAACGTGCGTATAGTGCTGCCTCACTTACTGTGGTATGGGACGTGTACAGGCCGTTCCCATGTGAAGCCCAGGACAAGGGAGGGCCCGTCCTGTGCCCATCAGTGTCAGAAAGAGGCAGGGCACAGCGACCCCCCTTGGTTTTGCTGTGGGGTTCCCTTTTTCTACACTGAACTTTTTGGACAGAGCTTTCTCAGAGAGGTTTGTGGAACTTTGTTTTACTACTACTGTTTGTGTATACTTTCTTAGCAACCCCAATTGTGTATATCTTCAAATTGCATCTAAGTTGTGAGGAGTATGGGGTAAAGAAAGCATCCAGGTACTGTGGTTAAATCTACACATACAACCTGAGCGTCTATCATGAATTATATTACAGGCACCATGGGGGTAATAGAAAAACAAATTATGAGTATAGAAGAGCCTCTATCCACTTGCACTGAGGGCACATCTGGTCCTGTAATGCAGGAAACTGCAGTAAACTCAGATTCAGCCCCTAATAAATCTCCCAACGGGATAGAGGCAACTGCATTAAATAGAGGCAAACTTGGGAATGTTCTTACCTCACCTTGTCCCCCCAGATCCTCAACTTCTTTTAAAATGTCTTAGAACTCTGTGTTCCCATACTGGTACCTGACCTATAGCTTCCGAAGAAACTGAGGGGGGGTCAGTTATTCACAACTAAAGTCAAAACTAAGCAGAACCAGGGAGCAACTAAATCCACACCGAGGGTTCATTAACAAGGCATTCTTGGAGAACCTTAAGGCACTTTCTTCTATGGTACAATCTTTGGAAGCCCTGGTAGAGACCATGTTGAACACACTTACCAACAGATTGAAGCATGTGCATTCGCAGCCTGCCAAATATACTCCCCCAGATGCTGAGGGGGCAAATCCCAGATATCTAATGCTGGTATTAGAGCAGATGTTGAGAATCAGGAAATACCCCAGGTATTACCACCTGTGGAGGGGAAACATCCTTTATCACAACGTTTTTTTTAACGAAAGTCGTGGCTAACGAAAGCGCAACAATGCTTTTTTTAACCACGACTCCATTATTTTGTGCCTTAACTACGTATGTTCTGAACAACGAACATGTGTGGTTAAGGTACAAAGAAGGGAGTTGGCGAAGGAGGACGACGCAGGTGACAAGGGGTCAACTAAGGTAATTGGGGGGTTTTAGGTTTTGGGGAGGGGGTGGGGGGGTCAGGGGGTTTTAGGTTTTGGGGTGGGGTTGGGGGGGTGGGGCGTTTTTGGTTTTGCGGAGGGGGTGGGGGTTCAGGGGGTTTTAGGTTTTGGGGTGGGGTTGGGGGGGGTGGGGCGTTTTTGGTTTTGCGGAGGGGGTGGGTGGTCAGGGGGTTTTAGGTTTTGGGGTGGGGTTGGGGGGGTGGGGTGTTTTTGGTTTTGGGGAGGGGGTGGGGGTTAGGGGGTTTTAGGTTTTGGGGTGGGGTTGGGGCATTTTTGGTTTTGGGGAGGGGGTGGGGGGTCAGGGGGTTTTAGGTTTTGGGGCTCGGTTGGGGGGGGTGGGGCATTTTTGGTTTTGGGGAGGGGTGGGGGGTCAGGCGGTTTTAGGTTTTGGGGTGGGGTTGGGGGGGTGGGGCGTTTTTGGTTTTGCGGAGGGGGTGGGGGGGTCAGGGGGTTTTAGGTTTTGGGGTGGGGTTGGGGGGGTGGGGTGAGGGATGTAGGGTGAATGGTGCCTATTAGTAATGCTTTTATCAGGAATGCCTTTACAACGAAATATCGTTGTTAAGGCATTCGTGGTAAAATCATTAGTAGTAAGAACGAGGTCGGTGTTCCGACCTCGTTGTTAATGCACTAGTTGTTTTGAAAGTCGGTGTTCCGTCGTTCAACTGCTATAGATCCTTGGAAAAGGTTCCTAATAAAATAATGTCAAATAAAGAGAAGGGATTGGAGGATTATATGGTTCAGTGTATGCCCTCCAGTCAACCTGATAATGAAATATAATACACTGTTCCAAAGCTGATACAAGGAAAAGGAAAGGAGTCCTGATAATCAGGAGCAAAAGTCCTCACACACCACATATGGTGTCATGCTTCATCATCGGACAGCTCCTCGTCAGGCCGGCGCTGCAATGCCTGACGGGCACCCCCCGAAGGGGGGCTCTTTGGCGGAGATCTTTTTATTAATGATGAAGCCGCGGAACCAAATGTGGGTCCGAAAAAGAGGAGGAAAAAAGGAAAGGACAAAGTAAAATTGGCTCAAAACCCTCACTAAATGGTTTATTATTTGCTGTTGGGAATTGGACAAGATTAAAAGAAGTTACAAGGGAGTGAAACAAGAGATAATGCTCAGGCACTCGTACAAAAAATCAAGGCAAAGGAAGACGGTAATTATCCGAAGTCCCTCAGTATATGGTCAATATGCGGTCGACATGTTTCGCGTCTCTTATGGTCCAAAAGGATCCCCTGACGCTTCTTCAGGACCTACTAAATCATTGGATTATTCCAATTGAAAATAAAGGAAACAAATATTATTATCCCTTTTCTCAGCTCCTGCAATCTAACGCTCACAGTCAAGACGTCATCAGTCACTTACTAGAGATAAACCGGACTGGCTTTTCTTTCCTATCAGTCACCCAACTCCATTCTGAGAAAGGGTATCATGGGATCACGCAGGCCTGTTGCCCGGTTCACAGTGAATTTGTAGTGTTGCCGGCGAATTCGGGAACGCAGCCGCGGGGGTAGGTGCACCACTGAGCGCCGGCAACACTACAAATTCACTGTGAACCGGGCAACAGGCCTGCGTGATCCCATGATACCCTTTCTCAGAATGGAGTTGGGTGACTGATAGGAAAGAAAAGCCAGTCCGGTTTATCTCTAGTAAGTGACTGATGACGTCTTGACTGTGAGCGTTAGATTGCAGGAGCTGAGAAAAGGGATAATAATATTTGTTTCCTTTATTTTCAATTGGAATAATCCAATGATTTAGTAGGTCCTGAAGAAGCGTCAGGGGATCCTTTTGGACCATAAGAGACGCGAAACATGTCGACCGCATATTGACCATATACTGAGGGACTTCGGATAATTACCGTCTTCCTTTGCCTTGATTTTTTGTACGAGTGCCTGAGCATTATCTCTTGTTTCACTCCCTTGTAACTTCTTTTAATCTTGTCCAATTCCCAACAGCAAATAATAAACCATTTAGTGAGGGTTTTGAGCCAATTTTACTTTGTCCTTTCCTTTTTTCCTCCTCTTTTTCGGACCCACATTTGGTTCCGCGGCTTCATCATTAATAAAAAGATCTCCGGCAAAGAGCCCCCCTTCGGGGGGTGCCCGTCAGGCATTGCAGCGCCGGCCTGACGAGGAGCTGTCCGATGATGAAGCATGACACCATATGTGGTGTGTGAGGACTTTTGCTCCTGATTATCAGGACTCCTTTCCTTTTCCTTGTATCAGCTTTGGAACAGTGTATCCTAATAAAATAATGACACATTCACATGTTACCCGCCTTGGATTGGGCTAGCAAAAGTGCTGGCTTCGTTTTTTAAGATTTCAAAGCTATGACAGGAGAATGAGAGCACAAATGTGTTTTTGTGATTTTGAGTACAACTTGCCACCCAAAATAATTATATCAGTTAGTATCTCTTTGGTTTAGCTGCATTTCAGAATTTTAGGAACAAGGGTAACAGTTGCTGCTCATACCTACTAGGGGGTTGGGTTATTTAAAGGATACCATGAGGATTTTTTAGAGAACATCAGTGTTAGACCTGGCAACAGCAGCCTTTATGAGTTTGACCCACTCCAGTTTGCCCAATGACCCATGCCACCATTACATCTTCAACCTGAGTCAGAAAATCAAATCTTTTGGTGAAGTCAGATATTAAATTTTAATTCTGAAAATGACATTTTTAGAAAGTTGGCATTTTATTACTTTAGCCATTTGGTTTCTTCTGCATGTCTCTGAATACACATCAGTGGTGAGGGATACCTGGGTTTTGTGGATTCCCTCTAGATAGCCACACACAAAGGGAGCTTATGTGTGACTGATGGGCCATCCACATTCTGATGGGCCATTCTGGGCAGGATGGGAGGGAGGTGCTAACACACCTGAATAGGCTGTGCTCTGTCCCCACACAATGGTCTGCATGCTCCCCTGTAGTGAGTCTGGAGCAAGGGCAGGAAGGCAGGGACTATGTGCACTTCAAAGGCATCTCTTTGAAGTCTCCCTCACTTCAAAGGCACAACTGTGCATAAGTACTGGGCCTCAGATACCACTAACTCAGTACACTTCTGGACCTTTGGATTCTCTGCCAGGAAGAAAGACTACTGAGCCACTGAAAGGACTGCTACTCTGCTGGACTCCTACTCTGCTGTGCTGACATGCTGCCAGCTGCCCTCTTTGTGTGGGAGTGAGAAGGACTGGACCTGCATCACTCCAACGCAGAATCAAAGTGACTTCAAGGGCTTGCTGGCTTGCCTCTTGTTTAATGAAGTCTCAGGGGCACAAGAGACTTCCAACTCACCTGCTATAGCACCTGGACTCTGCCAACTGTGAGTCTTGCCCTGCCAAGTGGTGCCAATCCAGTCCTGGGTCTTTGGAATTGGGTATAAAGTACTGCTCCACTCAAAATCAACACATCACCGTCGTTGCACAGATGTCCCTGTTGCATGGATCAGATCGGAATCAGCGCATCGCCCCTATTACGTAGATCGGAGTCGGCACATCGCCTCTCCAGCGTGGGATGAACTTCAGTGCATCCCTCTGGAACCACCATATTTTGGAACCGATGCATCACCGATGCTCCATGGAGAATATCAACATATCTTCTCTACTGCGTGGGAATGATCAACACATCGCCTCCACTTTGTCAATCAGCACTAACGCATCGTTTGAGCCTGCTCCCCGCATCTTCGAAGTTGATGAAGCGCAACCATCTCAGAAATGCAACGAGGATTATGGTACTTCTGTTCAGCGGGCTACACTGGGTACTTGTAGCTGGCCTACACTCCATCTCTGTCTGTCTGAACTTATGACTTTGTCCCGTCTGGCACCACCATATATCCCCAGTTTTCGCTTCTTGTTTCTAAGCGCTATTTCACAGTTTATCGTTTAAAAATTCATATCTTGAGTAGTTATTGGACTTTTTCTCTTTTTGGTCTTGTTGTATTTATTAAATTAAGTTCTATTGTTCCAATCTTGTGTGATATCTTTTTGTGTGATATTTTGACTGATTTACTGTTGAAGTGTTGCACAAATACTTAACACATTACCTCTTAAGATAAGCCTGACTGCTCTGTGCCAAGCTACCAGGGGATGAGCACAGTTACATTTAGGGTGTGTTGGTGACTTACCATGACTAGGATTGTGGTTCCTGCATGGACGGGGTCCATACCACTGCCAATCATTTACCCAATTTCTAACAGTTGACCTCAGTAGACAGGACCTCCAGCAATTTGCTGTCTGGGATGGCAAATGTTGGAGACAACCCCATAAAATGTGAGGTCCCAAACTCCAAAATTTGCAGTATTTTTGAAGGAGGCAGAAAATGTGTCTGTCATTAAAATACTGCTCGATCTTTGGTATGCCTCTCCCAGAGAAAATGGCAAGTCATATTTCGTGTCTTGGTATAGAGGTGGACAGGAAAGCAGGGCTGTGAATCTGGAGGATAGTGTTATGGGGAGAGGGGATAAATGAGTGTCTTGAGAATGGAGAAGGTGATGGAGGCCCACATGAGCCACGGATGTGGGAGCACAGGAGAGAGTAGGGGGTGTAGAATAGTCAAGGGCCAGCAGGGGTGTGGTGGCCATGAGACAAAGGGCAGAGGAGAGGGATGTGGTTTGGGAGATATGCAGGGAGCATGGCCATACCTTGTGAGCACAGCAAAAGGGCCCTGTGTGTTTGCAAGCTCATGATAGGAAGTCTGTAGAGGAACCTGACACCTCTGCTGCCAGCTGGCCTGTTGCTCCCCCTCCCTTTATTGTCTCTGTGCAGCTGCAGAGCATTTTTTCGTAAAAAAATTATTTATTTTATTGTCTGCAGACATTTTTGTTAAAACGAACCAGCCTTTTACAAATTGATGGTTTTGCAATTTTTTAACTAATCACAAAATCGGGGGAGGGGAGTCTGCATTATGATTCAAATTGTACCAATGCCATAAATCGATGTACTGATTCAACTCTCGTTTGTAATTCAATTACATGTGAGGTTTCCTCTTAAATTAAGCCCACTTATGGGGTAATTAATTCACAATTACATGGTACGGGGGAGGTGTTATAACACAATAATGGTAATTGTGTGTGTTGTATTTGCACCCCACAAGTATTGTGCAACTCATAATGATGGCAAAAATGTGATTACCCTTCTGGCAGTGGCAGGCTTCCACAAGAAGAGCGCTACAATATTTCATTTTTTGTGTGGCAGCCACTTTTACCCTCTAACATGGATATAAAAGCCTAGTGATGCTGCTGTTCCCTATGTGTCCTGCATACCTTCCACACCACACCAAACATATAAGTAACTCCTCCCCTGAAATATTACAAAGTGCTGGACCTGGGTAAATCCTTCTGCAAAACTAAAATGGCCACTGAAAATAAGGAAATAGTCACACAGACACACACACAAATACACAAACTCATACACACACGTGCCCTCACGCTTTTACTCCACTCACCACCTACATTAATTTAACTATTGCATGTGATTTTTACAAGCACACAGTTGTGTGTTACAACCTCAACTGCCATTACATTGACCTGCTGCTCAATGGAACATTCTCCTTCGATTTAACACTGCACCAATAACATCAAAACAGCTATATCACCTTTATATATATTTGTAAATACATGAAAAGGTAATTTGCACCAGAAAGCAGCTTATGGAGATGTGATATATCTTGAGCAATTAAAGGGTGGAGATGTGGCACTTAACCTTGTACAACAAAAGGGAACACGGCACCAAAATGCCTCTGTGTACCAAAATAAGAAGCCCATGTTTTTTTTTTCAAATAAGCTCTATTATTCTGTACACTTTAAAAATGTCTATAAAATATTGAACATGTTAATACACTTCTTTTCTTTCTTTTGAAATGTTACTCTTCACATTTACATTTTTCATATACACATGACATATATGTTGTTAACTGAAAAATGCAGATTGATGCTGATGATAAAGTAATTAACCTCTTTTGGGGAAGAGGGAAACTGCACCACTACACCTTTTGAGTGTGTAAAAGGCCGCTTTATTGGAAAAAGGTGCACTTACAAAATCAATATCCTGGCCTCATGCCTCACAAAGCTAACCACCTCACTATACATCCAATTTTACCTAACCAAAACGCTCCTCCCTCCCCTAACCTACCCTTCCCTTCCCCTCCCCTTAACCTTGCAGTTTGTTAATACACTCTTCCTTTTTGTAAAGCTTTCTTTGTTGCATCTGTTTTGTCACCTTAATAGTTTCTTGCTGCCACCTACCCATTGAACCTGAGCCTCCAACCCCTAATGCCAAATTTCCTATCTGTATTGTCCTGCTGCTGTGCACCCCCTTTCAATCTGAAAGTGTCATTGGCAGATTTGCTGTCCATCCATTATTGTTGTCATGTGAACAGTCTCTGTCTCCGCCACCAGAAAAAGGGGAGACCTCCCCTTATTCTGTCCCCCGTGTCTGTCACTGATCAGTCACTGCATGACCTACTGCTGCCCCTTTAGTGTTAATATTTATTATTAGTAATTTTTTTTTTATTGTTCCTTGAACAACGTTTTCAAAACCTCCTTCATCTGGAGCAGGTACAACTCCATGCCCCTGAAGGACAGGTGTACTCTGTCGTCCCTAAAAAAACTCAATTTCCTCAAAACGTAGATCTCTATGCTCCAAATACGTGAACCCTTTTTCCTTACAAAAAGTGTGCATTTCTTTATTAATTTTTCTGTGCGCTCTTTCGATTGCGCACGGCTTTTTCTCCCCTCGCCATATCCTCCTAGGGACAAAGGCTGTCCACATCACGTGGCAACCGTGCCACTGCTGCTGAATCTCCTGCAAATCCATTTTCATGTGCCTCATTATATCCAATTCTGTCCTCTGGACCAAATACTTTTCTCCCAAATGGATCAATAACAGGTCGGGACAAAAACCCCTCCCTCAAACTTTCTGTAAGGTCCATAATAAATCCTGCCAGTGCATCCCCCTTTACCCTGCCATTGCACATAATACCGTTCCCTGTCCAATCCCAAATTGTCCCCAATAGCCGTTCACCGTGCTTGCTTCAGGACATATTTGATGAATGAATGGCCTACGACCCAGATCAACAGGAAGCGCACCACTGGTCTGGGCACTCAACCTGCAGCAGGAGAAAAATAGTCATATTCCTGCAACCCCCTTTCTCACATATCTCTTGTATGCATCCGACTTCTACCTCCCCAGTTCCATCAACTCTATTTTCTTCTATCCTCTGGATCCTGCCTACGTTGTCATCCCGATCCGGAAAGAATGGGTCCCAAATTGGGAAGCATCCCACCCCAATACCCTCAAGGCTGCCCTTAAGACCGCTAAAAGCTGATATGCCAAGACGCCCTGACCATCTTAATGATGAAAAACCCTCCATTATTCTCCTTAACTGTGGCCTTTAGTTTGAAGCCAAGCGAAACAGGACATATCCCAGGGGCTGGGTAGGCAGCAAGCACCACATGCATGCCCCTCCGTCGCTGGTCTTTTTTTGATCTCCCCTTGCACAGTACCAAGCCTTGCACCCCGAAACGGACATCATTCCACCGCACACCCAATGTATTTTTTGACCCCAACAATTCGGAAACCCGGAATGCCCCAAAAAACATCCAAGACATTAATGTCCAAAACAATAGGCCTTTTTGCCTTATTGAAACACACCACCATCAACACCTGCATAACCTCTTTAAAAAGGCACAGCGATATAGGCTGCCTCACCCTTCCCTTCATCCCTTCTTCTTTGGCCCAACCCTCAAGAATCCTGTGATCCAGCTCACCCGCCGACAGCGTGTAACCCCACAACAGTTTCCCCATAAAGCAATGCCTGCCAACTTCCCTGTAATGGTGACTCTTGACAAATGTCTCCCCACTATATCCATGATAAATTTCACTACATCCTCCAATCTGTCCCTGTCAAATTCCTGTTTCCGAGCCCCGGACCGCTAAAAATGGTGCCACGCCCTGCTATACGCTTGTTGAGGAGAATGTCCCAAGGAATTCACCACCAGTCGCAACATCCGCTGTCTCCTACAGTCCACAGAGCTGCTGGCATAGTCATCCTGCACAGGGCCTCGTCCGCAACCAACCATGGAATCTCTCCTACTGCAAACGAGACAACGCATCTGCAGTGTCATTGTTTACCCCCGGGACATGTCACGCCGTAAAAGAGATGTTGCGGCGCAGGCACTCAAAAACACAAAACACGCAGCAGCTGCAACACCTGTACGTCTCTAGCCGACTGGCGATTGATCACCTGCACAACTGCCAGGTTGTCGACCCTGAACAACACTCTTTTATGCATCTGGAGGTGACCCCAGACGTGCACCGCCACCACAAGTGGGAACAATTTAAGGAACGCGATGCTGCGACCCCCGGAGTGCCATGCCGCCGGCCATTCCTCCACACAGTATTTGTCCTGCCAGTACAGCCCAACGCCCCTGACGCATCTGAGAAAATTTTCACGTCCCAGTCGCATACCGGCCATGTCTGTATCGGTATACCTTTAAAAGATTCCAAAAAAACACACTGTGGCGGTCATTCTGACCTTGGCGGGCGGCGGAGGCCACCCGCCAAAGTCCCGCCGTCAGGTTACCGTTCCGCGGTCGAAAGACCGCGGTTGTAATTCTGACTTTCCCGCTGGGCTGGCGGGCGGTCGCCTTCAGACCGCCCGCCAGCCCAGCGGGAAAGAGGCTTCCACGATGAAGCCGGCTCGGAATCGAGCCGGCGGAGTGGAAGCTGTGCGACGGGTGCAGTTGCACCCGTCGCGTATTTCACTGTCTGCGCAGCAGACAGTGAAATACATGTAGGGGCCCTCTTACGGGGGGCCCCTGCAATGCCCATGCCAGTGGCATGGGCACTGCAGGGGCCCCCAGGGGCCCCGCGACCCCCCCTACCGCCATCCGGATCCCGGCGGTCGGACCGCCGGGATCTGGATGGCGGTAGGGGGGGTCGGAATCCCCGCGGCGGTGCAGCAAGCTGCGCCGCCGTGGAGGATTCAATGGGGCGGCGGTACACTGGCGGGAGCCCGCCAGTGGTGCCGGTCCGACCGCGGCTTTACCGCCGCGGTCGGAATCCCCATTGGAGCACCGCCGGCCTGTCGGCGGTGCTCCCGCGGTCCTCCGCCCTGGCGGTCTTTGACCGCCAGGGTCAGAATGACCGCCTATATCCTCAAATCCTCCTTCACCCCTGCGGTGAGCCGCACTTGATGATGTGGTAGACGGTACCTTGACAGAGCCATGCCCAGTCTCCTACTAAATGTCCTCCCTGCTCTTACCACCCGACACGCAAAGTTAAGGTGCCCAAGCAGTACCTGAATATCCCTGACCGTCACCTTATTTCGTCGCACCATGTCCTGTACCATCTCAATCATGCTGTCTGTTTGTCTGCTGGTCACCAGGCCACCATGGCCTCTGTATCCAATTCAATGCCCAAAAAAGCCAAGGCCGTACAGGGCCCAACTGTTTTCTCGGGGGGCAGGGGTACGCCCAGGTCCCCCATGATTTCCTGAAACTGGCAGAGCACCACTGCACAACAGTCCGAACCTTTAGGTCCTGCAAAGAAAAAATCATCCAATTAATGTGTAACTTCCTGGTGCCCCGTTATTGTCTCAAAGTTCCATTACAAAAATGTGCTAAAACACTCAAATAGTGATTAAACAGCCCATAGAGAGCGCTTTGTCCACGTACCTCCCTTGAAACTGGATTCCCAACAGCTCAAAATCACGAGGTCTTACTGGCAGCAGCCTAAAAGTAGATTTTATATCTGTCTTTGCCAGTAAGGCTCCGGAGCCTAGGGACTCCACCATAGCCATGGCCTCGTCAACACATATGACACCTTAGTGATCTCCTCCGGAATGAAATCATTAACAGGAGAACCCTTCGGCCAGGATAGGTGATGAATCAAACGATATTGCCCCCGGTTCCTTCTTGGGAACCACCCCAATTGGGGAAACAATGAGGTTTTCCAAGGGCCAGTCTGAAAAAGGACCCTCCATGTGCCCCTCGGCCCCCTCTTTTTCCAGTTTGAGCCACACAAGCTCCTCCTTTCCCCGGACTGACCACAAGTTTTCGGGCCAACGTCGCTGCCTAGGTCCTGTGTATCATAATTCAAAACCTTGCAGAAAACCCCGCAACAACACCTGTCCCTCTCGTCTATCATCATAGCGCTCCAACCAAAATCAAAACCTGTCAACCCTAACTGGAGTAAGAGCTTTTTCCCAAAGGACCTTGCTCTCCTCTTGGCCTGTCAGGACCCTGACCCCCTTGGGTACAGCCTGCATAAGACTGCCCCTGTCCAGAGCCCTGGTTCCCCGTGGTGCCTGCGCCGTAGCAGTTGATAAACACATGTCTCTCTCCGCATCGTGAGCACTCGTGTCTAAATTTACAATATTCACGTGTGCACAGTCCCTTGTTGTAATCCCAACATGCTCCCGTCTTCGCTGCCCCGCTCCCTGGTGCTCCTGCCACTCCCTTGGGTGGTGCGCTCACGAAAGGGCCGATACATAATAGGCAACCAGTTGGCCATGAAAATTGTATGTGCCATAAGTCTGCGTCAATCTCCCCCATTGCACTTCCGAATCTGCTGCCAGCGAGGCCGAATTTCCTTGTCTTATTGCACCAAAGCATACCCCAGTAATTTCGTTCCGCCTTCCGGATAACATCCATATACTTGAGAAGTGCTACAAATCTCTCAGGAAAATGCTTGCAGTACACGCTTGCAAATATAAAAAATGCAGCAGTTAATTTTCAATAGTCACCGGGACTCTTGGGCGCTCAGCCAATTTATACTCCTCCTATTTCAAGCCCTCTTTTGACCGGACCTCTCTCTGCAACTTCTCCTTCGTGGCCGCCATAAGGTGGGCCCCCAGGGGTTTTGCCGTATCCATGTAGGGCAGTCGCTTCACCTTCCCACCTACTTTCCCCGAGCTTGCCTCCTCTTTTGCCTTACCTGACTCCTCCATTGCACCTGCACCCAGCGTCTCCCCTCCCTTTTCTCGGCCCACCCCGAAGTACCAGGAAATACACCCCTTTATGCAAGCGCTCCCCAGAACTGTCCGCTTTCACCTCAAATCGCCACTGATACCACACCAAGCGGTTCGCCTTCATCTCCTTACCTGGTGCCAAAGACAGGGGCCGATCCTGAGCCGTCCGCCTTGCCAATCGTTCAGTTCCCGCCAAGTTGTTTGGTACCTGAAAAGACTGAGGGACAGAGTTAGACACCCCCCCTTTTTGTTCCACCACTCTTCCTCCTGGTCCTCCCGTAACTCTCCCTCCTCTATACTGTCCTCGTCATAGTCCAAAAACTCCTTGGAGACACCTCCACCACACTCACCTGGCAGGGCGCTCTCCAAAACCCTAGCCTTTTTCTCACCGGCTACTGCAAAACCCGCCTCCAGCGACGGCAGCCTGGAGGCCGTCCGCCGCCCTCCAAGCCCTTCTGTTAGGCCAGGCCGCTGACTGTCGGAACCGCAGTGCCGGGGGACGCAAGACCCTGTCTGCCACACGGCCCCCTCAAGCCAACCTTAGCGGACGATTTTTCGTGTCCTTCCGTATACTTTGACGATATCAAGCCGGCTGCGCTGTGTCCCACCTTCGCTTCCTCCCAGTGTCTCCGGGCTGCAGCAAACCGACCTGAGTCACGTTGGCTCCCCTTTGTCTCACCCTGCCAAAGAAGGTCCGATGTGCCAGTAATACTTAACTTGAAACCCTGAGCGTACACTCCCCACAGCGCCTCTGACCATTCCGACTTCTCGGCACCTTCCAACCAAGCTGGTGAAACCTCCATGTCCTGGTTCTCCCATATGTCACCTGCACCCCATGCACCTTTGGACTCAGGGACCCAACGCTTGACATACGTTCGGCGCGGGGGGCGCACCTTCAAGGTGATCCCATCCTCCTCGACCTCCTGCTCCCCCTCTTTCTCATCTGCACTCCATTCCAATAATGCTCCCAACCCCTGATCCGGACCTATGCCCCCCTTCCATGTTAGGTGACAGCCTCTCTCCCTCCGAATCCCCCTTCCCCCCTCCCCCACCTCATCAAAAGCCCGCCCCAGCCCCAGGCCCTGCTCCCCTTATCCCTTACAAAACCTGGTCTCCCACTTTCTGCCGCTACCCCCCGCCCCACCCGCCTCCCTACCCACCCCCCAAGACCTCCTGTTCCCGTACACCCCCCTCCCTCCCCCTCCAGTGCGATCAGCTCCCTGCCACCCTCCTGGACACAGACCTGGCTCACAGGCTCAATCCCCACCCGCCCTGCCCCCAGGCGCTCTCTCTTCCACGTCGCCGGCTGCTCGTGGCACACTGCCGCCCCCGCCCCCCCATCCACGTGGCTTGTTCGCGGCCGGCCCTTACTTGCAGAGGGCTGGGCCAGCACGCTTGCACCCCACCCCTCCGATCCGACTGAAACACCCCCACTCTGCCCACACCCCCGGTTCCCCAGCCTTACCTGCTGTCCAGAGCTATTCACCGGCCCAGGGGCGAGCAGGCCGCAACGGCCGCCACCACCCCACTCGCTGCTCTTCTGGCCGGGCGTGGGGGCTCAACAGCACCCTCCCACAGCAGATTGAGGTGCCCGACCTCCCGAAGCAGGCGAAGCGCCGTTCACACCCAATCATCCATGCTGCACCGCAACCCGGACCAAACACCTCAACCGACACCCGCCGGCACTAACAGGTAATTAAGCACTCAAACCCTCCCGCACCAACTCAAGCTGCCGAATCTCTACCAGTATTAACCTATGACTCACAGCTAAAGTGCAACCAAAATGCTAAAAACTAGAGAACAATTCCTGAATAATTTTCATAAGTGAAAAATGTTTGGCAACCTAAATCGGCCACAGTGTCGCCTTCCCCAAAATGGTGGAATTCTACAAAATGGCCCCCAATATATTGCCAAACCCACTGCCCAAAAAGCACCCAAAATGGTGCTCGTGGGCGTATCACCTTCCCCAAACTTCCCGGGGGGGGGGGAGACCTCATTTCTTCGACATTCCCTCCCAGGCCCCCTACTACCTACTAGAGTTGATGCAGTGGTGTCTAAATGATGGTATGTTGATTCATTAGATTGTGTTGGACTAATGTTGAGAGTATGCAAAAGCACTTGGAATACTGCCCATGGCTTGCAATTGTCATTCCCCACTCCCCACTCCCCACTCATGTGATCCTGCTGGTCCCAGTACGTAAGTCTCTTCTTTATTTTTACAGCTTTTTTTTCCTATAACGACTCCTCCCTTTCGCCTCCTTCTGTTTTGTTTCCTGCCGATGGGCAGTTAGACCCAGTTGTCTGCTTCTTTGTTTAAAATGTTTTACTGTTTTTAATGTTTTAGTATACACTTATTGGTTTTGTTGCACACTGTGCATGCATGTTGGGCTGAATTTGCTAAAGCAGGAGGCAGTGTCTTTCTCTGCTCCTTGTATGCGTACCCTGCTCATGTGCTGAGCTGTGGCAGGCGACTGCAGTCACATTGAGGAGCAGTTGTATTTCACCAGCATGGTGGCTTCTACCTACCTCTGCGCGTGTGTGTTTAGACGTGGACTGCAGAGTTGGCTTTATTCTTGTGGCTACTGGGTTCTCGGGAGATGGGACCCGGTTGCTTAGTGATGTCTATAATAGGAAGCACACACACTTATAGAGAGTGTTTCTGTACTTTCTGGTGTCAGTTTGTCAATACAATGGCAAAACATTTGGAGACGGCTTAACATGTTCAGTCTCCTGAGCTGCAGGAGCCTGCGAAATTGCTACATATTTCTAAGGCGGACTAGCAGTCCTTGATTAAGGAAGCTGTGGATTCCTATCTACAGGAAAAGGAAGTCCCTGCAAAGCCCCAAAGGTTGGAGGATGAGGCTGATAAGACTAATTACTGTAAGGGGAGATACATTCAGTCTGACCAATTAAGGGAGGTCTTGTCTCATTTAAGGGACCCACTGGAGTTTGAGGCCCTGGCTCTTGAAGAAGATGAGTTTCTGCCACTGTATAATACTGTTAAGGTGGATTGTTTGCAATTTCATGAGGACATTAAGAATCTGCTCCTTAAGGAATAGAAAGACATGGGCAAGTCTACATTTCCTTGCTTTCTTCATAAGAAATATTTATTGGAAGATTTTGAAGACCATTTCCCTCAGACGCCTAAGGTTAATACAATCTTGGTGTCCATGTTGTCTTCTTCCTCTCTGGTCTCAGAGGATGCTGTCCTTACTGACCCCATGGATAAGAAAGTGGCATTGGCCTTGAAAAGGGCCTGTGCTGCTTCCAATTTTGGCATTCGTACTAACACTTATGCTGGATATGCCACGCAGGCTCTTTTGAAGGCCTTTCATTCTTTATTTGACTGCCTGCAGGCTCAGGATGATCCATCTGAATTATTGGCACGTATGGAACTGTTGTCCCAGTTTTTGTCTGACACTGCCTTTGACGATCTTTGGCCTCAACCGCTGCTGCTAGTGCTTCCATTGTGGATAGGAGGCCATTATGGTTAAAGTCTTGGAAGTTGGACACTGGTCAACGCTCCTTGATTTGTAAATTGTTCTTTTGGGACTGAAATTGTTTGGTCCAGAACTCAATTAAATGGTTAAAAAAGCGGCGGAGGAAAAGAAAATCCTACCCCCTTTTAAACCTGTGACTGATAAGAAGCAGTTTGATTCCCTTCAGGGGGTTTTCCACGGCAGTGAAAGCTGTTCCTTTCGAGGTAGTGCCTGTGGTCGGGGCTGCATTCTACAATAAATCCCGGCTTTCTTCCTCTACTGACCCTTCTTTCCAACAGCCAAAATGACTATCTGGCAATGGGAGGTCACCTGAGAGACTTTCTTCCAGAGTGGAAGCTTGCCGTGACAGATGCCTGGGTCCTTCCCGTTTTCGAACATGACTATCAGATTCCATTCAAAGATCAGTCTCCTCCTCCACGTTTCAGGCCTACTCTTTCTCCAAAGGATCCCAGCCAGTTGCAGAGTCTTCAAGTGGGAATAGATTTACTCCTACAGAAAAGAGCAATTGTTCAAGTGCCTGACGCTCAACAGGGTATGGAGTTTTACTCAGCTCTGTGTTTGGTTCCAAAGCTGGATGGGTCATTTTGGTCCATTCTCAATCTCTGTTCTCTGAACAAGTTCCTGTTGGTCAAACATTTTTGGATGGTGTCCCTACAGTCAATCATTCCTCTCCTCACGAAGGGTGATTATCTGCAACACTGGACCTCCAAGATGCCTATTTTGAGGTGCCAGTCCATGTTGAGAGTCAGTCATTCTTGAGGTTGATGGTACTCAGACAGCATTTTCAGCTTCAGGTGCTTCTTTTCGGCTAGGTCACTTATCCCAGAGTCTTCACAAAGGTATTGGCCCCTTTGTTGCTTTTTTGCATTTAAAAGGTGTTGTGTTTCATCCATATTTGGATGACTTGATATTGGCTGCTCCAACTCTTGAAAGGCTCAACAGGATGTGGAGGTGGTGCTCAAGGCAGTGGATGATTTTGGCCTACTGGTGAACCTTCCAAAGTCTCACCTGCCTCCTTTCCAGTTGAAGATGTTCATCTGAGCTCACCTAGACACTTGGCTGGGGGTGGCATTTCTTACAGGAGATAGGGTTCTGTTTCTTCAGGGGTCTGTGATGGACTTGCTCTGTCTCTCATTCAGTTCTGCAAGATGTTCGTTGAGCGTGCAAGGGATGTTGGCAGCTTCCACTGCAGTGGTTCCTTCGGTGACGTTCCATTTAAAAGCAACTGTGACTCACATTCTCAGGCATTGTGATCCTAGATCCAGGGACTACGGGGTCACAAAGGCTCAGATTTCCTAAGCTCTGCCATGGTGGTTGGTCAGGGACAACCTAGAAAGAGGAGTTCTGTTTCAGATCCCATATGTAGTTCTTTTGACAACCGATGCCAGTGAGTGGGGCTGGGTGGTGGTATTGGGTCACCTGGAATGGGGCGTGCCTTGGTCTCATTGGGAGAATCAACAATTCTCTAATTGGAGGGAACTCATGGCTGTGTTGAGGGCTTTGCTTGTTTTTCAGGAGAATCTGAAGGGTCTGAATGTGGTGGTCAGTACAGACAACAAAGTTGGAAGGGCTTACCTCAACAGGCAAGGGGGCACACGTTGTGCACCCCTGAATCTAGTTGCATCTCAGACTTGTGCATGGGCAGTTTTTTTTTCTGGGTCTAGAGGCTGTTTACATCAGGGGGAGATTAATTTTTGAGTAGACTGTTTCAGGCAGAACCTGCTACCCTCTGTGATGTATCGCTTGGCTTGCTTCTGTTCTTCAGAGTGTGCCACACGTTTGAGGTTCTCTGGTTGGATTTGTTAGCCTCTCTAGGGAATGCTCATTGCCTTCATTTTTGCAGAGAACTTCCAACTCTGCAGGCTTGTGTGGGGGATACTCTCTCAGTCCCTTAGCCTCTGGGGTTGTTATATGCATTTCCTCAGATTACTCTTCTGCAGAAGGTGCTGAAGAAGTTCCGGCAGAACAGGTCAAGGTAAGTCTCATTGCCCCTTAGTGGCCCTGCAGTCATTGGTTTCCTCTTCTCCCTCTGGTCAAGGGTCATTTTTTTATTCTTACTCGCAGCTCATCTCCCCTTCAGTTTCCGTGCCTGACTCACCAGATGATGTCTCGGTTGTGTCTTACAGCCTTGCTATTGAACGAATAGGCTTGGTTCAGTTGGGTTGTTCGTCACAAGTTGCTCAGGAAATTGTCTTCTAGGAAACAATCTACCCTGAAATCTTATGGTAATCATTGGGGGGTTTTCTCTTCCTCACGTAAGGCCCAGTTGGAGGATCCCACTCATATTGATCCGTTTAAAATCCTGGATTTTTTATGAGATGGTGTTTTGAAAGGTTTAACTCCTAGTACTTCTTCAGCTTGGTGGGCTGTGATTAGAGCCTGTTGTTTTTTTTCAGATGATTTTTCTACCTTATGTCCTCTGGTTTTGAGGCTGCATAAGAGCTTCAGGGTAAAACAGCCCCTTGTCTGCAAGCTGGTTCCTTCTTGGGATTTGGTTGTTGTTTTGAGGGACTTGCAAGGGGCCCGTTGGAGCCTTTGGAGGAGGCCGAGTCGGTCTGGTTGTCTGCCAAGGTGGTTTTCCTGGTGGCTATTAGCTTGCCCATACGTTTGGGTGAGTTGGGTACTTCTTTATCTGGTTTTCCCTACATGAAGTTTTTCCTGGATCTGGTGATTCTCAGGCTGGACCCTAAGTTTGTCCCTAAGGTTTTTTCCTCTTTTCATTTCTCTCAGGAGGTGGTTTTGCCGTTTTTACAGATTCCTCCTCTTCCCTTCCTTCTACCCTGGATGTCAGGAGGGCTCTTCTGATTCATTTGGATCATACTAAGCCTTTTTGAGTTTGCCAATCCGTATTTGTAGTTTGTGGTTTGGTTGCCAGGGGACAGAAGGCCTCTACCCAAAATCTTAGTAGGTGGGTGAGGCAGGCTATTTTTCTGGGCTTATGGGGTGGGGGAGTCTCTCCCGGAGGATGTACAGGGGAGGTCTACTAGGGCAGTATCTACTTCCTGAGCAGAAGCGGGAGGTGTTTCTCTTTTGGACATTTGCAGGGCGGCCAGTGGGTCACTGGGTCATCCCCTCATACTTTCCTTACCCACTACTATCTCTGTTTGTGACAATCTTGACGAGAATTTTGGTTCCGCTGTCTTAGCTACTGCTTCTAAATGAAGTTGTTGTTCTGTGAATAAACTTTGTATGCAGACCACTCTCTTTTTGGTGATCGCTTGTTTCTTCGTGCTTGGTTACTTCCTTGTTTGTTAGGACTGGGACAAGGAGGATCACATGAAGGGGTAATGTTCAGTTTCTTACTGGTATTCTTCAGTAGCCCAATTAGAGATCCTCCTTGTCCCAGCCCTCTCCCGTCTCTCCCTCATGGTTGCTCCTTGTTTGGGCACTGCTTGAAAACAAACAGGAGGAGGAGTCATTAAATGGAAAGAAGTGTGGAAATAAAGAAGGGACTTCTGTGCTACTGCTGTCAGTGACATACCTAACCTTGTTTGTTAGGACTGGGATGAGGAAGATCCTTAATTGGGGTAATGAAGTTTACCGGTAAGTAACTGAACACTAATACTCTATATACTGAACATTGCAGCGTTATGCACCTTGAACACAGGCTTGCAAAACTGTTGAAACCTTTAGACTACAAACAGATGAAGTTCTTTGCTTGTAGTGAGGAAAGAAAGCACAGGCCCTGATTATGAATAGGTCGAAGTTTTCCAACCCAATTTGTCAAGTTGTCAGAATTCTGAATTGGTTGTAATTTTAAATATCAGGTGCGATAAAGTCCTCACCCTTATTTACATTTTGGCAAGTCAAACCTGCAGTAATTTAACTGGGGGAAAAATGCTTAGCATTACAGTGGTGTTTTCGCTTGATAAACACAAAAATGTGCATGTTATTACTCAAAACCTTTATACCGAATTTGATTAATTCTGAACCCTGGAGGCAGATTTTATTTGGATGTGATAAATTGCACTATTGCTCCAACTCACTCATAATCAGGTCCTTACATTCAGCTCTGAACAGACTCAGAACAATGTAATCGTGTATGCCCTGAGCTGAGACAGAGAGTTGGAAGAAGTGGGGGCATATGTTTTTTTCAGGCAAATGGCTGCTACACAGATGAGGGACTGGGATAGAATATAGGCCCGGGCAACAAACTGAAAAGGTCCCCTATATCGTATCAAATGGCAAAAAAATAATGAACATTTACAAATCAGGGCAATTTTAAACTTGCAAGACACGCTGTACAAGCTTTTTAAATATATGCATAACAACATGGATTTGTGCTTACTGCAGGAAATGTTTGGGGTAATATCAGAGAATGAACAGTAAAAATGGATCACCAGACATTAAATAGACCCACAAACAGCCAAAAGAACAGCGTATACACTGCTCTCTGAGAGCATTTCTTGAGAACTTGCCAGATTGTCCTATATGCCAGTCCGATCCTGCTGCTACTTGAGGCATGGACAGAATAGTGCTAAGGCGAGACTACGGCAAACACTGCCATCCAAGGTCAGCAAGACCTGAACAGTGCCTTGACTCACACAAAGTGCAGGGTTTTGCAGATAATTTGAAGAGACACAGATTTTCCTTCTGTCCACTGCAGACATCACATTTTAAGAAGGTTCATAGCTTGCTCTTGATTCAAACTTGCAGCATGCAGTGCAATGAGGAGAAACAGCAGCTACGCTGTGACTAGGATGCTGGGTTTTTAGTAGGGCCGTTGATTCAATGGGGACCTCATAGTTCTCTCTCAGTTAATGCTTTAACTGGGCATGTACTCCCAGAAGTGCACTTCTTTAATTTGGAAGGGAGTGTATCAGCACTTCTCAGCAAGAGTGCAATAGTGTTACGAGGAGAGTTCATACCAGCACGTCTTAGTAGCAGACAGGTACTCTGTGATAGTGAGTACCTGCACTTCTATATTTCCTTTCCAAGCAATGCTCACAATCGCCCCACTGAACAAACAGGAGGTGCCCAATGTTGCCGTGGTTGCCTTAATGCTTTACTACTTTCATAAAAATGTATTTTTTCTATTTATGAGCAGATGGGCATTGCTAAGCAGGTTTCTATGTTTAGTCAAAATTAATTTTAATGTAAGAGACTGTGTGTACAAGCCTCCTGTGCTGCCTAAAGCATAAGTAAAGACATCTTGTACTCACAAGGACGTGCTGCTAGAGTAGGTGATGGCGCCAAGCTGAGAAGAGGATAACATTCATGTATGTCATGATAGACTAAAATGTTGTTGTAGGATTGTTGCAGAATGGCACTTCACACAACAAAATCCCGGAAGCTTCGAAGTGTGAAAGAGTTGAGGTCCTTTCTTTATTTACCTCTTGGAGTAGTGGAACCCACGACCAGGGAGACATCCAGTAGGCAAGTAGACCACAGGCAACTCACCCCAACGCTCTCTTGATTCACTGGATATTCCATGGAACATAGTGACATAGTAAATATGACACACATACATAGAAACAAGATCAAATAAAAACAAAGAGTATAAAAGAACAAACGATGATATACTACTGCTGTTCAGACACAAACACAGGCAAGGGGCTGACACACTACTTTTGTCATGCTGCCCTACACTTACAATTGCACCCTGCATCATTTCAAAGCATTTTATATTTTGTCTGTGCTAGCATTGAACCTGCTTGCCTTCACAAATGAGAGTCTGACTGCCAAGGCTCTCCTGTCAAAAAAGCTTACCAGTTATCTCTTATTTTTTTCAGGTAATATGTGACAAGATATTCCGTCACTGGTTCCTGCCAAGTATTATGGGATCTTCAGTGTCCTCAGCTTTACTGATACAGATACAGAGAGCAGTCCAACGATGTGCTGAGCCTGTGGACATGGATGTGACCATCACTGGGCCATCTCTTGCGTCAGCCTCCCAGCTGTACAGCTTACTTCAGGACAGCCAAAAAGAACTTCAGAACAATGGGGGCATTTTCTCTTTCTTTGGTTTCTAAAAAGACTTGTACATTGAGTACTTACGATCAATAGACCCTGCCTCTCTTAACTGAATTAATTATGTTCTTGGAATTTACATAAGCTGGCCAAAATATAATAATGCCACTTACTGAGCACAAGGTATTGTGTCACACTGCTAAATCAGTGAGAGCCATCATCTGTACACAGGTTCTATTGGAACCATTTCTTTGCTTGCACACTGTACTCGAGTTGCCTACCATCCAGTGTAGGGAAAAAAAACACAGTTCTATCTAACCAGTCCTGCATCTATAACAATCACCACCAGTAGACATCCCAGAATGTTTCTTTGATTATGTCTGCTTGAGTTTTGAGACCTATTAAGCCCCTTTTAACTAGTGTTCTGTAGAATAGGACAGACCCAAGTCCATAAACAACTCTCTTCCATAGCGTGAGGCGCATATCACACTGTCAATTTTTTTTAAAATACAGGATATGACAAGCAGGACTCATGAGAGGGACTTAAGGGGCAGTGGAAGGGGAGAGGTGTGTGGATTTGTAGAAGTACTAAGGAGAGAAACACAATATTATGTAAAATAATCAAAAAAAATTAAAGGCTTTCAAAACAGAGAAAAGAGAGAGTCGGTGTTTTTTACAGTGTGTGAATGAAAAAATCCCAAGTGAAATCCGGCAGACACCCCACCATACCTGAAAGCACCTGCGGCCAGCTATTCATTGGAAACATCATTTATTAAGGGGGTGTAACACTCCAAACACCTCTCTCCCCGACGTTGTCGCCCTCCCACAACATGATGAGCCTAATCACTCTCACTGTGCACATGAAGGTAAAGAAAGGTTTTGTAATACATTGTTTAATCGCGCTTTGAAGCAGCTCCAAAAATATCCCCTACACAGACATACATCATGTGCTTGTCAGACACTGCACTACAACCCGAGTGTAAAAAGAGTGTAAAATATATGAGGTAATTGGGCCGCAAAATGAAACTTCCTTAAAAAATTCAAGAAGCCTCTAACGTTTTAGTTCTTCAAAAAAGTGCGTTTTATTCGATCCGAATTTTTGCACGTAATCCAAGCAAAACAAGATGTGATGGTTATTAAAATGGCAGCACATGGAATAATTAAAAATGCGACTCCCTTGCACACACCATCGATCTATTGTGCTCCTTTGGTACTGAGAGAATGTGCCTGTGGTTGTTCCCTCACTTTGACCGCACGTTATCGGCAGTTGAAATATGCCACGTCCCCTAACAGTCGAAGTGTGTGTGCGACTCACTTGACAATCAGAGCAAGAGTAGCAAAACACCATTTACAGCTCACCTAACATCCCTAAATCTCATAACGTGCAACGATCATGGCAGGAGGATGGTAGTGTAACTCTACAACACAGGAAGCACTTGCCTCCTAAGGTGAAGATGGCAATAAGGTGTCAGTAATGTAGAATATGTAGACGTTGATTGAACAAACGGGTTATCACCCACTAGCAACTCAACAACTATCCCAAACATCCTTCACATAGTTCATCAAGCTGACACTGAGGCTCTCATTACCAGCGGTTAAAAAAATTCCAAAACCTTGAGCAAACCCCTATTTGAGCAAGCATTGGGCAAATGGGTGGTGTGGATTTTATCACACCTTGTAAATACTGAGTGGAATGAAGGCCATAGTCCCCATTAAATTTTAGTAGGTCAAACCTCACAGAATCTGTCAGGGAGAAAGGCATGCAAGCACCAAAATCAACGTCATGTCCCATTTTCAGGGTAAAACTTGTAAAATGTGCTATTTTTCACGCTCCTTTAAGAACCTTTGGCCACTACTAACTCATCCAGGTGGAGCTCTGCACCACGTGTGGTTGCATTCTGTCCAACCATGAGTGTGCAGAGCTGTCCTACTTCTACATAGTTCGTATAACACTTGAATAATTAACGTTTACATTTTGTGGCCATCTCTATGATTGTACATAATTCCTTGCAAGCTTTCGTATGCAGCACCTAAAGGTCTTGGAAGTGCCTTACTAAGCAAGCAGAGGTCAAAGTTATTGTATATTTTTTCTTTGCTGTATGAACCACACTCCATCACAAACACATTTCAATAAAGACGTTTATATAAATAATAATGGTTTGTTAAATGCATCTTTAAATACATTTTGCTACATTGAAAAACATATTTTTGAGCACTTTATTTAAAACACAGGTCCCTCTAAAAATGTGAGTGTGCCAAAAATGACAGATCATAATTCACAGGTTCACGATCAGCAGGACATTCCTGGGGCATATTGCACCCACAAATCCGAAATCTGAAAGGACGAGGTTGCTTTACTATTCACAAGAGTAGTAAAGAGGAATTCAAGTGTTTGCTCACAGTGGATTGTCAAGACGATGACCACTGAGAATGTTGGAAAAATCCACAAAATGGAAACTTTGCACGTATTCACAAAAACACTAAAGGTGAAAATGTTAGACTGCAAAATATTCCACATTTTAAACTTTCAGATTTTCTGCAGGAATAGGGTTTGAAGAGCAGACATCTGCCTGGAAATACTGACTTTTTGTGCATTTCCAGATGTAGTGCTTGGGATATGGTGACTCCCCAAATGTGTAAATCTAAGCAAATCATAGGTAAAAATCTGCAGTACGTAGATTTGCTCATTTTTGCAGTCTTGCAACATGCAATTGTAGCCAATACTTTAACATTAAATTAGAGTGGCCTCTGAGTATGTCCCTGATACGTGATTAGATGGAGGTTGGCTTTTCTATTACTGTTCCTTGTTCTTAAATTGAAAGTTTTCCCCCTCCTCTTGTGTCCTGCCCTTTGAGTATTTCTGGTTCCAAATAAAATTGTTAGATTGAGTTGTATCCTTCTGCTGCCACAGGAAGCTATTGTTCCTTAAGCTTTTTTGAATGGCATTTCACTGTTTTCCCTACTCCTCCCCTTCAAAAGATTACTCAATGTGGTGGCCACCCTTACTAGTAAGTTATGCTATGAGTAGAGTAATAGTATTAGGTTTAGGTTAGCTTTCTATGACAGTACTGAAAGCTCATGTGAGAATTTACTTAGTACATAAAATATGCAGTCTTTGATCAGATACCAAAGAGAATATTTGTGGATCATAAAAGTCATTTATTTGATTCACAAGAGTTGGCAAAATATGCAAATTAAGGAAATTGCATTTTTTAGTAATATATCTCACTGGACAGATGATTGTTTTCCCTCAGTTTGGGAACTTGAATTTCTAGAACATCTCCTGTAAATAATTGTTACCCTTTTATGTGCATTGTGCATTTTGATGTAACAAATTGTGTAACACTAATCGTAAAATGGATGCAGATTTTGGGCATTACCTGATCAGGTGCACTCCTAAGTCCTTAAGTTTTTTCCACGCTGGTTGGGTTGCATATCAGAATATCATAGTCTGAAATATTGTCTAACATAAATATAATTGCTGGGAAAATGTTCACATAGGTTGAAGATTTCTGCTCATCTGTGGCTTTGGGCTAGGACGTAACCGGCACCTGTGACATTAGTTGCCTACATAGTTTGTTGGGATAGACACCAAGACAGGTCAGTCTGCAGCTGAGAACTCATCTGTACCAAGGCCATAACAAGTAACTATTAAGTAACCACTGCCTTATACAAAGACTTTGTACCAAACACTACACATCTTTGCTTCTCACAGTTGGTTGGACAGCCAGCAGTGTCTGGAATATGTACACAAATAAATTAGACCGATGGAGGCCCTACACATTCATTTATGAACTCTTTTGTACATACAATCCTAGATAAATTGTGTAACCCCTCCTCTCTTTTGAAATGAAGCATAAAAGGGCCCCTAAACATTACTCGTAAAAGCCTCGTTCCTATATACGAATTGTTTTTTTGGCTCTGGAGGGGACATTGAAAAAAATATATGGTTGCTTTGGTTTGTAATTGGGCACCCTGCTAAACCCACAGTTGTTCCCCCAATTACTGTTCAATTACAACTATATATACTTTTTTTATTTTTCCTAAAGCCTCTTGGGAATGACAACTGTTTGTAAAAGCCAATCATTCCATTTATTTTTTTGTATGGAAAGCCTGCCTGCTTTTTCGAAATTTCAACAAACATTAATAGCCTTTAAATAAAAACAAAAAGTGTCTCCCAGATTCTAATGGTCTGGTCTTTGATAACGCGAAATTAGCAAGTCAGTGTTGTTTAAATGGAGGATTACATTTTAATTAATGGAAACCTAAAATTATATAATAATAGTAATGAAAAGTTTATGCCCTATAATTATTCAAATGCTGTTCTTGTTTGGCAGGATAAATACAATGTGGCATAGAACTGCAATACCATTACTGCAATCTAACTAATGCAGTCATAGATGTTTATGAACTACTTTACCAATCAAGCTGTGAGATGTACACTTGTGACGTTGGATTTTTTAATTCTCTCCGTTTAAAAATAACATTGTGAGTCTTTCCTTCCAAGAAATTGGTTCTTGGTTAGTCCAAAGGTAATCATTTAGTCAAAGTCCGTATTTTTGCCTAACCTGTTAATCTAATGTCATCAAACTGCTGAGCACATCATCAGGACAGGGAGCTCGAAATTTCTTCATATCATCAACAATTTGGCAAGTACCAGGTAGGCATGAGTTTAAAACTAGACTGTATTATCATATCATTAGGACCACACACGATTATCATTTTGATTTCATGAGAGTTAACACTGGAAAATATGTGCCCTAGTTTATGCAGAAGATCTGTCCTCCTAAATATTGAATTTAGTATAATGCAGCATCTGACACTGTGGACACAAAATTAAGACATAACAAGAAAATATCGCGACCGAAGATGTCAATTACTGATCATGTTGGAAATCAAGAGCGAAATCTCGATTGGTGGGGATCCAAAATTTGATTGATCTTGATACTGTTGCAGTTGGGAAAACACATTTTTAGCGTCATTTTAATGCCTGCTCTTCCAAGTTGTAATGGGCCTCCCTTTACTTTGCAGGATTAGCACCACAATTTATGACGCTAATCCTGCAAAGTACAGCAATAGCATCATCAATTTTGATACTATTGTCCTAACATGCACCAGAGTGTGCCGTATTGTAAATATGGCGCACACATGGTGTTGATAGGGGGGTGCAAGACAAGTGGAACATTACAGCTGATGCACCTCTTTCTTGTAAATCTCTTGTTTTGTTCTTAATGAGGTTTATTTGTTGAGTATGGCTCAGTCCAGAAACGAACAGGAAACCGACTGCAAGTGAAACCAAACTGTCGGAATGCTTAGGCTGACACGCAATTCATGCACAGGAAGGAAGAAATGTGATGAGTTTGCTGATCTGGTATGCTAATCTTTCTTTGAAGAGGCAGGTGCTGTGAAACTGCCATACAAGGCCCCTGTCTTTAGTTAAAGCTCCACTTGGAAACCTAGCATATGCGGGTCTCCCATCTCAACATCAGCCAGAGAGGAAAGGCAATGAAAACATACACAGAGAAGACCTAAACCATTGTCTTATGGTGGAACACCTTCCCTCATGCTTTGTTATAACGCGCATCGTGTCTGAGCAGCAGGAAAGATCTAGGTAATAGGCAAACTTTGCTTAAGACAGCACAAACACGCATTCCTCTTCAGTAGGCAATGAATCCTTCCCTGTAACACTTCTAAGAAACCCCCCTGCTTTGCTCAACCCTATTTGCAGAGGGAGGTCCTGCCTTCTCATTAAGGCCCATATTTATACTTTTTTAGTGCCGCATTTGCATCATTTTTTGACGCAAAAGTGGCGCAAACTTACAAAATACAATTATATTTTGTAAGTTTGCGCCACTTTTGTGTCAAAAAGTGGCTCAAATGCGGCGCTAAAAAAGTATAAATATGGGCCTAAGTCCTCTGCGTGTCCTCACAATATGTTCACTAACAAAATAGCTGCAGTAAAAAAAACATCGCCAGCCCATTGTCTGCATATGCCCGCCCTTCTCTAACTCTACTGACTTTTGGAAGTAAGAGATCCATGGGAACACTGCAGATCTTTGTATTTTCACACAGATATTTTAGCTGCTGAGAAGAGCCTAAATCTGTGTGTGAAAGTCTGGGGGAAAATAAGGGATTACCAAGGGATCACAGACGCAATTTTTAATTCCTCAATTCATTATAATTATTATTATGAAACTGAGACAAAATATGAAGTTTGTATTGCAAGTGGTAAAGTTGAAAAGGTGATTTTTTTTTATTAGCAATGATACATAAATGTACATAATTATTCATAAATATGTTCATAAAGAAAAAAAGTAAAAACAGAAAGACAAGATAAAACAAAACAATTCATCATTTCTCCTGACGTGTAATTCATAAAGAACAAAAAAGAGAAGATCACATATAGTACATTCAAAGTCCCTGTGGAACAATCTCGTCCTTTGCTGTATAGCACCTCCTGTTATCCCCAATTTGATCAATTAATTATTTGAGCCAATCCCTCCAAATTCTATTAAATCTAATCATTGATCCCAATCTATTGGCATATAATGTTTCTCAAAAGTGCACTTTATAAAATTTTGTTTGCCAATCCACGGCTGACAGAATTTTGGTCAACTTCCAATTGCCTAGAACCAATGATCTAACCACTAAGGCTGCAGTGAAGACTAGCTGCTGTTGTCCATTAGTCATCCACAAAGTAGCCTTTGCCCAGCCAAATAGTGCAATCTGGGCATCAGGAACAAGAGTTAGCTGAAGTTTATGTTCTGATTCACGAAGAATGTCCTCCCAAAACACTTTAAGTCGAGGGCATGTAATTATCACGTGCAGCCAGTCTCCTGTAGCCTGGCCACACCTGAAACATAGTGGAGACATCGAAGGGTAGATACTATGGAGCTTTTCTGGGGTATAGTATATCATCCACTTACTGAATAGTGCAATTCTTCTCAGATTGCCCGTCCTGCCTGCCTTACAACTCATCTAATTATGAAATTAGAATTGATATGACAGCCTATGTCAGTTGCTATCCGCTGATGGTGTCGCAGAACCAGAGTTGTATTCTTTGTTGCAAACAATTCTCAGTACCAATCACCCATACTCTGCATTGAGGAAATAAAATCTGAACGACCAATTTGATCCTATATTGGTTTTCACCTTCCCTATACCCTGCACAAAACTTTTTCATTTAAGCATAGCTGAAAAAGTGTGGAGTTATATGAGAGCGCCGGCTCACCAGTAGGTGCCAAGAAAAACAATGCCCCATGGAGAAATAAATCTGCAACCAATGGAACCCCAGGTCCATCCAACATTTGCACATTGAAACACTTAATTGTAAACATAATGGAAAACATTCAACTAATTTCAGCCAAGGATGAAACCGGGGAATCTCATAGTTCTCTTGAGTCTTCTGAAAGCAGTCAAAAATTGCACGAGGTATTTTGTGTCAAGTTTTCTTGGGTACCCTAGGAAGTTTCAAAAAGGGTAACAACCCAAGCTCTGATTCTTGCAATACTAAATTAAAAAAAATGTTCACCTCAAACTTTGATGGGCGGGAAGATCTAGTCAGCCAGTCTAAGAGCAACGCCTAGTAATATGTTTTATGATTGGGTAGAGCGATCCTACCCCCTCGAGATTCTGCTGGAAGACTTGTATTTTAAGTCTTCGCTTCTTACCTTGTTACAGAAATTGACAAACTTCACGATCAATTGACTCAAAAGAGGCCTGCGGCACTGTAACAGGGTTGCGGTAACCCAGTTACAGAATACGAGAACAGGGCCGATATTATGGTACCCCGGGGGTCCTGGCAAGAGAAGAGAGGACTGCACTTATGATAAAAACCCAGATATCCAGGCTACCAGAGAGACGAGGAAGGAGCCAGAGCAGGAGGATGCCAGAGAGACGAGGAAGGAGCCGGAAACATGTGAGAGTGACGGGAACTCCAACGCAGGACAAGACGAAAATTCCAGCAGGTGTGTGCACGTTTTCAGAACCCCACGGGGTATTGGTGGGACTGGGGAGGTGGGAAGGGCAATTGGGCAAATAAAAGAGGGAACGAATCCCTGTACACCTGGGTGTTCACTATACACTGTTGTGTCTTGTGAGAGTGTGATGTGCACGTGCACCACAGGGTGAATTGTAGGTGAAGATGAAGTAGCAAGTAGTGATTTTTGAAAGTAGGAATTCAAAATAAAGGCAGCAGTTTGAGACCTCAGGCCAGTTTTATCAAGGTTTGACGTGGTGAATTGTCATGAAAAATTATGCAAATTGGTACAAAGTCTTGGTAAACTATTAATTACCCAGAGCAAATCTTGAATTGTAGTGGAACGTAGTCCTAAAGTAACTTAAAGTAGTGATTTTCTCCACTTTGCATGAAGGGGCATCCCATGGATGATACAATTTATGTTTGCGGGAAAGTGTGTTATTAGTAAGTGGAGATATGCACAGTCAGCTAGTAATAATACCACAATCACTAATAACATCCAATGGGCAGTCAAGCTTAATTTAGGAGACAGGTAAAAGTAAAGCATTTAATATCACCAAAACAGTAAATAAGTAAAAGACACAACACAATAAAAATCCAACACAAATTTATAAAAATAAAGAATATTTCTATCTTTAAAATGACACCAAACAACAAAAATCCAACGTAGGAAACCAGAGAAATGATTTTCAAAGATTAATTTAATACAATATGCATTCTGGCACCAAAAAGCTCCAGCTATCTGGTTGCGCTGGACTGGTACAAAGTCAAACTTTTAGTCTGACCAGAATGGAGTGTGGGTCAGATAGGCTGAGTGCTAGATCCAGGTCAGAAGTTTACTTTTGCACTCAGTCTTTTCCTTGGAGCTTTTTTCCTTGATGTCAAGCCCTCAGGTTTCTTGGATGCAGAGTTAGATTCAACAACTGTGACCTGCTGCAACACAATGCCTCAGTAAGCCCCTGTAAGTCCTTGACCTCGGCATTGATAGCAAGGAGCTTCAGAGCGTTCGGAGGGGCAAACCAGGGCAGTGAGGCCAGTTCGCAGTGTGAAAATGGAGGCTTGACTCTTAACGTTGAGCCAAACTCTTCATGGAGCTTTTTAGCAAAAATTTGTTGAAACTTCACAAACTTACAGAACTTCTGCCTTGTCGTTTTCTTTCGGTAGAAAAGTGTCCAGCAGCAGCTTCCAAGGGTTCAGAAGCTCTGTATTGCCTCTTGGGGTTTAGGACTCAAACTTTCACAATGCACCAGCACAGACCAGGAAAAATTCAGTCCAGCTGGGATAATCCTCTGTTTGGGTTTACAGGTGACTTCTTCCAGCACTTTTGTACCTGTGGCTGCTCAGGGAGTCCACTCCTTTTCCTTTGAGTCAGGCACAGTACTTTCTTTGTGGAGCTTTGGGAGTGCAGAGGTGCAGTCTTTCTGAGAGCCTTCTGGGGTGGAGTCCAAGGTACGAGCAGGGCAGTCCTTCTTCTTCCGATGTTCCAGGCAGTGATCCAAGGAGTTCCTGAAGCTCTGCCATATTTATCCTTCATTCTGGGTTGGGAGTGGGGGCACACTCCAACCAATAGAGGTAAAGTTACCCTCCTCTGCTATGACAACTTCCGACGAAGTGTGGCTAGACTCCCCTTTCAGCCCCCCTCATAATCTGATTAGGGGAGGCTCCCATCTGGCTGGGGATCAAGGATGTGGGGGCTGGCCTGGCTCCTGTAACATCTGAGCTCCTGTCTTGAAGTCCAGCTTATCTCCCCACACCCTTCCTCTACCTGGTATCTCTAGGAAGCAAGTCTACTCCCCCCAAATGGCTGCACTGTTTCAGCCCCAGGCCTCTTCACACCTACTCAGGGAGCAGCTTAGCTCAGGCTGTAAAAGACTGACCAATCAGAAGAGGCTGCTACAGGGTTGCTTTAGATAACTTCAGTATAGTAAATTCTAAAACTACTTTCCTGTAACAGTTATAATAAATCTCACCCTGGAAAGTTGATGGATTTCTTGTAGTCATTATTTTCATACTGTAAATGATATTGCTAGCTAGCACCAACTAAAAGTTAGACTTTATTAAGTTTAATAAAGCCTTCCCATGTTAGCCTATGGGGCTAGCAGTGCCAAAATAGGGAAAATGACTTTGACGCTTCTGCTGTTGCCAACGGGACCCAAGCACCCGGAAACAACGAGGAGACCAGGGGGCGGGGCCAGGCATCTTCGCGGCGCTTTAAAGCACTGCTGGTTTCCCCATGCCGCGGGACACTTCTGCTGTTGCCAAGGGGACCCAAGCACCCGGAAACAACGAGGAGACCAGGGGGCGGGGCCAGGCATCTTCACTTGCTTTAAAGCACTGCCGATTTCCCTGTACCGCAGGATTCTTCTGCTGTTGCCAAGGGGACCCAAGCAACCGGAAACAACAAGGAGACCAAGGTGCGGTGCCAGGCATCTTCGCGCGCTTTAAAGCGCTGCTGGTTTCCCCTGCACAGCGGGACGCGCCCTGGCAAAGCCTGGGCCAAGGGCGGGCCTGTCCTTCGCCCATCAGCGACTGGAAGAGGCTGGGCCATCCCCCTGAGAATTGCTTACTAGGGAGACGAGAGGTAGCTGTTCGAGTGGAATAGGCCCTAACGTTCAAGGCAGAAACAAGTGACTTAAATTATCTGTCTAGTACCTGAGTGGTCCCCCCCTTTTCATTGTTTTACTTTAGGGAAGGGAGTAATCGCACAGTTGTATATAGGACTCTGAGGTTGTGTGAACTATCGTCTATAATGGGCAAAAGGAAAATCAGTATGCAAAAGGGGGAGGGTGCCCAGGGCCCTTTAACCCAGCCAACAATTACTAGTTACTTATCATCTGTTATTGAATCTGAAATAGTGCAGGTTGAAGAAAAAATGGGCTGCCCACTAATTTACACAGAGACCACCTCTTGAGCCCTTTGTCCTCGTTAAGTTCAAACAAGGGGACCAGGGTCCCCTGATAGTCTCCGACTCTGATATATCTCAGCCTGGAACGGGCGTTTCCTATACACAGGCTTTAAGTGATCGTAAAGAACTGCTGATTGTTCCTCCGTGGTCTCCCCACCATTGAAAAAGAGGAAAGCGGGAGGCCATTCTAAAATTACAAAACGAATCCCAGGAGCTAAGAGGAAATCCTTTACACATTTGGGATACCCTGCTTGTCAATCGTCAGCCCCCAAAATGCCATCTGATAACAATAAAACTGACAACAGAGAGAAGGGAGCTTTACGGGTTGATTCTACACACATAATAGATTCTATACTTAAACCACTCTGTGTAGCCCTGGAGGAGAAACTTGTTTTCTTGATAACTAGAAAACTGGAACATCTTCATACTAATATGATTAGGTTGATTACTCAAACAGCTATCAGTTCATCTAACTCGGGCAACTTTCATATGCAGGAGGCAGTGCCTGAAATTAGAGAAGTACTGCAAAATCCTCCACCAACTGAAAATGGTTTATCCCTGGCCCAACCCTCAGCTAGACATGGACCTTTACTTATGGAGTCTAAGCCTCCCTTGGAGAATAGAAAGGGAGTTCATTTAGGATGTTCACCCGCCCTTCACATTAACCCCATCAACGCCCGAGTAGAGCCATTGCAACTTCCACCTGACTGCATGCCGTATGTTCTGGTTCTAGCAAATGTGCCTCCTTTAGATCCTCATCAGAACGAAGACACCCAGGCACTAATGAGGAAATGTGCTCATTGGTTAAGATCTAAATCTAGCTACCAGGGAGACTTAAATAACAAGATTCTTATGGCACGTAGAGTGAATTGGGTTGGCTTTTCAAACAAAGCACATGAAGGTGACTGTCTCGTGATTAACTTTGCTAATCCTTGTCTAGTCAAATGTTTGTTGGCTGAATTGTTTCATTGCGCCAGTAAAAAAGAAGGGATTCAAATTTACCCATTAAGTTTTTTTAATGACCCAACCCTCTTATCTGCTTGCCCTAATGTAGCTCAACATGATTTCAATGCAGGGTTGGCTACAATACAAGCCCAGCAAAATATTTCTACTTTCAGCCACCGTCAGGACCTGATTCCTCTAGATGAGAATAATTGACATGCGGATAAGGACAGGTTCTTAAAAGGTGTTCTGGAGGGGCCAGCAGAGGGCGATGGGCATGATTTTTCTTTATCACAGAAAGGGCTTGATGAGATAGATACTTCCCCAATGCTTTGGCAGTTGCTGCTATTGGTGAGAAAATAGTAGTAGGGCCAGGTTCTAAATCTTTAACATTAATTAGCTGGAAGATTGCAGGGCTTCGGTCAAAGGTTTAAAACCCAGAGTGGCTGGAATTTATATCTAAATATGACATTATCTGTTTGCAGGAGACCTGGACAAGGGACCCTTTCCATTTGGACGGTTATTTTTTTGCATATCAACCTGCAATTCCCTCCCTAGCGGGCAGGGCTAGTTGGGGTCTTCTAGTTCTTGTTTCATTACAACTCCCTAAAATGGATATTCCTAATCTGGTCTTCACCATACTTTATCTTACTACTGATTGAGGGGAGTAAGGGTCTGTTAATACATTTTTACAACAATATTCCTTCTGATCTTCTGAAGGGAAGTCTTGAGGAGGTAGCAGATTTAATTGATTCCTTTGATAAGCTCCAGGATAATGAGTTAGTTATTATATGGGTAGGAAATTTAATGTGCCACTATGTAACCAGGAAGCTTCACATGTGTGTAGTACCTTCGTAGAGGGTAGAGAGATGTCCACTCATTTTATTCACTCAAACCAAGGTGCAGTTTTAAACACTTTTATCTGTCAATTTTATATCGTACACGCAAGGGAGAAGGCTGCTGCATATATCAAAAAAATACCTACATTCACGGGGAATTCTAAAGGGAGTATTATTAATTTTATTTCAATTAGTTCCTCTGACTTTCACTTAATTCTGGGTTTTAAGATAATACCACATTGTGCCAGTGATCACAACCCCCTATGTATTAATCTAGCTTTTAACAGCAAACTGGCTGCAACCAAAAGAGAACCTAGAGGTAAATTTGTCTTCAATAAAAATGTTGGCCTACGCATGATATGGGAAAGGATAGCTCCAAAGATATTTAATCAGAAAATTATTGAACAAAAATTGGATTCTATTAATTTATGCCTGTTGCAAAAACCAATCCATGATTGTTTAGTACTGGAATATGAACAACTAAGTTACGCTATTTCCGAGGCATTAGTGAGTGACAGGACTCCCCGGGGCCAAATGGCCCGCCGATGGTTTAATTCCGCTTGTACAACTGCCCACAAAGATTTAAAAAAGCTCTTAAATCTATTCCTTTTTCACGTGATTTACTTAGATCGGCAAGAGGACAATATAAGGCAGCTCTGGCAGAGAGAAAAACTGAAATTAGAACCAGAGCATGGGAAGAGCTTCTGGCAGCCACTGAACTAAGGGCGTTACCCAATTCTGGAGGGTGGTAAATCACCCTTACTTCATGGAACATGACAATAAAGAGGATGACTGTCTGATACCTGAAATGGTCTGGGTGAATCACTTCATGGGGGTTTTTCAGCCTGGAAGCAATTTCCAATCTGAGTGGAATGATAGTAGTAACCAGAGATCCGTAGAACCTAATCTGAATACAATTGTTTTATCTTTCGAGTTACATGAGGTAATTACAGCAATTAATCGATTGAGATCAGGGAAAGCACCTGGTCTGGATGGGGTCCCTGTTGATCTTTTTAAGTGTATGCCGGATCTCTGGGATTCTCTTGTTACAAATGTGTTAAGAAGTGTAGTAAAAAGCAATAATTCCCCTCATGGAAATCAGCCATAATTGTCCCTATCTTCAAAAAGGGCAATAGGCAAGATCCAACTTGTTATAGCCAATTTCTCTCATAGATTCTACTGCTAAGATTTTGGGGAGCATGATTCTGACACGGTTGGAGGAATGGGTGGGGGAGGCAAACATCCTTTCCCCAATCCAATATGGTTTTATACCTGGTCTAGGTACAGTTGATCAAGCATTAAATCTGCACCTCATTCTTAGCAAATATGTTTCTGCTAGGAAAGAATCTATTCATCTGGCTTTTATTGATTTATCAAGTACCATTGACCAGGTGAATAGAGGGAAGCTCTGGCAAATCATAGAATCATTGGCGGTTGACTGGAACCTGTTGGAGTTAATTAAACATTTATACACTGATCTTACGGTTTCAGTGCAGTATGGTTTGTACGGTGAGAGGTCATCCCCCTTTCCATCTTTGCGGGGAGTCAGACAGGGCTGTATTTTAGCCCCGTTTTTATTGTTGTTATATATTAATGGACTTTATGTTTTTTTAGTAAAAAACAGAAAGTATTTTCCTAGGATGGGATTGAGACAGCTCCTGGTCCTTCTTTACGCTGATGATGCGGTTTTAATTGCCCGTACAGCTAATGGTCTCCAAAGCCTGTTGGATCTTTTTTGAACTTTTATGCAAGATTTAGATTTTAAAGTTAATTTTACGAAGATATATGCTATGACCTGTTGCCCCTGAAATACAAGAACTAAACGTTTTACTATGGGAGGAAACATTATAAATAAAGTAAAAGACTTTTGTTACTTAGTCTTGCATGTAAGTTCTTCCATGTCATGGAATTTCCATCTTACTACTAAGACCCAACAAATGGTGAGAAACCTAGAAGCGATTTTCCGCTTCTCCCGCAAACTAGGCCACAGACCAGTCCACCAGATTGTTATGCTTTATAATTCAAAATGTGTATCAGCAGCTACTTATGGGGCGGGCCTGTGGGGTCAGACCAAAGTAGACTCCCTCCAACGTGTCAAGAACAAATTCCTGCATAGATTATTGCTGGTACCCAAGAATGTAGCAAATATCATCTGCCGTGAGGAACTGGGACTACGGCACATTGAGGATCTTATTGGTGTTGTCCCACTTCTGCTGTGGCTGAAATCCTGGTCAAATCCTGCGGCTAGTTTGGTACAAGACTGTTTGACCAACTGCATACAATTGGCCAATTCTAATAGAATTCCGTGGCTTACATTTTTGCAGTCCTCTTTCCGAAATTTAGGACTGGATAACATGTTTACTCATCCAAAGGAATTGGTTAAAAACGGATATACAGAGTACATCTTGAAGCTTAGATTTCAGGGGGCCTTGAACCTGAAAACCTTTGATCCCTTTGTCCAGATTTCAACCACAAATCTAATGGAATCCTATTAAATTTGGTTCCCAAGTTCTTCATCATATTCCCTTCTTGCTTTATTCAGACTAAATTTGATACACTTCAGAGTGGCCTTCCCAAAGCAATGTACCTGCCAAAAAATGTTCCCGAATTGTCCCTGTGATACTTTTTCTAAGCAGCGCACGTCACTTTTTTCTATTTTGTTCACTTTATTCTGCTCCTAGACATATTTTTATATGGCCCCTTTTACCTAAATTACTAATTATTTCTGATAAGGAAGCACTGATTAGTGTTCAAAAATTGTCACCATTACAAATGTGTTATTCCGTTTTAAATTTTATCAGATCTACTATTGCTATTAGGAAACAATATGAACTGGTGGCAGCAGTCGTATGTTCATCAAGTCGGAATAGTGCACAATTTTTCATCTGATCTTGTGACATTTGTTATGTGCAAGTTATTGTTGCTTATTTATGGTGGTTTTATATGCTCCTCTGGTTTTGTCACTGTTTTTAGGTATTATTATGGAAGCATTGATATGAGTAACCGTAATTGGCTTTGTATTTTTGCTATGTGAAATACGTTTGTTTATAATTGCCTCATATTACTTGCACTGCATTCTAATTACTTTGATTTTATGTATAATGTATTTGTACTTTTATGGCATTTTGCCGAATAAAGAAATTTGACTGATTGACTGACTTTAACTGTTTTTTATTTCCAGGGCATATAAAACATATTTTATATTGTACCTGCTTTTTATAACAAGGCATCCTACCCTTGGAGCACCTAGGGCAGACATTAAGGGTGACCTATAAGTTATACAAATGTACTTTTGGACTTTAGAAGTACCTTACAATCAGCCTGCAAGGTAGACCTGACTTTAGAATGACACCAGGCACCACAACAGTCCACAATTAAGTACATTAAGTCCACTGGGGTCTCTAAACCTACATGCCCTACCCTATACTAGAGTCTTAGAGGTAAATGGCCTTGGCCAATAAGAATTATATCAGTTACCGTATCCCTTTAGCAGACAAGGCTCTCACCCATGGCATGGTAAGCAGAGACTAGGGCACTTTCAGAGTCAGTAACCAACAGTACCAGTCAAAGAAAGGGGGGGTTTGGGGAAGATCAGGGCAGAACGGATAACTTTCCTACAGTGTTCCTATGCAATCACTCATGGTTTGTGATGCAAAGCCCTTTCTACTAAAATGGTAGGCAGAACTATGTACTAAAATTACACTACCTCGAGACAGGTGTGAAGTTTAAAAATGTTTTCTTTTCTCAAAACTTCTTTTTTACATTGCATGTGTGCTGCACTGTACAGCACACATACAAAGTTGGAAAAGTATTAAAGTATGTTTAAGCATAGTATTTTGTTCTTGAAAGGCTACTCTCTTCAGTACAAAACCTACGGTAGACATCACAAATAAACCCTTTCACTATGCTGCCAGGGTGTTGTGTGGTACAAAGTAGCCTAAAGTTGGCCAAGCCTGGGGGAGAGACAAACAGTATCAAATCTTAGTGTAAATGGTGCAGTTCTGCTCTCACGTTCAGGAGCACAAAGCAGCAACTTTTAGGTAAAGTAAACCTGGCCCTAAATCCTACCAGTTTGAGCACTGTTTGAGAATCTAAAACATAAGGTACAGTAATTTTCCTTGCTGACAACCTCTGAAACTGCAAATGAACAGCTGGCAATGGCAGGGCCTGTCCTAATGGATTTGTCTTCATAGAAATTGAACTGATTCACATGTATCTCTTTGCAGACAAACTAGGCAGTGTAAACTAAGGATAAGAAAATTGGTTGATGAAACTGCAAAAAGCACCACTGTCTGAAGGAAATGTACTCAATTAAGCAAAAAGTGCTACGCATGAGTCAGAAGAATAGACTACACATGCCAAAGCAGCTAGATGTCTTAATCCATATAGGGGCCAACCCACACCTAATCCCAGCAAGCTCTTTCTTGCTTGTGGCTTTTGCTTGCTGGGATGCAGTCCAAAACATAACTGCAAGAATCAGGCTGCCAGAGCTGCACTCAAACAAGAACAGAGGAACAGATGTACCCAGAGAACATTTTTTTTAAGTAAAAAGAGGAATATTGTGCATTTCAGGTCCAACAAGTCGCAGAGTGTATGTATTTGCAATGGCAAATCCACCTGCCAATTCACATGCACCCTCCTGCACTTACCTCACTCCCCACAATCTTCACACACTCAACACACATGACCACACACACACCCGTCCTCCACTACACCACAACCCCTCCCTGTCCTGCACACTCCTCAACACTCCCTCCCTCCCTAAACAAGCCACCAAAATTTGGCATCTGCTACATGACTGCTCACCAGGCCTGCTCTTCCTAACTGAAACCTTGCTGTCACCCTCATCTATCCCCATCATTACAGGGGCAATCCCTCCAAATACAAGATCGCAAGACAGGACAGGTGTGGAGGTGGAATTAATATCATGTTCAAAGAATCCATCCAATTCTCCACAACCTCAGGAAGCACTGACAGCAGCATGGTGCACTTGACCTTCAAACTTCTCATCACCTCCAACTGCATTCTGAGCAGCACTCTCGTTTACTGCCCTCCCAGACAATGTGTCAACAGCAGCACAATTGTAGACTTTGTCACTCCCCTGAACCTCAACTCCAGTGATTTCATCCTCTTTGGTGACCTCAACTACCATTTTGAGGACTTCACTGCTCCCAACATGACCAACTTCCTCAAAGTCGTGTCCAACCTCAGACTCACTCAGTGAGTGAAGGGCCTCACACTCGCCACTGGATAATTTATGGTCACCAGCTTCAGCAACATCGACAAGCCCACCCCTCCCTTCAACCCATGCTAAGTACTTCAGAATAGTAATCAATGACCACCTTACCATGACCTCAAGTGAATGCAGTCTCTGTCTTCTGTTTCTAAACTCTAAAGATGCTCAAAAAGAACTTCAAATGGCTCTGTGGCAATACTTGCAGAGCTGCCACCCAACCTTTCATCACCAGCAAGCTGGACTACATCAAAGCACTTTATTCTGAAATCAACACTCAACTGATTAGAAGACTCCAGACCACACAAAACCTAGCCGCCAGGCTCACCCTCCCACCCAGCACTCACGTCACCCCGTACCTCAAATATCTTTACTAACTTCCAATCCATAAATGAGTATTCTTCAAACTCCCTATGAACACATACAGAGCCTTACGTTGGCTCCACCTTCCTCAACAACACTATAAACTTCCACTAATCTACAGACATCTCACCTCAGCCAGACTCCTGCTCACCCCTTTCTCACATACATTTCATTTGTTTTAAAGGGCTGGTAAAGGCTGACTTTACTAATCCATTCAGCTATCTACGTAAAATAAAGATCTATTCTTTGCAGCAGGCATATTAACCCTCTGCACTACATTATGGCCAGTCAAAGCTGCCACTAAACAAACAGGGACCTAGTTAGGTCTGGTGAACAAAAGTATCTTTAATCCTGGTTTGTGCAGAGTTATATGGATCCGTGCCAAAGATGCGTCACGCAGCCGAGGTGATCTGTTAGTTCCGAGATGTGACGAGGCTGTGGTGCAAGGTCCTGTTGCATCGATGCCGAGGATCTGGTTGACAGGGCTTGAGATGTGAAGACCGGTGTCAGGGATGTGACACGCAGTTGAGGTGATGAGTCAGTTCTGAAGACCTGTGAGACTGTTAGGTGGAGTCCATCGTCTTCGTCAAGACTGCTGTCAAAGAGAGAAGCAAAGACCTGCAACAGGGAAGCATCACAGAGCAGTGGTTTTAAAGGCGATTTGGGTTGCAGTGGCGATGCGAGTCTTTGTGACAAGTCCAATCGACATAGCCACGTTGATGCGTTGGTTCTACCCAGGTTTGTGCTACACGGCAGAGGAGATGCTTCAGTTTTGCTGGATCCACAAGCTGAAACAGCACCTTAGGCCCACTTCCAAGGGTCCAGAACTGGGGTGGCACTACTAGATAGGGCAGACTCACAGATGGCAGAGGTAAGGTGCAGATGCTGGGTTGTCAGAAGCTTGTTATGTCCCTACGGATTCAGGCAAAGAGACCAGCCAACTAGCCCATGGAGTCACTCTGGGTTCAAGAGATGCAAGTCTAGTCCTTCTCACCCAGGCAAGAGGGAAGCAGACAACAGATAAGCACAGCAAAGCAGAGCCAAGCAGGATGCTTCTTTCCGGTCCAGGGAGTACCTTACCTGGCAGTTCAGGCTGGTTGTACCCATGGGGATCAGGGTCAAGAATGATTTGCATATGGCTAGGTCCAAACTGAAATGGCATGGTGAGCAAAAAACATTTTAGGATTTAGTCCCAGATTTTGGTCTGGGGTTGGATGTTTGACATTGTTCAGCATTTCATCCATCATCTGTTCTTTTTGCATTTGCTGCCTTAAGTGCCCAGATGTGGGTCCTGTGCTCGCTATGCCACTGGATTCAGGCTAGCCTAGCTAATGAGGAGTGATACCCCCAACCGGGCCCAGGAGGCTTGTTTCTGGTCCAGGGACGACATGGCCTGGCAGTTTGGGCTGGACTGTTCCAGTGGGGAGCAGGATCAAGACTGATTTGCATATAGCTGGATGCAAACTGGTATGGCATGGAGAGCAAAAAACTTGGATTGAGGCCCAGATCTGTGACTGGGGGTGAATATTTGATATTGCTCAGGATTCCATCTATCATCTGTTCTTTTGGATTTGTTACTCTAAGTGGGAAGGGTATTCCCAGACATCGGTCCCGAGTTCGCTATGACACCGGTTTCGGATAACCTGACTGATGAGGGTGATACCCTGAAACTGGTCCCGGGATGCTTGTTTCCCCTCCAGGGAGGACCTAGCCTAGCAATTTGGGCTAGACTGTGCCAAGTGGAGCAGGCCAAGACTAATTTACATATGGCTAGGTCCAAACTGGAATGGTGTGGGAAGCAAAATAATCAATGGATTTTGGTCCAGATCTTTGAATAGGATGAATATTTGACATTGTTCGGCATTCAGTCCGTCATTTTTTCTTTTTGTGTTTGTCCCACTAAGTGAGAAGGGTGTGCCCAAACGTGGGTCCAGTGCTCGCTATGTCATCAGATTAAGGCTAGCCTGGCTGATGATGGATGATACGCTGAAACCGGTCCAAGGATGCTTCTTTCCAGGACAGGGATGACCTCGCCTGGCAGTTTGGGCTGGACTGTTCACATGGGGAGCAAGGTCAAAACTGATTTGCATATGGCTGGGTTCAAACTGGAATGGCATGGCGAGCAAAGAAACAATGGATTTAGGCCCAGATCTGCGACTAGGGGTGAATGTGTGGAGATTGCTCAGCTTTCTGTTCATCATCTGTTTTTGTTGCAAATTACTAAAAGTGGCATTTTCAGAATTGCAATTTAAAATCCAACTTCACCATAAATTAAGATTTTAAATTGTGAATCCATAGACATCACACATGATCCAGTCATTTGTTCCCATTTGGAAATTACACTTATAAAATGTAATAAGGCAACACAAATGTTATTGTATGGGAGACATAGGTCTTGCAGTAGTGAAAAACGAATTTGAGAGTTTTTCACTACTAGGACATGTAAAACCCAAACGTACATATCCTACATTTCCTATACACTGCACCCTGTCTGCTGGGGTATTCAGGGCCTACCCTAGGGGTGACTTATGTATACGAAGGGAAGGTTTGGGCCTTGCAAAAGGTTTATTTTATGAGGTTGAGATAGCAGGCAGAAAATGCACACACAGGATCTGCAATGGTAGGTCTGAGACATGTTTAAAGGGCTACTTAAGTGGGTGGCACGATCAGTGCTGCAGACCCACTAGTAGCATTAAACTTACATACCCCAGGCATGTGCAGTAGTGCAACTTCACTGGGGACTTCTAAGCAAATTAAATATGCCAATTGGAAATAAGGCAATATTACCATGTTTATAGGAAAGAGCACAAGTGCTGGTTAGCAGTGGTAAAGTGTGCAGAGTCCTAATACCAGCAAAAATGAATTCTGAAAAAGTGGAGGAGGAAGGCAAAAAGTTGGGGGGAAGACCACTCTAAGGGACACACGTACACACCCTTTTAATTATGTCTACCCACCCACATGTCCGCACTTATTTTTTACATGGAATTTGTTATCGCAGTCTTACATTTTAGTAGCAATATTAATTTGTCTTTTGCACATCATTAAATGTCAACCAGCAGGCTTCAGGCTAAAATTTTATTAGGGAAGTTCTTTGGGTTTATATGGTTATTTTAAAGGTCTTTGTCGAACCTGAAGGTTACAAGTCCTGACCCTGAACATGAATCCGTTGAGTTCTGTGCCTGGTTTAAAGATCTACATATGATCTGATTGAAATTCGTTTGAATGAATGCAGGACAAAGTCACATTATATTGTTTCATAGGACATTGATGAAGTGAATGCCATAAGTTAGGTAGTAATATTATGAAGTGATAAGGCAATTTAGTTTGGTTTGCTTACTATGAAAAGTTATTGTTGAGTTAGTTAGCCATAATCAGCTGACTACCTGATACATTACATACACATGTTATGGAAAATGCATGTATTTTTTGGCTCTGAAAAAGGCCAGTTATAACACAACTGTTCTCTCCTATTGCACGTTTTCATATGTTTGTCAGTTGAGCAACGTGCCAAATGACAGCCCGGGCGCACCTTGTTGTTGGAGAATGTGGCCACGAGGAAGTGTCACTGCTGGATTCCCTTTGAAACCTATATTGTCACAATGAAGGCAAGAAAGGGCCTTAAAAAACGCTGTAAATGAAGAGGTGGCCTTTCTCCTCTGTCCACGTACAGCTGAGGCTCTGCTTTGTAGCATGAAGTACACTAGAAGATCCTTTCACGTCGCAAGCAGGGTACCCAGCATGCGCAGTTTAGGTTTACTGATGTGGATCTAATGGCATGGAAGGGATGTTTGAGTCCTTTAATCTCTACTGTTTTGGGGTGCAAGTTTGGTACTATAGTTTGAAGTCCACTGACCTAGATCGAACACTGAGAGTGTAACAAAGAAACATTCCCTTCATGATACTAAGACAAACTATCTTAGGCACACTTTTACAAGAATCTGGTGCATCAGTACTGATGTGCCTGATTGCTTGGCCCCTCCACCACCACCATAGACACCATGGGTGCACGTTAGGCCATAAACGTTAAATCTTGCTGCACTAGGGTCAAAATGTTTGATGCTAGTGCAGCAAAGTGCAAGGAGGTCCATGGTTTTCAGTGGGTGCTTTGAGCAGGCGAAAACTTGTAGATTTCATTGCGCCATGTTTGCTGACCTCTCAATGCCAGAACGCACCCCTTGCATACATTATGGGCCAGATTTATACTTTTTGACGCAACGCAGTTTTCCATCAAAATCTTTAGCGCTGGCTAGTGTAATTTCTTAATGCCACCCGTGCATCAAATTTATACTTTGACACTGGGTGGCGCTAAGAATAGTTTAGAGTCATTTTTCCTGACCCTAACCATTGCGCCTTGTTGTAAGGCAAAATGATGTTAACGCAGGAAAAATTACTCTAATCCGGTTTGCGACATGGGAAAATATCGCAAAACGGAAATGCGCCATTTTTCCACATAATAGCGTCACAAAGCGATGCAAATGGAGCAAACAGTGCTAAGGAGCCCCAAAATGGATCCTAGAAGCCAGGAGAGACCCCAGGGAGACTCCAGACAACCAGGAACCAGCCAGGAGGACACAGGCAAGACCCAGGGGAGAGACAAGAAGAAGAGGAAGTGTCGCTTTAGCTCAGAGGAGCATGAAATTCTGGTGAGAGAGGAAGGATAGCAGTGGCCTATCCCCTGAGAGACAGTCATCTACAAGATAATTGGGCTTGGCTGCCAAAAGCACTAGTCCCCAGACTGCCACAAAAAGCCTGAATGACAACTTATCAATCATTCCTGACACAAGGATCTTTAAGTATCTGCTCATGGAATATAGGGGGCCTACAATCGAAACTGGAAGACGCAGAGATCACCAAACTCCTGGGCACCTTTGATATCATAATGTTGCTGGAAACATGGGCACTTACAAACCTTTCTTTAATTAGTTACAAAGAGTACAACATTCCGGCGGTTAAACAAAACACATTTGGAAGAGCAAAAGGAGGGCTGTCAATTTATATCAACACCAAGCTAGAAGCAAAATCGGGAGGGCAGCCGGGTGACCAGCCCTTCCTATGGGTCCTCTTGGACAATTGGGCAAAAAACATACAGGACCCCCTAATCCTTATCAATGTGTATATTAACCCTAAAAAGAAAAAGTTGAAAGCTGATATCCTGCTAAAACATCTGCTCCAGATAATAAACACATACAATGCGGCCTACTGGTTAGTGTCAGGAGATTTTTACCTTAATCTATTTCATGAACCAAGCGAGGACCATGTACAACTCGCGGTTCCATTACCCATTCAAAAATTACATCAGAGGAGAAAGCAGGATAAAGTGGGCCCAAAGCTAATTGAGAGCTGTGGGCTAGCAGGCCTCTTCACACTAAATGGGCGGCTCCCTTCTGATACACCCCCGGCCGGGACAAGAGCCACCGAAAGGGCTGTCTCACATTTGGACTACACTTTGGTGAACCCCCTCCTATTCAGATTGGTGAGAGACTTTAGAATTCAAGCCCACACAGAAAGCGATCACAATCTGCAAATAGTTACGATCTGGAGCCAGGGGTCTACTCAAGAAGAAGCAAAACTCCTTAGTGGGAATCTTTGTGCTGAAAACTTAAAACGGTTAAATTAGAGTTCGTCTACGATCACAGCTCAAGCTGAGGATGCTGTAGGGGAACTGGAAAAGATGACCAATGACCAATAAAGAGTATTTGTCATATGGGAATCATTCACTGAAAGCCTTGTAAAACAACCCTCTGTGAGGGGGAGGGCAAGGGGTTCCCCCGGGGCATAGCAAGACCATACGTATGCCGCAGACAATACGAAAGAGGAGAGCGGAAGTAAGAAGGCTCTTGAGACTGGCACAGAGGCATCCAACCGATTAACTAATCTTAGAAACCCTACGACAAGAAAGGAAACTACTAAAGAGTGCCATATGGCTTTTTAGACGAACGAAGCAGGAAACATTATGGGCAAAACTTTACTATGCATCAACATTGGCAAACTCAAGCCGGTTCTAGAGCCTGATCAATAATATTGAGAAAGGACCCAGAGCTGCGAACAATGCAAATGTAACGGAGGAGGCATGGGTGGGTTATTTGAGAACCCACTTTAAAGAAAGAACTGCGACAGAGGCAAACATCTCCCTTCAAGAGGTAACGGAGATCAGTAGGGAACAGGAGGAGCCCATCACATTCAGTCCTCCGGAAATAGCTAAGATAATAGAAAAATCACGCTGAGACTGTGCGCCTGGACCGAGTGGCCTTCCTCAGACCCTATTTAAAGAGCCACCAGCAAAATGGGCAACCTTTTTTGCCACGTTGTTGAATTATATTTTAACAACAGGTTTTGTCTCAGTTAGTTGGAAGGGTTCGATAATTCACCCTATTTACAAGGGAGGGCAGGCCTCCCTACCTTCCAACTACCGCTTAATTGCCCTTCTAGATGTAGACCTGAAATCTTTCTCAATAGGCATCCTGCAGCATTTAGAACGGTGGGCCATGGATAAGGGGAGGCTCCTGATTAACCAAACAGGTTTTACAAAAAACAGGGTACCCTGACTAACCTTATGGCTTTAAGCCTAGTAATAAATAGGGCAAGGGCCACAGGGACACCCCTTTATATTTGCTTTGTGGATTTTAAGGTAGCATTTGATTGCGTCTCAAGAGAAAATTATGGTTAAAACTACAGAAGTGGGGGCTACCAATGAATCGATTAAATGCTACCATCATGCTCTATTCTGACACTTGGGTTAAAATCAAACTGGGCGACAGCTCATTTTAATCTAGGCCGATCAAAAGCACTGTTGGCTTGAAACAGGGTTGTGTATTAGCACCGCTTCTCTTTAATCTGTATATATCAGACCTCTCCCCAGCATTGGATGAGCAGTCGGCCCACCCACCAAGCTTAGGGGGCCGTCAAGTGTCTAACCTTTCTCCACGCAGATTATCTGCTGTTCCTTAGCAATACCAACTGAATACCAACAAATTGAACTGCCTAGGAGGTTATGCACTACCTAACGACCTAGAAGTTAACTATGGGAAGTCTAAAATAACCCCCTAACCGTAAACCGACCCCACGCCATAGGTGGCTGTTAAATGGGAAGTAAATTGAGGAGGTAGCGGTGTACACATACTTAGGGGTCAGGTTCGACTCCAGGGGTACATTCTCGGCGCATAAGAAGCAATAATAGAGAAGGCACAAGCTCTAAACCGGGCTTTTGGCACCCTGGCAAAATCCACCCTGGGGCAGCCCCTAAAACCAATGACCATGATCATGCGAGCAAAAATATTGCCAACCCTTGCATATGGGATGGAAATAATGAGGGGCGGAGGTAGCTACACTGGATAAGTTATTAGTGAAATCCTATAAGCAAGTCTTCCCGTTACCTAGATCGGCATCTCCGGCCCGGGTCAGACTGGAGTTTTCCCTAACAAAACAATCATTGGCAATGTTAGCTGCTTTTGCGAACGGCTGCTATAAACTCTATTCCGCGCCCATGGGGTCTTTAGCAAACCTAGTCTGGCATGAAATCACCCTTGCGAGGGGTAACAATAATTTTAAGGTCCACTGGGAAAAAAGTTTCGCTCTGCTTAAACTGAGTGATTTGTGGGATAGAACATTATCAGCACTTGCCTTCAGAAAGGGAGCCAACAAATCGGCCAAGATCTTAAGCCGACTTGAAGATATGGAGGCACTATCAAACAGATCGCATGGATGGCTAGTCCTTAATTCATTTGTGCGGATAAGGAACCACCTATCCTATCCACCACATTACCACAGGAAACCAGGCTGGCCCTCCTAAGGATGAGGTTGGGAGATTTACCAACTCTGGACTTCCTCCCAAAATGGAAAAAAGATGCAGGATGGCAAACACAGGTTTGTAGACTTTGCCATCAGACTGGGGAAACCCTCTTCCATATGCATTTGCATCTGCCCAGTTATGGGACACCAGAGAAGGGAACTGCTGAGGAACTAATTCAAAATCCTAGGAGTCCGGTCATGCAGGGGGGGCGTTATAACAGCCCTCGATCCAAGCCGTGGGAACCTGAATAACAGACTAATCCAGTTCCTTATAATCTTTACATCCCTGGCGGTCCCAGTAAATCCAGTCTAGTAAAAGTCAATTGTCTACTCTCATAATAATAGAAGCCGCCCCGTGGTTACAGGCTATCGGTGATGTAGGGGCTCGGCCCACTCTGAAGGCATCCTCTGATTAATAGGTGGCCCTGTCCAGTGTTAGTTCAGCTAATTTCTTCTACCCAATTGTACTTGGGTACCCCCGTTGTTTCCAAGAGGGTTACACTCCAGTTTTAGTACTTATTCTTGATGTTGTCTATATTTTATTGTACATTTGTGTTAGGCAATTTTTTGGATGTATCTGATGTATCCTTTTAATGTGTTTCTTTTTTTTTAATGGTTTTTATTAACTAATAAAAGAAATTCTACCCTGGTGAGAGAGGTGATGGAGCATCAGGATCAACTCTTCATCACCTCTAAATTGCCAATTGGGAGGAGAGAGGCAATTTGGCAACAGATTGTGGACAAGATTAACAGTGTAGCAGAGGACAGGAGAACTGTCACTGAGTGCAAGAAATGCTGCCATGACTGCAAGTGCAGGACAAAGGAAAAAATGGCACGGAACAGGAAAGCAGCATTGCAGATCGGAGGTGGGAGTCCAGCACTGCAAGAGGACCTGGACGAGATGGAGGAGATGGTTGCAGCCACCCTCCCGGAGAAAATCGTCACTGGTATTGCAGGAGCGGACAGCGCAGACTACCAGGAAACAACACATATGCAGGGTAAGTTACATGGGGGACCAAAATGCCTAAATGTCAAGTACAAGAAGGGGGAGGCACATACCTACTACACAATGCATGTCAGCCCTGAAAATTAGGCAGTGGAAAGGGCATAGGGGCACGTCATGGGACTCCCTGCACTGCCCATGCCAGGTGAATGGGCTTTGCAGGGGCATCCAGGGGCACAGCACAACACCAACAACCATTGCATGGGGGTACACAGCCATGCCAAGGCTGCTGGAACTGCTGAAGCAGGCCAGGAGGATAGGGTAGAACGTAAAACTGGTCTGGTGTCTCAGGACAGCTGGTATTGCCAGAATGTAAACTAGAGGACAATACCCAGACTCTGGCCATTGGCTCAAGCGGCATCTACCATTGACAACAGTTGCCACTACTACCTGTGCTGGGTGTGCTGGTCAAATAGGAAATGGCAGTTAGGTGCCCATGGCACAAACACAATCAAAATGAGGGTTCAGTATGACCACGTGATCAATCCCCATCAATCCTTTTCCAAGTGCAACTCCTGTCAACTGCTCAGTGTAGCAGAGGACAGGAGAACTGTCACTGAGTGCAAGAAATGCTGTCATGACTGCATGTGCAGGACAAAGGAAAAAATGGCACGGAACAGGAAAGCAGCATTGCAGATCGGAGGTGGGAGTCCAGCACTGCAAGAGGACCTGGACGAGATGGAGGAGATGGTTGCAGCCACCCTCCCGGAGGAAATCGTCACTAGTATTGCAGGAGCGGACAGCGCAGACTACCAGGAAACAACACATATGCAGGGTAAGTTACATGGGGGACCAAAATGCCTAAATGTCAAGTACAAGAAGGGGGAGGCACATACCTACTAGACAATGCATGTCAGCCCTGAAAATCAGGCAGTGGAAAGGGCATAGGGGCACGTCATGGGACTCCCTGCACTGCCCATGCCAGGTGAATGGGCTTTGATGGGGCATCCAGGGGCACAGCACAACACCAACAACCATTGCATGGGGGTACACAGCCATGCCAAGGCTTCTGGAACTGCTGAAGCAGGCCAGGAGGATAGGGTAGAACGTAAAACTGGTCTGGTGTCTCAGGACAGCTGGTATTGCCAGAATGTAAACTAGGGGACAATGCCCAGACTCTGGCCATTGGCTCAAGCGGCATCTACCATTGACAACAGTTGCCACTACTACCTGTGCTGGGTGTGTTGGTCAAATAGGAAATGGCAGTTAGGTGCCCATGGCACAAACACAATCAAAATGAGGGTTCAGTATGACCACGTGATCAATCCACATCAATCCTTTTCCAAGTGCAACTCCTGTCAACTGCTCATGTGCATTTACTCAATAACCATCAGGCACTGTCATATACATAATGATATACACAGCAGTAATCTCATACCTATGCTGCCCATTCATAGGTTTACCCCTGTGCCTGTGTCACAATAGCTGCAATGCCACCATGCAACATCTCAGGTGTCATAGTGCTAATACTATTGCATTGAGGGGGAGGACATATGTGTGTAGAAAGGCAAACACACCACACAGTCACAAGAGGAGATGGAACTCTGCCAGGCCCATCAGTGCAATGCAACGTAGCACACATACCCAAACATCAACATGAGAAACTACCAATGGTAACACCTGTACTGCCATACATCATATGGTGCTAGGTCTCAGCACCACGTAGGTGTATGTGAAAAATGATAGACTGGGACAGGGCCATATTGTTATGTGTGGTGCTGTAGCATCAGCACACCAACAATTATTGCAAGGCCTCACCATGCTAATGGGAGCAGAGGGAGGATTGACAAGGAAAGAAGGTGACAAGAAAAAAATTGGACAGAACCCACACCTAGAAGATGTGATGCAGACAATTGCCCAAACTGCCCACACTACATGTGGCATCCAGGTGGGGCATAGGGCTGAGAGACTGCAAACATTAATGACAGGAACAATGAATGGGAACCAAGATAACAATGTACCACCAATAGGAAGTCAATGATGTCAAATTACAACTGGCACAACACAGACACACTATGATGGTCATTACAACCCTGGCAGTCGGTGTTAAAGCGGTGGTAAGACCGCCAACAGGCCGGCGGTAAAAAATTTGCAATTACGACCGTGGAAACCGCCAACAAAGACAGCCACTTTAACACTCCGACCGCCACAGCGGTACAAACAAATAGCGCAGCGGTCACTGCCAACAGGCAGGCGGGAGACAAAGTACCTCCACAGTATCGCAACACGCCAATCCGCCACCTTTTCCGGGGCGGATTCACCGCGGATAAAAACACAACGGAAACAGGATTCCGAAGGGAAAACGCTCACTTCTACACACCCCATGAGGAACTAGGACACCATGGAGCCGGAACTCTAAATTCTCCCTGCAATAGTCTTCCTGCTCCTCTACTAGGAGCACGAACGCCGGCGGCAAAGACCACGGTGAGTACTGCGCCTACGACACAGGGGAGGGCGGAGGGAAAAAACAGTGACACACACACGCAACACCCCCACCCTCACCCACTACAACACACACACTAATACATATTAATACATGATAGTCACACCCCCCAACCACCCCGGAAGAATGCAAAGACAAAAGGAAATTAGTGGAACCATTGTAATATATTAAAATCAAGTAGGCAAAAATATATATACACACCATAAACAAAATATACACCAAGCATAGTAGTCCAGGTAGTGCTCCAATTCAGTCCGTGGAACACTGGGCCCACACGGTATGGGCGAGGCCCACACAAGATACCCGACCATGACGGAGAGAACACTGCAAGGGGCATCAGAGAGCAAGAAAACAGGCCCCTCAGGGGGAGGGAAAGGGGGGGCACCACAGCCGGTTGAGTGCACAACGTCAAATCCACGATAGGGCCACATGCCCACCGTTCAATCTTGGGGAGTGCAAAGCCACAGTCTCTCAAGTCTCTCCAGTGGGTGGGTTGCCCACTGTTTCATCCTGGGGAGTGCAAAGCCACAGTCTCTCAAGTCTCTCCAGTGGGTGGGCTGCCCACTGTTCAATCCTGGGAAGTGCAAAGCAACAGTCTCTCAAGTCTCTACAGTGGGTGGGTTGCCCACTGTTCCATCCTGGGGAGTGCAAAGCCACAGTCTCTCAAGTCTCTACAGTGGGTGGGTTGCCCACTGTTCAATCCTGGGGAGTGCAAAGCCACAGTCTCTCAAGTCTCTACAGTGGGTGGGTTGGCCACTGTTCAATCCTGGGAAGTGCAAAGCCACAGCCTCTCAAGTCTCTACAGTGGGTGGGTTGCCCACTGTTCCATCCTGGGGAGTGCAAAGCCACAATCTCTCAAGTCTCTACAGTGGGTGGGTTGTCCACTGTTCAATCCTGGGGAGTGCAAAATCACAGTCTCTCAAGTCTCTACAGTGGGTGGGTTGCCCACTGTTCAATCCTGGGGAGTGCTAAGCCACAGTCTCTCAAGTGGATAACAGTCTCCAATGGTTCTGGAGGAGGCATTGTGCCCAGAGTGCTTCATCCTGCGAAGGACAGAGGTAGTGGATGTATCTTTCCACTGGTTCTGGAGGGGGCTTTGTGCCCAGAGTGCTTCATCCTGCTGACAGAGGTAGTGGATGTATCTCTCCACTGGTTTTGGAGGGGGCTTTGTGCCCAGAGTGCTTCATCCTGCTAAGGACAAAGGTAGTAGATGTATCTCTCCACTGGTTCTGGAGGGACTTTGTGCCCAGAGTGCTTCATCTTGCCCGTGACGGACTCAGTAGCGCCAGTGCCCTTGGCGCTCATGGGCCAACGGTGCTTGAGGCGGTGGTGCCCTGTTCAGCGGTGCTTGAGGCGGCGGTGCCCTGTTCAGCGGGGCTTGGAGCGGCGGTGCCCTGTTCAGCGGTACTTGAGGCGGCAGTGTCCTGTTCAGTGGGGCTTGGAGCAGAGGTGCCCTGTTCAGCGGTGCTTGAGGCGGCAGTGCCCTGTTCAGTGGGGCTTGGAGCGGCGGTGCCCTGTTCAGCGGTGCTTGGAGCGGCGGTGCCCTGTTCAGCGGTGCTTGGAGCGGTGCCGTGTTCAGCGGTGCTTGGGGCGGCGGTGCCCTGTTCAGTGGTGCTTGGAGCGGTGGTGCCCTGTTCAGCGGTGCTTGGGGCGGCGGTGCCCTGTTCAGTGGTGCTTGGGGCAGCGGTGCCCTGTTCAGCGGTGCTTCAGGCGGCGGTGCCCTGTTCAGCAGTGCTTCAGGTGGCGGTGCCCTGTTCAGCGGTGCTTGGAGCGGCGGTGCCCTGTTCAGCGGTGCTTGGATCGGCGGGCTCCTTTGCAGTGACTCAGCTGCTGGCGGTCCTCTCTGTCCCAGCGGGCTTGTGCTGGCGGTCCTCTCTAGCCTTCCGGGGATTGTGCTGGAGGTCATCTCTGACCCAGCGGGGCTTGTGCTGGCGGTCCTCTCTAGCCCAGCTGGGCTTGTGCTGGCGGTCCTCTCTGTCCCAGCGGGGCTTGTGCTGGTGGTCCTCTCTAGCCCAGCGGGGCTTGTGCTGGCGGTCCTCTCTATCCCAGCGGGGCTTCTGTTGGCGGTCCTCTCTAGCCCAGCTGGGCTTGTGCTGGCGGTCCTCTCTGTCCCAGCGGGGCTAGTGCTGGCGGTCCTCTCTAGCCCAGCGGGGTTTGTGCTGGCGGTCCTCTCTAGCCCAGCGGGGCTTATGCTGGCGGTCCTCTCTAGCCCAGCGGGGCTTGTGCTGACGGTCCTCTCTGGCCCAGCGTGGATGATGGCGGTGGCCTCCTGGGCAGCGGGGCTGATGGTGGTGGCCTCCTGGGCAGCGGGGATGACGGCTGTGGCCTCCTGGGCAGCGGGGATGACGGCTGTGGCCCCCTGGGCAGCGGGGATGATGGCTGTGGCCTCTTGGCAAGCGGCAGATGACGGCTGTGCCGTCCTGGGCAGTGGGGATGATGGCTGTGGCCTCCTGGCCAGCGGGGATGACGGTTGTGGCCTCCTGCCCAGCGGGGATGATGGCGGTCTCCTCCGCCGTGCTGCTCTTCCCAGACTTTCCTGGTTTCTTGTGGCCCTTCCCCACCTTGGAAGGTGTCGCAGCTGACTCCACACTCCCACTGGGACCCCTGGGAGTGGCTTTGGTGGCTGGAGTCTTCCCCCTCTTCCGCCTGGCAGTGGCCAACCTTTGATGCTTCGCAGGTGGGGGGCTGTCTGTGCTGTGGCTCCGTGCCACACTGGCTGCCCTGCTGCCCGGTGCACTCCAGATTCCGGTGACTACATGCACCACTGGTCCCAGAGATGTTGTGGCTGAGGTGCTAGTTCGGGACCTAGGAGACGGACAGGGTGGGGGAGGTGTGGGAAAGAGGTCAAGGTTGGACAGGAAAAGTTTTTTGGAGACACTGGGACAGGTAGCTGGAGGGGGTTTGGGAGTGGAGGAAGAGGTTGTGGTTGTAGGAGGTGTTCGTTTGCTGACTTTGGGTGAAGGTGCATGCGCTGGAGGCTGTCGTGAGGTGGATGGCTGTTGGGTGGGTGTGTGTCTGCGTTTGTGTAACTTGGGAGGTGGTGTTACAGACACACTGGGAGAGGACACAGGGGACGTGTGAATGGTAGTGGGGGTGGTGACTGCACATGAGTGGTGTGTGTGCTGGTGATGGCAGTAGTGGCTGTTGATGTAGTGCATGCAGATGTGAGTGGAGACAAGACTGGGAGGGAGGAGGGAGACGAGGAGGAGGGGGACACAGTGGAGGCAGTGGATGTTGGTGTGTCTGCATGTGTGTGATACTTGCGTGAGTGCCTGTGGGATGTGTGGTGCTTATGTCTGCCTGAGCTTCCTTTGTGTGTTGCCATGTGTGCATGCTGGTCTGAAGGTCTGCTTGGGATAGGCTGGGGTACAGGGGATTGGGTCTGGGTGGAGGAAGTTGGAGGGGGGAGGCTAGAGACAGGGACAATGACTGCCATCAGTGCTGAGGCCACAGTCTGAAAAGCTCGCTGAAGGAAGGCCTGACCAGAATGAATGCCCTCCAGGAATGCATTTGTTTGTTGCGACTGCCTTTCTATACCCTGGATGGCATTCAAAATGGCAGACTGCAATGGCCTCCTCACTGAGGGCAGCAGGGCTGACTGGGGCAGGGCTTGAGGTGCCTGGGGCAAAGGTGATGCTCATCCTCCTGGGTGAGCGGGCACGGGGCAAAGGCTGAGGGGCTGCTGGGAGGGCGGTGCTGGCAGCTGTACCTGTAGATGCGGGGGGCACAGATGTTGCCGCCACCACAAGGGAGCTCCCATCAGAGGAAGAGTCCGTGTCGCTTGTGTCAGCTCCTGTCCCACCGTGGAGCTCCCCTCACCCTCCGTCCCACTGGTGAACTCCGAGTCCGTAGTTTCGCCCTCTAGGGCCATGTGGGATGCAGCTCCCTCGTGCTCCGGTGCCACTGCTCCTCCGCCTGATGATGCTAATGCACACAAGAACAGGGAGACCACAAAAAGGGAGGGGCGACAGAAGAAAGACATGTTGAGTGCATGCATTACCGCTACTGTTGGCGGACACGACAGACACAGAAGCCCCCTGCACTACGCTGCGCTCTTGGGCTCCACTGTTCAATTCCAGGGAAATGGCCTACTAGGCTATGGACGAAATCTGCACACATGGATGACACAGGGGCATGATTAGGTGTACTTGGCACTCTACAAAGGTGGGGTGGGGTGCCACATGGCCTGCCTTACGGAGAGACCTTGCATACTAAACGCGCCCTGGCCTAGGGAAACCCACAGCCCACCTCCCCCACCCAGATACCTCCACTGCGCGCTAAATCAGTAGGATGAGAGTGTAATCACCCCCTTGTGGCTGCTGTGATGCACTCAAGCGCCCATCCAACTCCGGGTACGCCACCGCCGGGATACTGAACATCAAGGGGGTTATGGTGCGAATGGCACCCCACCCACGTTGGGAGGCCATCCCCAGCTGAGCCTCCGCCGTCTATTTGCTCCAGCGGCGAATGTCCTCCCATCTTTTCTGGCTGTGGGTGCTCCGTCTGTGGTAGACCCCCAGGGTCCGAACGTCCTTGGCGATGGCACACCAAATATCTTTTTTCTAGTGGGCGCTGACCTACATGATTTGTACAGGGGGAAGAGAAACTTATTACCAACTGCACCGTCAGAGTCAATGGCCCCCATCCCTACCCTTGCCATGTGGCACATGCCCTCACCGTCGTTTCATGCACGCCCCACTCTACCCCCTTCCTTCTTACATCCACCACTCTCCACACAGGCATAGCCCATACAGCATGCTCCCAGAGTACTTACCTGTTTGTCTGGAGGACCGTAGAGTAGCGTGTACTGGGGGGAGCCCATGCACGAGTTTCTCCAACTCCTCTGATGTGAAGGCAGGGGCCCTTTCCCCAGATACTCGAGCCATTGTCTCTTCCAGACCGAGGTCACAGCAGCACTTGCAGTGTAGGACCTCTCCTGTCGAAGATCAGGTATCGAGTGATTGAACAGATAGAAAATGGCGGTCACGTCCGCGGCAGTGCGTACTGTCACCGCCGGCGTACATCGTCATTGACTCCTGGGACCCATAGGGTCCAATGTTAACCAATGCAGAATTGCGCCGCGGTCTTCGACCGCCTACCGCGACGGTATACAACGCCAGCGCAGTTACCTCACATCCTATTGTCCCACTTTACAGGTCAGGCAGCCGCCATTTCAGGGACCCACATGGCTTCATTTTTAACTGCGTCACACATACCTAGGCCTAGACTCAACAAACATACAGGCCACTTTTTGGATTATGATTCGTGTTCTGTGTAAGCTGTGGGTACGTACCTCTGAGTTGTTTGACTCTCTGCTCACTATTGTCCTTCATAGGCACCGTCCGCTGGGACATGTGAGGAGATGGCAGCATCCTCCGGTGTACCAACCGTTGGTGGACCTGTCGACAATGGAGGAAAGACATGTGATCAGCACATAAAGGCTTGACCGTGCCACAATCCATGAACTGTGTACCCAGCTGGAGCCAGACCTGATGTCAGCTATCCGCCATCCCACAGGAATTCCCCCTCAAGTGCAGGTGTTGTCAGTGCTCCATTTCCTTGCAAATGGGTCATTCCAAACAACAGTGGCAATAGCATCAGGGATGTCCCAGCCTATGTTTTCCAACGTGTTGTCCAGAGTGTTGTCTGCACTGCTGAAACACATGCAGAGCTACATCGTTTTCCCTCAGGTGGAGGATTTGCCTACAGTGAAAGGTGATTTCTATGCCCTGGGACATATCCCCACCATCATAGGTGCCATTGATGGGACACATATGGCTTTGGTCCCCCCCCACAGGGGTGAAGAGGTGTACAGAAACCGGAAGAGTTATCATTCGATGAATGTACAGATGGTATGTTTGGCCGACCAGTACATCTCCCATGTGAATGCCAAGTTCCCTGGCTCAGTGCATGACGCCTACATCCTGCGGAATAGAAGCATCCCTTATGTAATGGGTCAACTCCAGAGGCACCGTGTGTGGCTATTAGGTGAGCACCTGTAAACAAGACAGTGGGAATGGTTGTCTGGGTCTGGGGATATCCCTGCAGGTTAGTGTGTGTCTAACAGTTGTCCCTCGCCATTTGCAGGTGACTCTGGTTACCCCAACCTGTCATGGCTACTGACCCCAGTGAGAAATCCCAGGACAAGGGCAGAGTAACGCTACAATGAGGCCCATGGGCGAACTAAGAGGGTGATCGAACGGACCTTCGGCCTCCTGAAGGCCAGGTTCAGGTGCCTCCATATGACAGGTGGATCCCTATTCTACTCACCAAAGAAGGTGTGCCAGATCATCGTGGCCTGCTGTATGCTTCACAACTTGGCTTAGCGACGACAGGTGCCTTTTCCTCAGGAGGATGGTCCAGATGGTGGTGTTGTTGCAGCTGTGGAGCCTGTGGACAGTGAAGACGAGGAAACAGAAGAAGAAGACATGGACAACAGGGACTCAGTGATCGAGCAATATTTCCAGTTAGACACAGGTAAGAATACAAACCTGCCTACTACATGTACTTAAACACTACTACCTCTATACTGTCCGTCGTTTTCACTCAGTGTATGGTCACTGAGTTGTCACTTTCCCTTACGATTTCACAGATGTGGGTCCCAATGTGTGGCATCTGCTTAGATTCCTCACAGACTACAGCTGTGTGACATAGATATGTTGACATTACAAATGAAAGAGCTTTTTGCCACAGTAATTGCTAATACACTATTCCAAAATCACACACTGACTCCAGATTGTTTTGCGCTTTAAGGGTGTTTATTTTAGTGCTCAATATTGGAGGGGGTAGAAAAATGGTGAGGGGTGATGGTGGAGGAATGTCCATGGCAGAGTCCAGTCTATTAGTCTCACAAGTGCATTGCCCAAATGGGCATAGGAAGTGGAGCTGGGGCAGTTTAAGGATTACAGGGTGACAAAGTGTGACAGAAGGATGACATTCAGGGTGGTCTAATTTCTTGGCGGGGGTCTTGGCATCGCTCTCTGTCTTTGTCCTGGATCTCAGGGACCGTTTGCGAGGTGGTTCTCCCTCTGCAGGGGGTGGGGTGCTGGTGTGGTGGTCCTGTGGTGGTGCCTCCTGTCCACTAGTGCCGGCGGAGGTGGTGGGCAGTTCATCGTCCAGGCTAGTGTCAGGGGCCCCTTGTAGTGCCACAGTGTCCCTCCTGGTGTTGAGTACTTCCTTCAGCACCCCTACGATGGTGCCCAGGGTGGAATTGATGGCTCTGAGTTCCTCCCTGAAGCCCAAATACTGTTCCTCCTGCAGGCGCTGGGTATCCTGAAACTTGGCCAGTACCGTTGCCATCGTCTCCTGGGAGTGGTGGTAGGCTCCCATGATGTTGGAGAGGGCCTCGTGGAGAGTGGGTTCCCTTGGCGTCCTCCCCCTGTCGCACAGCAGCCCTCCCAGTTCCCCCTGTGTTCCTGGGCCTCCGTCCCCTGGACCGTGTGCCCACTACCACTGCCCCCAGGTCCCTGTTGTTGTTGGGGTGGTGGGTTAGCCTGGGTTCCCTGTAGTGGTGGACACACTGCTGATTGACGTGTCTTGGGGACAAAGGTATGGGCCCGCTAGGTGGGTGCTGTGCTGGTGTTTCCAGAGGGGGGAAGCTCTGTGGTGGCCTGTGCCAGTGTGAGGGGAACCGACTGTCCCGAGGTCCCCAATGGGCCGGGCTGGTCATCTAGATCCAGTTGGACAGAGGTGCTGTCATCACTGTGGGCCTCTTCTGTTGGTGGTGTGGACATGTGTGGACCCTCCTGTCCGGTGACGTTGGGTAGGGGTCCTGCAGGGGTATAAAAGGATGTTTATTACATCTGTGTGTGCCATGGTGTGCAATGGGTGGGTGACCGTGTACCCTAGTGCTTGCATTCCTGTGTGAGACCTTGTGTGATGATGGTTTAGGGGGGTGTATGGGTATGTGCAGTGGCCATGCTTTAGTGATGGTTGTCCATGCTTTGTTGTTGCATGCAGGGCTTGGTGTTAGGATGTGTGGTTTGTGATGTTGGGACATTTGTGAGGAGTTAGAGTTATGGGGTGAGGGTGAGGGTGGGGGTATGTACTGGCATGCAGGTAGGGTGGGGGATGTAATAGTTAAAATTTGACTTCCCAGAGTCCATTCCTCCACCTACTCCTGCGAGGCCCTCAGGATGCAGAATCGCCAAGACCTGCTCATTCCATGTTGTTAGTTGTGGGTGAGGAGGTGGGGCTCCGCCGCCAGTCCGCTGAACCGCAAGGTGGTGTCTTGAGACCACGGAACGCACCTTCCCCCGTAGGTCGTTCCACCTCTTCCTGATGCCCTCCCGATTTCTTGGGTGCTGTCCCACTGCGTTGACTCTGTCCACTATTCTTCGCCATAGCTCCATCTTCCTTGCAATGGAGGTGTGCTGCACCTGTGCTCCTTATAGCTGTGGCCCTACCCAGACGATTTCCTCCACCATGACCCTGAGCTCCTCCTCCGAGAACCTGGGGTGTCTTTGCCGTGCCATGGGGTGGTGTAGGTGATGTGTGGGGTGGTGTGTGGGGTGATAAGTGTGCTGATATGTAGTGGTGTGTAGTCTGAGGTGTGTAGATGTTTTGTGGGTGATGGTGTTGTGTGCCTGTGGATGTTAGTATTGTTGATGGTGGTGTCTCTCTCTGGCCTTCTCTCAGTAATTGTTGTCGTAGGGGTTTGTGGGTGATGTGGGTGTGTGAGTTATATTGTATTGGGTGTGTGGGAGTGGTGAATGTATGTGTATCAGGTGTGTATATTTCGAATTGTCCAATGTGGCTGTGTTTGGGAGATATATGTGTATTTTGAGCGCGACGGTGTGTACCGCCAAAGGAATACCACAGTTGAAAGACCACCATGTGGATTTGTGCGTCGTGATAGTGTGGGCGTATTTCTGTTGGCGTGACAGTGGAGGTTTTGTTTTCACCAGTTTATCAGTGACCTTTGGTGTGGCAGACGTGTGGGTATCTGAATATTGGTGGATTCCGTGTTGTGGGTCGTAATAGCTGTGGTGGATTTCCGCGGCGGTGTGTTGGTGGTCTTCTGCATGGTGGTAAGCGGCTTTTACCACCAATGTTGTAATGACCGCCTAAGTGTACAATATCTCATTGCAGAGGAGGAGGGTTCTTCTGTGAATCTGTCTGTCCTGGACTACCCTGATGACCTGGATGACCAGCTGACAATCATCAGCCAGGAAACCATCCAAGATGTCCTGGGAACCCTCCAGACACCACCTCCAGTCACAAGGAGGAGCATACATGTAGCAGCCATCCCAGAGGATCCACCTACCACCCCAATAGTACGACCTGCCAGCTCAAATACAGCTGAGGACTCTGATGGCACAGGGACCACCTTTGAGAGTACAGTAGTGGGAGTACAGTGGGAGCTGGCCAAGGAGGTGCTGGTTGGGATGCAAACTATGGCAGCCAGCCTTGAGGGGATGAGCATGTGCATAATGACGTGCACAGAACAGACAGCAGCCATACAAGTCACTCAATCCCTACTCAAGGAGTCCAACAGTGTGTGAGAGACCTCACCACTGCTGTGAGGGAGTTGCCACAACACCTGCCCTCCCGATCTTGCAGCTGCATGCATGACAACAAGCTGGACTCCATGCACCAGGAACTGGCCTCCCTGCAGGGCAGACATGGCTTCCTACCACAGGGATGTTGCTGCCATACTCCATAATCAGCAGCTCCTCCTTGCTGCAGTGATGCCATATGTAGTTCCACAGATGGCAGCTGCCGGGAATTTGGTGTCCACTTCTCCAACCACTGAAGTGTGTGTTGCCCCCTAAAACCCACCACCACCATCAAGGGCAGAGGAGATGACACACACATCAGAGGATGAAGATGTGGAACACATCATCTTCACCCTGGGAGTACCCAGTAGCACCATCCCATGCCACATGGGCACTGATTTCCCTTTGTCCTGTGCTTGTCAACATGCCAGTGTTGCTACAGTTGGTGACATGCACTCTTCACTGACACACTGTTAACCTTTCCAATATGGACTGCAATTGTCTCTCACTACTCAACTGGCATTTAATGTTCCTCTGCACTAAATGACAGGTCATCTCAGCATGTCAAATGGCATGTCCCTCAACCTTGCACTTGTGTTGCGTCACAATAGAATGCTTTATACTAATGGGGTCACAGACCTGGACTACGTAAATATTGCACTACAGAACTTTAAAATAAATGGCACCTACACACCCACTTTGTCTCTGTGTAATGTGGCACTTCTACTTTGCAGGAGATTTGTGATGCATGTAACATGTCTATGGTCACAGAGTGTCAATACCAGAGTGCAGAAATAATGTGGGCTGATATCTACGCTCAAGAGCCCAAATTTTTACTTTTTCTGCGCTGCATTTGCATAATTTTTTAAGCAAAAGCTGCGCAAACTTACAAAATATCATTGTATTTTGTAAATTTGCTCTGCTTTCACATCAACAAATGAGGCAAATACAGTGCAAAAATAGTATAATTCAGGGCCAAGGCATCTACAAAATGAAAGTCAATGCTGGCCACATCCCCTACAAGCAAGTCACTGTGTATGTGACATTCGCTTTAAAATCTACATGCCTCACCCTCAACATACAGCAGGAATGGCTGTGTAAGAGTGTTTGGCCAATAACGTCAGCTGTACAAGTTAAACACATAGGTGTGAAATTTGTATACTTGACCTCATCTGAAATTGGCACTACTCAGTTTAGTCCGGCCATGTTCATAGCAGCAGATGTGGTGGTCTGTGTTGCCGAGGTGGATGGTCCAGCAGGTGTGGTGGTCAGTGGGGCAGACGTTGAAGGTGTAGCAGGTGTGGTGGTTGGTGGTGCAGAGGTTGATGGTGCAGCAGGTGGGGCTGATGTGACAGTGGCCGCTGTGGTACTGGCTGCAGTTGTGGTGGTGGCTCCAACCTAAGTGTCCAATGCTGGTCCCCCTTGGCTGAAATCCCGCCATTCTCCTGTGGCTTGCTCTCTCTGATAGCCACTTGCCATCATTGTGTCACATTGCAAAGGCAGCAACTACTTCACATGCACTAGGCCAACTAATCTTTATCATCTGAGTCAACTTCAAGGCACCTAACACCAGTGATTTGTAGATGTAATTGGCAGGGTGGTATGCAGTTGATAATCATAAGGGGTCAGTGTTGTTTGGGACACATGCATGTTTGAATGAGATGACTGTCATATACACTGTGACCAACACATCTACCTACAAATATGTTGTTCCCCTACCCCTGTGCCTCAGGGGGAATGGGCATGCAACACATCATCACAACTGTCGAGGACAACCACAAAGCCATGTCTACTTGTACATGGATTTAGTAAGCGCAACATATGTGAGGAGGCTGCCACCTAGGAATGAGGTGTCCATAGGTCTTTCACATCTACATTCATGTGTCCATTTGTGGACAACCATCAACACCTGATCTGCCAACACAATTCCCAAAACACCCACATTGATGACAGCAGACATATGGCCTTGACCTGCATGCACGCCTATTACATACTACATAAGTGCCACATAAATGGAGTTCAACTTATGGGGCTAGATACTAGGGGACAATTACCCATACAGTCCTATATGTACATTACAATACAGGGATGCACAATTTTGTACAGAAAACTGATTAATCACTGTCTTGTGAGAATGAGGCTATGACTCAGTGACAATATTCTGACACTGGAGCACTTCCAAGTCACATGTGGGCCTACATGTGGCTACTAATCACCTTGTTCACATGCTGCTGCCTATTGTACAGCACAAGACTCCCAAGGTATGACTCTCTGCCTGTGAATGTCTATCCCTTGCATGGAACACTATGGCCCTCATTACAACCCGGGCGGTCGGTGATAAAGCAGCGGTAATACCACCAACAGCCCGGCGGAAAATAAAATGGAATCACGACCATGGAGGAAACCTCCAGCATAGACAGCCACTTTAACACTCTGACCGCCATGGCGGTATAAACAAACACCGCGGCGGAAACCGCCAACAGACAGGCGGAGGACAAAGTACCGCCCACACTATTACAAGAGGCCTATCCGCCACCTTTTCTGGGGCGGCACCAACGCTATCAAAAGCACGGAAGAAACAGTACACAGAAGGGAAGCCACTCACCTCTCGACACCCAACGAGGAACCAGGACGCCATGAAGCCGAAAATACAGGTCCTGCCCATGCTGGTCTTCCTCCTTCTGTATCAGGAGCAAGAAAGACGCCATTGACGCCCACGGTGAGTACTGCACCTACAAAACAGGGGAGGGTGGGAGGGAAAAGAAAGTGACACACACACGCAACACGCAATACCCCCACCCCCACCCTCACCCACAACACCATACACACAAATAAATGCACAACATTACATGTACACCCCCTCACCCGCTGGAAGAATGCAAGGACAAAAGGAAATGATTGTAACAAGTGTAATCTATTAAATATCAGATTTCAATTTAAAAAATCAGTATATACAAATATGCACACCAACTACACAAGTCCGGATATTACTCAAACTTCGTCCGTGGATCAGTGTCCCAAAATACATGGGCAAAGCCCACACAAGATACCTGACTCGAAACGGAGAGAACACTGCAGGGGCATCAGATCGAAATGAAACAGGCACCTCAGGGGGAGTGGTGGGGGGGCACCTCAGCCGGATGAACGCACAGCACCACTGCTCCACGAGGAGGCTCCATGCCCACTGTTGTATCCTGGGGAGTGCAAAGCCACAGTCTCACAAGTCTTTCCAGTGGGTGTTTTGCCCACTGCTCTATCCTGGGGAGTGCAAAGCCACAGTCTCACAAGTCTCTCCAGTGGGTGTTTTGCCCACTGCTCTACCCTGGGGAGTGCAAAGCCACAGTCTCACAAGTCTTTACAGTGGGTTGTTTGTCCATTGCTCTATCCTAGGGAGTGCAAAGCCACAGTCTCACAAGTCTTTCCAGTGGGTGGTTTGCTCACTGCTCTTTCCTGGGGAGTGCAAAGCCACAGTCTCTCAAGTGGATGCCTTTCTCCACTGGTTCTGGAGGGGGCTTTGTGTCCAGCGTACTTCATCCTGCCAAGGACTGAGGTAGTGGATGTGATTCTCCACTGGTTCTGGAGGAGGCTTTGTGCTTTGTGCCCAGAGTGCTTCATCCTGCCAAGGACCGGGGTAGTGGATGTGATTCTCCACTGGTTCTGGAGGGGGCTTTGTGCCCAGAGTGCTTCATCCTGCCAAGGACTGGGGTAGTGGATGTGATTCTCCACTAGTTCTGGAGGGGGCTTTGTGCCCAGAGTGTTTCATCCTGCCAAGGACTGGGGTAGTGGATGTGGATCTCCACTGGTTCTGGAGGGGGCTTTGTGCCCAGAGTGCTTCATCCTGCCAAGGACTGAGGAAGTGGATGTATCTCTCTACTGGTTCTGGAGGGGATTTGTGCCCAGAGTGCTTCATCCTGCCAAGGACTGGGGTAGTGGATGTGATTCTCCACTGGTTCTGGAGGGGGCTTTGTGCCCAGAGTGCTTCATCCTGCCAAGGACTGGGGTAGTGGATGTGATTCTCCACTAGTTCTGGAGGGGGCTTTGTGCCCAGAGTGTTTCATCCTGCCAAGGACTGGGGTAGTGGATGTGATTCTCCACTGGTTCTGGATGGGGCTTTGTGCCCAGAGTGCTTCATCCTGCCAAGGACTGAGGAAGTGGATGCATCTCTCCACTGGTTCTGGAGGGGGATTTGTGCCCAGAGTGCTTCATCCTACCAAGGACTGTGGTAGTGGATGTGATTCTCCACTGGTTCTGGAGGGGGCTTTGTGCCCAGAGTGCTTCATCCCGCCAAGGACTGAGGAAGTGGATGTATCTCTCCACTGGTTCTGGAGGGGGCTTGGTGCCCAGAGTGCTTCACATGCAGTGTGGCAGGTCCCATTCCCTCATGTGGGTGTGTGTGCCACGAGATTGCCTGGGAAAAGGTAGCATGATATTCCATGGAGGCAGGGACACACTCCACCCTGCTGCGACTTCGCCTGCCACCTGCAGGTACAAACAGTGCTGAGAGTCATGCCTCATGGACGCTGGGCAGGGTCCAGGACATCTCCTGCAGCCTCGGACGGCTGCCCACTGGGGATGATTGCCATGTCAGCTGTGGTGGCACTGTCTGAGCACGTTGCGGGGCTGGTGGCGGTGCTTGCGGCGGTGTCTGTGGCGGAGGTGCTGGCGGTGGTGCATGTGGTCTGCACTTGTTGAGGGACACAGAAGGATGTCTCCTGCAGCCTCGGACGGCTGCCCACTGGGGATAATGCTGAGGAGTGTTGCTGAGGCAGCAGATGTGCAGGTGGTGGTGCTGGTGGCGGTGCTGATGGCGGTGCCTACCGCCATACAGGTTGGTGTGACAGAAGGGGTGACTCTGGTCCCTCAGTCGGAGCCACCGTGCCCTGTCCTGCCCTTCTCTTTGGCTTTTGTCCCTTCCCCACCTTTGATGTTCCTGCTGGTGTCTTGCCACTGTCCCCTTTCGGTTTGGAGGAGCCCTTGCTTGCTGGTAGGTCCGGCTTCTCCCTCCTGCATGTGGGCACCTTCTTCACCTTGGCAGGTGGCGGAATGGCCTGCACCTTTGCCTCACTAGGTGGCACACTGGCAGCCCTGATGGGTGGCGCCCATGATGAGACCAGAGTTGCTGGGACCATGGGGCTTTGGGGTTTGGTGGCTGAGGTGCTGGGCTGGGACCTGGAAAGCCTGGCCCTAGGGGAAGGACGGGGGGGGAGGTATAGGGAAGAGGTCAATGTTAGCTAGGAAAAGTTTCTTAGAAACACTGGGACGGGAAGATGGAGGGGATTTGGGAGTGGAGGAAGAGGTAGTAGTTGTAGGAGGTGTACGTTTGCTGAATTTGAGTGAAGGTGGATGGGCCGGAGGCTGTTGTGAGGTGGATGGCTGTTGGGTGGGTGTGTGCCTGCGTTTGTGTACTTTGGGAGGAGGGCTCACAGAAACACTTGGAGAGGACGCAGGGGATGTGTGAATGGTAGTGGGGGTGGTGAGTGCACGTGAGCGGTGTGTGGTGATGGGTGTGCTGGTGAATGAGGTAGTGGCTGAGGATGTAGTGCATGCAGGTGTGAGTGGAGATGAGACAGGGAGGGAGGAGGAGGACGTGGAGGAGGGGGACACAGTGGAGGCAGTGGATGTTGGCGTGTCTGCATGGGGATGGTGCTTGTGTGAGTGCCTGTGGGATGTGTGGTGCTTATGTTTGCCATGTCCACTCTTGTGTGTTGATGAGTGTGCATGCTGGTCTGATGGTGTGCTTGGGATAGGCTGAGGAAAGGGTATTGGGTCTGGGTGGATGAAGTTGGAGGGGGGAGGCTGGACACAGGGACCATGGCTGCCAACAGTGCTGAGTCCAGAGCCTGAAAGGCTCTCTGTTGGGCCGCCTGCTCAGAATGAATGCCCTCCAGGTATGCATTTGTTTGCTGCAAATGCCTCTCAACACCCTGGATGGCATTCAAAATGGTAGATTGCCCAACAGTGAGGGAACTCAGGAGGTCAATAGCCTCCTCACTGAGGGCAGCAGGGCTGATGGGGCAGGGCCTGAGGTGCCTGGGGCAAAGGTGATGCCCACCCTCCTGGGTGAGGGGGCACGGGACAAAGGCTGAGGGGCTGCTGGGAGGGCGGTGCTGGTAGGGGGGTGGCGGCTGTACCTGTTGATGCGGTGGGCACAGGATGCCCACCACCGCAAGGGAGTTCCCATCAGAGGAGGAGTCGCTGTCGCTGGTTATGCTCCTGTCCCCGTCGTGGAGCTCACCCTCCGTCCCACTGGTGCCTTCAGACTCCATACATACACCCTCCAGGGCCATGTGGGATGCAGCTCCCTCCTGCTCTGGTGCCACTGCTCCTCCACCAGATGATGCTAATGCACGCAAGAACAGGGTGACAAAACAAAAAGGGGGGGGAGACAGAAGAGACACATGGTCAGTGCATGCAACACCACTACCGTTGGCAGACACAACACACATGGAGCATCCCTATGCACTAAGCCATGCACTAACAGTGCAGGCGAAGAGCACATGCCCAAGGGGGACTCTGTCTAGACCCATTTCATGCACAGCTGGCACCCATGGGAGCCTGACTCGGTGTAGAGGACAAATACCACCTTTGGGGCTGGACTGGGAATGAGGCTGCAAAACAATGGATCTACCTTTGCGCGTATGCCCTTGCCTAAGGGACCCCACAGACCACCACCCCCACCCAGACACCTCAGCTGAATGAGCATGTACTCACCCCCTTGTGGCTGCTGTGATGCCCTCAAGCGCCCATCCAACTCCGTATATGCCACCGCCAGGATCCGGTACATCAAGGAGGTCATGGTGCGACGGGCACCCCTTCCACGTTGGGAGGCCATCCCCAGCTGGGCCTCTGCCATCTTTTTGCTGCAGCAGCGCAGGTCCTCCCATCTTTTCTGGCAGTGGGTGCTCCGTCTGTGGTAGATCCCCAGGGTCCGCACTTCCTTGGCAATGGCACGCCAAATACCCTTCTTCTGGTGGGCGCTGACCTAGAGGAAAAGTGAAGTGAGAATGGATGTTACTATCCCGTACAGTTCTTCTCACGCATTGTCTGCAAACCTCCAACCCTGGCCCAGACATACATACACACACAGGCCCATATCTATACTTTTTGACGCACACCAGCGCTGCCGCTGGTTTGCATTAAAAATGTTACCGCCGGTTAACGCGATTTCTACGTGCCATGCGGGCGCCTTATTTAAGGAATGACGTTAACCGGCAAAAATCATGCCTCAAAGAGGAATTGTGCTATTTTTTTACGCACAACCCCAATTGAAATGACTCCTGTCTTAGCAAAGACAGGAGTCATGCCTCCTTGCCCAATGGCCATGCCCAGGGGACTTCTGTCCCATGGGCATGGTCATTGGGCACAGTGGCATGTAGGGGGGCCCAAATTAGGCCCCCCACGCCACTTTAAAAAAATAATAATAATACTTACCACAACTTACCTGTACTTACCTGAGAATGGGTCCCCCCATCCATGGGTGTCCTCCAGGGGTGGGGGAGGGTGGCAGGGGGGTCCCTGGGGGCAGGGAAGGGCACCTCTGGACTCCTTCCATGGTCAGAGACCATGGAAGTGAGCCCACAGGTCCCTTAACGCCTGCCCTGACCCAGGCGTTAAAAAACGGCGCACATCAGGCTGTGGGCTGTTTTTTAAGGCATGGCCCCTCCTGTGCGTCACAATGACGTTGGAGTATAAATGAGGCGCACAGGCCTTAAAGTCATTTTTTGGGTGGGAACGCCTGCCTTGCATGTCATTAATGCAAGGCAGTTTCCCGCATCCAAAAAATGACGCACACAGAGGAATTTTGACGTCCGCGGGCTCGGGCATCAAAGTTTAAATATGGTGCACGGTGTGCGCCGAATGTGCATCAAAATTTTTGACGCACATTCGTCGCAAACAGAGTATAAATATGCCCCTTACTATCCTCACATGCTGGCCTGTCCCCCTCCCCTCCCTCTTCCATCCACGACACTCCATACAATCAAATGCCATCCACTATGCTCACAGTGTACCCACCTGTTTGTCTGGAGGACAGTAGCGTTGCGTGTACTGGGGAGGACCCCATCCACTAGTTTCTCCAACTCCTCCGAAGTGAAGGCAGGGGCCCTTTCCCCAGACACTGTAGCCATCGTCGCTTCCAGACACAGGTCACAGCAGCACTTGCAGTGTAGGTCCTCTCCTGTTAAAGGTCAGGTATCAAGTGAGTGAACAGTTAGAAAATGGCGGCCACGTCCGTGGCGGTGCATACTGTCACCGCCGGCGTGCATCATCATTGGCTACTGGAACCCATAGGGCCCAATGTTAGCCAATGCTGAATTGCGCCGCGGTCTTTGACCGCCTACCTCGACGGTGTACAACGCCAGCGCAGTTACCTCATTTCCCCTTGTCCCACCTTACAGGTCAGGCATCCGCCATTTCAGGGGGCCACATGGCAGGCCAAATAACTGCATCACACCTATTTAGGCCAGGAATACGGACAGACAAAGGCACATGGAGAAATTTTAAAGTTTTTGCCAAAAAAACATTGTGATACCTAAGTGTTGTATGACCCTCTGCTCACCGTTCTCCTCCATAGGGCGCGCCCGCTGGGGCAGGTGATGAGATGGCGGCATCCTCCAGTGTACAGACCCCTGGTAGACCTGTTGACAATGGAAGAGAGACACATAATTATCACTTACAGACTTGATCATGCAACAATCCAGGAACTGTGTGCCCAGTTGGAGCCAGACCTGATTTCAGCTAGCCGCCATCCCACAGGAATACACCCTCTAGTGCAGGTCCTGTCTGTACTCCATTTCCTGGCCAGTGGGTCTTTTCAAACAACAGTGGCCATGGCATCAGGGATGTCCCAGCCAATGTTCTCTAACGTGCTGTCCAGAGTGTTGTCTGCCCTGCTGAAACACATGAGCAGCTACATTGTTTTCCCTCAAGTGGAGGATTTGCTCACAGTGAAAGGTGACTTTTATGCCCCGGGGCATATTCTCAACATCATTGGTGCCATTGATGGTACACATGTGGTATTTGTCCACCCCCCGCAGGAATGAACAGGTGCACAGAAACTGGAAAAGCTACCATTCAATCAATGTGCAGATGGTGTGTTTGGCAGACCAGTACATCTCCCATGTGAATGCCAAGTATCCTGGCTCAGTGCATGCCGCTTACATTTTGAGAAATAGCAGCATACCTTATGTGAGGGGTAACTCCAGAGGCACCGTGTGTGGCTAATAGGTGAGCCTAAATTCACCCCACAGTTTAATTTGGTGCCGGGCATGGGAGATTCCCTAATGTTTGGAGGATGTCTAACAGTTGTCCCTCGATATTTGCAGGTGACTCTGGTTACCCCAACCTGTCATGGCTACTGACCCCAGTGAGGAATCCAAGGACAAGGGCAGAGGAACGCTACAATGAGGCACATGGGCGAACTAGGAGGATAATAGAGCACACCTTCCGCCTCCGGAAGGCCAGATTCCGGTGCCTCCATCTGACAGGTGGATCCCTATACTACTCACCGAAGAAGGTGTGCCAGATCATAATGGCCTGCTGTATGTTGCACAACCTGGCTTTGCGACGGCAGGTGCCTTTTCTGCAGGAGGATGGGCCTGATGTTGGTCTTGTGGCAGCCCTGGAGCCTGTGGACAGTGAAGAAGAGAAGGCAGAAGAAGAAAATGTAGACAACCAAAACAACATCATCATGCAATACTTCCAGTGAGACACAGGTAAGAAGATGGAACTGCTTCCCACATCTCATACTATTGTAGGAGCTAGCATAAGTCTGCCTTTTTCACTCTGTGTATGGACCCTAACTTGTCACTTTGGCTTTCCATTTCACAGATCTGGGTCCCAATTGGTGCCCTCTGCTATGTTTACTCCTGGCCTATAGCTGTGTAACATTGGTATGTGAACAAGTACATTGACATTGCTATATTCCAGAGATTTTGCAATTATACATTTGTGAAAGCACAGACTGACTCCAGATTGTTTTGTGATTCAACGGTGTTTATTTCTGTGCAAATAAGTGGAGGGGATTGTGAAATGGGCTGGGGTGATGGTGAAGGAATGTCCATGGCAGAGTCCAGTCTCTTGGTCTCACATGTGCATTGTCCAATGGGGCATAGGATGTGAAGTTATGGCAGTTTAAGGTGGACAGGGTGACAAAGTGGGGCTAAAGGGTGACATTCAGGAGGGTCTTATTTCCTGGCAGGGGTCTTGGCAATTTTCTCTGTCTTGTTCCTGGATCCCAGGGACCGTTTGCATGGTGGTTCCCCTTCTGCAGGGGGTGGGGTGCTGGTGGCCTGTTGGTCCTGTGGCGGTGCCTCCTGTCCACTAGCGCTGGCAGAGGTGGAGGGCTGTTCATCGTCCAGGCTAGTGTCAGGGGCCCGTTTGTGTGCCACTGTGTCCCTCATGGTGTTGACAAGGTCTGCCAGCACCCCTGCAATGGTGACCAGGGTGGTGTTAATGGACTTCAAGTCCTCCCTGATCCCAAGGTAGTGTTCCTCCTGCAGCTTCTGGGTCTCCTGAAACTTGGCCAGTACCGTGCCCGTAGTCTCCTGGGAATGGTGGTATGCTTCCATGATGTTGGAGAGTGCCTCGTGGAGAGTGGGTTCCCTGGGCCTGTCCTCCACCTGTCACACAGCAGTCCTCCCAGCTTCCCTGTTATTATGTGCCTCTGTCCCCTGAACCGTGGGCCCACTGCCACTGACCCCAGGTCCCTGATTGTCTTGGGTTGGTGGGTTTGCCTGGGGTCCATGTAGTGGTGGACACACTGCTGATTGACGTGTCCTGGGGACAGAGGGATGGGTCCACTGGGTGGGTGCTGTGCTGGTGTTTCCTGAGGGGGGAGGCTCTGTGGTGGTTTGGGACTGTGTCAGGGAAACCGACTGTCCCGAGGTCCCTGATGGGCCTGGCTGGTCATCTTGATCCAGGCGTGCAGAGCTGCTGTGATCACTGTGGGCCTCTTCTGTGGGGGGACTGGATATGTCTGGCACCTCCTGTACGGTGACATTGGGTATGGGTCCTTTTGGGGTGTAAATGCATAATTTTAGTATCTGTGTGTGCCATCTTGGGTGGGGTACCATCTACTCCTGTGCTAGGGTCATTGTGTTAGCCCTTTTGTGATGGTTGGTTTGGGGTCTGTATGGGTTTCTGAACTGGACATGCTTTGGTGATGGTTGTCCATGCATAGGTGTTGCATGCAGGGCCTTGGTATTGAGATTTGTGGGTTGTGATAGTGGGACATATGGAGTTGATCTTGTGATGGGATGAGGGTAAGAGTGGGAGTTTGTGATGTCATGCAGGTTGGGAATGTGCATTGGAATAAATATTTTTTCTTGAAGTAAACACATAAAATCTGGAAACTAGGAAGTTTGTGGCAATTAAAAATAGCTTGGTACATGTGGCCCTCAGTAATAGTCGGACATGACTCAACAAACCTCAGGACTGCATTGTTAACATGTGTAGACGTGTGGACTACATCTCAGTACTGGGACACTAACAGTTTGTCCTGCTTGCATTCAACATGGCCACAAACATTGCATGCAACACGTCAAGACATCTGCTACTGTCACTCAGGAGCATTCTACTGTACACATTTGTCAATGTGGTACTCACCAACAGGGCCACCGATCACCATACCCAGGTGGTCTAGCAGATCCTGTTCTCTGGCCACCAGGTCAGCCCAGCGATGCTTCAGCTGGTGCTCATTGCTGCTCGTGTGGAGAAATCGTTTGAGGTGGTAGAGCACCTTGCCCCACTGCATCTGCCTTGCCTCTGTGTGATACCCTTGAATCACACACCCACCCATCTCAAGCATCAATGGCAGAAAGTGGCACACCAGCCACACAAAGCCCCCAAGCTGCTCCTCCCCCATACGGGTCAGCATCGCCATTCCCAACATGTCTTTGCACAGCAAAGCAAAACAGAAAAAGTGTAAAAAGGAAGGAAAATAAATGTAAAAAAGGAAACTTACAGCCCAAACCTAAGAACCCCAACTAACCCAACTAATGTAACCCCCAAATAGACACCTGGCAGTACAAATACAATCCAAAAGACACTAAACTACACAAAAGCACATAAACAGGTATAATAAACAAATAGAATACATAAAAGACACAAGAGCGACACCACAAGATACAAGAAACACAATCCAGACACCAGCAACACTGAGACACAGCCACACAGTCAAGAAAAAGCACAGACTGTAAAGTGAAAGTGAAAGTACACCCACTGTACCATGCCTGTAAACAGGATTTCCTATTACATCACTTCCTGTCCCCTTTGTGTCCCGTTTTCTGTCATGCGTGTATTGTTTTGACGCATGTGATGTGTGCGTGAATATTGTCGATGCATAGCCTACATGTGTGGCAAAATACTATGCATTACCTGTAAACTTCAATTTAAATGGATATCCGCATGCGGGTGGTACGCAGGTAGAATTAACGCTAAGGGCCCATTTATGTTTAGTTAGCGTTTGCATGATTTTTCGACGCATTTGCATCAACATTTTTGACTCAAACTGTGATTGCGTGTTTTCAATTATTTAACATGCATGCAACCTGTATCAAGATTAAGATAGGATGGTATGGCCTGCAGTGTGTGGCATAGTGGTTGGCCACATGTGGTAGAGCATGCAACTGTGTGTTTTGTGTGTGAATGATCTGTAACATAAAAATGTGTGTTTCTGAAGGAAAGGCATGCAATACATCGGACGTAATGCTCATGTATGAATGTGTTACAAATGGGTATCTACATCTGATGGCAATCAGTGATCTACAACAGTGATGACGTGTAATATATGTTGTCTTTGTTTGACTTTGGGTACATTACATTTCACACAACAAACAAAACTCAGGAATGATTGAGGACGGCTGATGAGTGCTATGTCGGATTTGTTACCCCTCATATGTCATTTATAGTTGGTTACAACTTCATGGTGACTTGGGTGTGAACTACCTATATGTCGGCCATGTGTACATGTTTGGTACGTACAGTGTTTGAGACACTGTGCTTAATTCCACCCATTAAATGTTAGGTACACGTCAGTGTGACTCATAAGAATTACCTATGTTATGTTGCTGTGGTGGACCTGCTGACCTGGCTGCATGTGTTCACACATATTCAGATGTACATTCCACCTAAGGGTCCAGTTCAAGTGTGTGGGCGTGTGTACCCTGTGTCAGGATTGGGCTTCATGGTGCTACGGTTTCATGCGGGTCTAGCCAGGAGTCTGTTAGGGGCCCCCCTTGAGTTCACAGAGTATCTCGCAAGGAAGTAGTGTACCAAAGCAGAAGAGCAGCTAAAGGCATACAAGGTGAAAGGCCAGCTGTGGTAAGCCAGAGAAAACAGAAATGTGAAGGCAGAGCAACCTTAGTGTGAACAAATCTGGAACGGGTCAGTAATGGACAAACATGCAGGGCTTATCACTTAGATTGTACACAGGGTAGGGCTCAGAACTTCCCACAGCAACAGGGATCGTCAGTGCCTCTGTGCAGATTAATCTTACAGCTAGTCACCACACAAGCCCCATAGAAAGGAGGCAGCAGAAGTGATTCTGTGTCTGGAAACTTAGGGCACAAACAAGGATTGTACTTACATACACAAGACTAGCCCTTGTGGGTCTGGCTGGAGACACAGTGGCAATTCATGGAAAACAGCAATAGCACACTGTCACTGTTAGGCACTAAAGACTACATGCAACACTAGACAAAGGATGGGGGCTGGAATTGCCTCCTGGAAACCAGGAGCCAACCCCAGTACAAAGGAAAACACTTATACACTGGCAAGGACTGATAGTACACTTACTAGACACAATAACCCAAGAGGAAAAAGAAACAGAATGATCAAACTAGGAGGCAAAGGCAGGAACAGGGAACAGGCTCAGGCTGAAGCAAGGGCAGGAAAAGGACTGGAAAACACATAGCAGGTTCTGGCTGGAGCCATAGCACACTGTCACTGTTAGGCACTAATGATTACATGCAACACTAGACAAAGGATGTGGGCTGGATTTGCCTCCTGGAAACCCTGTGCCAGACCAAATAAAAAGGAAAACACTTCTAGACAGGCGAGGACTGATAGGACACTTACTAGACATGATAACCCAGGAGGAAACAGAAAGCGAGGGAACCAACTAGGAGGCAAAGCCAGGCACAGGGAACAGGTTCAGGTTGATGCAAAGCCTAGAACAGGTCTGGGAAACAGAAAGCAGGCTCTGGCACAAACAAACATGAACAAGGCTTAGAAACAGGGAGCAGACTCTGACTGGAACAAGCAGGAGCAGGACTGGGTAAACAGAGAGCTGGTTCAGGCATAATCAGGACTGTAACACAATCCAACAAGGGGTCTGCAACACAGAGGAATCGTACTCCAATGTGCGATGTAGAGCTTCAGGGCATGGCAGCTTCTAAGCAGTTCCAGGCAGCAGCAAAGCCAGGGCAGAGTCACATGGCAGGGCTGCACAAGAGAGGTCACAGGTGTGGGCACCTTCCGTCTCTCACAAGTCCTGGAGGAAAAAATCCAGTATAAAGGGACAACCAGACTTTTCACATAGGAAGCAATGGACAGCAGATTACAGGTCTTTCCGACTACCAGGAAGTGCATTATGGGACCGTGAAGCTAATGTAGTTCTTCTATAGCATGCCATATGGAAAAGGGAAGCAAACAGGAGTCAGAAAGGGACTCTGGGTGAGTATTAATGATGATTCCCAGGGTACAAATAGTCCATTTACAGTTGCCCATAGAGATGGGAGGGCAGAGACTTAACACATGGCAGAGGCTGGACTTATTTCCAGGGATGGACTGCGTAGGGCATGTGTTGTGAACATTGCTTGTCATACCTGGGACCCTCATGCTATCCATTTTCAGAAATGATGCCCTCCTTGTCACACAAGGTCCTTGCAGAGATTACAAATGTCACACTTACTAATGTCAGGGGTCTGTTCATACTTTCCTGTTTCCACTGATATTTCACATCCACTGCCTCATGTATGGGGCGCTTATTTACCTTATGATTGGAGATGTCATAGTTGTGTGTCAAGTGCTACAGTAGACCGTGTTGGCAACGTGGATGTGTGTAATATGCTGTGGTCCATTGATTTTGTCCTTTGTATGTGAAATTCAAGAGATGAGTATTTTTTATATGTGTGTGATGTTTGCTGTACAATCATACACATCACATGTGATGTTGCATCAGAAGTAGTCAGATTTGTCTTTGTTACATGCTCCCTGAGGTAATACTCACAGTCCTAAAGAACATGTGATGGAGAAAGAAGAAACCAGAGCAGGATTGTGTGATCAAGTAAGGTGTTTAATTACATATCCTGACAAGGTGTGTGGAGTGACTATTGGTTGAAAAAAAATTGAGCAATTTGCTGTCTGCAGCGCATTCCTGCAGCTGTGTTTTGATGTTCCCCCTCGTTTCCCCTGGCACCAACCTCCTCCTCCTCCTCCTCAGGCAGTTCTTCTCCGGGCTCATATGGGGGAAGTTCCTCCTCACACAAAGTTTGTGCAGTATAGCACATGTAAGTATGGTTTTGCAAACAATGTGTGGGGAAATAGGAGGCTGCCTCCTGTGATTTCCAGGCACCTGAGTCTGGACTTCAGGATGCCAAAGGTCCTTTCTACAATGGTGCGTGCCCTCCGCTGTGCCTCATTGTAGGCACGCTCTGCTGCTGTGCTTGGGTTGGGGAATGGGGTCATGATCCATGGCTGGATCCCGTAACCCTAATCTGCTGCAAAAGATAACAGGAGTGAGTATTTTGCTAGTGCTTGCAACACGAATGTCGTAGCATGGCAGCTGATATCTTGTGTCATCTGTGACTCAGATGTGTTTGTGGCATTGTGTGACATCATGTGCTTGTGTGAGCTTTTTTCTGCAGTGGGTTGTTTGACTTGACAACTTGTGTTTGTGTCATTGATGTGGGATCTATGATTTTATTTTCAAACTGCTGATCAGTATGTATGTACCATGCCTTGTATAGTGTCCTACATGTTTTAGTGTGCTTTCACTGGAAGGGACAAGATACTTCCACACACATAATAGATTCCAATGTGGTGGTAACAATTTACCAATTTGAAATTAGTGGTAACTGCAATTGTTTTGCAACCACAATTGCGGTCACAAAACAATCATACATCCCTCTGCTACTCGCAATTAGGAAGGGACGCCCTTGGAACGCTTCTTCCTAATCGCGAGTTGCAATCCCAGTCCCTATTTTTTGAGTCAGTATTTGTATGCTGGCTCGTAAAATAGGGATAGTACACTGGGAAAGTACATTTTGCATTCGCAAAAGGCAAAATGTGCCTTTTGTGACCGCATGATGGTGTTGTACATCGGGCCCCAGGTCTATTTCACAACAAAGATTATCTACTTCTAGCAAGGTATCATGCCAGCATATGAAGTTGAGTAGAACCCCATGAAAGTACAGGTCTTCATAGCTATTTCGCAACCTTGCCTGATGCCAGATCCACAGTCCACATCAGCTTGATGATCATTAAAACTGCAATTTCTGCCAAATGTTACCTATTCAATAATGTTAGAAATCACCTTGAATTAGTAATTAGATAAAGTATTAGATGCTCTATCGGTTAAATCAATAGATACTTAGGGGCATATTTATACTCCGTTTTCGCCGAATGTGCGTCAAAAATTTTGACGCACAATCAGCGCAAACGTTGCCCCATATTTAAACCCTGACGCCCGCGCAAGGGAAAAATCCACAATGTGTGCCATTTTCTGGATGCGGCAACCTGCCCTGCGTTAATGATATGCAGGGTAGGCGTTCCCGTCCAAAAAACGACGCACACAGCCGTGCGCCGTATTTATGCTTCCGGGCAAAAATGACTCTCGGCCGGGAGGCGGAGCAAAAAAATGATGCAAAGCCCGATTTGCGTCAAAATTTAACGCCTGGGTCAGGGCAGGTGTTAAAATGGGGCAAACACACCTGTATTTAATCAGACCACACAGAACAAACAACAGAGCAGCAGAGCAGCAGAGCAGCAACAGGGAGACATGGAGGTGATTTTTATTCAATGTGCACGTCGACGCAGAGCCCTGCAGCAACAACAGCAGCTACAACAACAACAGCAGGGACCCCAAAGGCAGTGCAGAAGGCAGGAGAGGATATTCCGCCCAAGAACAACCCTGCATGGCCTCAGGGAACACAACATCATACAGAGGTACCGGTTGAACTGGCAGGCCATTCAGCAGCTGCTGAGAAATATTGAACAGCAGTTGGCCCCCACTTTGGTGACACCCCACACCATACCAACAGAAACAAAGCTGCTTGCCGTACTTCACCTGCTGGCAAGTGGCTCGTTTCAGACAACTGGTGCCCTGGTTGGTGGAATATCACAACCATCATTCTCCGCATTCCTGCCAAAAGTACTGGATGCCATCATTCGCCTGACACCCCTCCACATCTGCTTCCCTAACACACTGCAGAAGCAGCAGGAAACAAAACGGGTTCTACGCCATCAGTGGCTTCCCACACGTCCTTGGTGCAATCGACTGCACACACGTACGCCTTGTGCCACCTGCTGCAACAGAACACCTCTACCGCAACAGGAAGCACACACATTCAATCAATGTGCAGGCCATAGTCGATCACCAAGGATTGATCAGCAACATTGTGGTTAAATATCCTGGGAGTGTACATGACGCATTCATCTTCCGTCACTCTACCATCAACCAACACTTCCAGGATGGACGGTATGGCAATGGACTACTTGTTGGTAAGTACAAAAATCCAACTTATATACATACTGCACAGCAACCCTCTAGGACACACAACACATACACCACAATAGCAACACCTAGCCAGGAACACACTGAGGTCCTGACATCACTAGCCATGTTTCTGAAGTCACCATTGAACCTGTCACACATTGGAATTTACTCTACAGCTTAATGTTAAGGCATTAATGAGTGTGGTTGCCTAAATGTCACCTTGCAATTTGTAAGTGTTACAATAACCTGTACATTAATACATTGCATAGGTTTTAAGGTATGGGATGTCCAGGGTACTTTCATATGAACGTGTTAACTACACTTTCATGTTTTAACTCTGCATGGAACTATCATCTCACCCCCAGTGAAGACACACGGACACCTGTATCACAAGTCACAATGCTAGGGAGGGCACACTGTACTGAAAATCCAAATACATACTGCTAACAAACAGTTAGCTAACAAACACTTGCTCAGCCAAGGAAAAAAACTCAATGCAAAAGTTTTCTCCTACAAGTATAGGTAGTCACATTAGTACACAAAAGAGTCACAGACAACACAAGACAACTACTGCCATCAAAGGTCTGTACAAGAGTGCCTCCTACATCTACATGATCCCATTCTGTGTTTCTCTTTCAGCTGATCAGGGGTATGGCATCCAGCCTTGGCTAATGACACCATTTGGGAACCCGACTGCTGCTGCCGAGCGGGCATACAACGACGCCCATAAGAGGACACGCAGCATTGTTGAGCGGACCTTTGGGATCCTAAAGTCAAGGTTCCGCTGCCTTGACATCACTGGCGGTAGCCTACTATATTCCCCAGAGATGGTCTGTAGGATCATACTCACTTGTGCCATATTGCACAATATTTGTGTAAAAAGGAACATTCCCCTCCTTGAACCAGACCCAGACATGCCTGAAGACGACGAAGAGGAGGATGCTGGCCTGCAACAGGAGGGGGAACAATCAAACACGGCTGCTGGAGTGCGTAGGCGCCAACAGCTTGTAAATAATTTCTTTTCTTAATTTCTTATATCAACACTTATTGCACAATTGTAAATAAACACAGATAACAAACACCACATCATGGTTTGGCCTATTCATTTCTGCCCACCTTTAGTTTTAAATTGCTGAATAAGAATGTCGTCTCATTGAGCAATAATGACATCACACTCATCACACAAAAAATATCCACCACAAATGTCTGCACAGAGGCTATGAGGTTTCATGATACATTACCATCCACAGAGGCCAACAGGAGTACAAATGTGGCAATGACACATGCCTGATCCAGACACCTGAGACATTCTCTCACTCAGCACAAAAATGTAGCTCATTTGAAAGTCTCATTACACGTGTTCAGTGACAGGGTGGGACCATCCATGTGTACGTGACCATGTCCTCAATGGCTTCTCTCAATTTTTGCTACAAACAATGACCAATTGGAACAAGAATAGCTGCCACTAACTCATGAGGAGACCTTGAAGTTACAGTGACAACATACACCCAGACAGTTGATAGTGGATCTACATTCGCCCACACATATAAACATATGTCATCCAATCAACCAAATATTTTCAAGCAGCCGATCACAGTAGTGTCCCAGTTCGTACCCAGCAGGAAGAATGTAACATGCCACTAAACCAGGTAATGCATAAAGGGCCACATACATCAACAACCTATTTGTCATCAGCACATGAGGAACGCCGAGAGTTCGAAAAAAAATTCAGTGCAAAATGGTATGTCAGATTGCTCCAAATAATCAATAGGGCAAACGTCAAATGGGCAAATGGGATTATTGAATGGCTAACAGTGATTCATACCCTTTGGCCCTCCATGAGCCTGCTGCTGCAGGTTTAGCATAACAGAATAAATGAAAGCCATGGATAAATTAGCAAATCTGGAAGGGCAAACCCTAGGGTGCTGGGGCCTAAGTCCACCTCTACCGCCCCCCAAATATACAATAATTATGTACATGTGAAGTAAACACATGCATAAGGCGCATGTGTGGCCTACATGTCAAAAGTAAAACACATATAAGATACACAAAATCATTATTAGGACATGGTTAGCCCCATAAAAAGTGTAAGTGACAATTGCACTACCTGTTTGGACTATAGATAAATGCATTACCGTGATAAATGTGGACACATTTTTGAGAAGGAATACATCCTGGTATCCCATTCATCATTTCAAAATAGCCATCAGCAATTACCCAAAATATGTGTACAAATATGGTTAATAACCATTTTGAGCAATCATTGATATTACAGTGTGAATGCCTTCTATACATCCAATAAGGGACATGTGTCATAGCTAACCCCAAATGTGTATCACATAGCACCGTTTGGTCGTGACAAAATTCCTTTCACAACTTGAAAAAATTAAGAAATTTTTGTCAAAATGCGTCATATTTCCACGCATACAGCATGGGCGTCATATTTTTTTGACGTACAGGAGTGCACAGAATGCAGAGTCAAAAATGTTCCTATTAAAAATAATAGAATAATAAGCTGCATTACATGTCCACATATTTTCTATGATGCGTCATATTTCCACGCATACAGCATGGGCGTCATACTTTTTTGACGTACAGGAGTGCACAGAATGCAGAGTCAAAAAATTTCCTATTAAAAATAATAGATTAATAAGCTGCATTACATGTCCACCATATTTTCTATGATGCGTCATATTTCCACGCATACAGCATGGGCGTCATAATTCTTTGATGTAAAGGAGTGCATAGAATGCAGAGTCAAAAAATTTCCTATTAAAAATAATAGATTAATAAGCTGCATTACATGTCCACCATATTTTCTATGATGCGTCATATTTCCACGCATACAGCATGGGAGTCATAATTTTTTGACATACAGGAGTGCACAGAATGCAGAGTCAAATATCATATTCATATTTGGTTCTCATATTTGCCAGCAATTTACATTTCTACTCTAGAACTGTAAACTCAGCCTCACACAAATGTAAGGGAACAATGAAGAAAATAGTTTTGACTCTGCATTATGTGCACTGTTATGTGTCAAAAAATATGACGCACAATCTGTATGCGTGAAAATATGACGCATAACGGAAAAATAAAAACGGCGGCCATTTTATGCAGGAAGTGGTGTAATAGGATATCCTGTTTACAGAATCTGTACTGTGAGTTTACTTTCACTTTCACTTTGCAGTCTCAGAGTATTCTAGACTGTGTGGCTGTGTGAAAAGTGTTGTCCTGTGTTTTACTGCTTTTGTGTCCTGTGTACCTTGTCTATTGTGCTTTTGTGATCATAGTCTTGTTGTCTAATATTGTCTTAGTCTGTTTTGTATACTTTTGTCAAATCCAGTGTTTCTTTTTTTTGTCTGTGGGAGTCTGTTCTGGGTAGTTTAAATTTGGGGTTAGTTTGGCTATTTTTCTTAAGTTTTCTTTTTTCCTTCACTACTCTACCTTTCCCCATTTCCCCCTTTTACTTTTTGTTCTAATTTTTTCACCTTGCTAATAGTTAAGATGTCAGGTAGGCCACGGCTTTCCAGGATGGGTGAGGAGGAATTGGGGGGATTCATTTGGCTTGTTTGCCATTTCCTCCCACTCATGCTGGAGGCTGGGGGCCGTGTGATATAGGGGTATCACACGGAGGCACGCAAAGTCCGGTGGGGGAAGGTGCGCCATCACTTGGTCCGGGTCTACGGCAGCATGAGGAATGACGATCAACTCAAGCACCGCTGGGCTGATCTGATATCCAGGGAGCAGGATCTGCTGGACCACCTGGGAATCAGGATTGGTGGCCATATTGGGGAGTACAAATCATTTACATGTGAATAATTGATAGCTGTGTGGGGACATGTGTTGATTGTTACCCAATCTGCTAGATTAGTAGCTGACTGTGTGTAATGCTAGGGAAACCTAATGTGTATTTGTTGCACAATGTGTAGGAAGACCAATGCTAGCAGTCAGATGGCTCATGTTTTCAACACATACCGGATGTAATGTAGTGTTGCCTTTGTGTCAGGCAAGCAACACGTTAATGCCTCTATTTGAACTCTACAGGTCATAATTGCCAGTGAAAAAAGGGATGTTGAAACATCATACCTACATATGTAGACGCCATAACTAGACAGAAATTTCTAAAACCATGATGATGCTATAAATGAGTGGTGCCTTCACGTCACATGGAGTTAGCTATGTTGTCCACACATATGTCACATGTGTGTCTGGTTGGTGTGTGTTGAAAATGACCACCTAGCCTGTTTGAGTTTGAGGGGTCATGCAGTCCTCAAGTAAACAGCTTTTGGATGTCACTCTGGGATGCACATGAAGAGATGAATGCAACCCGATATTGTTGGGGCATACTAATGGAGGTGTATCTTTGACACCACATGACTGTCCTGGCCACTGCATGTGTGTCGTAGGGTGTGTAACTGTAGCAGGAGACTCATCCAATGTAAATGTTGATTAAGAATTCTTCCATGCAGTATGAGCATGTGTGAAAGTATATCATTACGCATGTCATATTCACACAGTGTCATTGTAACTGCAATTGTTTGTCAGTGCAGGGAGTCTGAGTATATTCTTCCTTCCATGCTTTACAGGTGGACCTGCACCGTACACCGTGGGAGAGGTGGCTCATTTTGAGGACCCGACACCTACAGTGAGTGTGGCCTGAGTGCTATTTTTATTGTTTGCTAGTGATGCATGATGGACTACTGTGTGTTCAACAGAATTCAAGGTTTGATGCGCTGCCCATTCATTGGTATTGTTGCATTAGTGGGATTTCAAATATCACTTCAGTTTCTGTAGACCAATGCTTAGCCATCTCTCAGATTTAGGGGCTGTAGGTCATTCCAGTCGGCCCGCTATGGGGAGTGGGATGAGTCATGTGGAATACACTGATTAATGTAAGAGTTGCTCTGGGACTTGGCTTGGACTGAGTCTGCATATCAGACTGACATTCTCCCAGATAGCTTCTGCAAAAGGCTTGTATTAAATATGCAGCTTCCGAGTTGAGGATGGACTGAGTACACTGTTGGATCTTCCGGGGCCATGTACTTCCACAAGTTGAACTAGAAGTGTGTGGGACTAGAGTGCAATGGCCGAGGTGTTCATTCGACTCATGATCATGGGTGTTCTTGCTCCTCCTTATGTGTGGTAAAATATGCCTCACTGGTAGTATGTGATGTTGGCCTGAGTCAGTGCATTTTGACATGTGTGGACCTTGGATAGGGCAATGTTTGGCTGACTCCAAAGTGTTGCTAGCCCTTCATTGGTGTTGTGTGTGGAGGCAAATACTTGTTGAGCTTTCTATACACTCCTGGGTGTGCATTGAATCTGGGATTGTTGGTTGTTCTTCCCACCCCACCCTCAAAGACTGCCATGTGATTGGGAATAGGGTACCTAGGACTGTAGCAACCAGTATGTTACACATACTTGTGACCTTTTGCAACTTAGTTTAGAACCTAGTGTACACATTCGGTTAGGGCACATGGGTTCAATATTTGCAAACAACAATTTACAAATGGCATTGAGTGAGGGTTGTGATAGTTATCACATAGAGTGACATATGTAGTGAAGTCAGTATGCGGAAGAGGTTCAGCCATAATGTCAGCTGCATTAGCCATTATTTGGATGAGAAGTTTAGGCTGATGTCACCCATCATGAAGAGACATGGATTTGCTAGGTGTGAGATGGCCTTTTGTATGCAGGCTTCACATGTACTTCCTCTGAGACTTTCAATGAACTATGTTGTGACAATTGCTGTAACAAATACAGTACAAGTAATGTGCAAATGACCCATTGTGCAATTCCACCCAATGCATTTCCTATGGTAAATAGTTGCCATTTCTCTTCACAGCTGCAAACATGAGTGCCGCAGAGAGATACCAGTTTGAAAGGCGTGCCATGCGATACCGGCACATCCTGCAGGTGCAGTCGGGGTACAGGAGGATGGCCCGCAAATACCAAGCAGATCGGGCCTCCGGGGCATGGTGGGCCTCACCACAGGGTGGCCCTACATTGCCCACAACAGCCACCACCACCACATCCACCAGGTCTCCCCAAGTGGCCCCAGCAACAGCAGGGACAGTTGACCCTGCCTCGTCAGCAAGACCTGGACCCAGCCATTTTCAACACCCAGGACAGTCCAGTGGGCATACAACTACTGCCACACCGTCCACCTCGGCCAGCACACAGACTGCAGCAGCCCCTCCTGTAGACCCAGCCGCATTCCTGGCATTAAGCCGTAAAGTGGACAAAGTTTTTTCAAAGAGGTAGACAAGCTAAACCAGGATGTGGCATATATTAAGAAAAGGGTTCGGTCCATCAGGCGGACCCTACGGAGGGCCAACCTCTAGGACTTTTGCCATGTATAACTTTTACCCCTCCCCTCTCTCCTCTTTCCTATTTTGTACTGATAGTTGGGTTTTGAGAATTAGTTTTAGGTTAGTGTAGGTTGTTAGCTTAGTTAGTGTTAGGGAGGAGGGTGGGGGGTCCTTATTCTTTCTATTTTTCTTTTTTGGGTGGGTGGGGGTCAATGTTAGGATTCATGTTTGTTTAAAAAAAAAAAAAAAATATATATATATATATATATATATATATATATATAAAAAAATCACCAAAAAAATATATGATTGTTTAGGATAGTATAGTATGTGTGTAGGTTAGTATGTGCTGTCCTGCATGTGTCCTGTCTCATAATGGTGGGTGGGGGGTTGATGTTTAGATCGTTTCGTTATATGTGTAGAGTAAGTTTAGCTTAGGTTAGTTAGGGACAGTTGTGGGTTAGTAGTAGTCAGGTTAGATTAGTGTAGGTATGACTTTTCCCTTAGTTGCCTCTTGTGTGAATAAATAGGAATAAACATATAGTTAACCATTTGCATGATGCGTTAAGTGCTACTTTATTATGGTCTTGACATCAGTGTAGGTGAATGTTTTTCTATGACATTAGTGTCCTATGCTACCCACCACAGGAAATGGAGGTTTAACATGCCAGCTACCCGTGTGCTAACTTGGTAAATATCCACCATTTGTGAGACCCACCACTGGTAGTTTAAATCGATCACCAAGGATTTGTGTTGATGAGTAGGTATTCTACATCACAAAGTGTGCTTCCAGACTTGTTATTGTGGGTAATTGAATAGGTCGGACTGCAGTGTGATGTTCAGGGAGATCTTTGTAGATGAGGTGTTGTTAACACTCTTGTCTTGTTGCCTTCATTGCTGACCTAGAACATGTGTGTAATGATTCAGCATGACTTTCCTTCATGGAAGTATACTCAGAAAGGGTGATTGATGCAGTGTTTTCTTTTTTTCTTTGCTTAGATTTTGCTGCCTAATTGCATGTTTTAGTATTGCATGGTGCCTACATTTATCAGCCACCATTAGTTGACTTGAATTGCTATAGATGGAGCATTATTCTATCCAACACAGCATGATTGTGTGTGGTTTGTCCCTTCATCAGTTAATCTCCTCAGGATGGTAAGGCTATGATGCAATCCTGGCCACTGCACAGATGTATCAGACTACATGATGTCAGGACAGTTGTATTGACAAGCTACATGGTTGCCACACAGGCACCTTTGAGTTATCTACTGCACAGTTGATGTGTCAAATAACACAGAGACATATTAGGTGTGCAAGTGCTATTTATTGATAGGTGCTGTAGTGCAAAATGTCCATTGTCCATGTTTGCTGAGTCCGTTCTGGTGCATTCTTACATGGTGATCCTACAGAAGGGGTGTGGATGATGCTCCTGACATGCTGGGGTGATGTCACAGACAGTGCAGAGGGACAGGATTTGGCAAATAGTAGGAGAGAGACATTCACTGGCAATGGTGACAAGTCATACAGTGGTTAGCAGAACAGTCATTGAGTGTAGTTGTAGTGAGGCTGGCATTTGACAAAACTTAGGACCTTGGTCAAAGTAGGCCATGGTGCAGGGACTAGTGCTTCCAGGTACTCTTCCGTGAGAATGTGATCTATTCCATGTCTTCTTCTTCTGATGTGTGTGTTGCCTGGTTTGTCCTTGTTGTTGTTGGTTGTGAAGGGGCAACACACACCTCAGTGTTAGAAGACGTGGAGTCAGACATCCCGGGGGCTGCTCCCTGTGAAGTTCTTTAGGGCAGTACTGCTGCAAGGAGGGCCTGCTGGTTTTTGAGAATAGCAGCCACATCACGATGGTAGGCAGCCAGGTCGGCCCTGAGGGGTTCAATGTTGCATTCGTGCACACGTTGACTGGATTGCAGTTGTAGGTGTTGTGTCAACTGGATGACAGCTGTGCTGATTTCCTTCTGTGTTTTAGCAAGTTCCTGCAAGAGAGATGTTAGGGCTTGCATTGCAGCTGCCTGATCTGCAAATGACGTCATGCACGAACGCACCCCCTCAAGGCTGGCTGCCATGTTTTGCATCCCCACCCGCACCTCCTTGGCCAGCTCCCGCTGTACACCAACTACAGTTCTTTCAAAGCTGGTGCCAGTGTCGTCAGAGTCCTCAGCTGTGTTGGAGCTGGCAGGTCTTACAATTGGGGTGGTGGGTGGGTCTTCTGTGATGGCTGCTTGTTCTCTGCTCCTCCTTGTGACTGAAGGTGGGGTCTGGAGGGTTTCAAGGACTTTTTGGATGGTCTCCTGGGAAATGTTTATGGGCTCGTCATCCATGTCATCAGGGAAATCAGGGGCAGGCATATCGGCAGGAGATCCATGTTCCTCTGCAATGAAACAGGGTACAATTAGTTGTCAAAGTATAAATTTGACGCCCGCACGGCGCATCGAAATGGCGTTAGCCGGCGGTAATTTTTTTGATGCAAAACTGCGACGGCGCAGCTTTGCGTCAAAAAGTATAAATATGGCCATTACAATCAATAGGTTGCAATTTCAATATGCTTTTATTCTATTTGTGTATAACCTTTGCATACATGGAAGTTATTTGATAATATAGCTTCAGTGGAATCCCACACTTTATTTTCCAGGCCTCTATTTGTTGTTGGTATGTTACTCACAAATGTTGGTACATTGCTATAAAACAGGACAACCAGTTACTGAGTTACTGCAAAGGTATTTTTGTGTTTACATCTGCAAAACGTCTCTCTCAAAATGGTCACAGAGCACATTTAAAGAGCAGGGTAAGGAACAGCAATGGTGCTAATCTTGTGGATCCAGACACACAGAGGGCCTCATTATGAGTTTGGTGGTCTTTTGACAAAACCGCCACTGTAGCAGCTGACAAAAGACTGCCATTTTGGTGGCACATTAAGACTCACACAGAAAACCTCACCAAAATCCAGCCAAATTTCCAAAACCGCCAGGACACTGGAGGGTGGGAAAGTGGCAGACCAATCCGGATACTGAGCTTCTGGTGACTATGGACATCGAGGCTCTTTATACGAACATCCCTCAATTTGAAGCCTGGCAAGCGGGCCATCAACTTTTCGAAAAGGAAGGCATGACTGATCATCTGTTGTTGGTTCTCGACTGTTTAAAAATTGTTTTGGAAGGCAATTTTTTTGCGTTTGATGGTAATATGTACCAGCAGAAGAAGGAAGTAAGTATGGGGGCAGCGTGTGCCCCTAGTGTAGCAAATATCTACGTTGGTCTATTTGAACAGACCCATATTTACAACAAAATTGCTCCTTTCTATGAGAATATCAGACTATGGTCCAGGTATATTGATGATGTTTTCTTTGTATGGTCAGGATTAGAAGAACAATTGGATGAATTTTGTGAATGGATCAATTTATGTGATAAAAATCTTAGATTTTCCATCCATAGGAGTAGGGACAGAATTGAGTTTTTGGATATTTGGATAAAAGCCACAATTCCCAGTTGGAAGTGTCTCTATATACTAAATCTACGGCAAAGAACACTATCTTACATTTTGACAGTTACCATCCAAATAGTTAAAAACAAGGGGTTCCCTTCAGTCAATTCCTTCGGATCCGTAGGAACTGTACGGAACTTAGAGAATATAATATACACGCGGATGTGCTCCAGAAAAAACTGTTGCAAAGGGGGTACCCTAAAAGATTGTTTAGAGAAGTATTACAACAGAGAAAGCATGTTTCAACAATGCACAAAAGAATCTAAAGTACAACTAGTATGTGTTATTCAACATTCCAACATGAATGATAAAATCAGGAAAATAATTAATAATAACTGGCAAATCCTGAATTGTGACCAAACTATGGTGTCCTTAGAAAGACCCCTTTTGGCGCTTAAGAAGAATCAGAATATCTGCAACAAATTGGTGAAGGCAGCCCTGCCACGAGATAAAGACTTTTGCCAAAAGTCTATCACTGGATTAGCACCAGTAAAAGGGAATCATCGATGTGGCACTTGTAAAGTATGTCCGAAAGCAATTGTCAGTGATTTACTGATTTGGAACAGCAGAAAGTATAAATTGTTAGATATGACCAACTGTAAAACATCAAATTGTATATACTTGATTACTTGCCCCTGCCCGGCTGGGTATGTGGGAGAGACTGGTCGTGAGATTAGAGTGCGCATCTCAGAACATTTATCCAATATTCGTAATAAAAGGGAGGCAGCTCCCTTAGTACAACATTGGTTGAAAGAAAAACACGGTTTGGATGATTTGGCTTGGACGATCTTGGAGAAAATCAAGGATGTCCCAGGAAAAGAAAAAGAGAGTATAAGAAAGAAACAGGAGGTTTTTGGGATCTTTACCTTGGATACACAATGTAATGGGTTAAATGAGTATATTCCATGGGAGAATGCTTTAATGTGAGTATATAGGTAATGGGAAATTTCCATCCCGCTAGAATGCAGATTTAACCAAGTGATGGGCATCTTTTGTGCGCCTTAGTTCCTAGTTGTAGTTTAAGAGTGAGTTTAGCCCGGCTCCTACACTTATTGGGGGCCTTATTCTGATGGGGAAATTATGTTCTGTTGATCCTCTTTTCCCTTTCTGAACTCCATGGTTGTATGGAGATGTTTTGACTAATTGACTATGGTCTATAATTGTGAGTGCTGCCACTCTAAGATGGCCGCCTTCGTTGGTTTTTCATCCCTGGGTACTAAAAATCATGTTTTTTCAAATGAGATATTCTGTGGCCGTGTATCTACCATTACGACAACCTCGAGATGGTCGCTTCTGGTTTCGGTTCACTTTTGGAACCAAGTGTTTGTGCATAAATGAGGTATTTCGCAATCCTCCGATTGCAATTTTGACCATTCCAAGATGGCCGCCATCAGTTGCTTTCTATTTCCGGGATTGTGATCCCGTGTGTACATTATTCATCTCGTGGTCTTTTGACCGGGATGAACTATCAATTCTTGGTGCCAAAATCTTTTCTCCATGGACATTAGAATGACATCATTGTGACCATCAAAAAAGTTTCAAGAAAAAGAGAATTTGTATATATTTAATCTATATTTAGATATATTTATGAAATTTAGAGTGTTATTACTTTTTCTTTCTTTTTCATTGTCTTCATCATTTCTATTGTCTTGTCCTGTGTGGCACTTTGTTTTTGTGTTTTTATATGTTGTGGCATATGTATATGTATTTATTGAGTTTATTTCATATTAGTAATTGTTCTCTTTTTTCTCCCGTGTAAATATTTGTATTATTGCATAAATTTATCCATTTATGTTTGTCTTTGGATGTACATACATTGGTAATAAATATAATTTTTTGAATCTATGGTACTGTGCTGGGTCGAGCTTTATTGTTTTTGATTGTATTTTACATTGGTTGTAGCCCATTTTCCTTTCTCTTGTACTCAAGTATTTCTCCCTGGATGGGCTACTTATCATACCAGGGACCCTCGATAGTTTATTTCTCATGTGAAACGACACTTTGTCGAGAGGGTTAGTTTTGTATGGTTGTAGATGTATGTCAGAATTTATTTAGTTTGAAATGTTTTTCTTGAGATTCACTGACCACCGGTTGTCATTGTGTGTTTTTTGTATTTTCTTTTGTTAAGATTGGTTTATCTTATTTTTACTGTCTGAGAGTGTGGTGATTTTCCGATTCTACCTGTTTTTTGGTGTTTTGCTTACTCTGGATGGGATAAAAACATTTGGTTTTTCTGAGGAGGACTTAACAAAACTATTAGGGCAACCCAGACTAGGGGCAGGGTCGAGCCCAGGTTTTAATCAACCAAAGGAGGGTTGGTTCAGACTAGTGGAACTGAAAAAGAAAGCGAACGGAGCTACACGCAGATTTCATGCTAGAGTATCTGAGGGCAGGAGTAATACCAGCAGGCCTAAGGGTGAGAAATATACCAGGGCTTTTCACTGAAACACGGAAATTCTTAGAGAAATGGTCATTAATATCGAACAGATGTTCTCGCGATTGGATGATTCTTATCGTAGAGACTGCAAAGGAACTTAGAACTTATTGAAACAGTTATAGAAATACAAACACTGGAAGAAGAACTAAAAACCCAAGACTCCGTACATGAAGCTAAAAAACAATTGGAGATGGTAAACCAGGAACTAGATTCCTTTGATGCTTATCTGATAAAAAGAAAGACAGTGGTTCTTCCGTGGCGCAAAACCAATGGCAGTGCCAACCGCGACGGTTGGTGGTCACATCAGTAATACACCTCACCATATTGGATAGTTTGAAAGCCCCACACCTAACACACTTCCACACACCCGAGACACCTACATTCTGCACTATAAAACAACCCCTTCACACCCCACAATCCTTTGCAAGATAAACGCCATACACTTCTAGATAGAGGCGGCACAAAAAATATTACTAACCATAGAATAGGCACCCCTACATACTTAACGTATCACTCATCCCACACCTGCACTACACACCCAACACATACATTAGTACCCCACGCATTCAACACCACCGGCCAACAACTCACATCACAGCACCCACACCTCATCACCAATTGTTTTTTCTTGTCATATTTTTCTTCCTCACGTCTCGTCTACCTCCACCATGTCCACACAAAAACATCCCTGTTTCAAAGATGATGAATTGAGGGTCATAGTGGATTAAATCATCAGAGTGGAGCCACACCTATTTGGATCACAAGTCCAGCAAACATCTATCACAGGAAAATGGAGCTGTGGCAAAGAATACTCCCCAGGGTCAATTCTGTAAGCAGCTATCCACGGACAAAGGAGGTAATCAGGAAGAGATGGAATGACCTCAGGGGGAAGGTGAGTTCCATGGCTGCCCAGCACCAGCTGGCAGTCCTCAAGACTGGCGGTGGACCCCTCCCTTCCCCCAGTGTTCACATCATGGGAGGAGAAGGTCTTGGACATCCTGAGGGCCTGACAAGAATACCTGGGGGAGTGGAGTCTGGGAAGTCACTACGCCAATAATGTCACCAAAAATGTTTGTCTTGCATGTCCACTGATCACCTTTAGACATATGAATAGGCATCCCACTCACCACCCCTGTGCCCAAATGTCCAAATATCTGCCACTGGCATGCCACATGTCAGCTAAACTCACCTGTGGGCACACTGTCTGTGTATGGCATGGGTAGTACAGGGACTGACAGTACCATAACTCCTAGCAGGCACTGATCCACCTCTAAGAAAACCAGAACAGTGTACTACAAGTTAAATAGCCTTGCATTTGAAACTAACAATCAATTCAACCCACCTGACTTCTTTACTTTTGTACACTCCATGACAATGACATGAATGTTATGGCCATCTGCCAGTGCTATTACAAGCAACACGCAGCTACACCTGTGTCCCCTACCAAACCTGCCTTTAAATCACCAATCAAACAATTTCAGGAACTCACCTGGGAGAGACACCAATATGGGAAGCTGGATGTACTTGCAGAACAACCATAAAGAGGCCGAGGTATAATGGTCACATCTATACTGTTGGCAGGCTGTGTTACCATAGTACATTGTGCAGCTGTTAATTGAGTCAATGATGCTATACACCAGTGATTCCCAACCTGTTGTCCGGGAACCCCTGGGGGTCCGGGAAGCCTCCTCTGGGGTTCCGCAACAGCTTAGAAAATGAAATAATATTAACAGATTACATCCCCAACTCTCAGTAATGACTCAGTGGGGTGTCCCCGGGTTCCAATAATGATTCAGTGGGGGTCCCCGTGTGACAGTAATCATAAAGTGGGGGTCCACAGAAGTCAATAGGTTGGGAACGACTGCTATATACTGAACTAGGAGCTGACTTTACATTGTCAAGTCATTAATAAGACAAGATATGAGTTAATGAACAGTCATCTAACCACCAGGATACTCCAACATCTTGCAGCAAGGTATATGCAATAGGATATCTCTGTATCCTATATAGCTCTGACCAAGATTCAGAAGCAGGTGTCATTGTCATATCCGAGGATCATGTAAAGGCTTTGTATGCATGTTACCTAGCATGTCTAGCAATCACATTTTGAAATCACTTGTTGTATTACTGTCAGCAACTGTGTGTTCCACTTCTCCCACTGGTAACGTAGCCGTTGTTACCATGGAAAGGTCACCAGAGACTGCCACTACCGCTCTGGAGGAAGGCCTTAGTGAGGAATGCACGCGTGGATGTGTGGACATTGAGGACGAAGCTGGCCCATCTGGGACACCTGGTCAGTCAACAACTTTGAGGGGTAGGGTGCATTGGAGGGATGGCATGGGCCAGAGCATGGAAACTCCTACGGATACAACTGGCCAGGACACCATTTCCCAAGTCTTGGGAGATTACCAACAATCCCAAGGTGTGATGGGCCAGGTACTTACCATGATGGGGGTGATCAAGAAGCTGCAGAGGTATACCACCAGGAAGTCATGCAGCAGTGGCAGACCTAAAATGCCCACTTGGCTTATATTGCAGGGGTCCTAAGATACATAAATGCCACCCTGAGTAGGTTTTGTACCCAACAGCTGGCCCCTTCCACAAGGCAGTAAGACATCAGCCCCTTCTATATTTGTGTCTGCTAGTGGAATGGAGGCCCTGCCAGGGGAAGGATAGGCCTCAGACACCCCTGCCTCTGTAGCTGAAGAACCCCCTCAAACGTGGACGTCCCCCAAAACATCCAGGAGGAGCAGATGCCAAGACCAAATACACTGCCAGGAAGTGAACCTCTACTGATTGGTTCATCTTGTGTAGCACATATACACCCTGGTGACTGTTCTGAAACCTATCTCCATTTTCCTATGGTTCAAGGGCACTAGACTTGTGTCTCCAAATGTTGTAGCAGCTATCCTGATGATTTAATCCACCATTACGGAACCCTTCACTGTTTATTTTGTGTTATATTGAATCTTAATTCACTCATTTTGCTGTGCATTCCTCAATAAATACTACTTAACCACATATCATGTGCGAGAGTCATTTATCAACCATATTTCACTATCATCTATAACATCTTTAGCACAAAATAGTTTCTCTCAAATGTAAATCATTTGTTATGTTCCATCTCACATGTACTCTTTAATCAGGCTAGATTTTGCAGTGCCTAATAATGATAGACATAACTCAAATCACTGTTATTGAACTTTCCCACATATAGGTTGGGAGAATGCCAATGATCCCACAGTGAAGTACTGCTCACGTCAGTGTTTCAGCATAGGTGTTAATCTCCACCACCTCACAGACTTCTGCAGTTAGGGACATGTCAGTCTTTCACTATCCCAATAGGCAAACATATTGGTTCAATGAATCATTAGCTAAAGACTCATCACATACCCATACCATAGCTCCCAAATTACCATACCCCATGAAACATACAGCGGACAGCACAAATGCCCCCAGTTATGGAACCTTCCACTTAGGTTCCATTCATGCTACTCACCTATGTCAGTCTTGGGACACATGCACAGCGGCCTGCAGTGAGGAAACACACTCACAGCTACATCCAAGTTAGTTATTACCAACACAAACCATTCTGATTGTTGAGGGTATAGATAGCACGAGATGAAATGTGTCAGAGACACAAGACCACACATGACACCATTGGGCCCACCTCCCATGGCAAACAGGTCTATAGTGAGCAATAGGACACTACCATCCCACTGTTCTGACAGTCTGGGCATTTAACTCACACACCACAAATTTCATGCCTGGCAGTATCTGGTTTAGTTCATCTTCACCTCACATGTCAGACTGGAAATCCCATCTGCCTGTGGCACTGTCTGATATTGCCAATGAGGATGACCTTGTGAAGCAATCTGCAGAATATAAATGTCAAACATAAGGTATAGACTGCATTGTAACTAAAACATTACACAGCCAATTCCTATATACAATGGTAACTCTGACTGTGCATTTGTGATAAATGTAGACTATGTTGATAAAAAAGCTGCATGCTACTCCATTTCATATTCTGCATGTACATCTGAGTTATGGGCTTTGAAGCTACTTATGACTTCCCTGATGGTCATAGGAAGACCATTATCAAGCATTCCTAACCTCACCAATACCCCTCTGAGTCACTTAATTTCTAAAACATTGCATACCTAAAGTCAGGTGAAGTACTGATTGATTAGATCAATCCTGATGTCCCCAGCTCCATCCTCATCATACTCATCCTCACTTGGCAAATCTGCATTCTCACCAGCAGGAACTGCTGGCTCCCCTCATCTGGAATAAATGGGATTTGCCTTTTCAGGGAGAGGTTATGGAGCATGCAACAGTCCACAGTAATCTGACATACTTTGTGTGTGAGTTCAGGAGGGCTCCACCAGACTTCTCAATGCTACGGAATATTGCCTTCAGGAACCCAAGAGTCCACTCCACGACACTCCTTGTCCTTCCGTGGGCCTCATTGAAGTGGTCTTCTCCTGGCGTGGTTAGGTACCTCACTGCTGTCAACAACCAGGGACGGTTTGGGTAAAATGACTCCCCTGTAAAGAAGAGTTTAGAAAGACAAATATAAGTATGGGGACATTCACACATTTGGTAGCAGATAAAAGTTACAGACACATGTGACTTACCAACCAGCCAGGCCCTCTCTGTGTATTGTCATGTCATCAGCAGTGAGATATTGCTGTTCCGCATGATGAAGGAAACATTAACTGACCCCGGGTATCTTGCACAAACTTCTGAAATGTAGAGGTCAGCCAAACAGACCACTTGGGCATTAAAGAGAGGAAGTTTTTCCTTTTCCTATACAACTGTTCATTGGCATTCGGGGGAACCAAGGCTTCATGGGTGCCCTCTATGGCTCCAACCACATGTGGAATGTGTCCCAAAGCATAAAAATCAGCCGTCACATGGGCAAAATCTTCACTTTGTGGAAATCTGATGTAGCTGTCCATGTGTTTCAACAATGCAAACAGTACAGCTTTCAAGACCAGACCAGATTGAACATAGATTGAGACATCCCTGCTGCTTGGACCACTGTATTTTGAAAGGACCCTGTGGCAAGGAAGTGCAGCACTCACATAACTCATACAATGGTTGATATGCTATACGGATTACAAATGTCAGGCATCCGATCTGGCTCCAACTGACGGCAGAGATCCATGATTGTATATCTATCCAGGCGGTAGATCTGAATCAGATGTTGCTCCTCCATGGTCTGCAGGTTTGCTAGTGGACGGTACATTGGAGGTTCTCTCGCTGTTCTCATGCCAAGGTAACTATGTGGGTGAAAACTGGAACATATGTGTATCACTCATTCTGTACAGCATAAGTATGATTACACCAATGTCACATATAATGCTCTAAAATGCCACATGAAAATGTTAAAACATTGGTCACAGAACATACCTAGGCAAATAATGGCTTATTACTCCATTCACATCCCTTTTTCTCTATCATGTATTAGAAATAGATAAGCATGTCACTGACAGTCTATGTGACAATAACATTCTTAACATGATGCACATGTATGGTACACATATACCATATTTCAGATTGTCATTTCTCTGCTGACTATGCTACTACACGTATAATACTCAATACACATACATTTTACATCCTGTACATAATACATGCACATTTCTACGTTTGCTTAAAGCCAGCAGTGAACACAATGGTGTAGATTTGTTTAACAGCTTGTGACACAACATTTAAATGCTTTGTCGTTCATTTATGAGCCTTAAAGTAGCAGCTGTCTGAACTACTGTATTGGACATTAGGAAGTGACCTAACTCCACCGGGATATGTCGTCATGGCAGTAGGTGGATACAACCTTAGTAGAAATTGTCATTAGAACTCATTGCTGCCTTTGATTTTCTTGGGCCAATGGCGATGTCAGCAGGCAGTGATGGGTTTTTACGTGGCGGATGTGGCTGCCATCTCAGACTTCATCTCTCGCTGCAATCAGCAAGACCTCCAGGTCCTGAGATGCTGTGTATTGCCTCTGGGAGCAGTCATGCCATGTCCTACAGGTGATAGGGCCCCTGCCTTCTCCCCTGAGGAGCTTGAGAAGCTTATGGAGGAGGTCCTACCCCTGTATGATCAGCTCTATCGTTCACCAGAGGAATAGGTGGTTGCAATGCAATTGCAATGTTTGAAAGGTTAAGTGTATGATGATGTCCAAGAAATGTGTCGGAATGAAGGATTGTGGGAATACGGTGTGGGTAGATGGGAATGTGCATATGTGTATAGATAGATTTTGAGTCCTTAGACATAGTAGAGAGTGTGTGAAGTATGTACCCTGATCGAACTGCAGACTATAATACATGATCATTGAAAGTGGTGGGCAAATTATTTGAAAAGATATACCATGTTTAGAGAAATGCTTATGGTCTGGTCACATGTTTCAAGGTGAAACCTGGTGCTGGGGATGCATGTTGTATGCCTGTCTAAACATAACACATGGACTGACTGCAGATGGGCATCCCTCATTAAAGGGGATGTTGAAGGCAGTCTGACTATGGCTAGTTGTAGTAACTTGTATTTTCACCCTGCTTGTTTTGGTACTCTGTATACGGACATGTCATTCTCTTCTTGTCTGTGTCATCCATGCACGTCAACGCTCATCAGAAAAAGGGAATTTGGCATGCTAGCACCAAGAAAGTGCGTACCCTGGGGATCCACAGCTGGTGAAGCACACACTGTAGGAAGCACTGGGAGGACCTGAGGCGCTGGGCCCAGAAGACCGCAGTGGCCCAGCTGGGGATGTCCTCCCAAGGAGGATGGGGCGGCTGTCAGACCTAGACCTCCCTAATGGCCCGCATTTTGACAGTGGCCTACTCAGAGTTGTATGGGCGTTTGAGGGCAGCACAGCAGCCACAAGGGGGTAAGTAGAGACTTAACACATTTTCATCCCTTTACCAGGTTAGTGTTTGATGAGAAAAAGTCCAAGCTATGACAATGTGGTAAGTGCAAATGGTCAAAGATCTCCAAGGTACACACTGATGTACAGTCACTAACATTGGTACAAAGGTGTCCACATACTAATTTGTATATGGACAAATTGCTCTCCTATGTTGTCTCCACTGTACAGAATCATATGATAATGCACATGTGACCACTATACAGCTTTTCATATCCTGCTAGTTGTTCCTTTCCACCTGCAGGTCTATACTCCCAATATCACAATGGTACGTTGTCCAGGTCCCTGCTCTCTGTCCATTCCAATGTCTCTTGATCCATGTCTATGTGCAACATAGAGTCTGACAATTTGAAGTAATTCCTACTTTTCAAAAGATTTCTGATGACTTACAGCATCGTGTGAGGCTGTGATGTCCATTTGACATTTCACATTTCATACATGCAGAACTTATTCTGCCCTGTTACAAGGTGATCCCCCTTGGTAAGTGAGGGATGTAAATAGGCTTCTGTAATGTGTCATCTGAGTAGACATCCTAAATGTTGGTAGCCATGGAGGTATTGCTAGACTCCTATTGAATCACATAGATTGGTGTCAGAGCTATGAATGTTAGCACCATGTTCATGTTCTGTAGGTCTTAACTGGCTATGAAGCTATTTCCTTAGTTATAGTCCTGTAGGCATGATAAATAGGCCAATACATCTTATTCACAGTTACAGTCTTAACTGGTTATTGCCAACATCATGTGGACATTGAAAGGTTCTGTCATGAATGTACATTGCCATGAGTTATAAACATACTTTCTGTTGCTCTTTTGGATATGTTTTGAATCCTTGTCTTATGGAAACCAATGTGGTGCAGGTGTGGTAGTTCACATACACATGTGAGTGAATTGTATGTGTATTCTGGCATTTGGCTTGGATCATGGTGGGAGGAGCTGTCATGGTAGCGTCATTTGAAGTGTGTGTCTCTGAGTATTTTCTAAAACAGGTGTAAGGCTAGTAATGTCTGATGTGTGGATAGTGATGTTGCCACTCAGTCATTGGGCTACTGATGGAATAATAGCATGATATGTAGAACTGTTTGTCACTTTCATGCACATGAAAAGTGTCCATTGACTTGTAAGAATAGATATACTACCTGTGGTTGTGTGTGGGTAAATGTTCTGAGCTTATTAGGCCCTTATATGAGTGCTATACTTTGTTTTCAGGAGGACAATTACTTAGATGATTTGGTCCACAAAGTATGTACGTATCATCCTTTCCTATATCACTATTGGTACATGTGTAGGTGACGTGCTCTAACTCTTTCATCATCTAACATTTGGTTATGCCAATTAGAGTAGTTGCATGTTTGGAAATTTCCATTGGGGTGGTTGTGAACTCAGTGACATGTCGTGGGTATGGCTTCTATGCAACATGCTGTCTTGTGTTTACTGTACAATGAGTTTCCTTGCTCGGTACATGACATCAGGCCAAATTGTTAGTATGTGTTGAGTTTGTGTATGTCATTATGTGGAAATCAATGTTACCCCTATTTCCCATAGCTTGGTTGTTGGTTCACTATGTTGCTATGTATAGGGATCCAGTATCAGGTGGCCAAATCACCTTGTCATGGAATGGTTAGTGTGATAGCTCTACTGATATCATGGTACTGTAGGTGTGAGATAGGTAGCTTAGCTGGTGTGTGACTATGTTATTATTGAGGGGTGTCCATTGTGTCTTGTTGTGGCATGATGTTGGCAGTAAACTGGTGCTACCTGGGGGTGTTGTACAACTAGATGGGATGTTACTGATGTGTACAATGTGATGTAAGTGGTATGTAAATAATGTGATGACCATACCTCAGTTTCTGTTTTCCAGCATCAGCATCAGCAGGCAAAGGAGAAGGGGCACAGCCAAGTGGGGAAGCTGCTGGCCACAAGACCTCCATTCATGAGAACACTAATACTGAGGGACCCAGTGGCCCAGAGGGCGATGGGAGAGCCAGGGGAAAGACTGGATCCAGTTCATCATCTTCGGAATATTCTTCCAGTGGACACTCCCTGGTGGTGGCGGACCCATCCGGGACCACCCCGCACCATTTCTGTCCACCAACCCCCTTTCTATCACTGCCTTTCTTGTAGCTCCCCACCCAGTTGGTGCTGCCTTTTCACCCAAGAGGGTGGGTGTCTCCTTTGCCACAGGCACCTCTGCCCCAGCCCTTGTTAGCCCTGCTGCTCTCAGTCAGGAAGCTAATGACCTCCTGAGACCTATCTCTGTGGGTCAGTCAACCATTTTGAATGCCATCATGGCAACTCAGATGCAACAGAGTAATGCATTCCTGGAGGGCATTCATGGTACACTGGCTGGCCTACAGAGACCATTTCAGGCTCTGGCCTCCACACTGATGGCAGCCAGTCACCCTTTGTCTCCCGTCCCCCCTCCACCTTCCTCTTCCCAATCCCCCTTTCCCTGAACCAGTCAAAGCACACAAACAGACAGGCATGCATCCACCTCAACATCCAAGGATAGCGTATACAAACCAAAGCACCATAAGTCACACCACTGGCATACACACAAGCAACACATACACCTGCACACACAGCAACAGTCACAACCTGCCCTGACACCCCCACCATCACAGACACCACTCCTGTCACATCAAAAATAGTGGGGATAAGGAGGATTAAAGGTCCAGTGTATACCCTCCAATGAAAGTGACTATTAAAGCAATACACTGTTCCTAAGAGACCAAGGTGAGTGATAGGAAAGTACTCTGGGATCCTAATTAATAGGAGCAAGAGTCCTCACACACCCAAATGGGTGTCATGCTTCATCATCGGACAAGCTCCTCGTCAGACCGGCGCTGCAATGTCTGACGGGCACCACCCAATGGGGGTCTCTTTGCCGGAGATCTTTTGCGATGATGCCTCACTGTCCCGCAAATGAGTAGGGAGGAAAGAGCGGGGAGAGTTCAAAGGATAGATAAAAATAAAATTGGCTCAGGACCCTGACGTAATGTTAACTTTATTCTGTTTATGTAGGGTGAAGGCCAAGATTAAAAAATCAATAGAGAAAGTGAAAAAGAGATAATGCTCAACCACTTTCAAGCTATATGTCTAAAGATGGAGGGTTCAGGGAACTACCAGACCCACCTTAAAATCGGGTCGACATGTTTCGCGTCTCGGTGGTCCAGCATGGATCCAATGACGCTTCTTCAGGACCTAGTACAAAAAGAACTTCTCCAATTTGAAGCTAAGTTAGCTGTTGTGTAATTTTGCTGATAGTCAAAAAAAGATAGTTGTCAGTCACTTACACTAGTCTATTGTAACCAAGTGTTTAGTTCCTATTCGTCACCCTGGAAAAAATCAAAGCACAAGTTGTATCTCAGAAGAATTATGAATTAATCGTAGCAGAATGGACAAAAAACTGTGTGGCACACGTGACAGTGTAGGTGATAGCACATCCATGCTAAGTAAACAAAAATTATGCTTACCCTCTCAAAATGAGTCAGGGCTTCATGGGATCACGCAGGCCTTAAGCCAGATCAGCACAACATACTCTTTGTCACGTCAAAGGAAATACAATGAGGGAACAAATACGTGTAAGGAGTCATGCCCTTCAACAAATGGAGAAACAACACAGCGTATATGTGAATATTAAAAACTAGGTAAAAAAGGGGAGGAAATTCCCCTTACAAAAGAACACATTAAGGTACTACATAAGAAAAAACATCATTTGATGGAGAAAGTATCTAGTATGTGCGAATTTTGTGGAGTGAAAACAGCTACTGAGTGCCCGTATGCAGTGTTCCTACATTAGAATCTACTTGGCAGCTGTCTAAACTACCGCATAGTTAGTCTAATAACTGTGCATTCATCTAATGTCATGCCGATTTGCAAGAGACAGAACCCCTTTAATAATGAAAAACAAACACGTCGAAGAGAGGGCTCGAGCGTCCATTGTTACCAGTAAGAACCAGGATATGGTTCCAACACAGTGTGGCAAAACACTTACTTGGTTGGGATCTGGTGGAGGGCGGCACAACCTACCCCTGGGCGCACTCCCGGATGTAAACGGGGAAGCGCGAACACAGGAGTAAAAATACATCGTCCGGCGCGCGTCATCGGCAAACGCTGTGTGCGTTGCTAAGGGACGCTAATACGTCCCGTAAACGGCGCTTATCTAAAACCAACGACGGACTCACGGTGGGCCCGATTATAACATGGCGGCCATCTTGAAATGAAGTAATGTAGAGATATTATCTGTCAGGAGTGCTAGTCGGGATAGCTACAGTGCGCCTCATTTGTTCCTTTACTCAAGCTGAAAGGAAAGGAAAATAATCCAAAATCGTCATCTGTTGCCAGTAATCCGCTCATTTTGTCTCATGCTGTTTGGTAATTACAAAAGGTGATGATAAGGTGGTGATAAAAACAGGGTAGTGCGGAGGCACTAACAAGATCAGTGAGCCACTCGGACTTTTATGTGTTAATACCTATATCAATGAGAAAGGCTCATCCAGGGGATGTCATCATTCAATCCCTTGTGATGGGTTCCAAGTCTGAACACCCAACGTTGTTCTAGTTCGAAGAGAGGCCTGGTCTCTTTTTGTGCACATATCTGTAATACAACCCACCACATGTCATCAGGGCTGTGTTGTGCTTCAGTATAATGAATGCTAAGTTTGGTTGAAGCTCGACCGCAGCGAATGTTACTGCGGCGTTCATTAATTCTGAGTTTGACCGCTCTTGTGGTCATACCTACATATTGAAGATTACACGGGCAAGTTACCAGATACACACAGTATTTGGTGTTGCAGTTGGTGTGTCTGAGTAACCGCCAGTTGCCAATAGGTGCTAAATCTAACGAATCCAGTTGTCTTGTGAGTGAGCATACATTGCAGCTACCACAAGGGTAATGACCAACTACTGGTGGTAATCCCCAGAGGGTCCCTTGTTTATTGGACGACACCCGAGGTTTTGGTTGTGTGTGGACCAGTATATCTTTGAGATTAGTAGTCCTTTTAAAGGCAAATAGTGGTTTCAAGAAATTCTCACCACCACTGCAAAGAATACCCCATCTGTTATTGATCATTTTCTTAATTGTGTTAGACAGTGGTGTAAAGGTGGTAACACAGGTCAATTTATTTTCTTCACATCGGGGTACCGGATGTAGTAGTGAATCTCTGTCATTATATTTAGCTCGCTTGTAGGCGGTATGCACCACTCTGGTGGGGTAGTGGCGGTCGCTTAGTTTATGTCTTAATTCTGTGGCTTGTGTATCAAAAGAGCTGATGCTACTGCAATTACGGCGTAGACGTAAAAACTGGCCAAAGGGTAAGTTGTCTCTAAGTGCTTTAGGATGGTAACTATCATACAATAGTAAACTGTTGCGATCTGTCATTTTTTTATATGTACAGGTCTCCAACTTCCCTCCGATGATACTGATCACCAGATCCAAAAATGGGATCGTGGTCGTTGACACCGAGGAGGTGAAATGCAGGAAAGGATTCAAATTGTTGACCCAAGTTGTAAAAGCTGCTACCTCGTCGGTGGTGCCCTGCCAGATGACCAGAATATCGTCAATATAACGGCGCCATAATTTAATGTTGTCAAAAAAAGGGTTCGACTCAGGTAGTATGAATTGTTTCTCAAAATCATACATGTAGAGACATGCTAAGCTGGGAGCGAATGTGCTACCCATCGAAGTGCCTCGAATCTGGTGGAATAGCAGGTCTTCGAACTGAAAAAAAAAATTCTGTCATGGCTAAATTGGCACAGTGCATAATAAAATGCACAGGAGTAGCTGAATCAAGTGTGGCGGCAAGAAGGGCTGTCTCTATTACTGTCAAGGTGGCTTGTTGTGGAATATTGGTGTATAAGGATTCGACATCCAAGGTAATTAAAGCATGGACGTCACCTGTAACGTTAATGGACTCAATCAGGTTTAAGACATCTCTAGTGTCTTTTAAATATGTAGTGGATTGCTGCACCAGAGGTTGCAAAAAATGGTCACAGAATGCAGATAGGGGTTCCAAAATGGAACCAATTCCTGAAACTATAGGGCGACCACTCCTGTCACACCTGCAGACACCACACCAACATTCACAGATCCAGCCACCACACTAATCAGACTTTCAGACAGCACCCCAGCAGGCTCTCAGACACCAGTCACCACTCCCGCAGACACCACAACCACTGACACGCCTACATGCAGCACATCCACAATACCTGCAGTCACCACCCCAACAGACAGCCACCCACCCACCATGGCATCCCCCAGCCCCTCCACCCCTCTGCCTAAGACACATAAACACCCTCAGTCACCGACCCAACAGACACTCACCACCCACAAGTATACCTCTCACAAAAACGCACCCAAGACATCCACACCAACACCTCATGCAAGCACTTCCTCTTTCCCCACACCCAAACCCTTTTGTTATGACTGTCCCCGTGTGTGTAAAGAAGCTTTCCTCTCATAGTTTAACTTTTTTATCCACTCTTCCCACTGTGACACCACAAAACAATAGGGTTCCCTCCCCAAGGTGATCCAATCCACCTCCAAGGCCTCCCCTACCCGCCACCACTACCCATGCCCCTTCTTGGCCAAGAATTCGACCCCTCTAAGAAAGACACAACCCTCCCTCAAGCCAAAACCCAACCTCCTCCCAAAACAAAGCCCAAACCGCCCCCTCCAAGCCTAAGTCCTGCGCACAAGATTATTTTCATATTGGACTTGGCCTTGACATTTTCTATTTATTGTTTTAAAATATATATAGAGACGAACCAGTTGTTGGTTTTCTGGTTACTTCTTTGTCCTGTTTTTCCTTTCCTAGGTTAGAGTTGTTACTGGCTGGTATTGGTTATGTGCGAGTATGTGTGTGTGTGTGGTGCTTCCTGTATTTTTTTAGCAGGATGTGAGGGTGTGTGCAGTGCTTTTGTCCCCCAGGGATAGGGTGTGTGTTGTGTGATGGGCATGTGTATGTTGCAGACATGTTGTTGTCATGGTATTGGGTAGTGTTTATATTCACATGTGTTTATTGTTGTGGTCTGTGGCTTTGTGTGCTTTGGCTGTGTGAGTGTGCGTGTATTGTGCACGGTATGATAGGTACGATGTGCTGGGTGTGTGTGATGTGTGTGACGATTGCTAAATAGTATGATTGTGTAATTGTGTGTGCGCTTTCCTTGTTGGTTGTACATTGTGTTGTATGTGTGATGAGTCCCTAGCCTGTGTCAGTTGTGAGTGATTGACAGTGTATTTATGATGGTGTGGTTGTGGTGTTGTAGTGACATGTTGGTATTTTGTATGGGATTGTGTGAGACGGGGCCTGTGCTGTGTTGCCATGCATAAGTGTATGTTCTTGACATGTGGTGTGTGTGTGTATTGGCTACAGTGTGTGTGATGTGAATGTGTGAGTGTCTTTGTTGTTGCATGTGAGTGTGCGTGTCAGTGCACAGTTACGTGTTGAACTCACAGCCCACTCCTTATGGTATGCTATGTACCTGTGCAAAATGTCACAATCTACAACTGTAACAGGTGTGTGTGTGTATTTACAGTTGCTGTCGTCGAAGATTCCGTTGTCTTTCTGCGAGCAGGAGCAGCAGAATGATGTCTAGTTGTGGTTCCATTGCGGCTCTGGACGAGTATGGCTTACTGGAGGTGAATGTCTCCTTTTATACAGTTCATTTCCCCCTGGGTTTCCGTGGTGGTCTGACTGCTGAAGAAATGCTGGCAGTGTTTAACCTCATAATAAGTCCGACGGAAACTTGGTGTGCTCTAGCATGCTGGTGCCTTCATTTGTCCGTGGTGGTCTGATCACACTGCCGGTAGTGCTTTGTAAGGATTCTGTATGCATCACCGCCAAAGTCATAATTTGGTGGTCAATTCTACCAGCCTGTTGGCTGCATGACCGCCAGCGCCAACATGACGGACCTCGGACTGCCAAACTCGTAATGAGGCCCTAAGCAGCATTGGGCCAAGTGTTGGGGACTTAATTTAAATTAATTTAAAAAAATCTAAAGATTAGTACTGAAACAAAAAATGTGTATTTTCTTAAATAAACAAAAATGAACACATTTCTAAAGCTTTTCGACAAAATGAAAAAATGCCTGCAATTTCAATCTGTAAATTCAAAATTTATAAATTTAAGAACACTACTCACACCTAACCCCTATTAAATTCAACAATCCTAAACAACATCAAAATACATATATCTATAATTTTAATTATTAATAAAAAATATAAACATTAAGCTAAAAATATAAATACCTTTAAATAAACAAATGTAAAACATCCCCCAAAAAATCCAGAGAACCCAACAGGCCAAAAATTAAATAACACTAAAATTAAAATATATAAAACTATTTACATATGTTTAATGATTAAAATATAAAAACATTAATTTAAAGCTCAACTGAACCAAAATCAGCATAAAACCCACAACCCATTACATTTACACATTTCTTTTTTTTAATATCCTACATTAAAAATATTTGAGAACACCCCAATAAAGGAAAGGAAAAATATACAAAAATGAAAGAACATTTAGAAGACAAATAATCAAATAGTTTAAACATATTTAACACCTAAATCCCATATTAAACTAATGGATATTTAAAACTGTAAAATTATTTCCAAAAAAGAAAAATGATATACTTCTCATTGAAACTCAAAACAGCAATTTAAAAGTACCCACAACAATATGACTTTGAAAGTATGTACCACCATTATTTTGTAATCACTATTAAGGACCCACACCTACAATGAAGGCCAGGAACATCTGTGTCATGGGCGACAACACACACTTAGCATTGTGCTATAAAACCAGCACTTCCTGGTCATGGTAGAACGGGGCAGCATGAGAGGTGGATTGCTGGCCTTATTCTTTTCCTGATTAGATTATGTTGAGCGCTCCTATGGTTCTAGCATCACTACATAGTAAGATTCCCTCCCTCCTGCACCATTTGTTGTTTTGTTATGCTTTTGGCAGGTTCCTCATATTCTTAACTTTGATTTGAGACATTGACAACTTCCTGACCTGGTCTTTTTTCTACTTGCTACATATAGTACTGAATGCCTATGGTCTCAATTTACACAGCTACTTCTGCATGTAGACATCCACGAGGCAGAGGGCCTTATTCCGTGTTTGGCAGTCTGATTGCAAGACCGTCGCAGTGGCGGCTGCCAAAAGACCACCATGTTGGAGGTCATACAGATCACCATATTACAAGTTACACAGCCAAACCTGTCAAAAGACAGCCAAAATACTGACACCGCCAGGACTCTGGAGGGCGGGAAAGAGGAAGGCCAACCACCAGCACTGCCAGTCCATCAAACTTCCCCCAAATCTATTACAACTCACAAATCACAGTAGTGGATCTTCCATGGCAGAAAACCAATGGCGGAGAGAACCACAGCGGTCGGTGTTCACCACAGTAATACACACCACCACATTGGATAGTTTGAATTTCACACACCTGACACACATACCCACACCAGACACACCTACAAACTGCATTACAAAATACACCCTTTCACACCCCACAATCCTTTGCAGCCAGAACGCCACATACAGAAAGCTAGAGATCGCAAATAGAAATTACAAACCATAGATTAGGCACCCCTCACACTTCAAATATCACTCATCTCACACCTACCCAACACACAAATTGGTACCCTACACATCAGGCACCAAACGTCACCCACTCACAATATAGCGCCCACACCTCATCATCCGTTGTTATTACTCTTCCGTGTTGTCCAGTACCACCATGTCCCCACAAAAACATCCCTGTTTCATGACGACAAGTTGAGGGTCATGATGGACGAAATCATCAGAGTAGAGCCACACCTATTTGGAGCCCAAGTCCAGCAAACTACTACCGCCAGGAAAATGGAGATGAGTCAAATAGTCGACAGGGTGAATTCTGTATGCAGCTAGCCACGCTCAAGGGAGGACATCAGGAAGAGGTGGAATGACCTCAGGGGGAAGGTCTGTTCCATGGCCGCCAGGCACCAGCTGGTGGTCCACAAAACTTGCCGTGGTCCCCCACCTCCTCCTCCAATGTTCACATCAAGGGAGGAGAAGGTCTTTGCCATCCTGCATCCGGAGGGCTTAGCAGGAATACCTGGGGGAGTGGAGTCTGGTAAGCCTGCGTGTATTGTGCATGGCATTATCGGTTCAATATACTGTGTGTGTGTGATGTGTGTGTCGAGTGCTAGGTTGTACAATGGTTTTATTGTGGGTGTTCCATCACAGATGGCTTTACATTGTGTTGTATGTGCGTCAAGTCCTTGGCCAGTGTTGGTTGTGAGTCGGTGACATGTGTTTATATTTGTGCAGTTGGTTGCATGTTGTATGTTAAGCTGTGGGCCTGTGCTGTGTTGCTGTGTGTAACTGTGATACAGACGTGTGGTGTGTGAGTGGGCTGGATGCAGTCTGCATGCTGTGTATGTGTGAGTGTCCTTGATGGAGTATGTGAGTGTGTGTGTCACTGTACTGTTACGTGTGTGTGCAGCCCTTGCACCTACCTCCCTTTGGTATGGTATGTAACTGTACAATTTATACAATTGACAACTGTAACAGGTGATTGTGTGAACTTACGGTTGTTGTCTTCCTCGTCGGCGATTATTTTGTTGTCTTCCTGCAAGCAGGAGCAGCATGAGGACGTCTAGTTGTAGTTCCTTGGCGGCTCCAGACGTGTATGGCTTCCTGGAGGTGAGTGTCTCCTTTTATACTGTTCGTTTCCGCCTGCTGATCTGTGGTGGTTTGAACACTGTGGTTATCTTGACAGTGTGCAAGCTTGTAATGGGTCCGGCGGGAACATGGTCTCCACCCGACTGTTGGTGCCTACAATTGACTACAGCAGTCTGTCCTGCCTGCTGGTGCCGGCAGTGATTTGGAGGTTTTCTATGTGCACCACTACCCAACTCATAATTTGGCAATCTTCTCTGCCAGCCTGTTGGTGGTTGGACCGCCACAACCAACATCTGCCAAACTTGTAATGAGACCCAAAGTAGTGTATGTTATTGTTCACCTTGTTTTTGTATTGGAACTCATAACATTTTCATTGCAGGTCTCCACATGAGCTGTTGGTGATTTGGCTTTGTTGTGTCTCATATAGCTTTCCTAATTCCCATGCCCATGTTTCCTGCAAAGCATGGCTGAAAAGCATGATTTACAGTTGTAGTCCATTGTGAATTGGCCACCTCAGGAAGGTAGAGTGATTTTCAGCTCATGTCTTACTTAAAACATTGAGTAGTTCACTTCTGGAGGATCAACAACTAAAATACTTAAAACAAAAATATAAAACACTCCCCAATAAACACAGAGAACCCAAAATGCTAAAACGTAACCTTAAAATCAAAATATTAATTACCTTTTAATAAGAAAAGTATAAAATGAATTACATGTTTTAAGGACTAAAACATTATATAAAACATTATTTTAAAACTCTACTCAATCAAAACCAGCGTAAAACCAACAACCCATTACATTTACAAATGTTTGTATTGTTTAAAAAAATGCACTAAAAAATTGAAAGTCCCAAGGAAAGAAAAAATATCAAAAAATTAAACAACATTTAGAAAACAAATAATCAAATATTTAAAACATAATACACATACAAAAATAATATTAAAAACTACAATATTAATGTAATGGATATTGAAAACCTTGAATAGACCACTTCTGGAGGATCAACATTTTACTTTTTCTACAAATTCTTTCTTTAGGCCATTACATTTTAATTTACCTATAATGTTCTTCTTCATTATTTTATGTCTTTAATATTGCATGTTACTATATTAAGGTATTTAATAAGAGAGTGTACCCTGCAGTAAGCATATGCCAAAGTGTAGAGATAGTTTAAAGACAAACAGCAAAGTATGTAATAAAAAATAAATACCACTCGTAGATAATATACAGTTTAGTGGAAATGTGATGCAAATGTCTGCCTATACTTACTAGTTGGATGCTCCTCAGTTGTATCAACACTGGAAGCTTCCTCAATTTGTCCATGGTATCTAAGACACCTTCTTGCTATGGATGGAGAGCCTAAGTGATTAAATGAAAGTCCACCTTTAAAAGACGTGGGCTACTAAACTCAAATATTCTATGATTTCGCTATGTAAGTCGTACTAGTGGATTCATGTTTACTGCACCCTATTGCACTGACCTTATTCACTGTTCGCCAAACATACCATTTTTGGACAAAAGAGTGTCATGACATTTGACTCTCAAAATATATGGCACAAACGGCAAAATCCCATCAAGCACAACTTCTAGTTCTCTATCTTTTCTTTGTCTGTAGCATTGGACTTTTTAATCAGTTAAAAATAGTTTCTCAACTCATTTTGATATAAAATACCAGACTGAAACAATGATGTGCTACAGAAGACATTACTGAACACCCTGGATGAAAGCACCACATGCATAAAACAGGATGGAAAATTAATTTAGGTCAAAATAATGGGGTTCGGTTAATTCTTCAATGTATATCACAAGAAGAATCAAGTGAACACTCTTCACTTTAAATTTAAGGATTTCATTTGAACTTCCACACAACAAAATACAGTGGGGCGATGAAAAGATAGCTTCATCTGCCAATCACCTTTTAAGTAAGCACAGGCAAAACTTGTGTAGTTTCCTTTGAAGAAATTAAGTGAAACAGCAAACTACCTTGTCATTGCCATACATTTTGTTAAACAAATAAAAGGGAATATCTACAGAAGTCTGAAATTGACTATTAATTTTGCAGTGATATTCTGAATGATACTAATATTACACACCTTACAAAACATTGATCAGGAATCAATCTTATAAATGACACACAGAGTTGCTAATGAGAGATAGCTTTGCTTGACGTAAAATTATTTATACATGAGTAACAAAAAGGTTGCTAGATGGAAAGCTAATTCAGCTCTCCTTGCTCATGCTGAATTCACTGCATTGTTGTTCCTAATTATCTGGTGAGATGCAGAAGGTTGGTACTGTTTAGTAGCATAACATGCCTCAAGCCCCAAAGTCTAATAAAGGTCAGAGTGAAATCAGGAACAATACAGGAACCACATTGGATGGCAACTGATTAAAAATAAGTTGCTAAATGATTAAAAAAAGTCTCCATCATAAAAAGTATTAAACTGGTGCATGTATCTTTATATTGCCAGACTGCACATAAACCCTGTCATTCTAGTTAAATTTAATTGTCATTTTAATTATGAATTCCCCAGATTAAATCACGACAGATGATGTGTTGTGGCATTGTGCTTTAATGCTTAGATATTGAATGGGCTATATAATCTTCTGAAAACAAATATTGGGTGGTAAGATCATACAGTTGATTCAGTGTTGTCTATCAGGAGTAGTCAATGTGAAACCCAAGACTGTCTAGAAATTAGCAGTTCTGGCAAGGAAAAGTTTGATCATTGAGACGGCTAAGGACTGTCTGTTGTCCTGGTGGGGGGAGGGGGTTGTTGGGGAGTGTCCTAAGACGTTATTTGCATCCAATAGTGTAGTAAAAAGAGATGAAGACAAATATGGCCTAGCTCTGCAAGGCAAAATGTTAAACCTTATATGAATAAACAACAGTAATGGAAATTAAAATGGACAATTTAGTATGATAAGAAATACTATGAAGTCTGCAGTCTATTGGTTATGTTATTATTTCAGAACAGTATGGAAAAACATACCAGTCAATAATATTGATCATACACAACTGTCATTTGTGATGTCTCTATGTGTTTGGGTCAATGTATCTAAACAGGGAGAAAATTAAAATAATGAAGTACAAGACAAGGAAAAAAGCAAATGAGGCACCTGATTTATCAAAGGTTTTAACCCATTCTATGTCTATGGGAAAATCTGTTACTGCATATTGTAGGAAAGTACCATCTTGCCTGGCATGTTTCCCCCATATTTCACTGTATATATGTTGTTTTAGTGTACGTGTCACTGGGACCCTGCCAGCCAGGGCCCCAGTGCTCATAAGTGTGCCCTGTATGTGTTCCCTGTGTGATGACTAACTGTCTCACTGAGGCTCTGCTAACCAGAACCTCAGTGGTTATGCTCTCTCTTTACTTTCTAAATTGTCACTAACAGGCTAGTGACCAATTTCACCAGTTCACATTGGCATACTGGAACACCCTTATAATTCCCTAGTATATGGTACTGAGGTACCCAGGGTATTGGGGTTCCAGGAGATCCCTATGGGCTGCAGCATTTCTTTTGCCACCCATAGGGAGCTCTGACAATTCTTACACCGTCCTGTCACTGCAGCCTGAGTGAAATAACGTCCACGTTATTTCACAGCCATTTACCACTGCACTTAAGTAACTTATAAGTCACCTATATGTCTAACCTTTACCTGGTAAAGGTTGGGTGCTAAGTTACTTAGTGTGTGGGCACCCTGGCACTAGCCAAGGTGCCCCCACATTGTTCAGGGCAAATTCCCTGGACTTTGTGGGTGCGGGGACACCATTACACGCGTGCACTATACATAGGTCACTACCTATGTATAGCGTCACAATGGTAACTCTGAACATGGCCATGTAACATGTCTAAGATCATGGAATTGTCACCCCAATGCCATCCTGGCATTGGGGAGACAATTCCATGATCCCCCGAGTCTCTAGCACAGACCCGGGTACTGCCAAACTGCCTTTCCCAGGGTTTCACTGCAGCTGCTGCTGTTGCCAACCCCTCAGACAGGTTTCTGCCCTCCTGGGGTCCAGCCAGGCTTGGCCCAGGAAGGCAGAACAAAAGACTTCCTCAGAGAGAGGGTGTTACACCCTCTCCCTTTGGAAAAAGGTGCAGGGCTGGGGAGGAGTAGCCTCCCCCAGCCTCTGGAAATGCTTTGATGGGCACAGATGGTGCCCATCTCTGCATAAGCCAGTCTACACCGGTTCAGGGATCCCCCAGCCCTGCTCTGGCATGAAACTGGACAAAGGAAAGGGGAGTGACCACTCCCCTGACCTGCACCTCCCAGGGGAGGTGCCCAGAGCTCCCCCAGTGTGCTCCAGACCTCTGCCTTCTTGGAAACAGAGGTGCTGCTGGCACACTGGACTGCTCTGAGTGGCAAGTGCCAGCAGGTGACGTCAGAGACTCCTTCTGATAGGCTCTTACCTGTGTTGCTAGCCTATCATCCTTCCTAGGTAGCCAAACCTCCTTTTCTGGCTATTTAGGGTCTTTGCTTTGGGGAATTCTTTAGATAACGAATGGAAGAGCTCATCAGAGTTCCTCTGCATCTCTCTCTTCACCTTCTGCCAAAGGATCGACCGCTGACTGCTCAAGACGCCTGCAAAACTGCAACAAAGTAGCCAACAACGACTACTGCAACCTTGTATCGCTTCCCCTGCACCTTTCTCACCTGTTTGCTGGTGGTGCATGCTCTGGGGGTAGCCTGCCTCCTTCTTGCACCAGGAGCTCTGAAGAAATCTCCTGTGGGACGACGGAATCCTCCCCCTGCAACCGCAGGCAACAAAAGACTGCATCACCGGTCCTCTGGGTCCCCTCTCAGCACGACGAGCGTGGTCCCTGGAACTCAGCAACTCTGTCCAAGTGACTCCCACAGTCCAGTGACTCTTCAGTCCAAGTTTGGTGGAGGTAAGTGCTTGCCTCCCCACGCTAGACTGCATTGCTGGGTACCGAGTGATTTGCAGCTGCTCTGGCTCCTGTGCACTCTTCCAGGATTTCCTTTGTGCACAGCAAAGCCTGGGTCCCCGACACTCTAATCTGCAGTGCACAACCTCCTGAGTTGTCCTCCGGCGTCGTGGGACTCCCTTTTGTGTCTTCAGGTGAGTTCCGGTTCACTCCTCTTCGTAGTGCCTGTTCCGGCACTTCTGCGGGTGCTGCCTGCTTCTGTGAGGGCTCCCTGACTTGCTGGGCGCCCCCTCTGTCTCCTCATCCAAGTGGCGACATCCTGGTCCCTCCTGGGCCACAGCAACATCCAGAAACCCTAACCTCGACCCTTGCAGCTAGCAAGGCTTGTTTGCGGTCTTTCAGCTTCTTCACGACGTGGGACATCCATCCTCCAAAGGGGAAGTTCCTAGTCCTCTTCGTTCTTGCAGAATCCACAGCTTCTACCATCCGGTGGCAGCTTCTTTGCATCCTCAGCTGGCATTTCCTGGGCATCTGCCCAATCTCGACTTTGTTGCGACTCTTGGACTTGGTCCCCTTGTTCCACAGGTACTCTCGTCTGGAAATCCACTTTGGTTGCATTGCTGGTGTTGGTCTTCCTTGCAGGATTCCCCTATCACGACTTCTGTGCTCTCTGGGGAATATAGGTGCACTTTACACCTACTTTTCAGGGTCTTGGGGTGGGCTATTTTTCTAACCCTCACTGTTTTCTTACAGCCCCAGCGACCCTCTACAAGCTCACATAGGTTTGGGGTCCATTCGTGGTTCGCATTCCACTTCTAGAGTATATGGTTTGTGTTGCCCCGCACCTATGTGCTCCTATTGCAATCTACTGTAATTCTACATTGCTTGCATTACTTCCTTTTGCTATTACTGCATATTTTTGGTATTGTGTACATATATCTTGTGTATATTTGGCATCCTCATACTGAGGGTACTCACTGAGATACTTTTGGCATATTGTCATAAAAATAAAGTACCTTTATTTTTAGTATATCTGTGTATTGTGTTTTCTTATGATATTGTGCATATGACACCAGTGGTATAGTAGGAGCTTTGCATGTCTCCTAGTTCAGCCTAAGCTGCTCTGCTATAGCTACCTTCTATCAGCCTAAGCTGCTAGAAACACCTCTTCTACACTAATAAGGGATAACTGGACCTGGTACAGAGTGTAAGTACCCCTTGGTACCCACTACAAGCCAGGCCAGCCTCCTACATTGGTTGTGCAGCAGTGGGATAAGTACTTTTACCTACTTACCACTTTGTCATTGTGTACTTTTCATAAGAGAATAATATACAAAACAAGTTCAGTGTATGTACACCTAAACAAAAAGTTTTGCTTTTCTTCTCTTACTCTATTTGCTAAGTGCTGAAAAGTATCTCTAAACTTTCAAAAAGTTTTTCTAAAAAGTTGAAAAAGTTTTTTTTTTCTATTTTCTTAAAAAGTCCTGAAACTTTTTCTCTCTTTTTCTGTCCCTAAACCTTTCTTCTATCATGTCTGGTACAGGTCCTACTCTTGATCTGGCCAGCTCTGCTTATGATAACCTTAGCTGGAAAGGGTTGAGGAGTCTCTGCATTGATAGAGGTTTAGGGAAAGGGAAGAATCCCTCTAGAGAATTGTTAAATAACATGCTCATTGAAAATGATAAGGCCGTAGATGGCACATCAGTTGAGAAGTTAGGAGATGGTTCACACTCTGACTCTGGGGCACCCCCAGTAAGAGTGTCAGATGGTAATCTTCCCAACCTGCCCCTTAGCAGACCACCTAGCATAACTGGTACTAATGTGAGATCTCATCACAGTAGGGATGTCATTCCTACAGGCCAGGTTGTTAGGGTACCAACTGTTAGGGACAATTCTCCCTCTGTTCATTCACACCATTCTTCTTTGTCAAAGCATGCCCAACCCACCCACCCTGATGACAGAATGTTAGAAAGGGAGCTCAATAGATTGAGAGTGGAAGAGTTAAGGCTGAAGCTTAAACAGCAACAGCTGGCTCTAGACAGGGAATCTTTAGACTTAGAAAAAGAAAGGCAGAGGTTGGGGTTAGGACCCCATGGTGGCAGCAGCAGTATTACAGATAGTAATCCTGTGAAAGAGCATGATTCTAGGAATCTGCATAAGATAGTTCCCCCTTACAAGGAGGAGGATGACATTAACAAGTGGTTTGCTGCTCTTGAGAGGGCCTGTGTTGTACAGGGGGTCCCTCAAAGGCAGTGGGCTGCTATCCTATGGCTATCTTTCAGTGGAAAGGGTAGGGATAGGCTCCTTACTGTGAAGGAAAGTGATGCCAATAATTTTACAGTTTTAAAGAATGCACTCTTGGATGGATTTGGCTTAACCACTGAACAATGCAGGATTAAGTTCAGAGAAACCAGAAAAGAGTCTTCACAAGACTGGGTAGACTTTGTTGACTATTCAGTGAAGGCCTTGGAGGGGTGGTTACATGGCAGTAAAGTTTCTGACTATGAAAGCCTGTATAATCTGATCCTGAGAGAGCATATTCTGAATAACTGTGTGTCTGATTTGTTACACCAATATCTAGTGGACTCAGATCTGACCTCTCCCCAAGAATTGGGAAAGAATGCAGACAAATGGGTCAGAACAAGAGTGAACAGAAAAGTTCATACAGGGGGTGACAAGGATGGCAAGAAGAAGGATGGTAAGTCTTCAGACAAGGGTGGGGACAAATCTAAAAATGAGTCTTTTTCAGGCCCACAAAAACACTCTGGTGGGGGTGGTGGGTCCAAATCCTCTTCTAATCAAGTAAAGAAACCATGGTGCTATTTATGTAAAGTAAAAGGCCATTGGACAACTGATGCCAGTTGTCCAAAGAAAAGCACCAAGCCACCCACTACCACAACCCCTACTGCTACACCTAGTGCCCATAGTAATAGCAGTGGTGGTGGAAGCAAACCTACTAATAGCCAATCCAAGGGAGTAGCTGGGCTCACTTTTGGTAATTTAGTTGGGGTTGGTCTTGTTAGGGAGACCACAGAGGCTGTGTTAGTCTCTGAAGGTGCCATTGATTTGGCCACCTTGGTTGCTTGTCCCCTTAATATGGATAAGTACAAGCAACTTCCCCTAATAAATGGTGTTGAGGTTCAGGCCTACAGGGACACAGGTGCCAGTGTTACCATGGTAATAGAGAAACTGGTACACCCTGAACAACACCTACTTGGTCACCAGTACCAAGTGACTGATGCTCATAACAACACTCTTAGCCACCCCATGGCTGTTGTGAATCTCAACTGGGGGGGGTTACTGGTCCAAAGAAAGTTGTGGTTGCCTTAGATTTACCTGTAGACTGTCTACTAGGGAACGATTTAGAGACATCAGCTTGGGCAGAAGTGGAGTTGGAGGCTCATGCAGCAATGCTGGGCATTCCTGGGTATATTTCTGCTTTAACCAGGGCTCAGGCCAAAAAGCAAAAAGGACAGGGTGACTTGGATCCTGGAACAATGGACCAAGTGCTCCCTAAAGCTAGGGTTAGTAAAGGTAAATCCCTACCTACTATCCCTCCCTCTACAGATGATTCTACTTCTGAGGAAGAAGAATTTCCCCCCTGTGCAGAACCTTCACCAGAGGAACTGGAAGCAGACACTGCTGAGCTTTTGGGTGGAGGGGGGCCTGCCAGGGAGGAGCTGAGTATGGCATAGCAGACAAGTCCCACACTAGAGGGTCTAAGACAGCAAGCTGTCAAACAGCAAAATGGGGATGTCAGTGACTCACATAGAGTTTACTGGGAGGACAACCTCTTGTATACAGAGGCAAGGGACTCAAAACCTGGAGCTGCCAGGAGATTGGTTATTCCCCTGCAATACAGAGAGTTCCTCCTAACTCTAGCCCACGACATTCCCTTGGCTGGACATTTGGGGCAGATGAAAACATGGGAAAGGCTTGTACCCCTGTTTCATTGGCCTAGAATGTCAGAGGACACAAAAGATTTTTGTAAGTCCTGTGTCACCTGTCAAGCCAGTGGCAAGACTGGTGGCACCCCAAAGGCTCCCCTTATTCCACTGCCTGTGGTTGGGGTTCCCTTTAAAAGGGTAGGGGTTGACATAGTTGGCCCCCTTGACCCTCCTACTGCTTCAGGCAATAGGTTTATCTTGGTGGTAGTGGACCATGCCACGAGATATCCCGAAACAATTCCTCTAAGGACCACTACAGCTCCTGCAGTGGCAAAAGCCCTCCTGGGAATCTTTTCCAGGGTGGGTTTCCCAAAAGAGGTGGTATCAGACAGGGGTAGCAACTTTATGTCTGCATACTTGAAGGCCATGTGGAAGGAATGTGGTGTAACATACAAATTCACCACACCTTATCATCCACAAACAAATGGACTGGTTGAGAGGTTTAATAAAACTCTCAAAGGAATGATAATGGGACTCCCTGAAAAACTCAGGAGGAGATGGGATGTCCTGTTACCTTGCCTCCTTTTTGCTTACAGGGAGGTACCCCAAAAAGGAGTGGGCTTCAGCCCCTTTGAACTCCTATTTGGACACCCTGTAAGAGGTCCTCTAACACTTGTAAAGGAGGGTTGGGAAAAACCTTTAAAAGCTCCTAAGGAAGACATAGTGGACTATGTACTTGGCCTAAGATCCAGAATGGCTGAGTATATGAAAAAGGCCAGCAAAAACCTTCAGGCCAGCCAAGAGCTCCAAAAGCAATGGCATGACCAGAAGGCTGTTCTGATTCAGTACCAACCAGGACAGAAGGTGTGGGTCTTGGAGCCTGTGGCCCCAAGAGCACTCCAAGACAAATGGAGTGGACCTCACATTATTGTTGAAAAGAAGGGAGAAGTCACCTACTTGGTTGACTTGGGCACTGCCAGGAGTCCCCTTAGGGTGCTCCATGTCAATCGCCTAAAACCCTACTATGACAGGGCTGATCTCACCCTGCTCATGGCAACAGATGAAGGACAGGAAGAAGAGAGTGACCCTCTCCCTGATCTCTTCTCTTCCACAGAACAAGATGCTCTAGTGGAAGGTGTAGTTCTGGCAGACTGTCTTACTGCTGAGCAGAAAGACCACTGCATAAATCTCCTGGGTCAGTTTTCTGAACTCTTTTCTACTGTGCCAGGCACCACTTCTTGGTGTGAGCACACTATAGATACCGGAGACAGCATGCCTGTCAAAAGTAAGATCTATAGGCAGCCTGACCATGTCAGAGACTGCATAAAACAAGAGGTTCAGAAAATGCTTGAACTGGGAGTGGTTGAGCACTCTGAAAGTCCATGGGCCTCTCCTGTGGTACTTGTACCAAAGCCTCATTCCAAAGATGGGAAAAGGGAAATTAGGTTTTATGTAGATTACAGAGGTCTCAACCAGGTAACTAAAACTGATGCTCACCCTATACCCAGGGCAGATGAGCTAATAGATACACTGGCATCTGCTAAGTATCTAAGCACCTTTGAGTTGACTGCAGGGTATTGGCAGATCAAGTTATCAGAGGATGCTAAAGCAAAAACTGCATTTTCGACTATTGGATGGCACTACCAGTTCACAGTAATGCCCTTCGGTTTGAAAATGCACCTGCCACTTTTCAGAGGTTGGTGAATACAGTCCTGCAAGGGTTGGAGGCTTTTAGTGCAGCATATCTAGATGATATAGCTGTCTTTAGCTCCACCTGGGATGATCACCTGGTCCACCTATGGAAAGCTTTGGAGGCCCTGCAAAAGGCAGGCCTCACTATCAAGGCTTCAAAGTGCCAGATAGGGCAGGGGAAAGTGGTTTATCTGGGACACCTTGTAGTTGGAGAACAGATTGCACCACGTAAGGGGAAAATCCAAACTATCATAGATTGGGTTCCCCCTACAACTCAGACCCAGATGAGAGCCTTCTTAGGCCTCACTGGGTATTACAGAAGGTTTAAGAACTATGGCTCCATTGCAGCCCCTCTTAATGACCTCACTTCTAAGAAAATGCATAAAAAGGTATTGTGGACAGCTAGCTGTCAGAAAGCTTTTGAGGAGCTGAAACAGGCCATGTGCTCTGCACCTGTCCTAAAAAGCCCATGTTACTCCAAAAAAATCATTGTCCAAACTGATGCATCTGAATTAGGGGTAGGGGCAGTCTTATCACAACTCAATTCTGAGGGCCAGGATCAACCTGTTGCTTTTATCAGCAGGAGGTTGACCCCTAGAGAAAAGCGTTGGTCTGCCATAGAGATGGAGGCCTTTGCTGTGTTCTGGGCACTGAAGAAGTTGAGGCCATACCTGTTTGGCACTCACTTCATTGTTCAGACAGACCACAAACCTCTACTTTGGCTAAAACAAATGAAAGGTGAAAACCCTAAATTGTTGAGGTGGTCCATATCTCTACAGGGAATGGACTATACAGTGGAACATAGACCTGGGAGTACCCACTCCAATGCAGATGGACTCTCCAGATATTTCCACTTAGACAATGAAGACTCATCAGGTCATGGCTAGTTTTATTGTCCTTCGTTTGGGGGGGGCTGTGTAGGAAAGTACCATCTTACCTGGCATGTTTCCCCCATATTTCACTATATATATAGTGTTTTAGTGTATGTGTCACTGGGACCCTGCCAGCCAGTGCCCCAGTGCTCATAAGTGTGCCCTGTATGTGTTCCCTGTGTGATGACTAACTGTCTCACTGAGGCTCTGCTAACCAGAACCTCAGTGGTTATGCTCTCTCTTTACTTTCTAAATTGTCACTAACAGGCTAGTGACCAATTTCACCAATGCACATTGGCATACTGGAACACCCTTATAATTCCCTAGTATATGGTACTGAGGTACCCAGGGTATTGGGGTTCCAGGAGATCCCTATGGGCTGCAGCATTTCTTTTGCCACCCATAGGGAGCTCTGACAATTCTTACACAGGCCTGCCACTGCAGCCTGAGTGAAATAACGTCCACGTTATTTCACAGCCATATACCACTGCACTTAAGTAACTTATAAGTCACCTATATGTCTAACCTTTACCTGGTAAAGGTTGGGTGCTAAGTTACTTAATGTGTGGGCACCCTGGCACTAGCCAAGGTGCCCCCACATCGTTCAGGGCAAATTCCCTGGACTTTGTGAGTGCGGGGACACCATTGCCCGCGTGTACTATGCATAGGTCACTACCTATGTATAGCGTCACAATGGTAACTCTGAACATGGCCATGTAACATGTCTAAGATCATGGAATTGTCACCCCAATGCCATCCCGGCATTGGGGAGACAATTCCATGATCCCCCGAGTCTCTAGCACAGACCCGGGTACTGCCAAACTGCCTTTCCCGGGGTTTCACTGCAGCTGCTGCTGCTGCCAACCCCTCAGACAGGTTTCTGCCCTCCTGGGGTCAGCCAGGCTTGGCCCAGGAAGGCTGAACAAAGGACTTCCTCAGAGAGAGGGTGTTACACCCTCTCCCTTTGGAAAAAGGTGTCAGGGCTGGGGAGGAGTAGCCTCCCCCAGCCTCTGGAAATGCTTTGATGGGCACAGATGGTGCCCATCTCTGCATAAGCCAGTCTACACTGGTTCAGGGATCTCCCAGCCCTGCTTTGGCGCGAAACTGGACAAAGGAAAGGGGAGTGACCACTCCCCTGACCTGCACCTCCCAGAGCTCCTCCAGTGTACTCCAGACCTCTGCCATCTTGGAAACAGAGGTGCTGCTGGCACACTGGACTGCTCTGAGTGGCCAGTGCCAGCAGGAGACGTCAGAGACTCCTTCTGATAGGCTCTTACCTGTGTTGCAAGCCTATCCTCCTTCCTAGGTAGCCAAACCTCCTTTTCTGGCTATTTAGGGTCTCTGATTTGGGGAATTCTTTAGATAACGAATGCAAGAGCTCATCAGAGTTCCTCTGCATCTCTCTCTTCACCTTCTGCCAAAGGATCGACCGCTGACTGCTCAGGACGCCTGCAAAACCGCAACAAAGTAGCCAACGACGACTACTGCAACCTTGTATCGCTTCTCCTGCCGCTTTCTCGCCTGTTTCCTGGTGGTGCATGCTCTGGGGGTAGCCTGCCTCCTTCTTGCACCAGGAGCTCTGAAGAAATCTCCTGTGGGACGACGGAATCCTCCCCCTGCAACCGCAGGCAACAAAAGACTGCATCACCGGTCCTCTGGGTCCCCTCTCAGCACGACGAGCGTGGTCCCTGGAACTCAGCAACTCTGTCCAAGTGACTCCCACAGTCCAGTGACTCTTCAGTCCAAGTTTGGTGGAGGTAAGTCCTTGCCTCCCCACGCTAGACTGCATTGCTGGGTACCGCGTGATTTGCAGCTGCTCCGGCTCCTGTGCACTCTTCCAGGATTTCCTTTGTGCACAGCCAAGCCTGGGTCCCCGACACTCTAACCTGCAGTGCACAACCTCTAACAACATCCAAAAACCCTAACCGCGACCCTTGCAGCTAGCAAGGCTTGTTTGCGGTCTTTCTGCAAGCTTCTTCACGACGTGGGACATCCATCCTCCAAAGGGGAAGTTTTTTAACACTGGATGACTACATGAAGTATTGTGTTGAAATGTGAAAGGTAATAGATGTTGTTTATTAGTAGTTCTTCTGATAATCAGGTAAGTTCTTAAATAATGCATTTAGCTTAAACCAACATAATCAGGTATTATGTTGTTTTAATTTTCTCAGAGGAGCTTATCATTGAAGGATGAACCAGCCAAAGTTCTTACATCAGCTTCCATGGTGGTCTAGATTGAACTCCTTCCAAGACAGAAAGCTGCCAACAAAAACAGTCATTTTGTTTTTGAAAGAAATGCCAACCTTATTAATATGTGATGTCTATTTCATAGTACTCTCTAACTGGTCAATCAACCACAAATCCCTAACCCATCCAGCTTATGCTTGTAACTTAGTGGAAACAATGCTGGCTGTGCATATTCCTTTGCCGTCCTGGTTGTGGCCAATCGCCAAGACTATTACAAAAACACAGTTGTCCTGGTGACCCCTTCCCGGTGGTTATCTGGCGGTGGTCAGCCGTCACAGTACACTCTCAGCAAAGCACCAGAACAGTGCCCATTGGATGGATTCAAACACACAACACAGCTGACATCCATTGGCCACGTGGACACACCGGCAAAACACACTATAAAGAACACCCCATCCCAGACCATCATCCTTTGCCTCTCCACTGCAGCAGAGCAAGAAGGAGACCACACATATTTTTTTCATTTTTGTGAGATAAGGCATCCCTTTTTCCCCATCCCATTTAACACCTTTCACACACTTCTTCTCATTTTCTTTACCAATATCACTTGTCTTGTTTTGTTAGTCCTTGTCACCCACTTTGATTTACAGTCATGTCACAGTCTAAAAATCCGCATTTGTTCTGGGGATGAGTTGAGAAACATGGTGGATGAAATCATAAGGGTAGAGCCACAAATGTTCGGAGCCAAAGTCCAACATACCCCTTTCAGTAGGAAAATGGAAATGTGGCAAAGGATATGCGACCAAGTGAATGTTATACCTTGCGCACAGACAATATTAGGAATATTAGGAAGAGGTGGAACAACTTGAGGAGGTAGGTGTATTCCTTGACCTCAAAGCAACACATGGAGTCCCATAAGACTGGTGGCGGCCGTCCCAGCACCCCATTACAACTCTTTCCTTGGGAGGAGAAGGTCTTGGACACCATGCATTCTGAGGGCTTGACAGGTTTAGCTGGGGGAGTGGAGTCTGGTAAGTTACACCACAAAAACACCACAAGAGTGCATGAATATGTGTGCACATATCTATGCACATGGTACCTACATGTTGTCCGTCGATGATGGCCTCATTCCCTACAAGCAAAACACTGAATTTGTGATACATGTTGAAAACATGTATGCCACACACACTACTTACTGCAAGAATGGGTGTGAAACAGTAATCAGGCAATATCGTCAGCTGGGAGTACCAGTAGAACACATTGGTGTGAAACAGAGGGACTCAAACTCATCCATTATTGCCATTGGTCAGTTCAGCAGGGTAGGAATGATATGTAGGCTGTTGTAATATGTCCCACAGTGCCCAACCTTCCAAAACAAAACCCATACAATGTCAGCTGAATTCCCACACCTGTCCTGTCCTATACATGGTCAACATAGTCAGCTTGAGTGGGGGAGCACTGGATGGCAGGTGCACAGGTAAGTAAATGTGTTGTAGCTACCAATGTGACAGCTCAGTCATAAGGAGGTGTTGAACATGTCAAGAGAGGGATTTGGATGCAGGACGGAGTCCCCAGGAGAACACACAATTTGCACGGTACACCCTTGGGAAGACCCTATGACCCAAGCATATGACACATGGAGTAAGAGAGTACCCAATAATATTTCTTAAGATAATTAAATCTATAAAACAATAGTATTTAACACCTAACCTAATCTAACCTATCCTAACTATACATAACCCACAACAGACCCTAACTACACCATGCTACACTTACCTTACACATTTAACAACACACTCTAAACATTCACCCCCACCTCCCTCATATCACAGGACATGTGCAGGACACAATACACTAAAGTACACATTTACTAACTATGACTAAACAAATACATATATATTTTTTATTTTTTTTATATTTTTCATTTTTTTGTATTTTTTTATAAACTTTTAAAAGCTCAAACATCACCTCCACCCACCCACCGACAGAGTACAAAACCCACCCCCAAACCTACTTATTCTAACTAACCCACTAACCTATTCTAATCTACAACTAACCCCCTAATACCCACAAAAAAACCTAGAAAAAGAGGCGGGGAGTAAACTTGGGAGGAGTGACACAATGCCATTCAGAGGTTTGCCCTTTTCAGTCTTTTCTTTATATTCTTGAGGGCCTTGCTATTCTTAGCCACCTCCTTCTCAATGGAGTCCAACTTTTGGAGGACCAGTTGTACATCCCTCTGAATATCTGTAATGGCACTCATGTCCATGGCAGCAGATGTGGTTGGCTGTGAAATGGTACTTGTGGGTACAGCGGCTGGAGTAATATTCATGGTGGCAGCTGTGGGCCCCTGCACAGCTGTGGAGCTTGGTCCGGCCTGTGTGGGCAGTGTGGGTCCCCCTTGGCTGAATGTCCGCCACTCACCAGTGGATCGCTCCGATTAATAGCGGCATGCCATCCTCCTGAACCCAGATTTCACTGCCAATATGTGCCTACAGCACACTGCCCTCTTCTGAAAGGCACAGAGTTGGCCGTTATTCATGTTGGCAGCTGTTAAAAAGAGACAGACAACCACCAGTGTCAGCATTGTGTGGAGTATGTACAGTAAATTAGCTTACTATCTACATGGAACAGCACATGCACACCTACTCACAATCTAGATGATACAATGGCCCTGATGGATGGAACTACAATGCTGCCTAGCACCATTTCCCTTACATGATAGTCATCCATAACAAGATTAGGTAACAAACAATATTCTAACATACATCACCTGAAACTTGTTGCTGTAATTGGAAGTATGGGATGCAGTTGTTTACCATAAGGGTTCAGTGTTGATAGGTACGCATGCAAGCCTGATCAAAATGACTGTCACCTACACTGTGAGCATCACATCTACCTACACATTTGTTGATCCCACCCCTTGTGCCTCAAGAGTATGGCCATGCAGGTCAACATCTCAACTGTCTAGGTCATCCACCAATGCATGCCCACTCATACATGGAGTCAGGGAGTGGCCCATAATTTAGGTGATGACAAAAATGAAGCAGGTATCCATAGGTCTATCACTTCTACATTCATGTGTCCAGATGTAGACACCTATCAATACCTGATCACGCAGTACCATTCCTCACACAGCCACAACCATGCCGGCACACGATTGGACTTGACCTGCATGCACGCCTATTACATTCTATATGGTTGTCACGTAAGTGGACTACAAAATAATTGGCACCATGCTAGGGGACAGATGCCCACACAATCCTACATGTACATTACAATACAGGGATACACCAATTTGTGTCCGAAATGGTGCATCACGGTATTGTGGGAATGACGGCGTGTTCCAGTGCCATCATATACACAACGGTGCACATCTAACTCACATATGAAGCTACATGTGTCTTGTCATCACCTTGTTTACCGAATGCTGGCCATTGAGCACCAGAAGCCTCACAAGATATTTCTCTCTGCACATACATGAAGAACCACTTAAATGTGACACAGTGTCACCATCCAGCCTAGTTTGAATTCTGATCATTTTACTGCTCATCACTTCTAGCATTGGGTGCCGAACTCATGACTCACTCACTGAACACTTCAACACTACACAGGAAAGACAACATCACACTTACTGGATATATCTGGGTAATCAAATCTTGCCACCTCGCCTATGGTGTAGGGGGGAGGTCCACCTGAAATATATGGATGGAAAACCACGGTTAATATCTCATCACTGTCACCACTAGTGGACAACATATGGCAGTATGTACTATTTCAGAAGAGTGATGTAATCATCCAGGTTGTGGACAGTGCAACAGACACACCATTACAAAATCAAAATGTGACTGTCACTCTGGTGAATGAAAGCCATACATCTGCACTCTTACACTGCGCCTGAGACTCATGTAGTGCTACACCCTGCCACAACCATGTGTGGCCTATCTGTAGAAGATGGAACTCCATAGAATGAGGTGGAGTTGTCTGACAGATAAATGACATGACCCTTGTGCTCTGCAAGACAACTGATTCAGGTATTCTGGCTTGTCCTGCAAGGCACACAGAGGCACTTTCTGGAGGACAAATGGCTAAATAGTCAGTCTGCAATTTTCATGCATAGATTAATCCATGACTGATATGTCACAGATGGGTGATGGCATCAAATGGCCCATTTCCAGTGCCCCCTAAAACGGGTATTCCGACTTTGTAAACATAATGGCAGAGATGATGTATGTGAAAATCTGACATTATTGCAGCATAAATGGATTGTCGTACTTAGTTGTCAAAATCCACTTACAAATGGTATGCTGGCAGTGTCTTGGCTTATCATAAATGACACAATGCTGGGGCACAGATGTTGTCAGGACAGGACCCCTGAAATGTGTGACTTAGTGATGGATGTGCATGACTCTCCTAACTTCTGACTTGCATGGTAAAATGTTAGGCTATGAGAAGCCCACATCTATACTGGCACAGTGACACTTCATTCTGGTTGCATGCAACATGTCCACAAGCATTGCATGCAGCACGCCAACACATCTGCAACTGTCATTCAAGTGCAGTGAACCGTAATTAGGTAGCCAATGTGGTACTCACCAATCACCACCCCAAGATGATCCAGAATATCCTACTCCCTGGCCGCAAGATCAGCCCAGCGATGCTTCAGCTGATGGTCATTGCGACTGCTGTGGTACAACCTCTTCAGGTGATGGAGCACCTTTTCCCACCGCAGCTGCCTTGCATTTGTACAGTAGTCCTGGATCACACTACCACCCATCTCTTGCATCAATGGAAGGTAATGGGCTACCAGCGAAATAATGCCTCCCAGCTCCTCCTCACCCATTCTGGTCTGCCTCCCCCTGCCAGATATTGCACTGGGGTACAGGTTGAAAAAATTTAAAAGTAGTATTGAGGAACAGAAATAATAAAAGGAAAATGAACACCCAAAAATTCACTAACCCAACTAACCCACCTAAAGAACAAACCCCGACAGACACCCCACAGCACAAGTACAATGTAAAATATACGAGACACACAAATTCACAGACACTGGGACAAATGACAATCCAAAATAACAGTATACACAACAGTAGGGACAGCACACGATACACTAAATAGCAAAAAGACACCAACACACAGCCACACAGTCAAAAGAGGCACAGAATGTAAAGAGAAAGTGAAAGTACACCCACTGTACCATGCCTGTAAACAGGATATCCTATTACATCACTTCCTGTGCCCTTGCGATATGTTTATTGTTATGCGTGTTTTTTTTACGCATCTGACAATTGTGTGAGTATTTCAGACGCATTACTTACTTGTGTCTTTTTACATTGATGCTTTACCCTCATGCGTCGATTTAACAGTAAATCAGCATTGCAATGGGTGCGAAGGTGGAAAACACTGTAAGGGCCCATGGTTCATGCACTTAGCGTTTGCGGATATTTTCGACACATTTGCGTTATTTTTTTTAACTCTAATCCTGATTGCGTGATTTTGACATTTGTTAATGTATGCACCCTGTATCAACATACAAATTGTATGTGCTGGGCTGCAGTATGGCATTTTCTGTATGGCCACATGTGGTAGTCCATTGTACAATGTGATTTCTGTGTGATTGGTTTGTTACGAAAATGTGTATTTTACAGAATCAACTGCATGCAAATGTATACAGGTCATGCATATGTCTGTATGTGTGACAACAGTCTATCCATAAATGTATGGCAGTCAGTACTATGCAAGCCTCATGGTATGTGATTGTGATATGTATTCACTTATGTGCTGTGTGTAGTTTTCTTACAGAGCACCACATTTCATACAACATTCACAGCTCAGAAATTGTTAATGATGGCTGATGAGTGCTCTTTGGCAAATGTTACCCGATAAATGTCTTCATATGTTGATATTGAGTATAGGGATGACTTGTGTGTGGACTACACATATGTCTGACATGTGTACATCTTTGATACATACTGTGATTGACACACTCTGCCTACATTCAAAACATATAATGTACTGAACGCAATGGACAGTTGAAAATCATAACATTTTGCTTTGTAATTGCAATTACTTTGTGGTGGACCTGCAGCCCTAGCTGCATATGTTCTCATCCATTCTGATGTGCATTCCATAGACATGTCCGTGCAACGTGTGAGGGATGTGTACCCTGTGACAGGACTGGGCCCCATGGCAGTGGCAGGAGTGATTTCCATGGATGTACTGAGCATGCTCCATTTCTCCCATTGCTTGTCATACCTGGGCTAATCATGTTGAGCATTGTCACCAATGATGACTGACCTTGTCACACATGCTCCATGCAGCCATTTCAACTCACACTGAGTTGTGTTAGTGGTCTGTTCAAATATTACAGTCTCACCATATTTTGACGTCTACTGCCTCATGTGTGGGCCTCTTATTTAGGTTATTTTTAGACATGTTGTTGTGTGTGATTAGCTATTGTTATACAAGTTGGCAACATGGATGTTAATATGTTGTGGTCCACAAACTGTGTCCTTCAGTTGTCACATTCAAGTGATGAAGCTAATTGTGATGTGTGTGAAGGTAGCAGTTCACTCTTACGCTTCACATGTGATGTTGTTACAGTACTCTTCAAATTTGTATTTGTGATATGCTCCCTGAGGTTAGACTCATAATCCTAAGGTATATGTTTAAGAGATTGAAGACACCAAAGCCAGATTGTGTGAATAAGTGAGATGTTTATTGACACAATTTACAAGGTGAGTTACGTGATGATTATGTGAAGAAGTTTTGTACAATGTGCAGTCTGCGGCATATCACAGCAGCTGTGTTGTGGTCTTCCCCTCATTTTCTTCATCAACCTGCTCATATAAAGGTACATGCATCTGTACACATAAGTATGTGCAGGATAGCACAAGTCAATATTATCTTGCAGACCATTTGTGGGGCATATAGGAGGCTGCCTCCTGTGATATCCAGGCACCTGAATCTGAACGTCAGGATGCCAAATGTCCCCTCCACAATGGTCCATGTCCTCCGATGTCCCTCATTGTATGCACGTTCTGCTGCCGTGCTTGGTTTGTGAAATGGGGTCATTATGCATGGCTTTATGCCATAACCCAGATCGGCTGCAAAAGATTACAGGAGTAATTTGTTGTAAGGGCTTGCAACAGGTAAGTCAGGTAGCATGGCAGTTGACATTAGGATCTGGTAGTGGCTCATATGTATTTGTGTTTTGGTGTGAGTTCCTATCCTTGTGTGATCTTTCCTCAGCACTAGGTTGTTGGACATGGCAATCTTGTGTTTGGGTCAAGGACCTAGAACACTGATAGTCATTATGTACAATGCGTTGTGTAGTGCACATTTGTATCAGTGCGCTATCACTAGAGGGGACCAGACACATCCTAACAACACAATGGGGTCAGATGTGGTGGCAACATGGTAGCACTACAGTGCCTGGACATCCCATCCCTTTTGACATGTGTCATTGCAAATGATGTGTGACACTTAGGGCATATGAAGTAGGTTAGTGTGAATGCACAACATGTCTCCTAAATTGGCTGCTGTGTCCTGCAACATTTCAACTATGCAAGAATGCCCCAGGTGTGACATGTTACTTGGCAACCCTCTGATGTCCCCTGCACCAGTTGCTCATGTGTAGCCGTGCATAAATGCTGCCTACCCTACACCAGGGTACTTGGCTATCTGCCTTGTGGAGGTGGATGTATCTGTGCTGGACGGTACACGGCCCTGAACATATGCTTTTTTGTCAACAAGTTCAGTACCATGGAAATAAATAACAATAGCAAACCCTACATATTAACATTTTCCTAGGTCTCTACTTACTGTGACACAAAACATTTGGATGTAGATTTCACACTTCCACCAATAACAATGTACTCTATTTCACAGATTGAACTGCCACAGAACCTGGGCAGTGATTGGCCTCCAAAGAGACTCCGAACCCAGCCCCGGAGGAAGCCTTCAGGGTGTAGTTGAATTCCTCAGTGGTGTTAACAACCAAGGACGGTTAGGATATGCTGAGTCTCCTGTTTTGTTATGAGACATAAGTGCTATACTGAGTCACACACTTCCTGATTATGAAGCACCTGACATTGCACTCACAAGGTTAAGACAGATGTTACTTAGCAACAAGCCAGGCCCTCTGTGGTTGCAGTTGTGACATCAGCTGGGGTATGGTGCTGTTCGGCATTACAAAGGACTCATGGGATGAACCTGGGAACTGGGCACAGACGGTTGAAATGTACAAATCTGGCAAACAGACAACTTGCACATTGACAAAATAGAAGTGCTTCCTGTTTTGATAGACTTGTTCACTGGCATGTGGTGCTACTAATGCAATATGGGTGCCATCAAAGGCTTCCACCACATGTGGGAGGTGACCAAATCCATAGAAGTCAACCTTCACATTGGCTGAATCCTCACGTCTGGGGAACCTGATATAGCTGTCAATGGGTTTCATCATTGCTGATGTCACGTCTTTTAAAACACCACTGAACATAGGTTGTGACATACCACCAGGCATAGCCACTGCATATTGGAAGGACCCTGTGACCAGAAGGAGTAATACTACCAGGAGACTCAGAGTAGGTGTTATACATGTTGGATTAGTGTTTTGAGACATGAGATCTGCCTCCAACTGAACATAAATCTTGTATTGTCTGCCTATTCAAACAACAATTCTTAATACCATCCCTTTCTTCCATGGTCTGAAGGTCTGGAAATGGACAGTACATGGGAGGTTGCCATCTCCTCCCTCTACCTGGTTACCTATGTGTGGAATCAAATAAATTGGAGCATTAATCACAGTGTTCAGAGCAACATATATGATAAGGAAAAAGTCATGTGACAGAACATTACTGGCTGAAAAACCATTACACACATCTCACATTACAATTGTATAATACCCAAGATCCAGCTATAATCACCATTGTTGTTTACATGTGTGTCCTCAACATGTATGTGCACATTATACACCCAAATGGCCCTCATCTGCTATTTACAAGTATGTTTTGTCCTCCCAACATACAGTCACCGGCAGTGTACAGTGCACCCCAATTATATGACATTTATGACCAGTAACCCACTGCACTGATGATTGTGTAGGACAAATTACAGATCAGTGGAGTAATATATATATATATATATGTATATATATATACATGTTAACATGTTACAACACATTTGTAGTGGTGGTGACACATTTACCGCTAAAATGGCTGATGCCCGATTTCGTATATTGTACTTTTGGAGGCTGCCCCGCTGGTGAAAGTCAACCGCGCAGTGGGCGGGTTCAACCACAGCAGACAAAGCCAACGTTGTTGACTACGACAGTTGTGGATCAATGTCTGTGCCCTTCTACACTGATAACAGTGTAGGTGGCATACATGTACGCTGGGGTTTAAAAAATAACTCCCTTGCATCCTGCCACTGCTGCCACAAATGCCTCTGTCACTTTAGTTGCTGTCTGCCACCTCGGGGTGCAATAATGCCAAGCCAAGCAGGTGAAAGGGCCCCTGCCTTCTCTCCAGAAGAGCTGGAAGAACTTGTTGAAGAGGTCCTTCACCTGTATGGTCAGTTCTATGCCTCACCAGAGGAACAGGTAACTACCATCATATGCATATTTGACTCTGTTCAATACCATCCTTTCATTTCTCACAGGCTACAATATGCCTCTGAGTCCCAGAGAGTTTTTTGGATGACTGTATTTACATTTTGTGGTCCAAACATATGATGTACATGTTATGGATTGTGGAGCCCTGGACTTTGAGTATTTCAAATAACCATTGTGTTGTGTGATGTATGGTAAGCCCTAGGTCGTCCTTCTGTTGCATTCCCATGTCTATGTAAGTACACTTTTCAGGGTAACAATGATGTATTTGATGATCAGATGATGATAAATGGCAAAATAAATGTATTTGCTTTACAGCATGAGCTGTGTATGTACACAATTAGAAGCAGTTGAGGAGGATGTTAGCAATGTGTACAGTCCAACATATCATGCAGCCCACATCAGGCCTCGGCAAACTGCTGTCTGAGAGCTAGCTAAACCTCATTGCTCCCTTCAGAGTGCCACACAACCTTGAGCTAACATAGAGGTGGCCACAATAAGTACTATTATGTTTTGAAGTGATGGAAATGTGATGTTTATGTTGGTTCACTATGCTCAGCATTCAGAGAGCAAGGCCTGACAAAGAGTTTTGCCCATTATTGGCAATAGCACAGGCTGGGACAGAGTCATTGTGGAGATGCAACTGATGCACAGGGTAAACTCCCTATAGACCAGCAGATCGTTGGATGTTCCCAAAATGAGTCTTTTAAACCAATAGTAGGCCTGAATGTTTTTACATTAGCTACATTAGGAATGGTGACAGAGGTAACCTCCTGACGTGGTACACCTTTCAATTGACCCACATTGTTAATGTGTGTCATTTAGTACTGACAGACCCCTTACTCCCACAGGTCTCTTGTCACTTGCTTGCACTCTGTACAGGCCTATTGCACAAGTGACAAACATAAAGTGCAGATAGTTGGTTAATTCTGGAGAGATCATTGCATGCAAATTGCTAGCTTTGTTACCTTCAACCAATCAGACCAAAGATACCTTGGTATTTTGAATTTCATCTCTGTATGAGTACCACTTATGGTAAAAAGGGGAGTCCCGTGATACCAGTACATACCACACAAACTCAATCAGATGTAACATGAGATTCTATTAGTTAGTCCAGATGTCCAAAGATCCACAGCGAGGAAGCTCTCAGTGACACCAATGCCAGCCCTTTCATTGTCACTTAAGTCTTGGGGTGCAGTCTATACCATGGTAGTAGCCTAAATGAACCGTATGCAGCAAGTCAATGTGCCTTGATGTAAACGTGTCTGTATTGTCATGCACAAGTATTTTACCCTTCAGAAGGTCACAATGACGCGTTGTGTTTCATAGTGGCTCACATCACAGTACATGTCGGTTGTCCCTGGGCTACATGATGTCAGTGGGCTGGCTTAGTCAGTGTAGGCCATAGCCAGGGTTGTGGATAGTCAGCAGATGACTACAAAAGTGTGGATTTATGTCCCTGTTCTTATCAGCATATGGGGTTTACACATGTAGTGTGCTAACTTTTTAAAATGCTTGTGCTAAGAGTCTAAAAAATGTGTGTTAACCAAACAGATATCCCAAATTATATTATTCTGATCTCTTTATTCCACTATTGCATCCATATAGGTCAACACCCATCAGAAGCAAGACATTTGGGGGGCCATTACAACATTGGCCGTAAAAGCCGCTTACCGCCGTGCAGAAGACCGCCAATACACCGCAGCGGCGGCGGGAGACCGCCACAGCTATTATGACACACATCACGGATTCCGCCGAAATTCAGACACCCACACAAGTCCGCCACACCAAAGGTCAGCGATAAATATGCGGAAACAAATCCTCCACCTCCACGCCAACAGAAACATGCCCATGCTATTACGACACACTAATCCACGCAGCGGTCATTCAACCGCGGTATTCCATTGGTGGTACATACCGCCGCTCTCAAAATACACGCACAGCTCCAAAACACCGCCACATTGGACAATTACAAATACACACACCTGATACACATACACACACCACTCCCACACACCCAACACAATATAAAACACACACCCACATCACCCACGAACCCCTACGACCACAAATTAGAGACGAAGGCCAGAGAGAGACAGCACAGAATAGATAACACCATCACACAGAGGCACACTACACCATCACCCACACAACATCCACGCACAAAACACCACATAGCACTACACTAACCACACTCATCAACACATACACCACCCCACACATCACACACACCACCCCATGTCACACCAAAGACACCCCCGCTTCTCCGAGGAGGGGCTCAGGGTCATGGTCGAGGAAATCATCAGGGTAGAGCCAAAGCTATTTGGCTCACAGGTACAGTACACATCCATAGCCAGGAAGATGGAGCTATGGCAAAGAATAGTCGACAGGGTCAACGCTGTGGGACAGCACCCAGGAAATAGGGAGGACATCAGGAAGAGGTGGAACGACCTAAGGGGGAAGGTGCGTTCCACGGTATCCAGGCACCACATCGCGGTACAGCGGACTGGCGGCGGACCCCCACCTCCTCCACCACAACTAACAACATGGGAGGAGCAAGTCTTGTCCATCCTGCATCCTGAGGGCCTCGCAGGAGTCGTTGGAGGAACGGACACTGGTAAGTCAAATCTTCACTATCATATCCCCCACCCTACCTGCATGCTATCACACACCCCCACCCTCACACCCTCCCCTATCACCCTAACTCCTCACTAATCTACACATAACACCAACCACCCATCCCAACCCCAAGACCTGCATGACACAACTAAGCATGGACACCCATCACTAAAGCATGCCCACTGCACACACCCACAACACCCCCCAAACATCACCACACAAGCCTCCACACAGGAATGCCTGCACTGGGGTTCACGCACACCCAACCATTGCACACCATGAAACACACACATGCAATAATCATGTACTTATACCCCCGCAGGAACCCGAAGGAAAGTCACCACACCAGAGGGTCCAGACAACACCACTCCACCCCCAGAAGAGGCCCACAGTGACGACAGCAGCTCTGCCCTACTGGATCTTGATGACCAGCCCGGACCATCGTCGGCCTCAGGACAGTCGGTTCCCCTTGCCCAGCCACAGCCCAACACCGAGCTTACACCCTCTGGTAACACCACCACTACAGGGAACCCAGGATAACCCACCACCCCAACAACAACAGGGACCTGGGGGCAGTGGTAGTGGGCACACGGTCCAGGGGACGGAGGCACAGGAACACCGGGGAACTGGGAGGGCTGCTGTGCGACAGAGGGAGGACAGGCCAAGGGAACCTACTCTCAACAAGGCCCTATCCTCCATCATGGGAGCATACCACCACTCCCAGGAGACGATGGCAACGGTCCTGGACAAGTTGCAGGAGACCCTGCGTCTGCAGGAGGAGCAGTATTTGGGGTTCAGGGAGGAGCTCAGGACCATCGGCTCCGCCCTGGGCACCATCGTAGGGGTACTGACGGACATTCAAAAGACCTTGAGGGACACCGTGGCACTCCAAGGGGCCCCTGACACTAGCCACGACGATGAAATGCCCACCACCTCCGCCGGCGCTAGTGGACAAGACGCCCCGCCACAGGACCAATACACCAGCACCCCACCCCCTACAGACGGACAACCACCACGAAAGCGGGCCCTGAGATCCAGGAACAGGACAGAGCAAGATGGCAAGACCCCGCCAGGAAATAAGACCACCCTGATTGTCCCCCCACTGTCCCACTTTGTTACCCTGTCCAGCTTGGAACTGCCCCAGCTCCATTTACAATGGCCAGATGTGCAATGTACCTGTGAGACTAATAGACTGGCATCTGCCATGGACATTCTTCCACCATGACCTCTCCCCATTTCACAACCCCCCTACATTTTTATGCACTTCAATAAACACCATTGAAACCTCAATAATATTGGAGTCAGTCAATGATTGTGAACTATGTATTGTCAATTACAGTGTTAAAAAAGGTTACCCATTGGAAGGTCAACATACCAATGTCACACATCACAAGCCTTTCAAGGGTGCAAGCTGTTGATACGTAGGTTACCACATTACTGAAAATGAAATGGAAGGGGACAACTCAGTTACCAAATAGGGAGTGAAATGTAGGTACAGGATAAAGGTAGACGTGTGAAATGTAATATGATGTGAAACATGAAATTGTACTCACCTGTGTCTCATTGAAAATACTGCTGTATGACTGACTCCCTGTTGTCGTTTTCATCTTCATCAGCTTCATCCTCATCACTGTCCACAGGCTCCACAGGCTCAACTGCTGCAACAACACCGTCATCTGGATCATCCTCCTGCAGAAAAGGCACCTGGCGTCGCAATGCCAAGTTATGGAGCAGGCGATGATGATGTCGCACACCTTCTTCGGTGAGTAGAATAGGGACCCACCTGTCATATGGAGGTACCTGAACCTGGCCTTCAGGAGGCCGAAGGTCCGCTCGATCACCCTCCTAGACCGCCCATGGGCCTCATTGTACCGTTCCTCTGCCCTGGTCCTGGGATTCCTCACTGGGGTCAGTAGCCAGGACAGGTTGGGGTAACCAGAGTCCCCCAATAGCCATACACAGTGCCTCTGGAGTTCACCCATCATATCAGGGATGCTGCTATTCTGCAGGATGTAGGCGTCATGCACTGAGCCAGGGAACATTGCATTTACCTGCAAGATGTACTGGTCTGCCAAACAGACCATCTGGACATTCATGGAATGATAACTCTAACTGTTCCTGTACACCTGTTCATTCCTGCGTGGGGGGACCAGAGCTACATGGGTCCCATCAATGGCACCTATGACGTTGGGGATATGTCCAAGGGCATAGAAGTCACCTTTCACTGTAGGCAAATCCGCCACCTCAGGGAAAATGATGTATCTCCTTACGTGTTTCAGCAGGGCAGACAACACTCTAGACAAGACGTTGGAAAACATAGGCTGGGACATCCCTGATGCCATGGCCACAGTTGTCTGAAAAGACCCACTTGCAAGGAAATGCAGCACTGACAGCACCTGCACGTCAGGGGGGATTCCAGTCGGATAGCGGATTGGTGACATCAGGTCTGGGTCCAACTGGGTACATAGTTCCTGGATTGTGGTACGGTCAAACCGGTAGGTCACGATGACATGTCGCTCTTCCATTGTCAACAGGTCCACCAGCGGTCGGTACACCGGCAGATTCCGCCACCTTCCAATATGTCCCAACTGACGGTGCCTAAGAAGGACAACAGCGAAGAAACTGTCAGCATTCCTCCAGGTATGTACCTACAGTCACACACAAGACTACAACAGACAATTAACCCATCCGGGAAAGGTTTTGAGTGTAGGCCTCGGTATGTGTGACGCAGTAGTAATTGAAGCCATGTGGGCCCCTGAAATGGCGGCTGCCTGACCTCTAAACTGGGACATTGTAATTGTGGGGTAACTGCGCTGGCGTTGTACACCGTCGCGGTAGGCGGTCGTAGAGCGCGGCGCAATGCTGCATTGGTTAACATTGGACCCTATGGGTCCCAGGAGCCAATGAACAGGTGCGCTGGCGGTGATGATGCGCACCGCCGCGGACGTCACTGCCGCGGCCGTCACCACAATTTTCTATCTCTTCAATCACTAGATACCTGACCTTCGACAGGAGAGGACCTACACTGCGAGTGCTGCTGTGACCTCGGTCTGGAAGCGACGATGGCTGCTGCGTCTGGGGAAAGGCCCCTGCCTTCACTGCACAGGAGTTAGAGAAACTTGTGGATGGGGTCCTCCCCCAGTATACCCTACTCTACGGTCCTCCAGACCAACAGGTTAGTACACAGGGAGCACGTTGTATGGGCTAGGCCTGGGTGGACAGGGCTGGGTGGATGAGGGAAGGGGGCAGAGTACATAGAACAGTCATGCATGGGGATGAATGGGCCACAGGGATAGAGTTGGGAGGGGGCCAATCACAACGACGGTGCTGTAGGTAATGACTGTTCCTCTTTCCTTGTGCATGTCATGTAGGTCAGCGCCCACCAGAAGAGGGACATTTGGCGTGCCATCACCAAGGAAGTCCGGACCCTGGGTGCCCACCAGAGACGGGGCACCCACTGCCGTAAGAGATGCGAGGACATTTGCCGCTGCAGCAAGAAGATGGCGGAGGCTCAGCTGGGAATGGCCTCCCAACGTGGGAGGGGTGCCCGTCGCACCATGACCCCCCTGATGTTCCGGATCCTGGCGGTGGCCTACCCGGAGTTGGACGGGCGCTTGAGGGCATCACAGCAGACACAAGGGGGTGAGTACAACCTCATTCTGCTGACTTTGCGCATAGTGGAGGGGTCTGGGTGGGGGTGGTGGGCTGTGGGTGTCCCTAGGCCAGGGCGAGTTAGGTAGGCAAGGCCCCTCCGTAATGTAGGCCATGTGGCACTCTACCCCAGCTAAAAAAAAAAGGCAAATTGATGTATAGTTGCCCCTTTGCCATCCATGTGGGCAGATTTCTGCCATGTCGGCCATATCCCAGAAATTGCATGTGCAGAGGGCAGGAGCACGGCGTAATTCAGGGGGCTGCTGCGTTAGTCTTGTCCGCCAACGGTAGCAGTATGCCATGCACTAAAACTCTCTTTCTTCTGTCTCCACCCTTTTTCTGCTCTCCCTGTCCTTCTGTACATCAGCATCAACAGGCGGAGGTACAGTGGCACCGGAGCACGAGGGAGCTGCATCCCACATGGCCATGGAGGGCCACACCGCAGACTCTGAATTCACCAGTGGGACGGAGGGCGAGGGGAGCTTCACGTCGGCCACAGGATCACCAAACAGCGACACGGACTCGTCCGCCGATGGGAGCTCCCCTGTGGTGGCGGCACCATCTGTGCGCCCCACTTCTACAGGTACAGCCGCCACCTCCCCTACCAGCACCGCCCTTCCAGCAGCCCCTCAGCGTTCGCTCCGTGCCCGCTCACCCAGGAGGGTGGGCATCACCTTCGCCCCAGGCACCTCAGGCCCTGCCCCAGTCACCCCAGCTGCCCTCAGTGAGGAGGCAATTGACCTCCTCAGGTCACTCACTGTTGGGCAGTCTACCATTGTGAATGCCATCCAGGGTGTAGAACGAGAGTTGAAACACGGTAATGCATTCCTGGAAGGCATTCATTCTGGTCAGGCTGTCCTTCAGCGAACCCTGCAATCTCTGACCTCAGCACTGATGGCAGCCATTGTCCCTGTGTCCAGCCTCCCCCCTCCAACTTCCTCCACCCAGACCCAATCCCCTGTACCCCAGCCCATCCCAAGCACACCTACAGACCAGCATGCACACAAGTCAACACACACAAGTAGCTCAAGCAAACATAGGCACCACAGGCACACACACAAGCATCAGACCCATACAGACACAGCAACATCCACTGCCTCCACTGTGTCCCCCTTCTCCTTTTCTCCCTCCTCCCTCACAGTGTCGTCTACACACACACCTGCATGCACCACATCTACAGGCACTAGGACTCGCACCAGGACACCCATCACCACAAGCGCTCATCTGCACTCACCACCTCCACTGTCATTTACACGTCTCCTGTGTCCTCTCCCAGTGTGTCTGTGACGCCCCCTCCCAAAGTACACAAACGCCGGCAATCACTCACCCAACATCCATCCACCTCACGACAGCCTCCAGTACCTGCACCTGCACCCAAAACAGCTAAAGTGACACCTCCTACAACCACCTCCTCTTCCTCCACTCCCAGAGCCCCTCCAGCTACCCATCCCAGTGTACGTCAGAAACTGTCCCTATGTCAGAAACTGTCCCTATGTCAAATTGACCTTTTTGCCCCCACCCTCCCCTCCAGTTCATCAGTCCCGTCGTAGTGCCTCAGCCAAAAAGCCTCCAGTACCAGTGGTGCGTGTACCAGGTTTTTGGAGTGCCCCGTCCACCAGGGCAGGCAGTAGGACCCGGAGCCAAGGCACTGTCAGCCCACCCCCTGTAAAGACTCCGAAATTGGAGAGTGGACGACGGGACCGTGTCAAGACTCCTGGTGGGACAAACAGTGACATGGGATCCAAGGCGATTGGTGAGTCATCTGTAACTCAAAAGAAGGTGGGGAAGGTCCCGAGGAAGTCCCCCCAACCTGTTGTGAGTGTCACGGCGGAGAAGTGCGCCATCATTTCCGGCGGTCGAGACACAACCGCCAGCACCGTCGTTACTGGTCAGGAGACCACCGCCAGAGTCACAGCCCAGGAGGGCCCAAGTATCGTCACTGGTCAGGAGACCACCGCCAGAGTCATAGCCCAGGAGGGCCCAAGTATCGTTACTGGTCAGGAGACCACCACCAGAGTCATAGCCCAGGAGGGCCCAAGTATCATTACTGGTCAGGAGACCACCGCCACCGCCAGAGTCATAGCCCAGGAGGGCCCAAGTATCGTCACTGGTCAGGAGACCACCGCCAGAGTCATAGCCCAGGAGGGCCCAAGTATCGTTACTGGTCAGGAGACCACCGCCACCGCCGGGGTCACAGCCCAGGAGGGCTCAAGTATCGTTACTGGTCAGGAGACCACCGCCAGAGTCATAGCCCAGGAGGGCCCAAGTATCGTCACTGGTCAGGAGACCACCGCCAGAGTCATAGCCCAGGAGGGCCCAAGTATCGTTACTGGTCAGGAGACCACCGCCACCGCCGGAGTCATAGCCCATGAGGGTCCAGAATCCCACAGCCCCACACACCATTGTCCAGTGTCCAGTGTGGAGTTCGTCATGCCACACACCAGTGTCCAGTATGGAGTTCGTCATGCCACACACCAATGTCCAGTGTGGAGTTCGTCATGCCACACACCAATGTCCAGTGTGGAGTTTGTCATGCCACACACCAATGTCCAGTATGGAGTTCGTCATGCCACACACCAATGTCTAGTATGGAATTCGTCATGCCACACACCAATGTCCAGTGTGGAGTTCGTCATGCCACACATCAATGTCCAGTGTGGAGTTCGTCATGCCACACACCAATGTCCAGTGTGGAGATTGTAATGCCACACACCAATATCCGTACCAGAACCGCCATGGCAAAGCACCGCTGAACAAGGCCAAGACCGCCATGGTGAAGACCGCTGAACAGGGCAAAGACCGCCATGGTGAAGACCGCTGAACAGGGCAAAGACCGCCACGGCTAAGCACCGCTGAACAAGGCCAAGACTGCCATGGTGAAGACCGCTGAACAGGGCAAAGACCGCCATGGTGAAGACCGCTGAACAAGGCCAAGACTGCCATGGTGAAGACCGCTGAACAGGGCAAAGACCGCCATGGTGAAGACCGCTGAACAGGGCAAAGACCGCCATGGCTAAGCACCGCTGAACAAGGCCAAGACTGCCATGGTGAAGACCGCTGAACAGGGCAAAGACCGCCATGGTGAAGACCGCTGAACAGGGCAAAGACCGCCATGGCTAAGCACCGCTGAACAAGGCCAAGACTGCCATGGTGAAGACCGCTGAACAGGGCAAAGACCGCCATGGCTAAGCACCGCTGAGAGACTGTGGCTTTGCACTCCCCAGGATGGTACAGTGGGCAACCCACCCACTGTAGAGACTTGAGAGACTGTGGCTTTGCACTCCCCAGGATGTAACAGTGGGCAAGCCACCCACTGTAGAGACTTGAGAGACTGTGGCTTTGCACTCCCCAGGATGTAACAGTGGGCAGGCCACCCACTGTAGAGACTTGAGAGACTGTGGCTTTGCACTCCCCAGGATGTAACAGTGGGCAAGCCACCCACTGTAGAGACTTGAGAGACTGTGGCTTTGCACTCCCCAGGATGGCACAGTGGGCAACCCACCCACTGAAGTGATTTGAGAGACTGTGGCTTTGCACTCCCCAGGATGGCACAGTGGGCAACCCACCCACTGAAGTGACTTGAGAGACTGTGGCTTTGCACTCCCCAGGATGGCACAGTGGGCAACCCACCCACTGAAGTGACTTGAGAGACTGTGGCTTTGCACTCCCCAGGATGGCACAGTGGGCAACCCACCCACTGAAGTGACTTGAGAGATTGTGGCTTTGCACTCCCCAGGATACATCAATGGTCATGGAGCCCCGTTGTGGATCTGGCTTCGCATTCATCTGGCTGAGGTGCCCCCCCTTCCCTTCCCCCTGAGGTGCCTGTTTTGTTTCTATCTGATGCCCCGGCAGTGTTCTCTCGGATTTTGGTCAGGTATCTATTGTGGGCATCGCCCATGCATTTTTGGACTGTTGGTGCACGGACATTGTTGGGTACATCTCTGCACTACTTCTTGTATTGTACATTTATTTTTGACTGATTTCGTGAAATATATATCCGTAAATGTTTTGATGAGTAGTATATTGGCACAATACAAAGTTTGACCGCTATTCGATTTGTCTTTGCATTCTTCCAGGGGGATTGTGGGTTGTTACTGTGATTTTTGTGACTGCATTGGTGTGTATGTTGTAATATGCGAGGGTGGGAGTGTTTGGTGGGTGTCCCCGTAACTTTTGCCTCTCTCCTCCCCCGTGTCGTAGGTGCTGTACTCACCGGTTTGTTCTGCACCTATGTCGCTGTTGGTCATAGATGAGCAGGAATGCAAGGGCAGGTAAGATTTGTAGTTCCGGCTCCATGGTGTCCTCGTTCCTCGTGGGATGTGTTGAGGTGAGCGTTTTCCCATAGCACAAGCTGTTTCTGCCGTGTTTTTATCCACAGTGAATCCGCCCCGGAAAAAGGTGGCGGATTGGTGTGTTGTGATAGTGTGGGCGGTACATTGTCTTCCGCCTGTCTGTTGGCGGTGACCGCCGCGCTGTTTGTCCGTACCGCCGTGGCGGGCGATGTGTTAAAGTGGCTGTCTTAGTTGGCGGTTTCCGCCAGGGTCGTAATTCCCTTTTTTTGTCCGCCGGCCTGTTTGCGGTATTACCGCAGCTTTAACACCGTCCGCCAGGGTTGTAATGACCCCCTTGGAGAGCTATCGCCCAGAAGATATGGACCATGGGGATGCCAACTTTGTGTGTTAGAGGCAGCCATCTCCCCATGAATATTTGAGGTGGCCGATGTGCGATGCACATGCGTTTTTGTTTGTGTTGATGTGGTAGCAGGTGCATGCAGATGTGCTTTGCTTATTTTCCTATTGACCAGGGAAACAGCAGAGTCCAGTCCACTACCAATATGCCCTCTTGAACAGACACATGGCTGAGTACAGTGATCAATCAGCTCGTGTTGTTTAATATTGTGAGTGACATTTGTACCAAACAGGCCACTAGTCTTCACCCACAACATCAAACAACATGAGCTGATTGATCCATGTATTTAGCCATGTATCTGCTCAAGAGAGTATAGTGGCATTTGTACCCAACTGGCAACTTGTCTTCAGTGTGTCAAGAGTGTTGGTACCTCACTAATGTCTCCCATGTGATGGTGGCCCTCATACATCTGACATAGCATACAGTGCTCTTTGTGTGCAGTCACTGAACAATACTTCCCCTTGGTAAGTGGGGAATGCACAGCTACATGAGTTGGCTGACATCACTGTTGCCATCAGTGTTTGTGCTTACATGTTGGCATTTGTACCTTTTACTTTTGTAGTATCATTTACACTACTGTTTCACACATGATAAACCTGTCTTCATAGAATGATGTCTGATTCCCTCACATATGTATGCATTCAAAAAATTATTTGAAAATAGTTATATGTGATGAGTATAAACTTCTTGTGTTACCACAAACAGTAGTGTGTCAACATTGGTTGGTGGGTCACATATACCCTAAACCATTACTCAATGTCATTAATCATGTCCTATTTCTGAAACAATTAGGGACATGACAGATAGACCTACAGCAATTTCTCACAATGTGCATTTCCATGCCATTGATGTGGAATTATTAAGCTAAGTGATTTGTACATGTTTATTGGTGGAAGTTCAATAAGTGACTGCTGATGCACATCAGGGACTGACATGCAGAAATGTGGGAATCATATGTGAGTGTCTACACTCAGAAATACAATGGAATTTGTGTTTGCATGAAAAAAGGTATAGTGATGTGCCTTCCCATTGAGAAACAGATTAAACCACCTCTTCAGGTAACAAAGCTTCCCTGAGCCTCAACAACATTCAATGGACTATTTGCTTTTAGTTATCCAATATTAGAATGGTGTTCAAACCATTACCAATCAAGACTGGTGATTTCCCTAGATTGCCCCAGTCTACTTTTCTGTGAGACATGTGTTACATAGCGAAGCTACATTAGTACAACTTCCATGAGACTATTCTGACAATGGGCATATTAGAAAGTTACCATTGGGAGGTTTCTACAGAGTGACATGAGTTTTTCCATGTCACATTCTTCTGGCTACTGTACATCTTGCTGCAACACAGCTGTATTCTTTGACCATCATTTCATCATGATGTGGTATTAGGTATATGAACATTTGCTGATTGCAGGGCCTTGTGTGGAATCTGTAGGATTACATTTGCCATTGCCATACTATTTGATGACATCAGGTTATTGGTGTATGCTACAAGAACCAAACCATTCAAGGTGACACGGTCTCCTACCTGATACATGGGTATTGCGGTTGCACAACTTCACTCATGCAACTGGAGAGGTCTGTGATTCTGACTTTACTGTGGGCAACTGTTTACAGGTCATGTAGGACCTTGTATCTGGGGTCTAATGTACATTATAGTAATGTTCTGTGATCCAAGCTGGTAGTTAAGCATGTTCTGGCACATACAATGATCCTATTTGTCATTTTAGCATCTTCCCAGGCAAGTGGAGGAGACAGGGTCCTTTTTGGGGAGCAGATGGTCACAATACCTCCGGTCATGACACTACAGACACAGAAGGACCCAGTGGCCCAGAGGGTGAGGAGAGTGCCACGCAGGACACAGACTCTACATCTTCATCATCTGAGTCCAGTTCCAGTGGACATTGCCTAGTGGTGGTGAAACATACAGGATCAGTTCGTACACCATCCTTCTCAGCCACCCACACTACCATCTCCAAGCTCCCTCTTGCTCTGCACCCAGTTGGCTGAGCTTGCTCACCCAAGACGTTTGTGGTTTCCTTCACTCCAGGCACCTTACCCCCTACCCCTGTTCCCACTGCTGCCCAGAATGAGGAGGCTATTGACCTCCTGAGAAACATTTGGGTGGGTGAGACGGCACTACTGAATGGCATCCGGGTACAGGGCAGCCATCTGCAACAGATGGTGGTCTACCTGGAAGGTATCAACAGTTCAATCTCTGTCCTACAGAGATCTTTTCAGGCTCTAGCCTCCCCTCTCACAACAGACTTCTACCCATCCCAAACTTCCATCCCACCACCTGCCTCTTCCCCATCCAATTTTCCTATTCCTATAACTGTCCCAAGCACACTCAAGCATAAGCACTCAAACGCCTCAACAGCTTCAAAGAAGCCCAGGGAAACTGAAACACCATAAAACACACAAGCATGCAACCACTCACTAGACACTCACCCCCTCACAACCACCACCACCCCACTATACCCCCAGGCACCACACCCACAGACCCACCGACCACCCCACCATATCTCCAGACACCACACCCACAGACCCATCCATCACCCCCACCATACCCCAGACACCACACCCATAGACCCATCCACCACCCCACTATACCCCCAAGGCCCCACACCGACAGTCCCAGGCTCCCACTCCTCCATATCTCCAGACACCACACCAACAGACCCATCTACCATCCCACCATACCCTGAGACACCACACCCACAGCAACAGACCCACCTGCCACCCCCAGCAAACCCTGCATATCCACATCACACCCCACCTAAAAACTCAGATACCTACACTCATCCACACAACAGACATCTACAAAACACAAACATCATACTTCAGACACACAGACAGCAGCACCAACAACACAGACACACACACCTGACATTTCTACTTCCTCAACCTCCCAACAACTAATCACTCATAGGCACCCTATCATTTTACAAAAGGACTTTTATTGTTTGCCCTTACCCCTGTCAAAACCACCCCTCTACCAAGGCAAAAGGGACCTTCTCCACACCCCAACCCATCCTTTCGACATCCAAGTCCTCCCCTGTGAAACCTGATCCGCCACCCCCCACTGAACACAACCATACCCCAAAAAAACATAAAATGAAACACCTATCCTAAAGTCAGGCCCCCCCTACAAAACCTAAGCCCACCCTTTCCAAAACCAACCCCATCCCTCCGAAAAGATATCATTGAGGTTCCAGGACTGCCCACTAAATGCCCCTTCCTGGGGAGGTTTCAATGGCAGTGTTCTGCGAGACAAGGTTGGTGGCACAGCAGTGTGCTGAACCACGTTTGGACTTTTGGACGGGCCATTGACTTTGCCTACATGTGTTTATCTTTTCTGTTTAAAAAAGAAGTTACTAGTTTTCATACACATTGATCCTGTCATTACTTTTCTACCATTTTGATGTTCAGGTATACTTTGAGATAAATGACTACAATTCTGTTTGTTTCAACCTGATTGATGATCCATTTGATGTAGTTAGAATGATATGATCTTGGAACCAGTACTGAAGTCACCCAGGACAAAGGGAACTGTTCAATGGATGGATACGTGGAATGTAATCCAATTGAGGCTGACATTGCATTGGGTGGTGTTTCATATGGTAAGTATTTAATCTTGGCTTAGCCAATGTCAACGTCTATTGGGTTGCCTTTCTCCGTATGATATAGGTTGGACATTTGTTTAATGTGTGCTAGCTAGAGATGTGTTTCTACACACAAGGAGGGTGTTCAATTGTCATACCTTTGTATACATTTTAATGGACATGTCCATTTTAATGTGTGTACCTTACACCTACTTTATCTAAATGTGTGAACCATGCTGTTACTGCTTTGTTTGCTTTCATGACTTGCACTTGCACATTTCCAACATATGCATGGAACTTGGTCATACTTTTGGTTTTCCCTGATATATATCAAGCAACAGTTCCTGTTCAAATAGTGGTTTCAGGCAGGTGCAAAATGGAATGTGGTCCAGGGCACAAGCCTTCCCGGGGTCCCCCTGGTAAAGGCATGCCTATTTTGCAGGCATCCTTTAGATTTTGACCTTGGAATGTTTCTCACAATAATTATTTCGCATACCATTTACCTTAATTTACCATTTAATATGGATGATATGTGGAAGTCCACTACTGTGATTTATCAGAGGTGTGTTTTGTTCAATGACACATCCATACAGATGTATCTTTTGTACCACAACAGGCCATGGCATGTGAGCAATGTGAAGGTGCCACTTAGATTAGTAGGTGTGATAGTGATGAGGACTTGCTGTTGTGTAACACATTGCAATAGACACATCACTATCCCTGATTATGGGATGTACACACATATCAACTTTTGTAGAGTGTGAATGTGCAGTGTCAGTGACCTGGACAAAGAAGGCATCATAGGGGTGTGATTGGGTCCTACATTGACTACAACTCTGTACAGGGGTCCACAAAATATGTTTGACCCACCGACCATTGACACCATGCCAGGTCCATGGCAGGACATCTATTTACTGTGACATTGATGGAAACAGATAAGTGTTTAGCTTATTGCCCGTTGCATCCATGTCCGGCGTCAGTTTTTCATGTCATTGAGCAGCACAAGCAGCATAAGTGTGTGTGCAATTTGCTCTATGGATGCACATGATGTGTGAAGCTGAAAACAGGTGAGTTTCAGTCTTACTTCCTCACTTTCCACCAGCTTGGATGTAATGGTTGGACTGCGACAGTCATGTCAGGAGAACCCATCCGTAATTGGTCCAGCGTTAACCCTAACGGTCCACCCTCCGACAGGCGCATTGGCCTATCTCGGCAACACCGTGGTCTAGATTTGCTGGCGGTGTGGGAGGGACCACTGAGGTATTTGTCTATGTAACCGCATGCATCGTAAAACGGCGGTCTGACCACCAACCACATTGGGATTGCTGTCACCACTGAGACTGCAGTCCCAAGACCGCCAAACTCGGAATCAGGCCCCAAGACTTTTGGGGTTTCTGGTTGAATAACGGCTTTGCGATCCTCTTGGTAAAATGTGACCTAAATGTGCATTTAGTTTATTGCATATTGCATACAATTACTTGTGCAATAGAATCTTGCGTGAAATCCAAACCGATCACTGGTATTCCCGGGGATGAAATTTTAATTATGCTTGTGAAACTCAAAACTCAAACAAATTGTGAAATTTCACATTAGACGATCTCACATCATTTTGCCTGCAGGAGACTGGTTTAGCAGAAGATATTTCACTGTGAGAGGCTTTTTCTCTTTCCGCCATTCTCCTGACGGAATTTTATGTGACTTTTTTTACACAAGGTGTGCCTTTGCCTTTACACAAGATACCGGCAAACCACGTTTCGCACTGACTTTGTAATTTCACATAGTTTTTATTACATTTTTTTAACATAAAATTTAAGTCATGCACTTGAGTAAGTCATGATTGCAACCTTGGAGAGGTCTGTGATTCTGACTTTACTGTGGGCAACTGTTTACAGGTCATGTAGGACCTTGTATCTGGGGTCTAATGTACATTATAGTAATGTTCTGTGATCCAAGCTGGTAGTTAAGCATGTTCTGGCACATACAATGATCCTATTTGTCATTTTAGCATCTTCCCAGGCAAGTTAAGGAGACAGGGTCCTTTTTGGGGAGCAGATGGTCACAATACCTCCGGTCATGACACTACAGACACAGAAGGACCCAGTGGCCCAGAGGGTGAGGAGAGTGCCACGCAGGACACAGACTCTACATCTTCATCATCTGAGTCCAGTTCCAGTGGACATTGCCTAGTGGTGGTGAAACATACAGGATCAGTTCGTACACCATCCTTCTCAGCCACCCACACTACCATCTCCAAGCTCCCTCTTGCTCTGCACCCAGTTGGCTGAGCTTGCTCACCCAAGACGTTTGTGGTTTCCTTCACTCCAGGCACCTTACCCCCTACCCCTGTTCCCACTGCTGCCCAGAATGAGGAGGCTATTGACCTCCTGAGAAACATTTGGGTGGGTGAGACGGCACTACTGAATGGCATCCGGGTACAGGGCAGCCATCTGCAACAGATGGTGGTCTACCTGGAAGGTATCAACAGTTCAATCTCTGTCCTACAGAGATCTTTTCAGGCTCTAGCCTCCCCTCTCACAACAGACTTCTACCCATCCCAAACTTCCATCCCACCACCTGCCTCTTCCCCATCCAATTTTCCTATTCCTATAACTGTCCCAAGCACACTCAAGCATAAGCACTCAAACGCCTCAACAGCTTCAAAGAAGCCCAGGGAAACTGAAACACCATAAAACACACAAGCATGCAACCACTCACTAGACACTCACCCCCTCACAACCACCACCACCCCACTATACCCCCAGGCACCACACCCACAGACCCACCGACCACCCCACCATATCTCCAAACACCACACCCACAGACCCATCCATCACCCCCACCATACCCCAGACACCACACCCATAGACCCATCCACCACCCCACTATACCCCCCAGGCCCCACACCGACAGTCCCAGGCTCCCACTCCTCCATATCTCCAGACACCACACCAACAGACCCATCTACCATCCCACCATACCCTGAGACACCACACCCACAGCAACAGACCCACCTACCACCCCCAGCAAACCCTGCATATCCACATCACACCCCACCTAAAAACTCAGATACCTACACTCATCCACACAACAGACATCTACAAAACACAAACATCATACTTCAGACACACAGACAGCAGCACCAACAACACAGACACACACACTTGACATTTCTACTTCCTCAACCTCCCAACAACTAATTACTCATAGGCACCCTATCATTTTACAAAAGAACTTTTATTGTTTGCCCTTACCCCTGTCAAAACCACCCCTCTACCAAGGCAAAAGGGACCTTCTCCACACCCCAACCCATCCTTTCGACATCCAAGTCCTCCCCTGTGAAACCTGATCCGCCACCCCCCACTGAACACAACCATACCCCAAAAAAACATAAAATAAAACACCTATCCTAAAGTCAGGCCCCCCCTACAAAACCTAAGCCCACCCTTTCCAAAACCAACCCCATCCCTCCGAAAAGATATCATTGAGGTGCCAGGACTGCCCACTAAATGCCCCTTCCTGGGGAGGTTTCAATGGCAGTGTTCTGCGAGACAAGGTTGGTGGCACAGCAGTGTGCTGAACCACGTTTGGACTTTTGGACGGGCCATTGACTTTGCCTACATGTGTTTATCTTTTCTGTTTAAAAAAGAAGTTACTAGTTTTCATACACATTGATCCTGTCATTACTTTTCTACCATTTTGATGTTCAGGTATACTTTGAGATAAATGACTACAATTCTGTTTGTTTCAACCTGATTGATGATCCATTTGATGTAGTTAGAATGATATGATCTTGGAACCAGTACTGAAGTCACCCAGGACAAAGGGAACTGTTCAATGGATGGATACGTGGAATGTAATCCAATTGAGGCTGACATTGCATTGGGTGGTGTTTCATATGGTAAGTATTTAATCTTGGCTTAGCCAATGTCAACGTCTATTGGGTTGCCTTTCTCCGTATGATATAGGTTGGACATTTGTTTAATGTGTGCTAGCTAGAGATGTGTTTCTACACACAAGGAGGGTGTTCAATTGTCATACCTTTGTATACATTTTAATGGACATGTCCATTTTAATGTGTGTACCTTACACCTATTTTATCTAAATGTGTGAACCATGCTGTTACTGCTTTGTTTGCTTTCATGACTTGCACTTGCACATTTCCAACATATGCATGGAACTTGGTCATACTTTTGGTTTTCCCTGATATATATCAAGCAACAGTTCCTGTTCAAATAGTGGTTTCAGGCAGGTGCAAAATGGAATGTGGTCCAGGGCACAAGCCTTCCCGGGGTCCCCCTGGTAAAGGCATGCCTATTTTGCAGGCATCCTTTAGATTTTGACCTTGGAATGTTTCTCACAATAATTATTTCGCATATCATTTACCTTAATTTACCATTTAATATGGATGATATGTGGAAGTCCACTACTGTGATTTATCAGAGGTGTGTTTTGTTCAATGACACATCCATACAGATGTATCTTTTGTACCACAACAGGCCATGGCATGTGAGCAATGTGAAGGTGCCACTTAGATTAGTAGGTGTGATAGTGATGAGGACTTGCTGTTGTGTAACACATTGCAATAGACACATCACTATCCCTGATTATGGGATGTACACACATATCAACTTTTGTAGAGTGTGAATGTGCAGTGTCAGTGACCTGGACAAAGAAGGCATCAAAGGGGTGTGATTGGGTCCTACATTGACTACAACTCTGTACAGGGGTCCACAAAATATGTTTGACCCACCGACCATTGACACCATGCCAGGTCCATGGCAGGACATCTATTTACTGTGACATTGATGGAAACAGATAAGTGTTTAGCTTATTGCCCGTTGCATCCATGTCCGGCGTCAGTTTTTCATGTCATTGAGCAGCACAAGCAGCAGAAGTGTGTGTGCAATTTGCTCTATGGATGCACATGATGTGTGAAGCTGAAAACAGGTGAGTTTCAGTCTTACTTCCTCACTTTCCACCAGCTTGGATGTAATGGTTGGACTGCGACAGTCATGTCAGGAGAACCCATCCGTAATTGGTCCAGCGTTAACCCTAACGGTCCACCCTCCGACAGCCGCATTGGCCTATCTCGGCAACACCGTGGTCTAGATTTGCTGGCGGTGTGGGAGGGACCACTGAGGTATTTGTCTATGTAACCGCATGCATCGTAAAACGGCGGTCTGACCACCAACCACATTGGGATTGCTGTCACCACTGAGATTGCAGTCCCAAGACCGCCAAACTCGGAATCAGGCCCCAAGACTTTTGGGGTTTCTGGTTGAATAACGGCTTTGCGATCCTCTTGGTAAAATGTGACCTAAATGTGCATTTAGTTTATTGCATGTTGCATACAATTACTTGTGCAATAGAATCTTGTGTGAAATCCAAACCGATCACTGGTATTCCCGGGGATGAAATTTTAATTATGCTTGTGAAACTCAAAACTCAAACAAATTGTGAAATTTCACATTAGACGATCTCACATCATTTTGCCTGCAGGAGACTGGTTTAGCAGAAGATATTTCACTGTGAGAGACTTTTTCTCTTTCCGCCATTCTCCTGACGGAATTTTATGTGACTTTTTTTACACAAGGTGTGCCTTTGCCTTTACACAAGATACCGGCAAACCACGTTTCGCACTGACTTTGTAATTTCACATAGTTTTTATTACATTTTTTTAACATAAAATTTAAGTCATGCCCTTGAGTAAGTCATGATTGCAACCTTGGAGAGTCAAAAGTGCAAAGAGTTACTTGGCGACCTAACTTAAAGGTCAGTACCACCAGAGGCTCCTAAACACCACGAGAGAGCATTATGAACCACAGGCACAGCCCAGCAACCACCAAACTGGCCTAGAACCCATTCAAATTACCTCATAAGTGGCCTGTTGTATAAATCCACGCAATCTAAAAACATCTGGTAGGTGATGGTGTAAAGGAAAACAATGAAGGCAAGTTCTGGCGAGCCAATGCACACTGCAGGGTTAGCAAGGAGAGAGGACGCGGAGAGGTGAATTAAGTTGCATTTTAGGCTATTGATCGCCTAATTATTGAATTACTAACAGTAACGTATGTCATGTTCCTTCAGTACATTTTTTCTGCATATATAATTTTATACACAAATACTCACACACAGACACATTCACACACACGCTCTCTCCATTTCTCTTGAAAATTACTGCTCTTATGGTATACAAACAGTGAGAGGAGAGACTGAGAGAACACTGCCCTGATGCCCAGATTACGTCAACGGCCTTCCAGCAGTTGGCATTAATGGTTCCATCAACGCCGTAAGCCCAGAGACGTTCTTTTTCTCCAGGACTTGTTCTAATTGTTGGTAATCTCTGTACAGGGAGCAGTATACTACAGGTAGGACGATTTTGCATGGTTCATAACAAATTTAGGCCCATATTTATACTTTTTGATGCAAAACTGCACAAATGCAGTTTTGCATCAAAAGGTTTAGTGCTGGCTTGCGCCATTTCTCAGCGCCATCTGTGCGTCATATTTATACTATGACGTATGATGGCGCTAAGAAATGGTTAGAGTAAAAAATAATGATGTAAACCCTTGCAAACTCTTGTGCCCTGTCGTAAAGCAAAATTATATTAATGCTGCAAAACTGACTCTAGCCCCTTTTGCGACAAGTAAACATGTCGCAAATGGATTTGCACCATTTTAACACTGCATTTGCATCAACTTTAGACACACAAGCAGGAAAAAGTGCAATTCAAAGGGAAGATGGTACCAGCAGGCCAGGATAGACCCCAGGAACCAGCCAGGAGGATACACAGAAGTCCCAGGAGAAGGAAAAGAAAAAGAGAAAGTGTCAGTACAGTGAGGAGGAGCACGCCATCCTTGTCAGAGAGGTGACGGACCATGAACACCAGCTCTTTGACACCTCCAAATTGCCAATTGGTAAGAGAGAGGATATATGGCAGCAAATAGTGGAAAATAAATCAATAGTGTGGCAGAGGTGAAGCAAATTGTCATGGAGTGCAAGAAGCGGTGGCATGATTGCAAGCGTAGAACTAAGGAAAAAATGTCAGGAACAGAAAGGCAGCCCTGCAAACTGGAGGTGGAAGTCCAGCACCACTGGAGGAACTGGAAGAGATGAAGGAGATGGTTGCAGGGGTCATCCTGGAAGAGCTGGTCACAGGAATACAAGGACAGGACTACGAAGGCTTCCAAGAACCACCACAAATGTAGGGTAAGTTGCATGGAGGAAATAACTGCCAATTTTACAAATGCAAGAAGGGGGAGGCACGTAGGACACATTCAATGCATGCTATAGGATTGCAGCTGGACACATTTCCCATGAATCAAGATGCACTATTCACATATAAGCAATATGCACACACAACTTGGTTGTGTCATGCACCACAACAAATACACAACCTCGACATACATCAATCACTAGGGCTATACACCAACATGTACATATACAGCACATTGGATGGAAGGCATGTCTAATTACTGTGCCTTTGGCTGTGTCATTACAACACCCCTTGCATATAGTCAAACCTACTCTACCAACACAACTTAGACATCAGAGGCAATGAAGAAAGTCAATACCATTCCTGGGGCTATGTCATGGTGGTGTCTCTTGCAAAAACACTTCACTACCTCCATGTCCCATTGCCGAAACACATGTGTGCTGCATCTTACAGCACACATTAAAATGGCACCTTAGCTAACTATACTTGTACATGCGCAGGAAGGAACACCACTCTGCACATATATAGGACATCCCCACAAGGCAGTCACCTCTTCATCATGCTGCATCAATGCCTGTCTGGCTGCAGGGAGAACTAATCTGTGCAGCTGCTGGTGGAATTGCAGGGTGGTCCCGTATCACAGTAAACATGGCACTACCCTGTGTACCTAACCTGGCACAGTGTTCAGCCACACATTTTCATGCTGATCAGAACTGTGCCACTAGAGGAACATTTGTATTACTGATTGCAATCTGTAGAACACAACACATACAGGTTGAACCCACAACACCTTTGACGCAATCATGTGAGCTACATAGGAATGGGGAAACAATCACACAAATATAAATTACGGGTGTCACGCTGGGATGGCGGGTGGAAACTGTGTCTCCTCATGTCAGCTCTGTGGGGAAGTTACCACAACATTGTTGCTGGATCAAATAGAGCCAGTGCCAATCTTGGGGTGCATTGGGTGTGACAGCACATGCTGCACTTGTCAATGCAAATCAGGCAGTGGAAAGCGCAAAGGGCCTGGTGATGGGGGCCCCTGCACTGCCCATACCAGGTGCCTCGGCAGCGCAGGGCTCCCAGGGGCACACCACACCACATTACCTCCAACTTGTGCATGGTGTTTGGGCCGCCATGCAAAGGCTAGTGGAAATGCAGGAACATAAGCTGGAGGGTAGAGCTGATTGTAATGCTGGGCTGGTGTCACAAGACAGGTGGCATTGCCAGTCCGTTAGCTGGTGGCAATCTGCCAGTGCCAGGCCGTTGGCCCGTGGGGCTTTCCCCACGGTCCAAATGTGCCAGTTTCACCTGCGCTGTTGCCGGTGGTCATATTGCCAATGGCAGTCTGGTGGTCATAGGACTGCCAGACTTGTAATGAGGGCCTATGTGTGCACTTGTACAACTAGCTGCAATATCTCCATCAAACTAGCTAGAGGCCCTGATCATAGTTGAAAATAAGTCAACTGGCTATGTCCATAATTCAGTGGCATCAAGCACTGTCATGTACAAAATGCTGTACACACAATAAATATTCCCCTGCCGGCCATCCCTGGGTCCACCCCTGTGCCAGTGGTAAATTAGCTGTCCTGCCAGAATGCTGCATCCCTTGCACCATAGTGCATGTTTGGCTGCGTTGAGGGGGAGAACATAGTTGTGTAGGAGGAGCACCTTCCAGCATAACCAGAAACAGAAATGGCAGTATGCTAGGTCCATGTGTGCTGTGGAATGCAGCACACATACAAAAATGTAATCATGATGAGCCATCAAAGTAAACTTCATCATTGCACCTTGGTAATGCCATCCCTGGGGTGGTGTAAGATATTGGTACCGCCTCAGGTGTATGAAAACACTTAAAACTGGGACAGAGGCAAAATGCAATGTGTGTTGGTGTGGCTTGACCACCGCAACAGTCATTGCAGGGCCCTCACATGTAAATTGATGCATGGGAAGGGGCCATAATAACAAGGTGGTGTAAAGCCACTATAAGGGAACACATCACACCTTGTAAATCTGACGCAGACTATTGCGCCACCTGAGCTTCCCTTTACGTGACACTCAGGTGGGGCAAAGGGCTAATAAATAGGACCTATAATGTACAAGAACAATGTTTGGGCTGTAAGTGGTCACTGAGCCTCCAATAGCAAATAAATGATGTGCCACGTCAACAGCCACGACATAGAAAAATTGATTTTACACCATCACCTTGCAGAGGGTGATGGCTCTCCTGCTGATCTGCCTGTCCTGGAGTTCAACAATGACCTGGCTGACCAGCTGACAACCATCAGCCAACAGACTCTCCAGGATCTCCTGGGCTCCCTCCAGACACCACCTCCAGTTGCTAGGAAGACACCAATGTTGCGGCCTCCCCATATGACCCACCCAACACCCAAAATATGCTACCTGCCAGTACAAACATAGCTCAGGACTCCAAGGACCCAGAGATAGGTATCCAGAGGACAGTGGTAGGAGTCCAGTGGGAGCTGGCCAAGCAGGTGCGGGTGGGGATGGAGACTGTGGCAGGCAGCCTGGAGGGAGTGCGTATGTGCCTCGTGACAGCTAATGAACACAAATGAGCTGCATCCGAGGCACACACTCCCCACTGCATGGAGTCCAGCAGTGTCTGACGGACATAGCTGCTGACATGAGGGAGAGGCCACAACAACTACCCTCCCAAACTGGCAGCAGCATGACATACAACAAACTGGACTCCATTCAGAGTGAAGTGGCCTCCCTCAGGGAAGAGACAGCTGCCTACCACCAGGATTTACAGCTATATTGAAAAATCAGCAGTTCCTCCTTGCTGCAGTGTTGCCATATGTCATACCACAAATGGAGGCTGCTGGGAGTTTTGACTCCACACCTCTAACCCCTGAAGTGTGTGTGGCCCTCTCTACCATTCGACCACCAAGGGCACAGGAGGCACCATACACATCAGAGGATGAAGATGTGGAACAAATTACTTTTACTCAGAAAAGTACCTGGTAGCATTAGTCTGTGCCACATAGGCAATTTTTTCCTTAGTTCTGGGCTAAAGATCATGCCAGTGTTGTCACAGTAGGATATGATCACTCTCCACCCACCCACTGTTGACCTTTCTGTCATGGACTGTCATTGTCTCTCACTTACCAATTGACAATTTTTGTTCCTCCACACCTATTGACACTACACCGAAGCATGTCTCATGACATGCCCCTGAGCCCTGGACTTGTATTGTGTCACAAATATCTGGATTTCACAAATGGGCGCTCTGAACTGGATATTGTAAATATCTCACTTTTACACTTCCACTTGTAAATAAATATCTTGTACACATTTAGCATGGCTATGTCTATTGTGATCCATCTACTCATGCAAATGATTGTAATTTGTGAATCCATGTCATTGGTCACAGAATATAAGTACATGAGTGCAGGACTGTGGGGACACAAAGCTACATGCAAGGATTCTAACATGACAAATGGGTATACTGGTCTCATCTCCTACAAGCAATTCACTGAGTATGTTACAAATGAAGGACACACATGTGGTTTCCTCATCATATTTGGCAGATATGGCTGAAAAGCAAGTGTAGGGCAATTTCTTCACCTGGGAGTAACAGAAGAAGTCATTGGTGTGGTACTGAGGTTGCTAACCTCATTAGTGATGGCCACCGGTCAGTGTTGCAGGATAGAGTTCCAATTGTGGCTGATGTATCACAGTTCCCAACATTGTAACTACAGGACCCCAACACTGACAGCTGAAGTATCAGACTTACCTGTCCAATACAAAGTATACATAATCATCATGAATGGTGGGTACACTGGATGGCAGATGCATGGACTAGTAGATGTGATGTTGCAGTAAATGTGACAGCTCCATTATCAATAGGAGTAGCACATGGTAAATGAGGGTTTTGAAGGCAGGACGGATTTCCTAGGCCATTTCCCCAATTTGCCCTGTGCACTCATGGGGAGAACCCTGAGACTCATACTAATTACACAAACTGTATGCAATTATAACAAGATATTTATTATTGAAATGAACTACTTAAGAACAACTAAAACCTATCCTATCCTAAACTAACCTATACTAACTATACTTATCATACAACTACATCTGTCTAAGCTAAGCTAAACCTAACTTACACATAAACCACCACACTCTAAACATTGACCCCCAGCCCTTTAAGGAACAAGAAACAAGTAGGACAACAATTAACAATTACTACAACTACATATGTACTAACTAACCCTATGGCCTAAACATATATATATATATATATATATATATATATATATATTATATAGAAACACATATAAACCCCGACATGACACCCCACACAACAATCCACCCATAAAAACATAAGAATAGTAACCCACCCTCCCAAACTACACTTATTCTAACTAATGGCTACACTACACTAATCACCACTAACTACATAAAACTCAAACTAATATATGGTGCAACTTTAAAAGGGAGGGAATGGAACTGGGAGGTAGTCCATTACCGTACATGTTTATTTCCTTGACTTTTTCACCTTCTTCTTAGTGTACTTTAAGAGTTTGCGATCGTCTACCAAATCCTCCTCTAACGTTTCCAAACGCTGGAGGATCAGGTTGATGTCCCGATGTAGGTCTAGTTCAAACTGGGAGGACCCAGCGGCTGGTGGTGGCAGAACTGTTGCCTGCGTGGCGACTGGTGCTTCAGATGTGGATGGGGTGGGTGTAGCTGGGAGCCTCTGCATGGTTGAGGAGCTTGCTCCATGCATTGTCTTGGGTGGCTGTGTTGGTTCCTGGTGTGGGACTGTTCGCTATTCCCCAGAAGTTTTTTCTGCATGAAACCGACGTGCCATGCGGTGGTATCCTGTATGCATCTCCAGGATGTGGCGGTAGTGTTCGGGCCTCTAGGTGAACTGGAGCCTCTCATCATTAGTCATGTTGGCAGCTGTAAATAGAGGACAAGCAACCATTAGTAACAGCATTGGGTGGAGTATGTACAGATTTGTAACTTACAGTGCTACAGCTGATTACACATACAGTCCTCCACACATTTCTAAAAAAAATGAATTGCTCCTCATCTGCATCTATATCCAACCATACATCACCTGTATCTTGTCAGTGGGATTACATCAATCCATTGTAAATCAAGAGGGACCACAACTAATAGGAACTAACAGTGGCCCGCTCAGCATCACTCACATCTACACTGTGAGCAACACGTGTCTCAACAAGTTTTGATTTCCTCTCTCCCTGAGCAGAAGGGGGGTTGGGCATGCAATCCATCAGCTCAACACCCCTGGTGATACACCAAGGGCTGAGCACTCATCATGGAGTGAAGGTGTGGGCCATTTGTTAGGATGGCTGCTAACTACAGAGCTGGTATTTTATGTTGTAGTAACTCTACATTCATGTGTCCAGGTGTAAAGCCTGGCCTGAGCCTATTTTACTAGGTTCCAGCTGCATATCTGTTGTCAAGACATAACAGCACCGAAGCCCTCTAGCCTGTGCCATGTAGTCCTACATGTTTTCAATAGCACACACATGGTGGCTGTATGGATGCCCTTAAGGCCACAGTAATTGTGTCACAGCTTTGGGTACTGCAACTGCATCCAGAAGAGTCTTACACCCTTAGCAGATGCATGTCAGATATCCTCACAACACCAGCTACACACACAGCATTGCCTTCTAATGCATCTGTGATGTGACCTACATCACTCACAATTCACATGGTGGCTGCCCCATGTTGGTTAAACTGCTGACATCTGGTGTTAGGAGATTAATAGACTTTAACCTGAAACATCTTTAGTGGAGTTGTCCACACATTGTGTACACTGATTACTGTAGTTCTGCACATTTTGGCTCCTTGCTGTACCACTACATCATCATCTCTGGAGTGTACTGAGGCACTTGTGGTGTGTGTATGCCTCCTACAGAATCCTCATAGAGTACTGCAATTGGAGCCCTACATCTGTGCCATCTTGTCAACCAATGTGAGTTATGTGTGGCACACATTGCTGATTATGGTGCTGTGACAAGGTTGTTTACAACTTGCATGCTATGTACATAAACAGCTGGCCTGTGACCTATGATGGCAGACATCCATGAATAAGTGGCCATCCATTACTATTCCTTTTACACACAATTCCATGCCAGCACACATTGCCCATAGAACTACATGCAAGCCAATCTCATTGCACAACCCCACAACATATATGGTGGGAACGTGACGGAGCACCATGCTGACGGACAATTGGCAGCACAGCACTCTGCCATATTCACAACGCAGGGATGCACTGTATGGAATAGGAGAGGGCGCATCACTGTGTTTTCACCTACGCCAGCGATAATCTTGCTTCCAATACTTGACCCAGCCACCCTTGCCCCATGGTTCATAGCTGGCTGCGTTGATGGGAGATAGTCATTGTGCATGGAGGGACACCTTCCTACACAAACAAAATCTTCAAAGGGTCTTTGCACGTTTGATGTGTGCTGCCAAATGCAGCACCCATTGAAAGAGCAAAAATGGAGGGTACAACAACATATATGTTAGCTTGTTGTGGCCTGATAAAGTCACACCTTGATGTGTTTTCAGAATTAGGTACATCCTCTAGTGTAAGAAAATGTGTTGATTTAAGACACTATCTAATTGCTATGGGTGTTGCTATGCCAAGTCATACTATGAAGATTGCAATGTTAGTGGACTCACGTGAAGATAGTTGTAACTACCTGCACATTGACTGAACTGAAACATGGATGTATTGTCAATGGTTTGTGCCCTGCCATTGTTGTCATGGTATACCATTGTTGAACCAGTGAGGCATGAGTACATGGGCATAGGAATATGGCTCAACACAGAAACGCTTGCTCAGTGGTCAGAGGATGCATCTGGTGTTGCAGGTTAGTGAGTACCAGTGATGGTCTGAAACAGTGCAGACCCATACTGTCAGTGAGGAGCAGCAGGCCAGAGGAACTGGCCTAGCACATGTGTGTAGTCATGGAGATCATATAGGCTGACTCTGATACACAATGCACAGGTCAAATGGAACTGCCAGTAATCTGGACCCAGTGCATGGTCAAGCTCCCTAGCATGGCCTTGCATAATGATACCAAGAGGCCGATAGGACTACAGTATTACAGCACCTATAGCATCTTTACTTTCCTTGTGGGCCTACGTGCACCCCTTCTCACATCCTTGTGTGTGCGTAGTCAAAGTTAAGTCACAGCATGATGGCAATGTGGTCTAACATCATGTATGCATGTGAAGGCCAATGGTGCCCACAGCAGGAGATGCTACAGATCACGGAAACGTCTGCTGAGTACATAGGAGCCCTTCTCAAACATATCTATGCCCAAATTTCACCCCTTCACTCAGCAGCCGTACAGAGTATTTGGAATTCATACATAGGAGAATATGTAGTGACTCTGAGATTTGGAGTTTTCCCTCCCTATCTCATTTTTAAATACCCTTTCATGCCTTTTTCATAGCACAGGCATGATTCCTAGCTGTTTATTGAAAAATGTAACTGTGCATGCATCACTACACTGTTGTATGGAAGTGGTGCAGCACCTAGTGCTGCGCCTGTTGAAGTTCGGGCCCCAGCGCACTCCTGATTCCAACATGTGTCCGCCGTCTCCAATAGACTGCACACTATGGTGGTAATAAGGGGGAATAGGGTCAAACTTGTGTGGCAGTAGTCTGGTGCTTTGCTGGTTTAGCGTCAAAAGTGTTTTTGCTAGTCCTGCTAAGCACGCAAGGCCCATTGATCATAATGGGAGCATATTTTTAACGCCTGAAAAGACCAGGCGTTAAGAAATCTACCATGAATGGGGTGTAACAACTCTTGAAACTTCTTTTTGCTAATCTGGAGCCCCCATTTCTGCCAGAACAGCCCCCTTGCATACATTGTGCCTGCACAGCCATGATGTGTGCCAAGCTATTCCAAAGTGGTGCAATGCATGCATTGCGCCACTCTTTAAAGACAATGCGGGGTAAATAGCAGGTCTGCGCCGCCTTACTGTCAATAATATGACACTATTGCAACACAAAGGTTGCGCTAGGGGCTCTTACATATGCCCCTTCATGATGGTTATGCAGGGTTCTTCATACATGTGTCCTGCATTGGCTGAATTGTTCTACATTTGAACTGCAGGCCTCAAGTGGCACAGAGACTCTTCATACAGGTTGCATACAACATGTTCACAACCATTACATGCAGCACTCAGACTTATCTGCAACAGTCAGTCAAATGCTATTGTATGGAATCCGAGACTTACCAACAGTTCAGCCGATTTCAATTCCCAAATAGTCCAGCAGATCCTGCACCCTTGCCACCAGATCTGTTCACTGATGCTTGAGCTGGTGCGCATTGCGTCCGGTCGTGAAAAAGGATGCCAGATGGTATATGACCATGCCCCACTGCAGCCGCCTTGCCCCGATGGAGTAGCCGAGGATCACCCGGCCACCCAATTGCAGCATCAGAGGCACGTAAGGGGCCACCAGCCATATGAACCCCCCTAGTTCATCATATGGCATTCTCCCCATTCTACCCTTCCCAAACATTTCCAACTGGGAAAGGACGTCACCCAAAACAATTTAAGAAAAGGAAACGCAAGCCCAACAACTACCCCAAATTTACCAAACGATCCCAACAACTAAACTACCCCAGAAAGACCACCAAACAATACGACAAAAACAGTACACAATCAATACGAACTACAAGTAAATAGACAATTTAGACACCAAAAACACTTGACACAGCAGAAGGGACACAACAAGACCTCCAAACACACCACAAATCCACCAGCACCTCTAAAACACAACCACACACAGTCACAGGGGAACAGACTGTGAAATGAAAGTGAAACTACAGTTACAGGCAGGATAGCCTGGTACATCACTTCCTGGGTGTGTGCCTCACGTTTTTCGCATTGTGCGTGTTTTTTTTGATGCATGAGATTCATGTGTTGACTTTTCTCCATGGTGCACTGAGAGTAGTGGTAACGTTAAAGTGCAGCTCAGAGCCCAGACGTCATTTTCTCCACGTTGCTGTGTGGTGTTGATGCAGTCGTGTCATTTTTTTTAACGCATATCAGAATAGCATAATTTTTTCCATTGTAGCCCTTGAATGCACCCTGATTCACTTCACATGTTAAATGGGCTGTCCTACTATGTGGTATATGTTTTTTGGCTACCTGTGCCATTCTATGCATTAATGTAATTACAGTGTTGTTGGTATGTGCAACGCATACATGCATCCATGAGTCAGCTGTAGGCACTCACTCATACTTTGTGCATATGTGCATGTGTATCTACACTGTGTCCACATGTATGTTGGCACATGTGTGCTATGTGTGTACAAATATGTATGACTAGTGAGTAGCAGGTGGAGTACATAGTTATGTACGTGGGCAATATATGTTGACATACCTACAAACATATTTGTATTAAGGCCCTGTCTCAAACACATGCTAACGCATGTATCAGCCATTACGTTGTGTACTCAGGGCATGCAGTGGACTGGGACTGCATTGACATCACGTATGCCCTGTCAAGTTGAGTGTGTATGTGTGTCTACTCACTGTTGATTTATTGTATTTAACTAGTTATAGGTCAGCTACACATGTGCCATGGAGTTCCCCGTGCATCTTCTTGCTGCAGATGTTATGGACAAGTGTGTTGGTGAACAATGCTATCTGCCATGTGTCTGTATAGACATGTGTTGTGTCATTTGTGTCATGCATCATGACATTGATGTGTCAAGGGGATGTGCAAGCTCAAAATGATATTTTCCTGCAAAGACAGAAGTTTGTTTTTTACTATTGCCTGTGTAGTCACATCACTGGCACCTATGTTCTGTATGTCACTAGACAATTGTTGAGAAAATGTTTACTCTCACATGTTTTGTGATACCTATGCCATTATTTTGCTGCTAGGTTAGCTTTTATACTGTGTGCAGAGATCTTTGGGCTATGTGTGCATGTATATTCAGATTTGTCAACATCATGTTAGTCATGACTGTCACATACAATGGCAAACCACTGGGCCAGTGTTGCAGTGTGGCATAGAATGCAGGCCTACCCATCTTCATCAATGTGTGAGTTTGTGTGACAACACAAACCTATGGTTGCATGTGAAGGTGCAGGTTAATGGTGTTCCACGTCACTCGGCCCCCTGTGCACATGCATAGGGCATCTGACATTATCATACATTGAAGTTGTCAGAGCAGTGGTGCGTTGGTTTATTGAGTTGGGATCTCTACTATTAGTGATAGCTAATTTCCAGCCGGTGCACACTCCCTAGTGGATGGAGACATGCACAAATGTGGTCACACAGACTTGGTTGTAATGAAGTCCAGTGCAGTACTTGATGTCAGCCTTCCCCTCTCAGGTACAGGGTTCGTGTGCTTACACATGTAGGACATGTATGGATATTTGGAGTCCAAAGTTGTGTTCATGTTCAGCCTGCTTAGGGGTTGTATAACTGTTGTGACGTCAAGGTTGGAAAAATGACATGGTACAAATGGAGTTGTATGTGACTGTCTTCTGTTTTGGTACCATGTGAAGGGCAAATACCACGGTATGCTGGTGGCAAACATGTCTGGGTCATGTATGAACGTGGCCACTGTACATCAGTTAAAGTTTGACATGTAGACATTGGTGTCTTACAGTGTCTGTTTTGGTGCATGTCTGGTGATTATCCCTTTTTTCTGCCATAACTGGTGAGGTATGTATTGTGTCCTCCATTGCTCCCAGTCTTTTGTCTGCTAGCACCTTGTACACATCTTCTACAGCAACATTGTCTGATGATATAGAGAAAGGATACAACATGTGACTTGTATAATGTGGAGATATTTCCTTCTCTCACAACTGTCAACTTAGTAGGTAATGTCCCATTGGCAATAATAGTGAGATGTAATGAGTGCCAGAAACACATGACATTACACATGCCACAGCACTTGAGTAGTCTCCACTTGACATGGCGTGTTGTATTAGCAATAATTTGTGGGTACCTCAGAGCTGTCCATCCACATCCACTGTTGAACATGGCAATGTAATTCTCCCAGCATGCCACAACCTAGCTGACTTTTACCATGACTGAATGATGTTGAGGTGTATTATCTTCTCAGTGCTGTATTTCTCCTTTGCCAGATGCTAACGATATGGCTGTGTCTACTCCCACTCAGTGTGATGTGAGTCACTGACAATATAGAACAATGCTGCACATGTCCGCACATGCCACATCTGATTGTGATATTGGAAGCCAGTACATGTATGAGCTATTTAGTTACATTTGGTACCATGCAACGGATCTGTCATGTAAGTGACAATGAGTGGTTTGTATTGCTATGTGCTGTGCAATGTTGTTATACACGACATACTGTGTAGACATACAGACACAGGCTAATCATTGTGGATAATGGCATACCTGTTGCTACCTAAGACAGACACCCATACATTTGCCTTCATATAGTTCTCTTTATTAGCAGTAGCCATGTGTGAATCAAGCCAATGTGTGTGACCGGTGGGCATCCTATGTAGATAGGGTGTGTTACACACTCTGCCTACATTCCAGCCAGACTATCATTTGGCTGATGCATTCTCCCATTAAAATTCTTAGATCCATACAATTTGTTTGTGTTTGTATATAGATTTAACATCCCCAGCTGTTTAATGTCACTGCCAAGCCATTGGCCATTCTCCAGCCAATGTGTATGTGCCATTCATGATTTACAGTCATCCATGTGTCAGGGATGCGGCCAAATGCAGTGCCAGAACATATTCCCATGGACACACTATGCAGGCTCAGCTTCAAACTTTGATTACTTTCCATGGGTAATTACTGAAGGAGCATTGTTACCTATGATGTCCCCCCTTGGCACACATGTACTGTGCAGGCAAAGCTATAATCACAAAGAGTAGAGACAGTGTTCAGTTCTAACATTACTTAACCTCCATTTCTTGACAGCCCCTACCTAATGTGTGGCCCCATTGCACACAACCTTTCAAACATGGTGTTGTGGTAGTGAATGGCTTATGAAATTGCACATTGCCCACATGATGGCACAATATATGTAGCAGTGCATGGATCTAGGCCTTCAAATGTCACATGCTATAGGATTTGGGTGTCACTGATATGTGAGATGGAGTCTGTAGAACCCCCTACATCACCAAGGATGTGTGTACCATACTTGTTGTTTTTGTGTTTCTGACACAGTCCCTGAGGTTAGAGTCACATTCCAATGGTGTATGTATTGGACAATGGGTAGAGCAAGGATTATGTTGTTGAACACAATTTTATTGGAGGTATTTACAAAGTACTTTTTTTGGTTGACTAGGTATTAAAGTTCTGAACAATGGTCAGTCTCCTGCGAACTCCTGCCACTGTGTTTGGTTATTCCCCCTTAAGGTCCTCAGCCCCATCATCCTCCTTCTCCTCATTGTGGACATCAACTTGTTCAACCCAGGGGACATTGTTTCTAACACACATGTTGTGCAGGATAGCACATACCAGATAAATCTTGCATACCATAGGGGGAGCATACAGGAGGCTTCTTCCTGTCATGTCCAGGCACCTGAACCTGGATTTGAGAAGGCCAAAAGTCCTCTTCACCACATTGCGTGTTTTCCAGTGTGCTTTGTTGTAGGCACGCTGTTCTTTGGTTGTTGGATTTGCAAATGGTGCCATGACCCAGAGCTGTATGCCATAACCTTCGTCAGCTGCAAAAACAAGAGGGTGAAATTTAGTAAATACTTGGTAGGGATCTGGAATATTCCATGGCAGTTGGTTGCAGTTTGAGTGGTGAATCAGAGGTGACTGTGGTGTTGTGTATATTCCTGGTCTTGTAACATGGTTCAATTTAACTGTGTTGATGTACATGACATTCTTGGGTACTGACTCAAGGACCTGTATGTAAAATGTTTTGTGTAGTTCATATTAGTAGCCGGGTCCTTATATTAGATGGAGGCTACCACCTCCTTGCAGCACAATGGTGTCAGATGTGTAACCAGCATAGTTGACCTACAAAGCCAGCCTATTCCGTCAATGTTGGCATGGGGCATTACACATGCAGTGCAACACTTAGTGGGCCTTAGTGGTAGATGATGGTTATATCAGCCATCTTGGCCCTCATTACAAATATGACGGTCTCAAGAATGCCAGACTCACAGTGGCAGTCGGACTGCTGTGGTTGTGGCAGTATGACCGCCACATTATGACCGTGGTGGACCCACCATGGTTGGACCGCCAACAATGCCAGGTTGCCACCAGCCAGTAGCATGGCAGTCCCAGCGATCTTACTCTGCCAGGGCAGCGCTACAGTCAGCACTGCCCTCTGGATTTCGATTCCACAATCCGCCATGCAAGGGCTGGCGGAATGGGCATGTCAGGTGCCCCCTGGAGGCCCCTGCACTGGTCATGCACTTGGCATGGACAGGGCAGATGTCCCCATGGACAGCCCTGTAGCGCTTTCCACTGCACCAATTACAAGCAGTAGAAAGCGCAACGGTGTTGCTGCAACTGCCCGAATGCCACTTTGTAGCTGGCTCAATTACAAACTGGCTGCAATGTTTTGGCCCTCTTCCCAGCTGGGCCAGGCAGTGAACTCCTAATAGGGCCGGCACAGTTTAAACTACAATATTGGTCTAATGGTGGTAGAATTGTGCCGAGTGGCCTTCTCCGGACAACAGGTGTCCAAGGGTGTGTATCACATATTACTATGATGATCACATTTGGTATAGGTGTACGTCCTAGCTTCTTAGTAATTGGATTTTTAGCCAGACTTACTTCACATGCACAGTGCAGACTTTGGGAGGGGGCCCAGCTATTTTTCTGAAGTGTCACTTAGTACAGAACATGTATGGCCAGTCATGTCCTCCATACTCCTACAGGGGCCTACTATGGCATCCATGTACATTAAGGTTTAGCAGTGAATCAGCACCATGGTGAACTATTGATAGTCTACAGTACAGGCATGATAGTATTAGGGGGCTCTAAGGGAGGCATGTGAGGTGTCAGTTGAGTAGTTGTGGCACCATTTCTTATGAATCTGCCCCACAGTCTTTAATGGCAGGTACATTAGTCTTTCTATGTGCGCAATACAATGCATTCGACAGATGTATGTGCAGCCTACAGTTATGTAAGTTATGTGTAGATGAGATGTAGTTGTTGTTGGCACCACTTGGGTGGCATTTGATGTAGATTGTGCCTGAGTCGTCCACACCATGAATGAGGTGGGGTGTACCTAGGTTTGACTTTCTTTACATGGCCATGCCATAGACCATTGACATGGCAGAGCTATTGTTGGTTTGGTCTAATGTGTGTGACATATTTAGTAGTCAACCAGTGGACACTTGTAGTGGTTTGTGGTCTTCTTCTGTATACACAGGGGACATAGCTCCACCTGTCCTTCAGATGGTGTGGCAGTTGTTTTGTGGCTGTGTTAGGTACATGTGGGTATCTGCGTTGGTGATGTCCAATCATTGAGGTGTAGTGCGGCATGTTGCATATGTGTTGTTGCCAGTACATATGTGGTCCCATGCCAATGTGTATTTGTTGTGGTGTATATGTTGTTTGTCCTATAGAGTTGGTATGTTGTGTGTGTTTTGATTGGTTGTTTGACTTACCGACAAGTAGGCCATGCCATATTGTCCATCCTGGAACTGCTCGTTGATGTTGGAGTGCCGGAATATGAAAGCATCATGGACACTGCCGGGATACTTGGCTGAGATGTTCATGAAGAGCCCACGGTGGTCCACAATGGCCTGCCCATTAATCAAATGTGTGTGCTTATGATTCCTAGTGAGATGTTCTGTGTCAGCAGGTGGCACCAGTTGTAAATGGGTGCAGTCCATTGCACCCAGCACATGCAGAAACCCAGAAATTAGATAGAAACCTTGCTGGGTCTCCTGCCTCAGTTGCTGGATGTTTGGGAAGCAGATGTGGTGGGGTGTGAGGCAGAGGATGGCACCTAGGACCTTAGGCAGGAAAACTGATATTGATGGCTGGGAAACACCAGCCACTAGTGCCCCTGTTGTCTGAAAGCATTTGTAAAACAGTGAGGAGCTACGTGATGGGTGGTATGTTGTTGGGAGTTTGCAGCCTGGCTGTAATGTCTGGTGCAATCTGCTATAGCAGACGTAGAATGGACTCCCGGTTGAGATGGAAAGTTCTGATGATATCTTGCATAGGAGGGCTGTCCTATGCCGAAATATGCCCTGCTGCCTTCTGTGTTACCTTTGTGGGTGCTGTAGTGGTATTTGGGGTTGCTGTTGTGGAGGTGGAGGGAGCTGCTGTTGTTGCGGACATCTGCGGCGTGTACCCAGCTTGAGCAGTATGACTTCCATGCTGTCTTGAAGGTAGCAAATGTTCCTTCTGTGAATTTTCCTTAAGTAGTGGTATATGTTTTGGACAAGAATGCCTACCTTGCATCTTATTGATGCAATTTTGGTTCACGCATCCAAAAATGACGTTAACTCCTATATTTTGATGATCGACGGGTCTAGAGTCAAAATATAAATATGGAGTTAAGTTGGCCCTGTTTTAAAAATAAATGACGCACAAATGGTACAAACAGAGTGTAAATATGCCCCTGAATTTAGAAAAACTGTGCATATTCTCAAATAAATGCCTACTGCTTGTAAATGCATACAAATATTTATTTTTTCTTATGAACACACTGAATTGTATTTCTGTTCAAAATAAACCTAGCAAGTGAAAACAAGTGAAACAAGCATTGGGAAAGCCAATAAGTTTTACTTATGCAAGATCTATTTCCTTTGTCAATGTTTTTTTAAACTTTGCATAGCAGCTGGTGTGCATCATGGCTTTAAGTAAATATTAGTGCTTCGACGCGGCCAGCGTTAACTCTGTCAAACTGATTTTTTTCTTTTAAGCTGTGTGGCACAGCAACCGATACTGCTGTGCAATATGTCTGAAAACAGCGTGGAAGTTGGGAGGGTGGAGGACAAGCAACATGAGGAAGGTGGGTGGGAGGCAAAGGATAGACAACAGAAGGAGGGCTGGAGTGTGGGGGAAACAGGAGCGACAGCTGGAGTAGGCTGGTGAGGTGGGGAGGTAGAAAGGACAGCGGGAGGAGGGCAGGGATGGTGGAAACACAACAGACAGCAGGAGGATGCCCGAGGTGAAGAGGCTGGGAAACACAATGAACAGCTGGAGGAGTGGGAGATAGAGGAAACGTAATGGTCAGCAGGAGGAGGGATACGGTGAGGGAGAGGGACTGCAGAAACATGCAATCTATAAGAGTGCATGTGCAAAAATGAAAAATAACAGTACCTGAAAGATCCTTCGGTCAGTGGACGAACACTAGCCAAAGAAAGGAAGCTTTAATTGGCCCATGTGCCATGGTATGGGCACACACAAAGCCCTAGGAGGAAGCCAGAAGCAAGGGGGAGGTGCTGACCAATATGAAGCAAAGAAACAAGAACGACATGCAAGCAAACCAGTGGTAACTAATGGTAAGTAAGATTTTTTTCGCTAGCACAGCACAAATGCTGTGCACAAGAAACCTAAAATTCAAAACCTTGTGGAGTAGTAAAGGTGACAGCCCCAAGATTACCCGCATGAACCCCATCCACCCTACCTATTCCTGCACCTCACCCTGGTTGCCGTTTATCAAAGGTTTTCATTTTAGAATAAATGCTTACAGTTCTAGCACCTCTATATGGTGAGTGTTAGAAATGGGGCCTTTGTTTGGCAGTCTGGTTACCCCCTGTCCAAGAAAGGACCCTCACTCTAGTCAGGGTGAAGGAGAATCACCCTCAGCTAACCTCTGCTCACCCCCTTGGTAGGTTGGCACAAGCAGGCAGGCTTAACTTCAGAGTCAAGGTATAAAATATTTGTACCAACACACACAGTAACTGAGGAAATATTTATCTAAACAAAACAAGACCAAAACAAAAAAATCCACCATACACAAGTCAAGTTATAAATTAAAAAGCAAAAAGAGTCTTAAATCCTTGAGAAAACAATAATAACACTGTTGGCGTTCAAAAGTACATGGGTAGCGTTGAAATAACCGCACGGGTGGGTGTGCATCGAAAAAGGGCAGCAATGGTTTGATTTCTCACCTGCAAATGAGACCGGGCGTCGTTCCTCTTCCGGTCGGGTCGGCGTGCATCGTTTCTTCTCTCCACAGGGGAGCGACGCATCGATCTGGACAAGCACCCTGGGTCTGGGCAGGCTTTGCGTTGTTTTTCCGTGCCCAGCTAGGTTTGAGTTAAAAATCCTGCTGCAGGGTATCAGCAAAACCCGTGCTAGGTGGGTTGCGGCGTTATCAGCGGGTGCATGCCATTTCTCCAGTCGCATTCATCGATCTTCCAGCTGCGATGCAGGTGGAGCATAGATTTCAGCCGCGAAGCCAGTGGCGTGTCGTTTCTCAGCCGCGTTTCAGAATCTGCATCTAAATTTTCCACGGATGGTGGTCTGTGCGTGCATTTTCAATCTGGTCTGCCAGCTTCACCTGTGAAGGCCCCAGGAACTGGATAGGGCACCACTTGGCAGTGCAGGAGTCTCAGCAGAGAGTCCAGGTGCTGGCAGAGGAGGTCTTTGATGGCCCTGAGACTTCAATAACAGGAGACAAGCTCAGGACAAGTCCTTGGAGATTTCTTCACAAGCAGGAATGCACAAGAAAGTCCAGTCTTTGTCCCCTTTCACCAGGCAGAAGCAGCAACTTCAGGATAGCTCCACAAAGCACAGTCACAGGCAGGGCAGCACTTCTCCTCAGCTCTTCAGCTCTTCTCCAGGGAGAAGTGATCAACATTTTCAGTGGTTTGGGTGCTCTTCTCATACCCATTTTGGCCTTTGAAGTAGGCCTACTTCAAAGGAAAGTCTCTCTTGTTTGTGAAATCCTACCTTGCCCAGGCCAGGCCCCAGACACACAATAGGGGGATGGAGAATGCATTGTGTGAGGGCAGGCACAGCCCTTTCAAGTGTAAGTGACCACTCCTCCCCTCCCTCCTAGCACAGATGGCTCATCAGGATATGCAGGCTAAACCCCAGCTCCCTTTGTGTCACTGTCTAGAGAGAGGTGCAAACAGCCCAACTGTCAAACTGACCCAGACAGGGAATCCACAAACAGATTCACAGAATGGTTTAAGCAAGAAAATGCCTACGTTCTAAAAGTGGCATTTTCAAACACACTATCTCAATCACCAACTTTACTAAAAGATGTATTTTTAAATTGTGAATTCAGAGACCCTAAACTCCACATGTCTGTCCGCTACCAAGGGAATCTTATTTTTTAAGGCAGCCCCCATGTTAACCCATGTGAGAGTTAGGACTTGCAATAGTGAAAAACGAATTTGGCACTATTTCACTGTCAATACATATAAAACACACTAGTATATGTCCTACCTTAAACCTACACTGCGCCCTGCCCATGGGACTACACAGGGCCTACATTAGGGGCGTCTTACTGCTAAGAAAAGGAAAGGTTTAGGCCTGGCATGTGGGTACACTTGCCAAGTCGAATTGGCAGTTTAAAACTGCACTCACACGGACACTGCAGTGGCATGTCTGAGCCATGTTTACAGGGCTACTAATGTGGGTGGCACAACCAGTGCTGCAGGCCCACTATTAGCATTTGATTTACAGGACCTGGGCTCCTCTGGTGCACTGTACTAGGGACCTGCCAGTAAATCAAATATGCCAATCATGGAAATCCAATTACACATACATTTTACATAGGAGCTGTGGTAAAGTGCCCAGAGTAACAAAAACAACAAAAACAGAGTCCAGCACACATCAACAACCTGGGAAACAGGCAAAAAGTTAGGGGAGACCACGCCAAGGATGCCAAGTCTAACAGCGAGGTAAGGCAGCAACTTTCTGGCAACCTTAAACTACTATAAAAGGCTGAAAAAAATCTCTTCTTTAGAGAATGGAGAGCACTCCAGCAGGAAGAATGTTACTTTGCACGGGACCCTTAAAATTCTTGCACTGTTTCTGGCTGTACATGTTATAGGAAAGTGCCACTTTTTGTCATGGTCACTCCCACGTTTTGCCTGTTATTTGACGCACATTTGACCAAAGTGCACTGGGTTCCTTCTAACCAGGTCCCCAGTGCCAGATGTCTTTCCCTATAACTGTGAAATTGTTCCCCAATTGGCAATTCCTTTGGCCCTTTGGACTAAAGATTGCCCCTGCCACCTATCTAAAGGTTAGTGAACAAACTCCTAGCTGGGTTGGAGTCTTTTAGTGCACCATATCTTCATGATATTACTGTCTAGAACTCAACTTGGCAGGATCACCTGTTACACCTTGGCAAAGTCCTTGAGGCTCTGCAGAGTGCAGGCCTCAATATTAAGGCAAGCAAGTGTCAGATAGGGCATGGCTATGTTATATACTGGAGCTACCTTGTAGTGGGGACCAAAATCCAAATCCAAACTATTGTAGAGTGGGTAGCTCCAACCACCCAGACTCAAGTCAGGCTATTCATTGGCTTGACTGGGTACTACAGGAGGTTTGTGAAAGTGTATGGTACCATTGTGGCACCAGTCACAGAACTAACCTCCAAGACAAAGCCAAAGAAAGTAAACCGGACAGTGAGCTGTCAAAAGGCTATTGTCACCGTGAAAGGAGAAATGCGATCAGCAACCATTATTAAACCTCCAGAATGTTCTAAGCGATTCTTACTGCAAACTAATGCCTCTGAACATGGGATAGGAGTGGCCCTATCCCTGACCAATTCTGATGACCATTACCAGCCGGTTGCTTTTATTAGTAGGAGCTTACTCCTCAGAGAGCAGTGCTGAAATGGTATTGAGAGAAAAGCGTTTGGCATAGTTTGGCCCCCAAAGAAATTGAGACCATACTTGTTTGGTACTTACTTTCTTATTCAAATTGACTACAGGCCCCTCAGATGGCTAATGCAAATGAAAGGTGAGAACCCCAAAGTGTTAAGGTGGTCAATCGCCATAGAAAGAACGGACTTTACAGGGGAACATAGACCTGGGACTGACCATGCCAGTGCAGATGGCCTTATCAGGTTTTTCCACTTAGACGATGAAGAATCTCTTTGGAAAGGTTAGTCTCATTCTATTTCATTTTGGGGGAGGTTGTGTATGAAAGGGACCCTTTTTGACATGGTCAGCATTTGTTGCAATTTTGACCAAAGTACACTGTGTTCCTGCTATCCAGATCCCCAGTGCCAGGTCTCGGTCCCTAAAACTGTGCAATTGTTCCTAATTAACAATTTCTTTAACACCACTGTAAGTTCTTATTACATTGCACCCCTAGTACCTCGGGCATGAGTATTAAGGAGAGTTCCTAAGGGCTGCAGCGTGTATTGTGCCACCCAAAGGGACCCCTCACCACAGTCATGCATACTACTATTGCAGGCTGCATGAAATGGAGCAGACAAAAGTGAAAACATGACATAGCATACATCCTGTGTTCCATGCTTGCAGGCACTGTGTTGCAATATATGTAAGTCACCCCTACAGCAGGCCTAACAGCCCTAAGGCTGGGTGTATTACACTACATGCGTGGACATATCTGCATGAGCAGATGTGCCCCTGTGATGTCTAAGTCAATTCTTAGACATTACAAGTGAAAAGGAACGCCATCTTGAGGTATGTACGGGGCACTGGTCAAAACGAGTTTCCCAGCTAAATAATGGCTTTACTGAAACCTATGGTGTTTGGTATCAAATACCTCATATTAATAAACCCACACTGATTCCAGTGATGGATTTTTTAATACATGCACCCAAAGAGTACTTTGAAGTACCCCCTGAAACCTACTAGTCTCCTAGTGTGCTGACAGACGGGTACAATCCAGCCAGCCACCACAGACAGGTTTCTGACCCCTTGCAGGTGACAGCCCTCGCACTCAAAGGCCAGAAACAATGCCTGCTCTGGAGGAAAGTGTTCCAACCTCCATCAGGATGGCTAGTGATTAAGGGGCATATTTATACTCTGTTTGCGCCGGAAATGCATCGTTTTTTTTTACGCAATTCCGACGCAAAACTAACTCCATATTTATACTTTGGCGTTAGACCCGTCTAGCGCCAAAGATCTTGGAGTTTGCGTCATTTTTTAGCGTGGACACCTACCTTGCGTTAATGATATGCAAGGTAGGCGTTCCCGTCTAAAAAATGACTCCGAGGCATGTGCGCCTTATTTACACTCCAGGGCAAAAATGACGCCGGGAGTGGGCGGGTCAAAAAAAATAACGTCCAGCCGTTTTAGCGTCATTTTTTAACGCCTGGTCAGGGCAGGTGTTAAGGGACCTGTGGGCTCGGAAGGAGCCCAGAGGTGCCCTCCCATGCCCCCAGGGACACCCCCTGCCACCCTTGCCCTCCCCAGGAGGACACCCAAGGATGGAGGGACCCATCCCAGGGAACTTAAGGTAAGTTCAGTTAAGTATTTGTTTTAAAAAAAAAATGTGGCATAGGGGGGCCTGATTTGTGCCCCCCTACATGCCACTATGCCCAATGACCATGCCCAGGGGACAGAAGTCCCCTGGGCATGGCCATTGGGCAAGGGGGCATGACTCCTGTCTTTTCTAAGACAGGAGTCATTTCAATGGGGGTTGGGAGTCAAAAAAAATGGCGCTAATCGGGTTGAGGCGAAAATTTTGCCTCAGCCTGATTTGCCCCATTTTTTGGCGCCTAAGCTCCATTTTCCCCTACGCCGGCGCTGCCTGGTGTAAGTCATTTTTTTTTACGCACACCAGGCAGCTCCGCCGGCTAACGTCATTCCATAAATACGGCGCCCGCATGGCACTTTGGAATGGCGTTAGCCGGCGTAAAATTTTTTTACGCACAACTGCGTTGGCGCAGTTGTGCGCCAAAAAGTATAAATACGGCCCTAAGTCTCCCAAGGCCAGGGACTTCAAAGTCCTTGCCACCTTTGATATGCAACCTCGGCATCCCCCAGACTTACAAGATGACACCCCCTGCCCTGAAGCCCATTGGGCACCAGGACAGGTGTGAAATTATCTATGCTAGGAGGCATGGAGTACACCCAGGTCAGACACATCCCTAAGGTGAGCTGCCTGATGTGCCCCACTCTAGGAAAATTCTGACACCTTGGTGATGGCAGAATCAAGAACTCTGGGACAGGGTTTTGCCCACTCCCAACAGGAAGTGATCATGTAGGAGGTGTAGTGACCCCAAGGGTAAGTAGCCCACTGGCTACTACACTTCACTCCCAGTAACACTCCTACATCTAGTATTTAGGGGAGCCCCTGACACCAGGAAAGCAGATTTTTACGGACCCAAGAAGAAGAAGGACACAGAACAGCCGTGAAAAGCAAGAACCGAGGAGTAGCAAGACGACTCATCCTGCAGCTGCTCTGCCTCCAAAAGCCTGGAATAACTGCCAGTACTTCAAGGAACAAACAGCATCTTCCATGGAGTAGCACGGCTACTTCCCTGCACCATGCAGGCACCCAAGAAGAACCGTGACAGTCTTGGACCATGGAAAACCTGACACCAAAAAGCACCACGTCACCCGAGCCCACCAGCCTGTGTAAAAGTGGGCCAATGGTGCCAACAAGGTCTTGAGACCCCCCAGAGCTGGACCCTATCTTGGGTTTAGCCAGACTGGTCTCCCAGTTGCCACCTGCAGCCTCTTTTTCTGCAGGAACCAAGAACCCCGAGAAGTCTTCACAATGTGACCCTGCCGGACAAAGCACCACTGCACACAAGCCCCCAGCCCGAGTAACTGTGGACTAACAGTGGCACTGTGTGCCCAGAACGCTTGAGATCTGAACCTCCGTTTAGGTTCGACTGGACTGCCCCCTTCCACACTCCCTACCTGCAGCCTCTTTTCTCCACAACCACCTTCCACTGAAATCAACAGGGCATCCAATAGTGGACAATACCTCTGCACCCGGACACCCTAGAGTCAACAAAGGTGGCCTGTAGGTGCTGCATTGGACCTTGCATCATACTTACCTCAACTCCAGAAGATTGATCCTGTAAGTTGTTGCTAAGTAACAGCATGCAGAATATGTGTCCCTTCCCATAGGAGTACTGCATTAAAATCAATGCAAGTGTATTTTCTGTGTTCTCCAAAACTTCTACCTTAAAAAGTGCTTTCCCAATACAGAAGTTCTTGGTATCGCAAAATATATAAAAATGTGTTATTTTTTAAATTGGTGTGGCTCTCCTTATTGAATGTGTGTGTGTCATTTATTTCTGTATGTATGCAACAGATGTCTGACAGTCCTCTCTGACAAGCCTCTGGCTGCTCGACCACACTGCCCCAAATAGAGCACCTTGGGTTTGCTAGAGCAAGCCCCTGTCCACTTATAAACGATACCTTGGCTCTTTACTCAGCATACCTCTTTTTGGTATACTATATAAAGAGCCAGCTTCCAACACATGCACAAATATTCACAGAGAAAACCTCAATGTTTATGTGTTTATAGATCCTTACAAAAGCTCTGAATAATGTTAGGATATAAATTACAGGGTCATTGTTAACCTTACTTTGCCAACCAAAAGGACAGACATCTTTCAAATGTGTCGAACACAGTCGTGCTTTCATACTGTAGTCTTGCTGGCTTGATGGGTAACATAATGTAATGACTTTATACAGTCACTAGCAAAAATATAATGACTTCATACTAGCCCTTTTATGTAACCAGAATGTTGGTAAAAAATTGTTTTCGTAATCTTGCCCAATTTTTTTGTGACTGTCCAGCATCAATTCCTTTGCTTCCTCGTTAATTCGTTCTTTCTTTTTTTAATTTTGTTTCCAATACACTTCTTTGTTCATAGGAATTTCTTTTCGATCATCTTAAAAGTTTTTTTGTAGAAATAGATCATCCCTTTAACTTTTTCTTTTAAAGAACCTTCGAACAGTTTATGATGTATGTGGCACAGGGGCATTTAACAAGAGCCTATTATCACCCCGATTTTTCTGTTCTCCCTTTAAACAGACAGAGAGGAGTTTTTGTCTGCGCAGGGGCCACATTTTCAGATTTGGCTTCAGATTTGGCTTCAAAGCAGAGGCGGGCTCCTCACGTACACCAATACAATCCACGTCTGTTCAATGACAAATTCATTCTCCTCTTAAAGGAAAGGGCTCTGTTACCTTTCATTTAAACACGATTATACAAGAACTCAATAAAAGACACCTGAAAAAGATGCGTGATGTATTTGAGAAAAGATTACACTGGAAAATAAATGCAGCTGATAATTCACTTGTGCAAAACATTGCCACACGAAGCTCCTCTAAACTGAGCAATAGACACATAAAAGAACCAACCAATAAATGAGCAGTGATAGCTTTGTAGGAATGGTCTACTTCGAGCAGCTTCACAAACCTGTACAGCAAAGTAAAGAACAAACACTGCTTGCATTTAAAATGTAAACTTCTTAAGGGGTGTGCCCATATCCAACCTTGACAAACTTACTTTAAATTGAGAAATTGATAATTTACAGAAAGGAAACCACATCAGCACGACATCAGTGGCAGGAAAAAGCATGTAAACTGAAAGAATAGCCTCAAAACTTCTGTCACTGCATCCTAAGGATGTGTGGGGCGTTAGAAAGACATATATGGGGACCCCATTTTCGGGAATAGTTTTAAATTAATTCACTTCCAGCTCTCATGATTCCACATAACTTTGAATTGAATGTTAAACTTTAAGAAAAGGGGCCTCAGCTTCCCCATTTGATGCCCAAGGTAGACAACAGTGGACTACCCACCTGGCTCTTGGTTGCCTTGATGGTCAGCTTCGTCATATGTATCCTGACCATCTGATGTTCTGGTGCTTTGGATGGTCCTCTCATGGATTTCAATGTCATGCATGTAGGCCACACAAAACACTTCTAGCCCTGATAGAACATGGTTCATGAGGTGCTGGAAGGTGGCAGGAACATATTTCAATCCAAATGGTATTGCTTTAAATTGGAATGGCCACCTTGGTGTGGAAAATGTGCTCTTCCCCATAACACAAGGTGCTATTTCAATCAGGCAGGAGCCGCTGGTCAGATCAAAGGTCTCAAGTATTTTGCAGCACCCAACCGGTCCATAAGCCCATTAATTCTGGGGATCATATCTCTCTGTCTTGGTGATGCATTTTAGTGCTCTGTAGTCCACATAAAAGCACAAGTCTGTGGAACCTGGTTTGGACATCAACACTACTGTGCCGGCCCAGTACAACAAGATCTCTCAATCTCCCCTAACTCCAACATCTTGGCCAACTCTGCCTTAATCTGATAAGCCTTAATTCTGTCTGGTAGCCTGGCTCCTATGCCAATCTCATGAACACTGAAAGGGTTCAACCCTGAAGTCAATAAGAAGAAGTGAGAAAATCATCCCAGTACCTCTCTACATTCATTCTGCTGCACAGGCATTAATTCAGGGGCAAGCACCCCACTTCCACAGATCATTCTCTCATGTTCCTATGCAGCAGGTCAGGAGGAAGCTCACTGTGTTCCCATGTTCCTGTGCCATAGCCATGCTGTTCACTGTGTGATTTCTCTGAAGGCAGTGCTTTAGCTGATTCACATGGAACAGCCTCCTGGGTTCCCCTGTGGCACCTGTGTTCACCAAGTACTTCACATCAGACAGTTTCTGCTCTAGTTTGTATAACCCACAGCACCTACCCTCCAAAGCACTTGGATAAAAGCACCAGCACCTCCAGAGCCCCCTTGTATCCAGTCAGCATCGCCTTCTCTTCATACCATTCCCTTATCAGCTCTTGGCTTTCCTAATGGTTTTGCTTTTCTTCCCACATGTACTGCACCATAAGCTTCCTGAGAACAAGCACATAGTCCCCCATATTTTTCTGAGGTGACTCAGGAGTTCCTTATTACTCTTCTCTAAGCCATGTGAGTGCACCACATACTTAGGCCCTCATTAAGACTTTGGCGGTCTTACTAAAAGACTGCTGAAGCAGCGGGTGCCACAATACCGCCAGTGCTGGTGGTATTGGTGGCTCCCTATTATGACATTTCCACTGGCCCGGGGGAAAAGTCACATCAAAATTGCAGCCAGCTCATAATAGAGCCGGCGGCAATGTTGATGTGCAGCAGGTGCAGTAGCACCCGTTATGCATTTCAAATGCGCGATGGGGCTGTGCCTGGGGGGCCCTGCACTGCCCATGGCAAGTGCATGGGCAGTGCAGGGGCCCCCAGGGAAACCTTGAGTCCCCCTTACCGCCAGCTTTCCCATGGTGGTGTTTACCGCCATGGACAGGCTGGCTGTTGGGGATTATGACCGCTTGGCGGAAGCCTGACGGTCAGTTGGAGGGGCCGGCGGTATGGCCATGGCTAACGCGCCATGGTCATAATACACTGCCGGTACACCGCCAGCCTGTTGGGGGTGTTACCGCCGGCCGCCAGGGCTGTAATGAGGCCCTAGGTGTCCAATCAAATGTTCACAGGGACTGAACACACACTTTCTCTGTGGAATCTTCTGATAAGTGAACAGGACATGCCAAGAGAAGACATCACTTCCTCCTGAGGTTCTCTGGTAGAGTTCCCATCATGCTGTTAAGGATCTTATTAAACCTTCCCACCAACCCATTAGTTTGTAGTTGATACTCCATCTTCAAATCATTGGCTTGGGGATGGTACACCACGAAGAAGTGGTATGTCACACCAGGTTGCTGCCAAATGTCTGCCATTTAAAAAAATATGTAGTTGGCCCCCTGGTCAGAAATCACTGTCTTAGGAAATCCAACCCAATAAAAACACACTTAAAAATCCCTAATTTTCACTTTTATAGCCATGATCCTCAGGGATACTGCTTGTGGATACCTTGTGGCATGATATACACTAACCAGCATGTATTTGGTATTTAATGCTGAGGGTGAGTCAAATGGACTAACAAGGTCTATTTCCACCTGCTTCAATGGAACACCTGTAACCCATAAAGGCCCCTATGGCACCTTAGTCTTTTCTCTAGTCTTACCACTCCGCGTGCAAGTAGGAGTGGCTCTACAGACTCTCTCTGTGACTCTTCACATCCCTGACAAATAGAACAAAGAAACTAACCTATTATGGGTGCTTATAATTCTCAAGTATACTGCTAAAGGCACTTTGTGGGCCAGAGACAACAAAAAGCTCATGTGCACTAGTGGGACCACTAGACTTTTGCTAGCAACTGGTTCAGGATTCACCAGCTCAATATACAGCAGGCTAATAATAATACATAATAATAATAATAAGACATAGACGGTCATTATGAACATGCCGGTAAACCCTGTTCCACGCCGTGGCGACGCTGAACAGAATCCCACCATTTACTGTGAACAGAAACCCGCCATCTGAAGATGCAAAAATCTGAATCCGCCAACATTTTCACAGCCACCAGTCACTGGCAGAACCTTGTCGGCAGAAATGCAGAACATCCCACCCCGCCACCGCCGAGCACACAAACTCCCCGCCCTACAGATAATAATGCACAAATCAGTCAGTGGAAGTCGAACGACCAGTGGTACAGACCGCCCCAACCAGCAATGGAACCCAACAGTAAGAATTGCACACATTGGCAAGTTTGAAACCCACACACCTGACACATATCCACAGCACTATAAAACACTCACGGAAAAAACCCACAATCCTTTGCATCGCCAATAGGACAACTCAGATAGAGAACACACAAGCAGACACTGAACGCCACAATACATAAATAATACACCCAACCACACAACAGCACCCTCACCTAGATCCACACAACACACCACTCACAACACATACCATGGCACTCCCCAAACACCCATGCTTCACAGGAAGGGAGCTAAGGACCCTGGTGGACAAGATACTGAAGATCGAGCCACAATTATTCAGGGCACAGGTCCAAGATGGAGTTATTGCAGACAATAGTGAACAAGGTCAACGCAGTGGGACACCATTCACGCATGAGGGATGACATCCGCAACAGATGGAACGACCTGCGCGGGTAGGTGATATCCATGGCATCGAGACACAACATTGCAGTCCAGAAGACTGGGGGAGGACCTCCACCAACACCACCCGACTACACTGACTGGGAGGAAAAGGCTCTGGCCATCCTGCACCCTGAGGGCCTCATGGACTTACTGGAGGAATGGACTTGGGTAAGTCATCTACAATTACCCCTTATCCACCACACCTGTAATGCATGCACCACCCCACCCCTCCAACATCGACCAGGACTACTACCCCACCCAGGCTACAATCACTAAATCCAGTCACCCTGCATGCCCACAAATCCATCAACAGGCCCACATACCTCCCCTTGTGCACAGCCACCCACCCCTGCTAGGAATCACAAAGGCACTACACCACCCACAATGCACCACCACATCCTAAGTAAAATGCAATGGCAATCTCACAAAGGCACCCTACATAGCCCAAAAGTGGAAAACCAGCACAAAACAGCCCAGCCCTGTGGCCCCTATCCGATTATGCAATATTACAGACATGTCCCTTTCCTCTAACAGGCACCACCACCCATGCCACCCTGGAGGACAGGGCAAGGAGTGGCAGTGCCCCACATAGAGACAGAGACACCACCCAGGACACTGGAGAGGGAACCCTGGACAGTGAGGAATGCCCTGGCCCCTCACACAGTCCTGGACTGTCACCATCCAGCAGCCCCACCCAGGATACCACTGACACCCCTACCACCCAGCCACCACCATGTGGCCAGGGCAACCGGACCCACACCAGTGTATCCAGGCCACAGACTGGTGGAAGACAAGGACAGAGGCCACAGTAACCATCTACCAACAGGCAGGAAGACGATGACCCCAGTACAAGTGGTATCGCCAGACCTGTGCAAGGAACACAGTCACAGGGACTAGGCCCAGTGGGAGGGCATCAGTGGCCCTGGGGGGAGGCCACAGGATGGATGCTGCAACCAAGGACGTGATCTCTGAGGTCCTGGGAGCATACCACCAAACCCAGGACAGATTGGCCCAGATTGTTGCCACCCTGGAGCAGAGTGAAAGGCTGCAGAGAGCCCAACACCAAGAGACCATGGAGCAGTGGAAACTGCACAATGCCACCATGGGCACCATAGCAGGTGTGCTGCTGCACCTTGTCCCAACCCAGCCTGAGACCCCCACAGACCAGGAAGAACCTACTACAGGCCAAGAAACAGACGGCCAACAACAGCAGCAACTGGACTTGTGCCACCATCTCAGGACACACAGAAGACCTGCACCTCAACCCGTACAGGCCAACACCAGGCACCCAAATGGTCCCTCTGGCCCAGATATGACACTGGAACACCTGCCAAGACCCCCTCTAAGAAGTGACTCTGATAAGAACTGTCCTCCAAGTGTGACACTGAACCTCAGTCCACACCGTGCAATAGCCATCCCAAAAACTTTAAATAACAGATGGACATATTACCATTGCCAACAATCACTGAGACCATGTAGCCAATATGGATATCCACCAGTAGCCCACTCCCATTACTGTAAAGAGCACCATGGCATCCCTGACACCATATAAAACAGCTATTCACCAATGTAAATGTCCCCTGCCATTATTTTGAATGAAATCGAAGTGTGCATGCAATTGTCTCTGAAATCATTTATTCATATCTTAATAGCAGGAACCGCACCTAACGCACAACATGTGGTTGTGCCAACAGAATTGTCAAACAAGTTGTCCATAATGTCACATGTCCCATGCAAACCTGGTCACAGTGACAATGTCTATAGACCCAACACCCCCATAGAGGATAAAGCATACTGACAGTATGCTGCACAGACAGCAACACCATCAAATAGTACCACTTAGTTACTGGAAATACAGTTGGATCAGTTGGTTCCTGGAGTGTACATCTTCCCCCTCCTCATCATCACCATCACTCTCATCCCCTCTCTGAGGAGGCTGGTCTGGATATACAGCCCCCTCCTCCTCCAAGAGGGGAATAGATTTCCTCACAGCCATGTTGTGCAGCATGCAGCAGGTCACCACATTCTACACACCTTTTCAAGTTCATAGGCCAGGGATCCCCCAGAGATATGGAGGCAATGGAATCTAGCCTTCAGGAAACCTACTGTGCACTCTATCACCCTCCTAGTTTGTCCATGGGCCTCATTGTCATTCCTCTCTGCATCTGTCCTAGGATTCCTCACTGGTGTCAGGAGCCAACACATGTTGGGGTAGCCAGAATCACCTGAAAAAGGGGGCAAAACAGGTCTGTCACTGACAAACCTCAGTTTGGCTGGCTGTCGTCTATGTGCCAAAAAGTGTCAGAAACACTTACCTATGATCCATCCTCTATCCCCTTGTAGTTGTTCCATCATGTGTGGAACACTGCTGTTCCACAGCACAAAGGAATCATGAACTGATCCAGGGAACATGGCATTCACATGTGAAATGTACTGGTCTGCAGTACACACCAATTGAATGTTCATGGAGTGAAAGTTCTTCCTGTTTCTGTACACCTGTTCACTTACTCGTGGGGGTTGTGAGCTATGTGGGTTCCATCAATGGCACCTATCACATGGGGAATGTTGGCACAGGCATAGAAGTCTGACTTGATGGCAGGGAGGTCAGAACTTTGGGGACACCTCACACATGTCTGCAGGTGTTGTGCAAATGCATTCAGGAATCTGGACAGTATAATGCTAAACATTGGCTGTGAAAAACCTGCACCCATGCCCACTGTCACTTGAAATGGGCCTGTGGCCAGGAAATGGAGTGCAGAGAGCACTTGCACTTCAGTAGGGATGGCATGCTGATTGCGATTAGTCGGTCTCAGTGCTGGATCCAATAATGCACAAAGTTCATAAATAGTAGCACGGTTGAGTCTGTAATTGATAATGATCTGACGCTCCACCATGTTCCCCAAATCAACAAGTGGTCTGTACACCGATAGGGCCCTCCCACGCCACATGGGTCTGTACCTAGGAGGAGTGGAGAACACATCTGAGGAACACACATACATCTGCCCACAATGTTAAATATTCAGCACTGCTGGCATAATAGTCGACGACACATATGCATAGTAGGATGTTAACCTGGAGTGACATGCCCTCAATGATACATGAGGACTGTTGTGGTGAGTAAATTTATATTTGTTAATGCCTATGGGGGTTGGGGACAATAGGGCCTGCATTGGGCAAATGAGGAATTAATAACTGTGTAGTAATGGCCAAAATGTCTGCCCCCTGCAATCCAGAAATGTTGTAGTGGGAGGGACCTCATACCGCTAGCAGTTGTCGTAATAGCGTAAGGCGGTGCTCACCACCGTGCGATCATTCATTGGTTAACATGGTTGTCAAAGGGGATTTTTAGCATTTCATGATCTCCGCCAGCGGTGACGGTGCACACTGCCGAGGAGCGTACGCCATCTCGTCACCCAAACTTCACTTGACTCTCGGATTACTTGCATGCAGGTACTTCACTGAGTGTGCTGCTGTGTCCTACCTCTGGTCCTCTAAATGACACGAGAAGCAGGGGAAAGGGCCCGGCCTTCACCAGCGAGGAACTGGACAAACATGTGGACGGGGTCCTGCCCCTGTACGCCAAGCTGTACAGTCGACCAGAGGTACAAGTGAGTAGGTGGATTGGGGGCATGGATGTGTGTAATGTTGGCAGATGGCTGTAGACATGTGCGCACGTGTGACACTGTACAGTCATGGGATTCATGACATACTGTGTGTGTGAGGTCGTGTTATGCTGTTGTAAGTGTCCGTCCCATAGGGGACGTATAGCCAGCTGTATCTAATGGGCATAGTCTGACCTCTGTCTTACTTTTTCTGTGTGTCCCATATAGGTCAGCTCCTATCTGAAAAGGGGACTCTGGCATGCATTTGCCTGGGAGGTGCAGACCCTGGGGGTCTACAACAGGAGGAGCACCCACTGCAGGAAGCGGTGGGAGGACCTGCGGCGCTGGGTGAGGAAGACCTGCGAGGCTCAGCTGGGGAAGTCCTCCCAATGAGGAAGGGGTGCCTGACGGGCACTGACCCCCCCTAATGCAGTGCATTCTGGAGGTGGCGTGTCCGGACCTGGAAGGGCGCTTGAAGGCTGCACAGCAGACACAATGGGGTGAGTACAGAAACCATTGTATGCCTCCTTGATGGATGTGTGAGTTTGCTGTGGTATGTATGTTGTCTAGTAGCAAGGACTCTGACTGATGTCCTTTTACATAACGCCCCCGTGGGGAGTTGGGTTGTAAGGGTCAGGTCTGCAGTACTTCAGTGATGTAGGGAATGGCTGTAGAGCAGGATTGTGGCCACTAGTCAGGGGCATAGCCATGTGTATAGCAGTAGGTGCTGCATGGTGGAATATTTGCTGGGTGGGTGTATGTGTGAACCAGTTATGTACCTCCATTCAGCTACTTACGTGTCTGTTCTCTTGTGTTGTCTGTGTCCATCAGCATCATCTGGCAAGGGAGCTGAGGCACCGGCGAGTGGAGATGCAGTGGCCCATGGTTCCACGGAGGCAGAGTCGAGCAACGCCAAGGGGACCTGTGGGTTGGAGGGTGACGGGAGTACCATGAGGGAGTCAACTACCACTGGAGGTAGTGACTCTGATTCCTCCTCTGATGGGAGCTCCCTGCGGTGGCGGACCCTAGTGGGCCCCACCCATTCTGTGTCATCTTCTGCCACCCCCATACCATCACCGCCCTCCCATTTGCTCCCCACCGAGTTGCCCGTGCCCGCTCACCCAGAACGGTGGGCGTCTTCTTCGTCCCAGGCACCTCATCCCCTGCCCCAGTCAGCCCTGGGAGGCTATTGACCGCCTGAGGACCATCTCTGTAGGGCAGACAACCATTGTCAATGCCATCGAGGGGCTAGCATCAGAGGTGCAGCAGACAAATGCCTACCTGGATGGCATTCACAGTGCCGTGTCTGTCCTGTAGAGATCTTTTCTGGCTCTGGCCTCCTCTTTGACAGCAGCCAGAGTCCCTGGTTATTCCGTCCCCCCTCCAACCACCGCTACCCCTTCCAACACCCCACTCCCTTCACCTGTCCCAAGCACACATTCTGACAGCCATGCACACACCTCAACACACTAGAAAGACAGTGCAAAACACAATCACCACACTTCCCACCACAGGCATACACACAGCCAACATACAAAGGCACACACCCCACCATCCACTTCCCCCAGTTTGCCCACCTCTTCCACCTCCCTGTTTCCTCTACATGCACACTCACAGGCACTGCACCCTCATTCACTTTTGCTGACCCCATTCTTGCAGTCACCACAAAATCAGACATCCATTCATGCACCCCAGACACCACACCTGCACTCACCACAACGACGTTGGTTGACACGTGCAGCACACTCACTAAACTTGCAGACACACAGACAACATACATTTACACTGGCAGCCTGTCTCGTCCCACTGTGTCCACTCCCCTTCGTCCCAAAACACTCAAACACCCACCGACACACATCCACCACACCTCAGCATACTGTACAATCACCTGCACCCACGTACGCACACCTACACCTGTCACGACCACTCCCTCTACCTCCACTCCCACGCCTTCCTCCAGGTCCACCCCGATTGCCCCTAAAAAACTTTTCCTATCCTGTTTTGACCTATATGAACCCACTGGCCCACCCTGTCTCATCCCTAAACGTGCCCACCTCCTTGCCCTGTCCACTCCTCCCAAATTACAGCCTTCCCCTGTCCGCCCTTCCCATTCCTGTGCTACCTCCCCTGTGAGCAAGAGACCCCGTACTAGCCCAGGAACACCTGCAGCACCCCAGTCCAAGGCCGCTCCCCCAGCATCTTCGACCAGGCCCAAGCCCCCTCCACCTCCTAAACATAAAGCCAAGCCCCCCTCACAGTCATAAGTCCCCACCCCCACCAACCCCTGCCCTGTTCTCTGAGGTGCCTGGAGGCCCCATTGTTGCCCCTATGAGGTGGAGTACCTTGGCACTTGTGGGAGTCAAGTTGTGGCCATTTGGGCCCATCATACTTCTGAATATGGACTGGCCATTAGCCTTCTGTTGGACTTCTGTTGCTCATGGAGGTTAATTAAAGTTTGTGTGGCCAGTGTTGGTTTTGGCACACTCAGGATCAGTGGTTCATCGTTTCTTTGTGGGGGGGGGGGGGTTTGTGCACATATGTGTACTTTGGGCAGGTTTCATTTGCCTTGTGTGGGGTAAGTACCTCTTGCTCTGGGGTGTATGGCTTGTGCTGCTGTGATGGGTTGTGGGTGCGTTGCGGGGTGGGTGGAGTGGGTGGGTATGTAACTGTGCCCTTTCTTCCCTTGTTTAGTAGGTTGCGGTACTAACCGTCGTCGTCTTCGTCGGCGGTCTCGGTCGTGGAGGTGTATGGCAAGGAGCACGGCTAGCATGATTTGCAACTCTCTATCCATGTCTGCTTCGGCGTGTTGTGTGAGCCTACGGTGAGTGTTTCCTTTTATTTGGTTTGTTTCCACCTGGCTTTCCGTGGCGGTGGTTCCCACCCCGGAACTGACGGCGGTCTAGTGCTTCATTATTTGATGGGTAGGTAGGGCCTTTCTGTCGGCCTGTGGGCGGCCTCTGCATCATTCTCAGCACTCCTCTGCTGGCGGTGAGTGGTTTTCAGGCTGCCTGTTTTTCAGGTGGTTAATTTTTGGCAGTCCAGACCGCCTGACTGTTGGAGGTAGTTACCACCACTGCCGGCAGAGCGATGTTTACTTCCAGGTTCATAATGAGGGCCTATTTCTCATTTTAATATACTATATAGAAAGCCAGTTTCCTACAGTCATTAAATCATGTTGTACACTATTTGCGGTGCGATTGAGGGACCAGAAAACAGCTCCAGTGGACCGGAGGCACCAGAAGCTGTGCCACTCTCACTCATGGAATCAAATTCCAGTGGGGACGAGGATTGATTAATTTTGAGTGCTGCTGCGATGGCTGACAGTAGATTCTGTCTCAGTTCCTGGTGTGATGGTGCCCTGTGGCTCCCTCAGTCTTGCTATGGGGCCAATCCCCCAAGCCCACCACCGGCCAGAGTGAGACGGATTATGTCTGTCCATGGGGGAAGGGAGGGGCTCCCCTCCAGTTGAGTTTTCACTAAGTCCCAAGCTGATGAAGGGTCTGTAAAGAAGTCTGTGCACTCGTCATGGTGCTGGATATAGCAATGAATACTGGATATTGTGATCCCAAACATGGCACTTCACACTGAGGAAGGAGGAGCATTGGCATCGAGTTAGCATGGTGTAGTCAGGAAAGATCAAAATCCAGCAGTTTTTTTCTATTTTAGCGGGATGTTTGGTTGGCCTGCTGTACTGTAGTGTCTTTAAAATGAAGGAGTTTCGCAATTCCATGATGAGGGGATGCTCTCAGTGGAGGGCATCATTCTGGCACACGATGCGCCCTTTCCAGGGAAAAATAAGGAGAGAGTAATTGAGCTAGTATAATGGATTTCACCCATTCTTCTAGGAAATCAACCATAGGCCCTTCTGGCAGTCCTTCCAAACGTAGGTTATACCGTTTAACTCTCCCATCAGCTTCATGTGCCCAGTGCTCGAGCTGCTGCACCCCTTCAAGTAGTTCCCAAATGTGTTTTTCATGGTCTGCTAATTGTGTCTTTATGTCATCAATGGAGGCTTCAGTGTCCATGGCCCTAGTGGCTGGCTTCCTTCAATTGTCATATAGAAGGCCAAATTTCATTCAAAGCTCTTCTATTCAGGATTCCATGGAAGAGTGAGAGGTCTCGATCACATGCAGAATGGCACCCAAGTTGTCTGGGGAGGTTTTGGGACTCGGTGGGATGTGAGTCTCCTGATGCCGAGTGATCTTAGGACTGGGGTGTGGGTGAGGGGACGCGATTGCCCTTTAGTTAATTTCGGATAGCCCATGTCTGGTGATGAAAATGGTGGCCCACTGGTGAGCATCAGGAAAGGGAGGCCTCCCAATTCAAAACTGGGCAGAGTCCGCCTAGGTGGGGAGTCAAGGGATCATCGTCTCCCTCAGGTTGTTGCTCCTGTTCCCGAAGTGGCAGCAGGATGGAAGGAAATAAAGGGAGCCGACTACCAGGGGTTCCTATAGCGTAGGGTAATCTCCTCTGCAGTCCAGTCTGTCCCTCAGTGCTCCCAGTCTCAGTCCCAACTCACAGGAGGGCCGAGGATTGTGTCGGGAGTTTGTTGGACCCGCTAGGACCATCCTTGGGGCATGTTGTTTGCTGTCTTCTAGAGCCTCTAGCACTAAGGTGGGGGCATGCCTGGCCCCTTTGTGCACAATAAGTGAGGTCGACAGTAGGAGTTGATGAGGATGTGGGGAGGCGAGTGTTCCTGGTGGGGTCATTTCCCCTGTTTGTTGTGGTGTATTGGCATTATGTAGGGCGCCTCCCCATAGGGCATCCCCCATTGTGCCAGTCACTGGTGCATCAAGCCCATGGGCTGCTGTCTGCAGGACAAGTGAGGCATGGCAGCCGGATGTGTTGCTCCCTAGGGTTGGGGACTGCAGTCTCTCCCCCGGGTTAGCATGTTGCATGTCCCCCGGAGTCCCAGCATTGTCTGGCACACGTACAAAGTCACATAATGGCCCAGTGGAGGCCCACCAATAACTGCTGCAGTCCTTTATCAGTGCCTATGATAGAGTTTCCGCTGTGCGCCATAGACCCACACATTTAATGGGTTACGGGGTGGGTCAAAGAGGGGAGGGAGTGGGTCCCTCATGCCCGTTGCCAATTGCCGATTTTTCTGGGGGTCCTGGCGATGTGCAGCTGTTCCGCCTTGCTACTGCATGCCGGTTGAGCATGCGGCCGCGTGATGGTGGGCGGAACAGGCAAGCACTGTGGACGATAAACGCGGTCATGAGGTGCTGGCCCGCTGGTGTATAGTAGTCTGCTCATCAGGGATCGGCAGCTCCGGCCGCCCCTGCTGCCCTCCCAGCTCTGCAGGGTGCCCCTGGCAGTGCCTGATGGCTGGTACAGCACAGGTCAGCAGGCTGAAATTCTACATGCTAGCTTGGAGCTTGGTTAGCAGCTGACTGCCATCTTCAGTGGCTAGGCCACGACCCAATCAGTAATTCTCAATGTCTAAGACCCAGAGTATTACAATCAACATTTACCATTCATCTTTCAATTTCTGTATTATTGTTACAAAGGTATTCGTTTATAAACGCCATGAGAACAAATTGGCATATGTAACTATCATGATGGAATGTTATCACATTTCCCCCACTCTGATGGAAATCCACTGGTTTTTCTTGCCGGCCAACACATCTTTAAAACCAACTTCACCAGCTAAAAAACCATCACAGTCACCACACCTGCCTATCTGTTTGATACGTTTGCCACCTCCTGTGGCTTTGTGCACACATGCAGCCTAGACACCATCAGACTAGAGATGAAGGAGTGCAAAAAGAAAGAATAAAGTATCAGGCCTTCTCTATCTATATTCATAGGATCTGGAATGGCATCCCTGTGTCACATTATCCATCAGGCTTGCCCAAACTTGCTTCAAATTAAGGAAGAACTAAAGATACAGCTCTTTAAAGAAAACTACATCTGGATTCAATAATAGTCCATTCTCACCTTTAGAAGCCAGCGACTCCACCAATTACATATTGCCTGTATCTTTGCTTTGATCATGAACAGCACTCCACTGCTTTTGGGAGAGATTGATGTGATACAAATGCCTCACACACATTGATCCCATATTTCGATCCAAGACAGTGGTATATTTTTACACATCTACTTACTTATCCTCCACTTAAACTGGACTTGTGACTTTCCTATTTATTTGAAATTTGAGACATCTTGTATCCCTTCTACATGTGGCACACAAATATTAAAACTGGTGAACGCGAGGGTTGCCAATATGCCATCTGGATTAAAACACCCATTTTCACTTTTTAAGGAAATTACTGGTGTATTTTATACAAGTATCTTTGACAAATCTACCACCTCATAAGTCCTTTACCATACCACTACATTTTAGCATTCCTCTTGAGAAGGCTGTATCGTACTAATACAAGTAATGCCAAAACAATCCACAAATCAGACAAAGCGTGAGATTACTACACAGAATAATCATGCCTCAGGAGTAGACACTTCTTTCATGGAGTTGCACAATTTTGAGTCCTGGTGCTGTAGTGTAGCCATTTTTAATATAGCTTCATGCACATTAGTTTCTCTTATTAGGCCACTGTGCACTTTGCCCTAGATATATTTTATTCAACTTCGCACTGTTATTTTACAATAACCAGTTTTACGGTCTTGTTTTAATTTCTTCTATCGCACTGTTTAGCTTAGTTCAGCACTGTGTTCTCAAGTAATGCATTCTTGATCGCCCTGTGCTTCAGTCAAGGCTACAGTCTGGTACATTGCCAGTAAATGTGGTAGAAGTTTAGTCTCCAGTATTCGTAGAAAATACACATCCTTAAGTAGGGACATTTTCTTAGAACATCTGCGTTTTAGTTATAAAAACTCTTCCTAGTGTACACGTCAAGAGGGAGATTCCGACCAGGAACCTACAACTAGATGCTGAATGCCCCGTTGCAGATGCTGATGCAGATTACAGGCCTTTGCTCAGGTATGAGGGTTTATGTCCTCCCGGGGGAACCTGAAAGGCAGGCTTAGAGCTTCACATGCTGTGCTCGAAATATAACTTAGAGAGAAAATAATCTAGCGGCACTATGATAGCCATATTCTTGTACTTCACTCTCATCGTTACTATTTTAATCCTACTGTGTTGTGTAGTTCTGGTTATTGCAGCTCACGCTTTGCTATCTAAAATGCAGTTGTTTTATTAAACCAATCTTTAAAACTTAAACTGCCTTTGTCATTTATATATGAGACCGTACTGTGTATGAGAGAACCGGTTGTGACCTGAGTGACCACGACTTCCCGGGGAAGTGCTAGATGTCATTCGCTCGGCTGCCCAATTGTCTCTTCCATTTGGGAGAGATGAGGCACTGCTAGTTAGCTGGAGCAAAACCCGGATTTAGAGTGACAAGGGTCCTCCACCGTGGGTCAGACTTAGTCCCCCACACTGTGAACGATCTTGCTGCTCAAAATCCAGTAGTCTCATTAGGATAATGAGAGCCTACGCGACAGTGCTGTTGAAATAACAGGTATGAGGCAAGAATAGGACGTCTCCACTATTGTGACAAAGCGGATTATCCCAGTTGACAGGAAGTGGTAATGTCTAGTATTAACTGAGAAGCTCTGTTATAAAGCTCTGATATCAACCCTTCGAAGGTATTGAAGGTACCGAATCCCTTCTAAGAGGTTCTGGAACAATACAAATATTGCAAACCACCCCCATAATGCATGCTGACAGCGAGCTACCAGTGGGAAGCAGCAATACCGACCATTTAAAGTACAGCAACATTGTTGAGTACTGGCCTTGCTGCTTTACTGGTAATATTATCGCATTAATTCAAGGTCTACAAGCCCTGCTCTAATGTACCAATAGTGTTACATTACAATCAATGCAAGGTTCAGCTCAACTTTACTGCCAAATTATGAGTTTAACATGGAATAAATCTTGCACTAAGGTAAAAAGAGAATTTCGCCAGTATAGGAATGGAAACAACCCCCTGCAACATTCATATGTGCCATGAAATGTTGAATATGACAGTTCTACTCTTATTTGTTCCCAAGCTGACATAAGACACCTGGGTCTGTGGCAGTAGCATCCTCCCCATCCTGGGTGCATGTAAATGACCACACCACGCACTGAGCTCTGTAGCAGACGTCTTTATTCCTCTGCATACGATCACACTCTGCCCACATCATAACCGTTAATAACCACACGTCCCAGCAAGGTATGCTCTGATGAGCCTGCCTGGAACTACAAAGGTCCTGGTGCACATAGTCTCACAACACTACATCTCCCCCTTGTTAAATAAAATGTATAAACAACAGTCACAGTATATCTCTTCAATAATTAATTGGGAAGCTCACACTAGACTTCCAGATCAAGTGGAATGAGATGATTGAGATGCGTCAATGGCACCAGTTTGGATGCTTGATCTGGACTGTTAGGCAGGATTGTAGGAGTTGACAAATGTTGAGGTAGGTGCTTAAAATGTAACAAGTCCCATTCAATTGATTGTCCAGTACTATGCTCCATCAGCATGGGTTCTGTGCACTTCAGAACCTTCAGAAGATCGACAGCAAAGTGCCTGCTATACGCTTTTTTTCTGTTTGATCATAACCCTGTCACTTTCATCAAAGACCTGAGCTCATCGACAGCGGTAGGCACATATTTTTATTTTGCACTTTTAAGACGTGTCTGTGACACAGACCTTATCAGCATTCAAAGGTCGATCCACTGTTTAATGTGGCAGTTTGGTTCAGGTTGCTCTCCCAGACAGCAAGGTGGCAGGACTCTGACCAGTTTTAGAGTGAGAAGTTGAACAATAACCACAGAGAGCTTGACACAGGGCCTGGTTTAACTTGATTCCGTCCATCGATGCTTGTTGAATTACCCTTTTGAGGGTACCCATGAATAGTTCTACAACACCATTGGCTTGTGACCATAGAGGTGTACTTTTTTGGTGCTTGACATTTAGTTTGATTAGAAAGTCCTTAAAGTCTTTGCTATTGAATAACGGCCATGGTCAGATTTGAGTATGGCAGGAATCCCCAAAGATGTTGTCCAGCCTCCTAACAGCCTTGTTGTGGGTTGTTGATGATAGCTCCTCTACTAAAGGAAGGTGTGAACACTCATCAATGACTACCATCATATGATGTCTGTTTCCTAAGAGTCCAAAGAAATCATCTGCAACTGTTTCCCAAACCTGTGCTGGAAGGTCAGACATTGTCAATGGATGCTGCGTCACTTTGGGGGAAAGGCAGTTGCAAAGATGGCAATCTTTTAGCTTCTTCTCAACCCGCTTCTCTAAGTAGAAGAACCAGACTCTGGCCCTCATAACGACTTCAGCGGTCTTTCCACAAGACCGCCGAAGTCACGGACGCCAGAAGACTGCCATATTAGGAGTCAATGTGGATATCTGCCCTTTATGGTGGAATTCCAACCCCGTCGGCCTGGCTGATGGTGGAAGAGAGGCATTTTCACCGCCAGCAACACCGCCACACCAACAGGACTCTGCCCGCCGTATTATGATATGTAATACGGTGTGGCTGTTACCTGAACGGCGGTGCGGTGCTGGTGGTGGAGAACGCCAGGAAACATCCCCCCCCGGATGACCGCCTCGCCGAAACAGTTAGGTGGACCATCTGAAATGGGGGGATCAAGAGGGGTGGGGTGTTTTATGCATGTGTGTGGTGTGTATGCATATGTGTAGCAATATGGGTGTGCATGAGTGCCTGTGTGTATGTATGTATGCGTGGAGGGTGTTTGTGTCTGCATGTATGCAGAGGGGTGCGAATGAGTAGGTGTGTGTATTGGGATGCATGCGAGTGGGGGTGCATTTGTGCAAGTCTGCAAATGAGTGTGGGTGTCTGTGGATGTGTGCGGATGAGGTGGGCATGTGTGCAAGTCTGCAAATAAGTGGGGGTGTCTGTGTGGATGCGTGCTGATAAGGGAGGGTGTGCAAGTGTGTGGATGGGGGTGTGCAATGGTGCAGATGTGGGAGGGTGTGTCTGCAAGTGAGCGGATGGGAGGGTGTGCAAGTGTGTGGATGAGAGGGGTATTGTGTGCATTTATGTGTAGGCAGATGGGGGAGTGTGTGAATGTATGCATGTGTGGAGACAGTGGGGATGTGAATGATTGCTGAGGGGAGTGCGTATGTGTGAGTGTGAGTGGGGGTGGTGTATGTCAGTGTGATAACAGGTGGGGTTAATTGTATGGATGTGTGGTGATGGGTGGGGGGGTGTTTGCAAGTGTGTGGATGGGTGGAGGGGAGTCTGCATGTGTGTGGACATTTGGGGGTGCTTGTGCTGGCAACAGGTATGGGGATTCCTGTTGCCAGGTGCATTATCACCAGGGTTTTCGTGGGGGCAACTGCCGCAAAAAGCTTGGCGGTTCGCTGCCTTGTAATCTGTCTGATGGACTTAGGCCTGTTGCCAGAGGAGCTCACTGCCATCCGCAGTGGTCAGCCGGACAGACAGGACTTGCGGCGATGTGGCAGTTTGGCTTCGGCCAAACAGCACAACTCGTAAAGCTGTGGGCTTTACCGCCGGATCCGCGGAGGTTAGACTACCACTGCGATTTTGGCAGTCTCATGACTGCCAAACTCTTAATGAGGCCCACAGTCTCTTAGGACTCTTTTGGTGGATACAATGCCTGGATGTCCATTATGGGCTATTTCAAAGACTTGCTGTCAGAGGCTCTCAGGTATGACAATTCTTGTGCCTCTTAATACAACCCCTTCCTTGATTACAGACAGTTCATCTTGTAGATATTTGAATTTTTTAAATTCAAAATCGTCAGCAAAAGTGTTTCTCTTCCACGATTGCGTTGAAATATTGACTTTAAGTATAAGCATGTTTTTATTGGTATTAGTGGCATCGATAATCTATCCAATGGATAGGGCTGCTAGTGTACTGGACCTCACAATGAAGTTAAAGTAATCCTCAGACATTTTGGATATTGGACTGTAATGATGTAGTGGTACTCGTAAAAAGTAATCAGGAGGGTTCAGATCTTTACCTGGCTTGTGTACAGCTGCATAGTCGTACTCTTGCAGTTGAAACCCCCACCTGTCAATATGAAGGGGTATCTTGCTTTTGGGTTTCCAAAAATAGTCAGAAGAGCTTGGCGGTCAGTAATGATAATGGAATGTGTTCTGTATAAAAACACATGAAAATGTTTGTAGGTCCACACTACAGCCAGACTCTCCTTCTCTGGCTAAGAATAGGCACGTTCCATGTCAGACATGTTTTGACTAGCATAAGCTACAATGTGTCTCTCAGCATTCGGCTGACCATTATGTTGAGCAAGGACTGCCCACAGGCCCACTAGGCTTACATGTACTGTGATTTCCGTATGTAACTTGGGGTAAAAATAGGTCATCTCACTGGCATTCTCAATCATGTGTTATATTCTTTTGAAGCTTTGATCACATTCAGGGGACCACTGGAAAGAGACATTTTGTCTGGGCAAGTCTCTTAATGGGGCTCTCACTGTAGCAAAGTTACAAATGTACTTTGAGCAATACCTGGCCATGCCTAAGAATGATCGCAGCATGGTGACATCTTGTAGGAAGCCAAGTAGCTGACATTGTTTGCACTTTACCTGAGTAAGGAGTCATTCCACCATTAGACAACATGTGCCCCAAGAATTTATGTTTATATTTGTGACAATCATGCTTTGTTGCAGTTGTTCATAGTGAGACCTGTATCAGCAAGTAACTGGCACAATTGTCATGAGCCTCTTGCATTGCTACAAATACCAGTATGTCATCATTGTAATTAAAAGCATGTGTAGCAGGTTGAAATATTCACCATAGAATATCGTAAAATATTTCAGCAGCTAAAGACACTCCAAAATTCAACATTTTTGTATCGGAACAAACCAACATGAGTTGAAAAAGTAGTAATATACCTGCAGTTCTCTTGTAACTCGAGTTGATGGTATCACTGGTTCAGGTCAAGTTGGGGGAACATTTTGGCACCATTCAGTTGCGTGGTCATGTCCACTATGTGTTGACCAGGATGTAATTCTCTCTCAATTGCTTTGTTGGCCTGGTGCATATCAACACAGATGCTCAGTGCATCTCAAATATCCTTTTTTGGCACCACAACTATGGGCAAAGTCCATGACGTTGGACCACTGGATCACACAATGATGTCATGCTTCAATAGCATTTCTTTTTCTTTCTCAACAGCTTCTTGTAAGTGAAAAGCAACTGGGCGGTGCCGTTGAGCAATAGGGGAAATGTCTTCATTATTGTGAACTCGCACTTTCATTGACTTGAGCCTTTCTAGGCGATGAAACAACAAAGTCAATTGACTTACAATTTCAGATTGAGTGTGAGGGTTGTAATTGAGAAATATCAGTCTCATGCCAGCAGCAGTGGCAAAACTAAGTAGGCATGCACTGGATGAAGTTCCTTGAAGAACATGAATTGGCACTGGCACTGATACTGCTTTACGTTGCTTTGTTGCTATGAATGACCCTTGATTCTGTAATAGTTTGGAGGCAGCCCATGTGTATACCTTCATTTTAATGGGTCAAGGCATGGCATAAGAGACAGATTAATACACTTCTCAACTGGAATCAATGCACCTATGTCTATAACAAAGGTTATAAGCAACCATTGACTTTTATTGTAATCTTGGGGCAGTGTCCAAATGAATTCAGTTGTTTCATTTGATAGTTTGCCTTTGTCTTTTGTTCTTCCATGCAAGTGGCCAAATTGACATGCGCCTATCGTTCTTTGGTCGATATCATCATATCACATCCGTCTCCTTCACTGGTGATTGATAATGACATTGAAGAGCCTGTGTAGGCTGAGCTGGACAACAATCGACTTTGTCAGGTTTCTACTTGTTGCTACTGGTGCTGCTTTTTGGCCTTGTGGACGTGGCTAGAATGCTTCTGGAATCTTTTGGCATCCATTTTCTTTACTTGCTGTGATGTGCTTGGTTTCTCTTTCGCTTGCAAACAATTATGAAGAGGTTTTATTTCCTGAAACCTTCGCATGTCTGTCCCATGGCTAGACATTTACCTTCATGGGGAAATGAAATATCACATCAGAAACAAAGCTATTCCTTCTTTAAAGACCACGACTTGCGTGCATCTGCCTTGTACTTTGCCTTTCATAACCAATGCTGATTCGTTTCTCACAGTTGCAGCTTCTGTATCAGCAGCTTGTTGATCTCCTCTTTCATCATCTCTTGCAGGCATTAATATTTTCTCTAGTTTTTCTCTAGACTTTCTCAAAATGCGTCTTCTGTAAGAGTCTGCAAGACAGCCATTGATGACTCTGAGGCATATGGCTTCCTCATCATTAAATTTACTGAATTTGCAATGTTTGATAAACACATCAAGTCTCTCAACAAACTTATCCATTGTTTCACCATCTTGCTGTCTTGATTGATTGAAAATGTACCTTTCATAGCCTTGGTTCCCAGTGCTTCTGCAATCTGACAGTATGATGTTGCATCAGTCCTCAAGATTTTCTTCAGCACTTCTTTTACTCCGTCATTGGCAAGGTTCTTTAAGTACTTTGGGCCTCATTTATGTTTTGGCACAGGGTAGCCCAGCAAGCCTTCTTGCAGGGCAGCCCTGCATTAAAACAAAAAGACAGTAATGTGCCATATCTACAAGATACGGAACATTCTTGTCCTTTTCCGCTGTACTAGTGCACAAATTGCTGCAATGCGCTATGGTGCAAGGGTGCCTGCATTGGGGGATGGTTGTTCTTGTGCAGGAAGGGAAACCTTCCTGCACAAAAGCAATCATGAGAGGTGTGTTCCTCTTTCTATGTGTGCTTCAAAATGCAGCACACATGGATTAAAAAAATAGGGAGAAGTAAAGGTATTTCTCCCCGTTGTGCCACCCTTATGCCACCCCTCGGGTGGAGTAGGCTTTTGATGCATTCCCAGGATTACTAAACCTTGTAAATCTGGGAATGCGTCAAAATCAATGGGTGTTGACTGAGAAAACCTACGCAACACCCATGGAAATGCCTCCCTGCTGCAAAGTAAGGCAACGCAGAGACTTTCACTGCATTGCCTCACTCCAGGTCTACAAGGCCATGAAAAAACACACAAAGTGGCGGTGCATGGCCTTGTAGATATGGGCCTTCAGTCTGCCGGTATATCACAAAACGTGATGCATCAGCAGCGCAAACCGCTTGTAAATAAACCACTCAAAGTTTTTCTTGGTTTCGAGAGCATTTTAGGTCTCAATGTAACCTATATAGAAAATGTTTTCTCGTTGCGAACAAGTTATTACAACTAATGAAAAGCTAGGAGGTGAAACGACTCCACTACATGGCGCATGAGGAAGCCATGATCATATCAAGGGTTAGGTACGTTTATTATCACTCTCTGCCACATACTACAGGTTGCTGATTGCATAATGTCTCTCTTGTCGAACAGTCAGGAAGGCTTTGGAGGTGTGAGTAAATCATATGCATGTATTTGCTCTCAGCCACTTCCCTGTCAGCCAGTCCAAGAACTCGGTTAGCCAAGACCCTGACACATACATTTGGAGGCAGACAACTTTTCATTTACTCAATGCGTGCATATTCAGAAACTATATAGGCCCACATGAAAAAGTATAAACCCTTATGTAAATATGACATTTTCTTTTATATGTCTCTCAGTATTGCGACGAAGACGCTCAACGTACTGCAGCTTTCAAGGGCGTGTTTGTTTTTACCCTATATCAACTGCAGAGTAACAACATTGGCGTGGTCAGCCTGAGCCTTGCCCAGGGCCTCTTGAGAAATATGTTTTCATAAAATCTATTTTAAAAGTCCTTTAGAAAGATGCCAGGCTGATGCAAGGCGTTCCTGAAATGGAGGGAACATAAGCCAGGGCTTTCTGCCACAACAATTTACATTTGCCTCTGCCAGCTTTTAGTAGTAGAGAAGCATTCGTTAAACTTACAGTTCCTGCTAGAATGAATGTAGTAGATTTGTGACATAAAAGTGATAGCCTATTAAAAGAAATATGTAGGTAGGTCAATAATGAAAAATGAAATTGCGTCTATCTGGCTCTCTCAAATGCTCTGCCTTTCTAGCGCTTTCTCTCTGCCTATCACCCAATTTATTTAACTCTTTTTCTTCCACTCTCTTTCTCTCACGTTCTATCTCTTTCTTTTGTATCTCTTTCTCTCTGTCTCTCTCTCTCTTCCTCGATCGCTCTCTCTCTCTTTGGTACTACCTATAAGGTCATAAATCTCTGGTGCTGTGTCCATGTCAAAACCTGCTTCTCCTTTTACAACTTTTGACAGACCTGGTCTGACACTCACAACCCGGTATTCTTAGCTCCAAACGTTCAAAAAAAGCACTTGCAATGCAATGGTTCTCGCGTTTGCTCAAGTTAAAGCTATTAGCACTGTTAACTCCTAACCGGACTTTTCTTGCAACATAAACTGAAAATGAAAAGTAAAACAGTTTCACATAACTAACCGAACTTTTCTTGCGACATAAACTGAAAAGTAAAACAGTTTTCCATAAGCAAGCTGACGGCCCCCATGAGCACAAAGCAGACACACAACAGGAAAAAGAAGTTCACTCACAGTTAAAGTATTGGCAAAAGTGCAATTATCCATGTAGCAGGGTCGGTGTCATGCAGAGCGCTAAACTACTGCCCAGCAAGATTGGGCTGCATACAGAATAAAGAGAAAAAGTAGTCCAGGAGGGAGGGCTATACACCGGAAAAGGCATGATGTATGCATGCCTTTCACTAATGAAATCAAACAAATTTTAAAAGGCAAGCCCAGGAACCAACCAAACTGATGGGTGTGCGGTGGGCATGGTTAAATGCCCACAAAGAGATTGCACCAGGGACAAAGTGCTTAGTGCACACAACCCTAAAAAGGGACTGGTCTCAGTCAAGGACAGACACAAATTTGTTTCGCTAAAGAAAACAAATCCTTTTCCTTATAATGACCCTCAGCCACTTTAGTAGTGGCATGCTTCATCATGGGGTCCACCCCAACCCCTAAAAGCCAGTGTGGGCTCGGACACTCAGAGAAAAATAAGAAAACAACACAGCGTGAGACTCCATATCCAACTTCCTGCCCTGCTCATTAAATATTCATAAAGCAGGGCGAAGAGTGCCCCATAATGCCCCACATGGGCTATTTTGCATGCAGTTTTGTGCTTGTGGGGGTCAACAACTTGCGCCACCAGCAAGTTATTACTGTGTTTTTAAAATACTACTGTAAGTGTCCTGGGGCCTTTGAAAGGTGACCCTGGAAGTGGTTTCATCCATTTTTAAAACACACCTGCAGCTAGAACTGTTGCTCTTCATCTAGGGGGTGCAAGGACCCCTAGTGGTTGGTCCTATAGTTGCATTGTGTGGCCTGAATATGCAAAATAAAGACTCTGACACACATTATGTTGATTTTCAATGATTATGGGCGAACATTACAATGCTTATAGTAACAATAATTGTATTTTTCTATAATTCCTGATTTGATTGGGTTTAATGGTGAATCCTAACGTACTTCCTGTTACACTAAGGTGATGACCCCTTGACAAAACCAATAAGGCTGCCTCAATTATCATGACACTCCCTTATATTGTGTTGTTACACCTGGTGTAGGTGGGGGTGTTGTGATTAAGGGATTTGAAACCCACAGGGGTGAAATGTGTTTTAAGGGTGTCTTCAAAGGTATTTCCATCTACTTGGTGTAGATATTTGCAGTTTAATGCAGAATATTTAGTAGTGTGTTTCTAAGAAATTTACTATTTTTAAAAGAATGAGCACTGAGTGGGTAAATATTTATTGACTATTGTGTCAAATGTTAGGGAATGGAGATTACTAGACCATGCACTTCCCCTCAGGAGGCCCATTTCTGCTTTGCTTTGCTACCCTGTGAGAGTCAAGTGCTACAATGGGGTACGTGGCACCTAATAGGGAGACAATTGTGGACCTATTACTTGTGAAGGACTCACATGCTTCACAACTAATATTACAGTTTCTTACCAACTCCATACCAACACTTCCCCTTGGTGGTCCACCACCCCCTATGTGTGTTTAAGCTGGGACAGTGACGTTGGCTATGACCCAGCATCCAACCAAGAGAACCACAAGAAGCCAGAGAAGACATCATGTGCTTCTCCTAGTACTCCAAATGAACATGAAGATCTGCTCGCTGAGGGCCTCTTTTCTCCTTTAAACAACTTAGTGCAGCAGATAGTTAAAAATGCACTTAGAGCAGTGGGCTTTTAAGCGACTGAGGATATCCAAATGTGCTGCCAGCACACAAATGTGTCTACACATGAGACATATAAGAAATATATAGCTTTGGAGAGGTTGTGAAGTTAACCTCAAACATGAGGATTACACAAAGGAAGAACATACAACATAACAGTATAATAGAACAGTACACTAAGCCTTTGATAGTGTTCAACACATATCAATACATTTGAAAAATTCAGGGAGAGCTTTTGCTGCTAGTAATAACATCAGGGCAAAGGAACACTGGAGACAAGGGGATGCCAGAGGAGCCTGGAACTGAGGGACTCACTGTTCCAGCCTGCCCCTTGCCTGCCTTGCTATGTTCCACCCCAGGGAGATGAGGGGCCACCTTAGTTTGAGTAACCCGTGCACTCTTATTCGCCTTTCATCTCCCACAGTGTGGGACTCCAGAGGAGCCTGGAACTGAGGGACTCACTCTCCCAGTCTGCCGATTGCCTGCCTTTCCTTGCTGTGTTCCACCCCAGGGTGACGAGGGGCCACTGCAGTTTGGTAACCCATGCCATGTGCTCTTAAATCCTTGCACCGCCCGCACTGTAGGATGCCAGAGGAACCTAGAACTGAGGGACTCACTGCCCCAGCCTGCACAGTGCCTGCCTTGCCTTGCTGTGTTCTGTCTCAGGGAGAGCAGTGGCCGCTGCAGTTTGGGGTAACCCACACCACACAACTGCCTTCCACCTCCCACTGGACGTACCCTGGCATGTGCTCGGGAGAAGACCAGGCCAAAAGCAGGCCTATCTGCACCCTTTCATGGTCAGACGTGGGTGGGTTGGGCCACCCCACTAACTCCTGAGCTGGAGGTAAGCTCTACCTGAGTTGTTTTTTCTCAGGTATTGAGCGACTGGCAGACACTTAGCTGACACTGGGAGGGGAGCGGATCTCATTCTCTTATGTTGCAATGGTATTATAAGATGGGAAAGCAAAAGGGTGAGGAGCCTAATACGTAGAGCAAGAGGCCAAGAAAACAGAACTCAATATTGACATTCCTAAATAATGTGGTAGGTACAGTGTTTGAGAAAATTACTCAGGTGGAGGACCAGCTGGAGACTTTTGCTTTGAATGTGTCGGCTCTGGATGAAAGCGAGGGTGCCCCTTGGTTGATTTAACCTTTACAGTTACAGCTTGCAGGGGAGGGTGGCGCCCTGGTCAGAGGGATATCCAGTGTTGAGGATCCTGTTGCCATGAACTTGCTCCATTGTGATGCTTTAGTAATAGCCGATTCTAAGGGTGCAGTGAAACCCAGGACTGGACCTCCATCCAAACCTCCAGATCCAAAGTCTACAGTTAGGAAGATGAAGAAGTTAGTCACACGGGAATCAGTTATTCCAGTTGAGGAGGCCCTCCAGGCAGACTCCATGTGCATCCCGCATACAGACTCTGTGGCCTCTGCTTTTTTTGAGCTTGCAACTAGAGTGGAACATAGGCCGGAGAAAGTGGAGAGAGGGCTGATTGAAGCTATTAAAATGTTTAAGAGCAGGTTTGATAAAACGGAAGAGGGGCTGACTAATATAATGCATGTAATGGGGAAGCTTGATACCAGTTTGGGGGGCATGATAGCCCTGCAAGACAATGAACGGGTGGCACGTCATCCACCCATAATGCAATGGTGAAACAGCCACCTCCCTCTTAAGCAGCAATAGTATAATAACCCCTTTTAATTCTATAGTTGTTGAGAGCAGTAACAAAATGCCACAGTCACAAGTTGCGCAGGGGGAAGCCAATGGTTCAACTAAATCACAGAAGATATGTTCTGATGCAAGGGCTTGGATCCCTCCTTCTTCCAATAGTCAGGGTGGGATGGCATTAAGGCCTTTGGGGAATGCCCTTACTCAGTCATGTCCTCCTAACACATTATCTATCAAGGGGGTACCCTTCACAAGGAGGACACTACAGCTACCCCCGGCGACTTGACCATATGTCTGTGTTTTAGCAAATGTGCCCTGCTTGAAAAATGGAGAAGTGGAGAGCTAGAGCGAAATAAAAAAACAATGTTGTTCATTGGGTTTCTGGCCAATTGGGGTTTTCACATTCCTTGTTGTATAATGAGATCAGCAAGGGTCGGAGAAGGAGCTCAATCGGGGAAACAGAAAAAAGGGGAACAGGCGATTGCATTGTGATCAATTTTAGGAACCTTAGCAGGGTGGAACTGATTGTGTCTACTTTTTTGATTGATTCCTTAAGAGTGGGAGGGGGATTGTAATTCAATTATTAGAATTTTTCTACCCTCCAAGGAAGGTCAGGAATGGTTGGGCTACATTAGAGGGCATGTCAAAGAGCTCAGAAAGTGTCATCCACCCCCAACATGCTATAAATCCAGCAAATCAGGCAGGTAATAGGTTTGACGCCCTATAATCGCTTGACAAGCAGGACTGACTTTTGGCACCAAGCGTTAGTGGGGGAAGTTGGTACAAGAAGTAGGTAACTACCTCTAGAGACCCTGAACCAGCTTAGGTTAATCATTTGGATGTGGCAGGCGTAAGATCGGCTTTAGACAGTGATCTTGAGGTTAAAATTCTGAAATCCTTTCAAATTATTTGTTTCCAGGATGTTTCGGGGATGGCCCGCCTTAACGGTTTTGCAGCTTGTTATGCTCATGCATCAATGGTGTTGCATGGTAGAGGTAAGGGTGGGCTGGCAACTTTTGTTAGCTTAGCCCTAGTCTTTAGAGATGGAATTAGTCGCTTTCGAATCATCAATTGTTTTGGGCGTCCTCTTTACATTTGCATGTAATACAAGGGTTTTAATAATTAATGTTTACAACTCACCCTCTGGAAGGGAAGTAATAGAGGTTCAATTATCTACGTTTCTGGAGGGCTTCTACCAGGTGCGAACCTTCTCCCCCCTGATAGTGTTAGCAGGTGATTTCAATCTACACCCCTGTTCATGTGGTGATTCATACCAGGGGAAGGTGGCAGCTTGGGAGGAGATAGAGCAGGTCCATTTTTCCCACTCCCGGCAAGGAGATACACTTACTAATTCAGTGCCAGATTTAATCATTTTATTTTATTGGCTAAAGCTAGTCCTTCCTCTTCTGATTTAGTATCTCCTTTTAAGAGGAGAGGATGTAGCTCTGTTATTGATTTTATTATGGCATAGACTGGGTTGCTACCCTTCCTTATAAGCTTTTTTGTAGAATGGAACAGCAGTAGCGGTCATAATCCACTTGTGGCACAATGTAGATGGTTTTATTTGGGGGTAAGTCTACCATTCTTTATAAGAGGCCTCTAAAACGTCAGGAGCAAGTTCGTTAGCTTAAATGGGGTAAAATTGTCCTGGACAACTTTTTAACTGACCTGATCCAGACACAGAAGGCCCGATTCACAAAGGTAAACTTAGACATGTGGTCTAAGTTTAGACCAAAAGTCTAAGTTTACAACTTTTCAATATTCACAAAGGTAAGTTACAAGTACTATCTTTACGGCCGCACTCGGGATTCCACTCCAGGTGCAGAGAGTGCATTCCAGGTGCAGATTACGCAGCGAAGTGGAATCTCAGCATTCGGGGTGGAGATTCCGCCCAGGTTGCGAAGATTCCGCCCCGAGTGCGGACTTAAAGATACTACTCGACCATTACTTTTCTGAGTGCCAAAAACTCATAAACTTTGACTTTTGGCCTTGAATTAGTCCAAAAGTGTAAGTTTACCTTTGTGAATCGAGCCTGGATAGCTGACTTTGAAAAGTGTTTACTGATAAACACCCCGAATCAGATCATTCTAGATTCTTTATTTAAACTTTTTTGTGCAGCTGTGCAAATGGCCCTCAGGGTAAAGTGAAAAACGGGGAAACTTAGGCCCCAAGTGGTTCGACAGGAGTTGTTCATCAGCCATAAGAATCTGATGAAGGATGTACAGCAAAAACCCAGGGATAAGGAGATGGTGAGAGAGGTCAGAAATCATAATAACTTGGCCTGAAGACCAAAAAGGAGGACCTTAGAAAGGAGGCATGGGAAGAGTAAGTGGCCGCATGTGAGTTGGGAGTAATTACCACTTTTTGGAAAGTAGTGAATCAGCCCCTTTTTAATGAGGCAGCAGTACTTGAACAGCGCCAATCCGTTCCTGTGCAAGACTAGGTTAGCCATTTTGAAGAAATTTATGTGGCGGCTAACACTAGATCGTCTAGTACCAAAGTGATGACTTCTCACAAAGAGAGGGAGCCCTTTGAAGTTCGATGTCAGCGAAGTTGCTGAAGTCATAACGACCGTTGTTTCAAACAAAGCTCCTGGGTCATATGAAGTACCTGGGAACCTTTATGTTATGTGTGAATTTATGGGTCCCTTTACATACTCATCACTTTAATGCAGCAGCACAAGGTCATTTTCCTCCTTCTTGGCATAGGTTTGTCATCATACCTTTCTTCATAAATGGGAACCAGGCAGGTCCAGACTACTGTCTGCCCATATCTTTAGTTGATACTGAGGGGAAGGTTATAGGCAGAGAACAGTTAAACCATCTGAGGGACTAGGCAGAGAATGGAAACATTATTTCAAATATTCAATATGATTTTAGGTCAGGGAGAGGTATGATTGAGCAAAATCTTAATCATTATTTATTAATTACCAAGTAAATAAAGGTGATGAAGCAAGTTATACAAATTGCCTTGATGGACATCAGCACAGCCTTTGATACTGTAGACAGAATGAAGTTATGGGTTGTCCTGCCATGGGAGTGGCAGGGCTCTCATTAACTTCCTGAGACTTGCATGAGGGGTTGGAAGCTTCAATAAGTTTTGGGGCCAATGGTGAATGCACATCACACTTTCGGTTCGGGAGAGGAGTCCATCAGGGCTGCATTTTATCCCCCATGCTGTTCATTTTATATATTAAGCAGATTGGCCTAGTAGTTCTCCCTAGGAACTCATGACTACTGTCACAGATGGACCAGTTTTTAGTGGCACAATGTAAGGATGTTTCTTTGGTGTGCAACAGGCGGGTGCCAGCATTGCTGAAAGCAGATGACACTGTGCTTATAGCGCACAGCCAATGGTCTACAGCTTCATTGATTGTTTTTATTATTGTATTGGTGGTTTAGGCTTGAAAACGTATTTAACAATAACCTACACTGTGGTGTTAGGGCCAAATATTGTGAAAACTAAACCCATGTGATTAGAGGACAGTTTATTAGTAAGGCAGACAAATTCTGCTATTTAGGCATATAGCTAGATGCCAAATTAAGCTGGTGCTCTCTAGTTAGGACCCAGGTGCAGTTTTCTAATATGATGGCCCACTGCATTGATGCTTTTGCAAGAAAATTGGAACACTCACATGTTAAATCTTCATTGACTCTTTATAGAGCCATGTGTGTCCCCACAGTGTCTTTTGGCACTGAGATTTGGGGTTAGACGCCTTGCCACTCTATTCAGGTGGTGGAGAACAAATTTCGAAGGAGGTTGTTGAGGTTACCATAGTTGGTGCCCGCAGAAGTTGTCCACGAAGAACTGGGTGAAGGTTTTATCACAGATTATGTTCATGTCTGCCCTGCCTTATTATGGTTGTCAGTTTGGCTAAAAAAACAGACTTGGAATTTAGCAGAACAATTCTGAAAGTCTGTTTGTGGTTGGAACATAGCCACCTAATTGCATGGATACAGTACATCAAAGTTTTGTTGGGGGTTTTAGGTAAGCCAGAGTTGTTTTCTCATCTAGAGACAATATCAAAAACTGATGTGCGTTCTGTTATAGAGGCTCATCAGGTTGATATGTAGGAAAAAAGGTTGGCGAGATCCTTGTCTAAAAACGCAAGCACGCACTATGAGATGGTTACATTTTCAAGCGAATATGAATTGTACTTAACCTTACACATACTGAGACTTTTGTTGTATTTTTATTCAAATTTGTTCCCTCAGTTGCTGGTTGGCTGGCATTGTCCAACGTATCCTGAAATTTCTACTTTTGATATTGCGGCTGCACGCAACACTTTACACATAGTTTTTATTTGCCTAAAATTCACAAAACTCCGTCTTACTTATATTCGCCCTTTATTGTTGCCACTGGGTTTTACTGTGGTGAGGCTGGCCTTACTTTACCTACAATTTTTAGAACATTATATTACAGTTTGTTATAATGTATCATTTTTTTTAGCTGGAGTATTTTATTCCTCCTATTGAATGGTTATGTGTTCTTCTGTTTTTAATGATTCATTTAATATATGTGCTTATTATGATAAATCAAATAAAGTGATTTGAATGACTGACATCATGTCCTTCTGGAGCTCCTGCAATCATTTTAGAATCCAGCTCCAAGACACAAGAAGAACATTCACCTCCTGTGAAGCTTGTCTGGCATTGCTAAGCCATCACAGTGCCACTGCTATACTATGCAATGATGACTGCAGTTCACCACTCCTCCTGCTAAGTTGGTAACCCTACAAGAGACCAACAACAACTTCAAAGAGAGCTTCAGAGATCATATGATAGTTGCTGTCACCTTTTGGTTCATATGATTGTTGTATCCTTGATTTTCATGCATGTATTCCCCCTAGTGTGTGCCACAGAATAACTAATCTGCTATACACACATCTAGAAATATCATAAAACGTATTACTGAGTAATGAAAATAAAAGTTCTGCATCTTTTTCAGCTAGGTATTATATTTATTATGAGTGACACTTGTGATGCCTGAGGTGCTCACATCACCTTCCCAACAGTAAACGTTAACTTTCCAACTTCATTTTCCCATGATAGCCAAATCCTTAAGAGGCAATATTTGGCAATTCACTGAGATTGTAAGCAGTATCTGGCTCCTGGGTTTTCAAGGGTAGTGGCAATATTTGTCACAAGGATTGCCTAGATGCTATTGAATCATACATCCACAGATAATTGGTCTGATGATGCTCCCACTCTCTCTTCTTTCACTCTTCCTGCTTTCTCCCACTCTCTCTCTCTCTTCTCTCTCTCTCTCACATGCTCTCTTCTGTCCCTCACACAGTTTATTTCTCCCACTCACTCTCTCGTTCTCTCCCACTCTGCCTTCTTCGTGCAGCATATTACTCTTGTATAGTTCCTTTATTCTAAACTAATTTGCTTCCAGGAGTTTATAACCTGACACAATTGACAGGTCTGTAGTTGAGGCGGAAGATAGAGCGGGCTTCCAACAGTGCCTATTAGTGAGTCACAAAAAGGTGTTCAGAATACACAGTCATCCAATCTTTTGCCTCTTTGCAGAGAGCACAGACCAATCATCATGTATTCTGGCTGCAAAGGTGATTCTGTGCAAATGTGTTGGAGGTACACAGTTGTCAAAAGGTTGACAAAGTGAAAACAAAAATAATGTTGTGCTTACACGTAAATGGGTGTGGTGTGTGTTTGGAGGGTGATCAAGTCAAGGATATACAAGGAAGAGCATTCAGGAGAGAGTGAAAAGAGTGTAGGAGAGAAAAGAGGTGAGGAGTTGACAAGCCAATTGAGGCAATAGAGTGAACATAACAGGAGTAATTTAGACACCTGGAAGCCCACTTCCCCTTCCACAGGCCTCACTAATGTTGAATTCACAGTCTCACATTTTCACAATTGAAACATTTTCAATACTAAGGGCATCTTTTACAAGGCACTAGCAGCACACTGCGCCATCAGAGAGTCATTTTTTCGACACTCCCAGGGCACAGTGTGCCGGCTCATATTTCCAAAGTCATGCAAAGCCACCTTGCATGGCTTTTCATGGCCATGTAAATAGGGCCCCCTTTCATGCATAACTCTGCATGAAAAGGGCATTCCATGGGTGTCGCTGTGGGTGTTCCCATGTAACACCCATGGAACCTAAATGAATCAGATGCATTCCCAGATTTACAATGCTGGGAATGCATCAGATTCCCATGCCACCTCAGATGTGGTATTAAAGTGGCACAATGGAGAGAAATAACATTATTTCTCTCCATGTTTTCCACTTTCTATGTGTGCTGCATTCTGCAGTACACATAGAAAGAGGAAAACGTCATTAATGATTGCTTATGTGCAGGAAGCTGTCCCTTCCTGCACATCAACAATCATCCCTGCAATACAGGCACCCATGGTGCAAGCATGCCTGTGTTGGCGCTAGGCAGGAGTTTGTGTGCCAATGCAGAGGAAAGTGCAGGGATGCATCATAATTCTGTAAATACAACTCATCCTTGCACTTTCAAAATGACGCAGTGCGGTGATGCAGTGTGGTGCAGCAAGCTGGCTTGCAGTGCCATGCTGCACCATTTTATTATAAATGAGACCCTAAATATTTACAACCAAATCATTATGGTTAATCACTTATCTTAAACAGCTAACAGCCACTAACAAAACCAAAAGTCCTGGCTGGTTTCAGGTGTGTGCCAGTTGTTGTGTTATATATCTGGATGCAATAACAGCAAGCTCACATGTACCAAAATATAGGGTGGGTGGCATACTATGCCCCTTAATTTACATGCTAAAGCCATGCCTCATTTAGAGACTTCTGCCTACTTTTTTGTTATCCCACCTAAAGCCCTGTTTCTCGTCCAATACAGTTTCTATCTACATCTTGCCTTTGCCACTTTGTAAAATGACACCTTTACTGTCCATCTCGTATGGACGCTATACTTCACATGCCCATGCGCAGCATGGACCTCAACCATTAAGGGGCCTTTAAACGTTCGGGAGGCCCCATTCCCGGGGTGGCTCCTTCGCAAAAGCGAAGGAGTGCCCCCCCACTAAGCCAGGAGCTGAAAGCTAAAACAATATTATTTTATCGTTTTATTTTTCAGCTGCTGGCTCAGCATGTGAAGGGAAGTGTGGGCTGGGCCCCGGGAGGTGGAAGAGGGGAGGAGGAGCAAGTGCACCTAAGTGCGCATGTGTGTTTGGCGGGATGTCTCAGGCGGGCCAAACACATATGAGTACTTGGGTTTCTCCAGCTCAGCTGTGTTGAACAGCCGGGCTGGAGAAACTGCACAGACCCCAGGGTTGTGTCTGAGTGGCGGACCAATCCTGACGCTGCTTTCACACAAAGTTTAGCATGTAAGCAGCACCAGGATTGCTGAGGAGCCTGTGCTGGTGTCCCAGTGAATGCTGGGACACCAGAAGAGGATCGAGGCAGCAGGAGGCGGTGGCGATGGAAAGAGGTAAGTTAAAAAAAATATATATGTATTCCCCTGCCCTTCGTCCCTACACCCCGCCTGCCCCTCCCCTTGAGATTTGCGATGGCCGCTGCTACCCCATTCAGCACAAGGTCAGTGAATATCTGTGCCTTATGGGAGGCAGTATCTACTCATCACATTCTATAGAGGGGGCTCATCATTTTGCGATAAATGCACACAGTTCTGAAGACTTAAAAGCATAGTGCTAAAATACCTTCTCCCTCATGCCTGTCCCGAATCCTTTGATAAACTGTAATAAATTAAATCAGCTGTGACAAATTTGTCTCATCTTGCAAATTCCCCTTGGGGCTGAGTCTGTCCAGCTGTTGTCTTCACCTGATCCCAGCGTGGCTTGTAGAAGCAATCTTTTCAGATTCCTATTACAGACTTTGAAAAATTTCCAAACAGCATGTAATTTGAAAGTTCTGCGATATGTTCAGGCAGATAACGGCCTTTGGAAGAGTTTAAAGAGGTTGCAATGTAGCAAACCTATAAAGTTCCCAAATATCTAGTCAGATTGCTAACTCGGTTTTTAATGAGTGTGCCACGTTTCATTCAGGTGAATAATATTTTGTATTACTGAGACAGGGACATAGTTTATGCGGTTCTACACGCATCCAAGGAAATGCATAGTTGGCTTGGTAGTCGTGTCTGGGGCTCTGATTCCTGTCTGCTATCTCTGTGTTGATTTTTCGTCTTGAGTGAAGATTGTGAGACAAACCAGTGACCTTTGATGTTAACAGAGAGGCAGAGATGCAATCTGGTAGCTAATTTTCAATATGTGAAACCAGAAAAGCTGGAATCAATGCCAGCTTCCCTACTTGTCCAAAGTGTGTGACTTTTGGCCAATATTTCATTTCACCTTCTTTATTATCACATATGAGAGCACTTTTGAATACTTGAGTTCCGGATGTGCACCATTTATGTTTGATTTAATAGGCTATGGTGGTACTTCATCTATAATAAGAACCTGGGCTACGGTTAGGGCTTACACCACTACTGACTTGCCTCTTAGTTCGCTAATGGCAGTGCCAGTGGGGGTTGGGTGAGCCACAATTGTTTCTAAAAACTATTACATTTAGTAAATGTCTGTCTACACAGTCATATATTCTGGTGGGCTAAGGTGACACATTTCCGCATGATAAAGAAGTGCACTTTTTAAAATTTTAACAAGATTGTATTATATTTTTACATTATGCACAATATACATGGGAAACATTTTCATGGCCTGGTTCCTGCAAGGACTCTTACAGCCAAGCTACACCAATGGCTCAGCTCTGGATAGGCTCACTCTTTTAATTTTAATTTGCACCCTCCTCTTTTTGCAGTTCAGGCTTAGTACATGGAATTGTCAGTCACTTGATAAAATGATTTGTAAAAGACGAGACTAGAAACTCGGGCCCCTCCCACTTGCACTAATTTGGCAACTCTACCATTAAGGTTTCTTTTAGCAGAGACGAAGAACAGTGTGAGATGTGAAAATACAAATTAAGTGATCCTATGGCAGGGACTCCAGGGTGTTGTGTTGTGTTGTACGTGACAGTAATAATGAGTTCCTAGGGAGAACTACTAGGTCCAGGAAGGGACATAGCATCAGTGGGGATGTTTGGGGAGCAACACCTCTCAAATACATTCTTGGTTTGGTATTTGGGACTGGGGGCCCTGGGTATGGTCTGTCATGTCTGTGTCAGTTTTTCTCACCGCTTTCATTTCAGTAAGAGGTTTTAACTTGTTATATTTTTGACTGGGATTCTAAATATATACAGTGACCGCTTTCCAAAAAGTAGTAGGTCTGCACCCATAGAAGTACTCCTTAAATGGGTGCAAATATACTACTTTTTGGAATTCACAAACCTTGGCAGCAATAGAGTTGGAAACCTGTGCCAGTTTCAAGTTTCCAGGCATACGACTGGTAATTAAACACCCAATAGGCGATGGGATAAATGGTTGCAAATAATCTAACCAGTGGCAACTGTTCAGGGTAGCACTCCAACCCATCATTTTTTACCTACTGAGCCGCTGTAGACAGAGGCCCACATAATGCAAATCAGTACTGAATGTTCCTCATGGAAGTAGTCCACCCCAAACCTTGGTCATCTCACTCTTTCACCCTGCCATTCACTGCTTTAGTAGTTGGCAAATTTGAGATTCACATACCCCTTGAACTTCACTGACAAATCTACGCTCCTGGTGAGAGAAGATTGGATTTACCTTTGTAAAGTACATATACATTTCACATGTATATGTCACAAGACACCATATCTTCCTACAACATGTATTTGTAGGATGGTTTGAGACATAGTAAATCAACGAACAAAAGTTTGTGAGTTACAAGCATGAGGTGATGCATGTTACCTGGCATCGGTGACAATATCCTTATGGAAATCCCTTTCTTTTCTTCTCCACCACACCCATCATAATGTGGTTTATTCAAAACTTCATGCAATCACTTCCCTGGGCTCTGTTATAGCCTTTCTCTCCTTTCACAATTGAGCTGTGGCAGCCCTGGTCCCACCATGCTACCAGTAAAAGTTTTTCTGCCAGGTCTTTTCCCACTTTACTCCCTATAATTCTCTCCCTGATGCCACCATGCTTCCAAAACAATTGCTCCCCAAGTTCCACTCTAGCATCCTCCTATACCTCCTCTTTTCATTGGCCCTCTTCTCTCCCTGCTCACAAGAAAACTCTCAAGCTTCCTTGATACAAACCCAAACGCATGTCAGAAAACTTAACCTGCGCAGGAGTGTGGTTAAGAGCAGACAGCAAGTTATGCTACGGCATAAGGTTTGGAGAGTGGATCCACAAGTGATTGGACACTGGCTGATAGGTGTCCATTAACCCGTAGGGTGCCCTGGATGAGCTGGTCTCACCCTCGGCCAAGGTCGCTGTGTGCTGAGAACGAGACCAGCTCATCCTGCACCGGGCCCACGTGGACCAGGCTTCCCACCCACATGCCCTGTCAGGGATGGACCCCGCCCCCCCCATGGCAATCTGATGACATCAGCGCGCTCACAGTGGGACGACGTCATCAAATGCTGCCTGGGACGCACTGGAAGCCATTTGCTTCCAGCATGTGGAGAGAGAGGATGCACAAAAGGTAGGTCCTTCTCTTTGTTTTTTTTTTTGGGGGGGGTGGAACAGACACAGGGGGAAAGAAAAGAGTCAATGAATTCCTGCTCCACGGTCGCGGGCAAGGCCTATGATTGTGGATCAGGAATATACCACTAGACATCAGGGATGATTTTTTTAGTTTATTTTGGCGAGCGACCCATTAGGCAAGGGTCGTTCCCCTGGGGGCATAATTATGTCTGTGTTTCACCCCCCACCCCCTGGGGGCAGACCAGCCATTTTTTCAGCTGATATGCCCCCAGGGGGGTCGAAACCCACTAGACACCTATGGACTATATTTATGATAATGTTATAAGGCGATGACCCCTTAGGAAAGGGTTGCTGCCCTGGGGGTAATATTTTTTTATGTGTTTTGGATCCCCGGGGGCTAGATCAGCCATGATTTTGGCCGATCTCGCCCCCGGGGGTCAATACCCACTAGGTCCAGGGAGTCTGTTGTGTGTTTTTTGTGTCTGGGGACACCCCTTGGGCAAGGGTCGCCCCCCAAAAGGGGTACATTATTGTTGGCCATTACTGCTTCTCTTGGGGGCATATCAGCCTATTTGTTTTAGGCCTATTTTCCCCCAAGGGGGGCAGAAGTGACGAGACGCCTGGGATTTTTTTTTCCTTTGTTTTTTTGTGTTGGTGGGGTGCCTCCTTTAGCAAGGGTCACCTCCCCCTAAAAGGAGGCACAGAACTATTGGCCATTTCTGCCCTCTTTGGGAGCAGATCGGCCTATTTTTTTTAGGCCCATCGCAGAATCCACTTGGGCACCAGCGATCTTGTGTGTGTATGTTTTGTGTTTGAGGGCAGCCCCTTTGGTAAGGGTTGCCCCACCCAAAGGGGGCACATTACTGATGGCCATTTCTGCCCCCCTTTGGGGCAGATCGGCATATTTTTTTTAGCCCTTATTTTTTTAAGGGGGGGGAGAAGCCACCAAGACACCAGGAATTTTTTTCTCTTAGTTTTTTTTTTGTGTTGGGAGGGTGCCCCATTTAGCAAGGGTCAACCCCTCCCCCCCAAGGGGGCACAGAACTGTTGGCCATTTCTGCCCCCTTTGGGAGCAGATTGGCCTATATATTTAGGCCCATCTGCCCCCAAGGGGGACAGAATACACCAGGGAACTTGTATGTGTGTGTTTAGGTTGGGGGGCGGCCCCTTTAGTAAGCGTTGCCCCCCCCCAAAGGTGGCACATTACTGATGGCCATTAGTTCGGCCCAGAAGCCACGAAGATGCCAGGGATTTTTTTTCCCCCTTTGTTTTTTGTTTTTTTTGTTGGGGAGCACCCCCTATAGCAAGGGTTGCCCCCTCAAAGGGGGCACAGAAGTGTTGGCCATTTCTGCCCCCCTAGGGAGCAGATCAGCCTATATTTTTAGGCCGAATCCACTTAGGCAACAGGGATCTTGTGTGTATGTGTTTGTTTGGTGTGGGGGTATAGAACTGTTGGCCATTTCTGCCCCCCTTGCGGCAGATCAGCCTATTTATTGTAGGCCCATCTGCCCCAAGTGGGGCAGAATCCACTTAGGCACCATGGAAAATGTCTTAAATGCTTGGTGGCGGGGTGTTTGTCAACTGGGGAAGGTTTAGCATTTGTGATTATAGTTCAAAGTTTTTGCTTCCTTTGCTGTGGCTCCTTGTGCTTTTGGCAGTGGTTGACCTGCAGTTTGCATAGTTGCATGTTTTAGGTAAGTAACAACAATTTACTCCAAAGGAGTAATGTTGCCATGTATGAATGACATGTTTCTGGGTGGTGTACTAAATGCAGGATTGTGTGTGAAATTGTCCTTAGATTTGTGCACAATGATATTTGTTTTGTCTTATGTCTAATTTGCTTTTCTTTTTTCTTTTTAGTGGGATATCATTGGTGATTGCTGTGTCTGTGCAGAATAGTTGCTTTTGAGTTTAGCTTTTTCAGTCAAGTGAGTGGTATCGTTTTTGAGTAAATAACTCTTTTGATAAAGCCACACTTTGTTCATTACTTATTTTAGACAGTGCTGGTTGTTGTTGGTGCATTTGTCAAGTTACACTTCTTAGAAAGGATCATGGCTAGCTGCAGAGTGACTGCTCGGCAGGTTGTTGGCATGCTTTTTGAGTTGTCTTCTGATCATGATTATGAGACTGACTCTGCATCTGAGGCAGAGGAGGAAGTGAGAGATTCTGGCAGTGAGTTTTCTGTCTGAGAGGAATTTTCTGATGGGTACGCCACTCTGAGTGCAGATAAAGGGTCTGTTTTAGAGGAGGACACTGATGTGCAAATAGTGCAGCAGCTTGGCTGAAAGCTTTTCCATTAGAAGACCTGGCACCAGGATTGCCCCAAACATGGAGCAGCCACAGTTGCCTACCTTTACTAGTCTACTTGGGTGTAGAGTAAATACGGAAAACTTTTTGCCTGTCAATTTCTTTGAGTTGTTTATGAATGATGTATTTTTGGAAGAGATTGTTGAGCAGACTAATTTGTATGTGGAGCAGTATTTGAGGGATAACGCTGCCAGACTTAGGCCTCATTCTAGAGCTACCCAGTGGATTCCCACAAATCTAGAAGAGATGAAAAAGTTCTTGGGTTTGACTTTTTTGATGGGGTTGATAAGGAAGCTGTCACTGGCTTCTTATTGGTCTATTAGTCCTTGATGGCAACGGCTAATTTTCCTGCAACCATGACTTGTAATCGGTATTTGCTTCTTCTTCGGATGCTGCATTTTGTTGACAATGCTTTAGCCTTGCCACAAGATCACCCTGATTGTGACCGTCTATTTAAGATTAGACCCATTCTTGATCATTTTGTAGATCGGTTTTCAGGTGTATGTCCCAGGCAAGGAAATAAGTGTGGACGAGTCGTTGGTCCTGTTCAAGTGGTGTTTGGTTTTTAAGCAGTACATTCCTAGCAAAACGGCACGTATGGAATTAAATTGTATATGCTGTCAGAAAAGTAGTACAGGATATGTCTATAATTTCCGGGTCTACACTGGTAGGGATTCCAGTATTGACCCCACTGTTTGTCCACCCACTTTTGGAGTTAGTGAGAAAATTGTGTGGGAACTTGGTAGACGACTGTTTAACAAAGGTCACCATTTGTACGTAAATAACTTCTACACTGGAGTGCAGTTGTTAAAGGAATTGTTCAGAGTGGACTCTGTTGCTTGTGGACAATCCGTTCTAACCAGAAAGGCTATCCAAGGGAGCTTGTCTGTAAAACAATTTGAGAGGAGACAGTGTAGTGCCTTGTGTAATAATGAGCTGCTAGCTCTGAAATATGCAGACAGGAGGGATGTGTACATGCTAACTACCATCCATGATGAGAGTACTTCCCCTGTGACTGTTTGGGGTCAGGTTGCGGAAGTGCGCAAACCTGCGTGTATTTTGGACTACAATAAGCACATGGGTGGTGCTGATAGAGTAGAACAGATGTTGGAACCTTACACTGCTCTTTGGAAGACTTATGTGGGGTACAAAAAGTTGGCTATCCATTTGTTCCATTTGGCAGCTTTAAATGCTTTTATTGTGTTCATGGATTGTTTCCCTGAGTCAAGGATGAAATGTGTTAAATTTCAGGAGTCAGTGATAGAGAGCCTTATTGTAGTGGAACAGGCAAGAGTTCCTAGAGTAGCACTGTTGGAGGATGTGGCTAGATTGAAAGATCACCTTGTTCCTGCTCACATTCCTCCCACTCCCAAAAAAGACTTGCCCACTAAGAAATGTAAAGTCTGTGCCCGAATAGGTATCTGGAGGGAGAGCTGGATGTAGTGCCCGGACTGTCCTTCAAAGCCTGGGCTGTGTGTGGCTGGCTGTTTCAGGAGTTACCACACACAGAAGAATTACTGGGAACCACTGTGATCGTAAACTGCTATTTTATATTTTCATATGTTCAGTTTCACGGTTATTGCTTTACTGTCATGTATTCAGTTAGACCTTTTGTGTTCGTAGTTTTGTACCTATTTATAATTAGTTAGTGGTTTCTTTGTTGTTTAAAAACAAAAAAAGGTGATGGCGGTGTGCATGAATTGGTGCTTGGCTGGCGGTGTGTGTGGAGTGGCACTTGGCTGGCAGTGTGCATGTGGTGGTGCTTTGCTGGTGGTGTGCGTGGGGTGGCGCTTGGTTGGCGGTGTGCATGGAGTGGTGCTTGACTGGCGGTGTGTGTGGAGTGGCGCTTAGCTGGTGGTGTGCGTGGGGTGGCACTTGGCTGGCAGTGTGCGTGGAGTGGCGCTTGGCTGGTGGTGCCAGCCAAACGGCAGCCCACACACTCCCGTTAGCTGGTGTGATTGCTGCATCAGGCATGTTAGCATATGAAAGTGATGGGCCCTTTAGTGGCGCTGTCTGTCGATGCGAGTGTTGTAATGTGCTGGGCCCATGGCTGACGGCGTGAATGGTCTTGTGGGTGTCATGCATGAAATGTGTGTGAATGGACTGTAAAGCGGTTGGTGCCTTGTCACGGCTTTACAGCTCATGAGCTGTGAGTCATTTGTTCAGTTTTTTGGCCTTTCCATCATTAACAGTGCATTTCATTTTTGTGAAATCTCTTGTTAATAAAATTTGATCTACTGAACCATCACTCACCCTCGTGCAAAATCCAACCAGTATGTGTGGTAAAAATGACAAAACCTGCTCTGCTGTAATTAGGCGTCACAGCACACCCGTGATATGCTAGGTGTCTCGGGTGGGACCCCGATGATGAAACATGCCGCCAACTTGGTTGGTGGGTGAAGGGTCTTTTTAACATAACCTAAGGTCATTTTTTTCACAATTTTAGTGTTTGGAACATCACAGAAGTACGTGGTCACATCAAAATAATCTATCACAAAACTACCTGTGTTTGGGCGAGGGGCACCTACGTTTTTGGTCCCGGGTACGGGCTTCATCAAGGGAAACCTACCAAACCCAGACACTTTTTCAAACTAGACACCCGGAGGAGTCCAGGGAGGTGGGGCTTGCGTGGATCCTCAAACATTTTCTTGCCCAGACTCCTCTGCCAACCTCAAAATGTGCTTAAAAAGGCATATTTTCCTCACTTTTCTTTGTAGGATCACCGCTCTGGCACAAATTTCCTACCACCCAGCATTCCCCTCAGGCTCCCAAGGAAAATGATATCTCACTTGTGTGGGTCCCCAAAGCAGAGTCAGCCTAAAGATGTATAAAATAAAAATATGTGCTTATCAACTCGCTTTGCTATCCCCTTAATCTCTACAGGTTTTTGGCCTTTTTCTGTTGCAGGCACCTGGGCCACCCACACAAGTGAGGTATCATTTTTATCAGGCGATTTGGGGGAACGCTGAGTAGAAGGAAATTCGTGGCTTCTCTTATATTCCATAACTTTCCATCACCCAAATGTGCGTAAAAAGTGTTTTTTGGGGAAAAGTTTGAGGTTTGCAAAGGATTCTGGGTAATAGAACCTGGGGAGAGCCCCACAAGTGACCCCACCTTGGATTCCCCTAGGTGTCTAGTTTTCAAACATGCACAGGTTTGGTAGGTTTCCCTAGGTGCCGGCTGAGCTAGAGGCCAAAACCCACAGTAAAGCACTTTGCAAAAAACAACTCTGTTTTCTTTGGAAAAATGTGATGCGTCCACGTTGTGTTTTGGGGCATATCCTGTCACGGGCACTAGGCCTACCCACACAAGTGAGGTACCATTTTTATCGGGAGACTTGGGGGACAGCTGGGTGGAAGGAAACTTGTGGCTCCTCTCAGATTCCAAAACTTTCTGTCACCGAAATGAGAGGAAAAAGTGATTTTTTGGCCAAATTTTGAGGTTTGCAAAGAATTCTGGGTAATAGAGCCTGGTGAGAGCCCCATAAGTCACCCCATCTTGGATTCCCCTAAGTGTCTAGTTTTCAAAAATGCATAGGTTTGGTAGGTTTTCCTAGGTGCCGGCTGAGCTAGAGGCCAAAATCCAGAGCGAGGCACTTTGCAAAAAACAGCTCTGTTTTCTTTGGGAAACTCAGATGTGTCCATGTTGTGTTTTGGGGCATTTCCTGTTGCGGGCACTAGGCCTACCCAGACAAGTGAGGTACCATTTTTATCACAAGACTTGGGGGAACGCTGGGTGGGAGGAAATCTGTGGCTCCTCTCAGATTCCAGAACTTTCTGTCATCAAAATGTGAGGAAAAAGTGTTTTTGGCCAAATCTTGAGATTTGCAAAGGATTCTCGGTAACAGAACCTGGTGAGAGCCCCACAAGACACTCCATCTTGGATTTCCATAGGTGTGTAATTTTCAAAAATGCACAGGTTTGGTAGGTTTCCTTAGGTGCCGGCTGAGCTAGAGGCCAAAATCCACAGCAAGGCACTTTGCAAAAAATAGCTCTGTTTTCTTCGGGAAAATGTGATGTGTCCACGTTGTGTTTTGGGGCATTTCCTGTCGCGGGCACTAGGCCTACGCACACAAGTGAGGTACTATTTTTATCAGGAGACTTAGGGGAATGTTGGGTGGGAGGAAATTTGTGGCTCCTTGTAGGAAGGTAGCCTCTTTCTAGCCTTGTTACCCCGACTTTTGTCCTGTTTGTGAGTATATGTCAGGGTGTTTTTACTGTCTCACTGGGATCCTGCTAGCCAGGTCCCAGTGCTCATAGTGAAAACCCTATGTTGTCAGTGTGTTTGATATGTGTCACTGTGATCCTGCTAGCCAGGACCCCAGTGCTCATATGTTTGTAGCCTATATGTGTTCCCTGTGTGGTGCCTAACTGTATCACTGAGGCTCTGCTAACCAGAACCTCAGTGTTTATGCTCTCTCTGCTTCTTACAATTGTCACTACAGGCTAGTGACTATCTTCACCAATTCTCATTGGCACACTGGAACACCCTTATAATTCCCTTGTAAATGGGACCTAGGTACCCAGGGTATTGGGGTTCCAGGAGATCCCTATGGGCTGCAGCATTTCTTTTGCCACCCATAGGGAGCTCAGACAATTTTTACACAGGACTGCCACTACAGCCTGAGTGAAACAACGTCCACGTTATTTCACAGCCATTTTTCACTGCACATAAGTAATTTATAAGTCACCTATATGTCTAACCCTCACTTGGTGAAGGTTAGGTGCCAAGTTACTTAGTGTGTGGGAACCCTGGCACTAGCCAAGGTGCTCCCACATTGTTCAGGGCAAATTCCCCGGACTTTGTGAATGCGGGGACACCATTACACACGTGCACTACACATAGGCCACCACCTATGTGTAGCATCACAATGGTAACTACATGGCCATGTAACATGTCTAGGATCATAGAATTGTCCCCCCAATACCATTCTGGTATTGGGGGGACAATTCCATGCATCCCTGGGTCTCTAGCATAGAACCTGGGTACTGCCAAACTGCATTTCCGGAGACTCCACTGCAGCTGCTGCTGCTGCCAACCCATCAGACAGGTTTCTGCCCCCCTGGGGTCTGGGCAGCCCAGTCCCAGGAAGGCAGAACAAAGGATTTCCTCTGAGAGAGGGTGTTACACCCTCTCCCTTTGGAAATAGGTGTGAAGTGCTGGGGAGCAGTAGCCTCCTCCAGCCTCTGGAAATGCTTTGATGGGCACAGATGGTGCCCATCTCTGCATAAGCCAGTCTACACCGGTTCAGGGATCCCGCAGCCCTGCTCTGGTGCAAAACTGGACAAAGGAAAGGGGAGTGACCACTCCCCTGACCAGTACCTCCCGGGGGAGGTACCCAGAGCTCCTCCAGTGTGTCCCAGACCTCTGCCATCTCGGATTCATAGGTGTTGGGGCACAATGGACTGCTCTGAGTGGCCAGTGCCAGCAGGTGACGTCAGAGACCCCTCCTGATAGGTGCTTACCTCTTTCAGTAGCCAAGCCTCCTTTCTTAGTAGCCAAACCTCCTTTTCTGGCTATTTAGGGTCTCTCCTCTGGGCTATTCCTCAGATAACGAATGCAAGAGCTCACCAGAGTTCCTCTGCACTTCCCTCTTCGACTTCTGCCAAGGATCGACCGCTGACTGCTCCAGGACGCCTGCAAAACTGCAACAAAGAAGCAAGACGACTACCAGCAACATTGTAGCGCCTCATCCTGCCGGCTTTCTCGACTGTTTCCTGGTGGTGCATGCTCTGAGGGCTGTCTGCCTTCACCCTGCACTGGAAGCCAAGAAGAAATCTCCCGTGGGTCGACGGAATCTTCCCCCTGCCAACGCAGGCACCAAACTTCTGCATCACCGGTCCTCTGGGTCCCCTCTCATCCTGACGAGCATGGTCCCTGGAACACAGGAGCTGGGTCCAAGTGTCTCCCACAGTCCAGTGGCCCTTCTGTCCAAAGTTGGTGGAGGTAAGTCCTTGTCTCCCCACGCCAGACAGCAAACCTGTGTACTGCGTGATATGCAGCTGCTCCGGCTTCTGTGCACTTTTCCAGGACTTCCTTTGTGCGCAGCATAGCCTGGGTCCCCAGCACTCCGTCCTGTATTGCCCAAATTGCTGAGTTGAAATCCAACGTTGTGGGACACTCCTTTGTGACTCTGCGTCGACTGCTGTCCTCAGATCTTCTAAGTGCCTGTTCTGGTACTTCTGCAGGTGCTGCCTGCTTCTGTGGGGGTTCTCTGAGTTGCTGAGTGCCCCGTCAGTCTCCTCCTCCAAGGGGCGACATCGTGGTCCTTCCTGGTCCACAGCAGCACCCAAAAGCCTCAACCGTGACTCTTGCAGATAGCAAGGCTTGTTTGTGGTATATCTGCCTGGTAACACTTCTACAACCTCCAGCACGCTGTGCGACATCTTGCTTCCAAAGGAAAAGTTCCTAGCCCTTTTCGTTGTTGCAGAATCTTTGACTTCTTCCACCCAGAGGCAGCCCTTTTGCACCTTCATCCGGGGTTTAGTGGGCTCCTGCCCCCCCCTGGACACTTTCGTGACTCTTGGACTTGGTCCCCTTCCTTTACAGGTCCTCAGGTCCAGGAATCCGTCTTCAGTGTTTTGCTGGTGCTTGTGGTTCTTGCAGAATACCCTATCACGACTATTCTGTCTTTCTGGGGTAGTACGGTAACTTTACTCCTACTTTTCAGTGTCTTGGGGTGGGGTATTTTGGACACCCTTACTGTTTTCTTACAGTCCCAGCGACCCTCTACAACCTCCCATAGGTCTGGGGTCCATTCGGTATTTGCATTCCACTTTTGGAGTATATGGTTTGTGTTGCCCCTAGACCTATGTCTACCTATTGCATCCTATTGTGATTCTACATTGTTTGCACTACTTTTCTTATTGTTACCTGTTTTGGGTTTGTGTACATATAATTTGTGTATATTACTTACCTCCTAAGTGAGGGTATCCTCTGAGATACTTTTGGTATATTGTCACTAAAATAAAGTAACTTTATTTTTAGTAACAGAGTATTGTGTTTTCTTGTGATATTGTGCTATATGATATAAGTGATATAGTAGGAGCTTTGCATGTCTCCTAGTTCAGCCTAAGCTGCTTTGCCATAGCTACCTCTAACAGCCTAAGCTGCTAGAAACACCTCTATTCTACTAATAAGGGATAACTGGACCTGGCACAAGGTGTAAGTACCACAAGGTACCCACTGTAAGCCAGGCTAGCCTCCTACACTCCTCTCAGATTCCAGAACTTTCTGTCACCGAAATGTGAGGAGAAAATATTTTTTTGGTCACATTTTGATGTTTGCAAAGGATTCTGGGTAACAGAGCCCCACAAGTCACCCCATCTTGGATTCCCCTAGGTGTTGAGATTTTAAAAATGCACATGTTTGGTAGGTTTTCCTAGGTGCTGGCTGAGATAGAGATCAAAATCTACAGCTATGCACTTTCGAAAAAACATGACAGTTTTCAATGTAAAATTTGATGTGTCCATGTTGTGTTCCTGTCGCGGCCATTAGGCCTACCCTCGCAAGTGAGATACCATTTTTATCGGGAGACTTGGGGGAACACAGAATAGCAGAACAAGTGTTATTGCCCCTTGTCTTTCGCTACATTTTTTCCTTCCAAAAGGAAGACATCTATTGGAGAAATGCCCTGTAATTCACATTCTAGTATGGGCACCCCGGAATTCAGAGATGTGCAAATAAACACTGCTTCTCAACACCTTATCTTGTGCTCATTTTGGAAATACAAAGGTTTCCTTGATACCTATTTTTCACTCTTTATATTTCACCAAATGAATTGCTGTATACCAGGTGTACAATGAAAATTCATTGCAAGGTGCAGCTCCTTTATTGGCTCTGGAAATCTATGGTTCTTAATGAACCTACAAGTCTAATATGTCCCCACAACCACAAGAGTCCAGCAGACGTAACGATATATTACTTTTGAAAATATGACATCGCAAGAAAAAGTTACAGAGTAAAACGTGGATAAAAAAGGCTTCTTTTTTTTCAATTTCAATATTTTGTTATTTCGGCTGGTATTTTCAGTAGGAAAACCTTTTAGTATCTACACAAATGATCCCTTGGTGAATTTAGAATTGTGTCTACTTTTCAGAAATGTTTAGCTTTCCGGGATCCAGCGTTGGTTTCACACTCATTTCTGTCACTAACTGGAAGGTGACTAAAAGCACAAAAATGGTAAAAATGGGGTTTGTTCCAGTAAAATGCCAAAATTGTATTGAAAAATGTTGTTTTCTGATACAAGTCTGCATATTCCTGAAGGCTGGGAAGATGGTGATTTTAGCACAGCAAACGCTTTTTTGATGCCATTTTCAGGGACGAAACACAAGCCTTCTTCTGCAACCCTTTTTCTCATTTTTTAAAACATTTTTTCTGTATTTTGGCTAATTTATTGGTCTCCTCCTGGAGAACCCACAAACTCTGGGTACCTCTAGAATCCCTAGGATGTTGGGAAAAAGGACACAAATTTGGCGTGGGTAGCATATGTGGACAAAAAGTTATCAGGGCCTAAGCGCAAACTGCCCCAAATAGCCAAAAGAGGCCTATCACTTGAGGGGGGAAAAGGCCTGGCAATGAAGGGGTTAACAAATTGGCAGACATACATGCTCTGTGTATGCCCAGTCCTACTTAAGATTGTGATATCTTTAGTGGGACTCTATGAAAAGAAGATATTCCAAGTTGGTGGATCACACATGGCCAGGAGTGGTGTCAATTGCACTTGTGGGTTCCTAGTTAGACTGCTGCAATATTGCTGACTTTTCTCCTAATGTTTCATTTGATTCTCCACCTCCATTGATGTCTTGTCTGTTTGGGACCCCACGTGCTATGTTTGGGTACTGTGTGAAATTTTCATGGTGAACTAGTTTGTGTTTTTGTTTTAACTATGCTTTCAGTAAGATTTAATATAGGCTTGTCAGTAGTTCGCCCTTTTTTTCCTTTCAGAGTCTCTGTTTGCTGACATCTTCACTTGGGCTAGCTGTATTTTAGCAAGCTTTCTCAATTGCCATTTGCTCTTTTAGGGCCATATTTATACTTTTTGACGCAAAATTGCACTAACGCAATTTTGCGTAAAAAAAATTTGCGCCGTCTAACGCCATTTGGATGCGCCATGCGGGCGTCAAATTTCTACTTTGACGTACGGCGGCGCAACCAACAGGTGGGAGTCATTATTTCGTGACGCACACAGCGTCGGTCTGTCGTAAAGGAAACCAACGTAAATGCAACGCACATCACTGTGGGTCGATTTACGACAGCGCAATCGTGAAAACGCCGTTTTTTTTCTCGCAATAGCGTCACATTTTTGCGCGAAAACTGCCCTTTCAGGAGAGGAGACCCAAAATGGATCCTAGATGCCCCAACAGACCCCAGGAGGATGAGAGCAGACCAGGAACCAGCCAGGAGGAAGCATACAGGACCCAGGACATTTAAAAAAAAAAAAGAAAGTGTCGCTTCAGTGCAGAGGAGCAGGAAATCCTGGTGAAAGAGGTGACGGAACACCAGCACCAACTTTTCATCTCCTCAAAATTGCCACTCAGTAGGAGAGAGGCCATCTGGAAACAAATTGTGGACAAGATTAACAGTGTGGCTGAAGAACGCCGGACAGTCACCGAGTGTAAGAAACGCTGGCATGACTGCAAACGTAGGACCAAAGAGAAAATGGCCAGGAACAGGAAGGCAGCAATGCAGACTGGAGGGGGGAGTCCAGCACAACAGGAGGCCCTGGACCACATGGAGGAGATGGTCGCAGCCGTCATCCCGGAGGAGATCGTCACAGGGATTCAAGGACTGGACAGCGCAGACTACCACGACACTACGCACATGCAGGGTAAGTCGCATGGGGAATCATAATACAATAATGGGGACTGTAAGCAGGGGGGGATACCTACTACACAATGCATGTAAGTCAGCACATATATGAAGTGGCATGGGGAAAGGGGCACGGCAGGGGGGCATGCCCAGTACTGACCGAAGCTGGGGCACGACAAAATACAGCAACCACAACAGTCCCACAGGGACATCCTGTAATTACAACAAGAGAGCCAAGGGAAAGCAGTGACAGGTGGGAAGGACACTACCTCAAATCCACATCCAGGCACTTGTATTGCAAAATCTATTCTACATCAACTAGGTCCCTATCTGTAATGCAGTAGCAAATACAACAACTGTAACTTAACTGCAAACACAGTTGACAATAACACCTCTCATCTCTGTGCAGCTATAGTACCAAATGGCAGAAACCCCACCCTGGAACATACATACCTAAATTAGGGGGTGAGGGTGACATCTGCAATTACTCCTAGAAATAAGACAAAGGCACCAGTACACTCAAATGCCGAATGTCCATAACTGACACATACATAAGCCTAAGTAAACAGCAATAGGAGCCACACAGCACTAACGATACACACATGCTGCATACGTCAGGGTCCCTCACGTGCCTGGCTAACAAGGCTACATCACTAATGTCATACTGCTCAGACAACAACATTGAGGAGGGGACACAGGCAACTGGTCACTGAAACACACCTGCAAAGTCGGACAAACAAATAGGACCTTCATACGATAAACAGGCCAATCCAATTCAAAACACATCACCCAACACCATCTCAAAACATCAAGAATGTTTACATCCATACCACATCCTAACATTGACATGCATAGGTAATGCCACGTTACATGTACAGATCATGCAATGTGAATAAAAAGTGTATGGGCAGGGCCTGAGAGGCAAGTGTGCTGGCAGGGCAGTCACAACACCCACAGTCAGTCAAAGTGTAGTGTGGCAAGTGAAACGTATACTTTGCGCATTAGCCTCAGGCTGGAGGCCTTTGTGCATCTTACCCTGAATGTACTTATACTCATTTGCTCACATCTAAGTGCCTCAGAGCAATTTGCACTAAATGATTCTCATTGCCCTTCCTATCAGTTAATGTAGCAAATAGTCAGTCCTAAGGTGTTGTCAATTAGTCAAATCACACTGTTTTGCCTACTTCTGCACTGGAGTTTGCCAGAACATATTCACTCTGTGCCCCAGTCAAGGATACCGTCTGGTACGTTGCTGATAGATGTGGTAGGGGTCAAGGTTTGGCATTCCTGCTTAGGGAAACTTTGTCATCACCATGACATATGTCTTTTACATTCACTCCCTTGTCCCAAGACACGCATGGGGGAGTTTCCAAACAGAAAATAACAACTAGATGCTGCCTGCCTTGCTGCTGATGCACAACCAGATCCTAGCCCATTCCTCTGATATGAGGGATGATGTCTCCCCTGTGATTCTGACAGGCAACCTCCAAACTTAACAAGCTGTGCTATACATAGAACATGCAGGGGGAGAGTAGAAACAGTTAGGCACCATGAAAGCTGTGTACTAATGTATTACTCTCCTGCGGACTATTTCAATTCTAACAGTGTGTATTGTTTGTGTAAATGGGGCTCACACCTAAATTCCTACAAGTCAGTTGTACAATGAAACTTCATATCAAACTAATACTGTCTATGTCATTTGTGTATGGGAACCTACCGGAAAAGATACAAATGTGTAGGACCTGAGTGACCACCACTTCCCTGAGAAGTTCCAAAGATGTCATGCGCTCGGATGTCTAAACATTCCTTTGATGTGGGAGACCAGAGGCACTGCTAGTTAGTCTTAGCTAAATTGAATATCTGGGTGACAGAGTTATTTTCAAGTGGGTCAAACTTAGTCCCCCACACCATTAGCTATCCTGCTGCCTAGAAAGCCAAGAATCACATGTTGGATAATGAGAGCCCACCCTACAAAATGTCCCTCCATAACAATAGTGAAACACCGAGTGAGGAGTTGGAGAAAAAAACACCTATTCCTAAATAATTACAAAGCAACACCTAGAGGCGACCTGGCAGACATGTCTGAAAGATCCATATCAAACATGTGACACACAGGTGGGCCATAGGCCTACAACAATGCCCTATGACGGACAGCAGATACCTAGACAAACACAGAGTACAATGTTAAGGCATCCAAAGGCTTGTATCTTACTGCAAAATTGTCACAACACAGACACACTAATTGTACCCTGTTTCATTGCAGAGGAACACGGATCTCCTGCTGATCTGCCTGTCCATGAGTTCCCTGATGACATGGATGACGACACCATCAACCTCCCACAAGAGACCATTGACATGGTCCTTGAAAGCCTCCAAACCCCACCTTCAGTCACAAGGAGGAGCACAGAAGAAGCAGCCACCACAGTAGAACCACCTGCCACCCCAATTGTAAGACCTGCCAGCTCCAACACAGCTGAGGACTCTGACGACACTGGCACCAGCTTCGAAAGAACTGTCGTTGGGGTCCAGCGGGAGCTGGCCAAGGAGGTGCGGGTGGGGATGCAAAATATGGCAGCCAGCCTTGAGGGGGTGCGTTCGTGCATGTTGTCAACTGCTGATCAGGCAGCTGCAATGCAAGCCAGAAATTTTCTCTTGGAGGACATTTCAAAAACACTGAAGGAAATTGGCACAGCTGTCATCCAGTTGACACAACAACTCAAACTGCAAGCCACTCAACGTGTGCACGAATGCAACATAGAACCCCTCAGGGCCGACCTGGCTGCCTACCATCAGGATGTGGCTGCCATTCTGAAAAACCAGCAGGCCCTCCTTGCTGCAGTACTGCCCTTCCTTACTCAACAGGGATCAGCCCCCGGGATGTCTGCCTCCATGTCTTCTAACACTGAGGTGTGTGTTGCCCCTTCACAACCAACAACTACAAGGACACACCAGGCAACACACACATCAGAAGAAGAAGACAATGAACAGATAACATTCACACGCAAGAGTACCCGGAAGCCCTAGTCCCTGCACCATGCCCTACTCTGACCAAGGTCCTACGTTTTGACACATGCCAGTCTCACTACAACTAACCTCAATGACTGTTCAGCAATCCACTGTCTGACTTGTCCACCTTGCCAGTGAATGTTTCTCTCCTACCATTTGGCATTTCATGTTCCTCTGCACTGTCTGTGACATCACCCCAGCATGTCAGGAGCATCATCCACACCCCTTCTGTAGGATCACCATGTAATAATGCACCAGAAAGGGGTCAGCAAACATGGTGAATGGACATTTTGCACAACACCACTTATAAATAAATATCACTTGCACACCTATTGTGTCTCTGTGTCATTTCAAAATTCAACTGTGCAGTAGATAACTCCAAAGTGGCTGTGTGGAAACCATGTCGATTCTCTATACTACTGTCCTGATTACATGTATACTGAATCATCTGTGCAGTGGCCAGGATTGCATCATAGCTTTACTATACTGAGGAAAATAACTGATGAAGGGACTAAGCACACACAATCATGCTGTGTTGGACAGAATGATGCACCATCTATAGCTATTCTACACAACTAATGGTGGCTGAGAAATGTAGGCACCATGCAATACTAAAATTTGAAATTATGCTGTAGAATGAAAGGAATGATAAACAAATTACACTGCATCAATCACCCTTACGGCGTATACTTCCATGAAGGAAAGTCATGCTGAATCAGTACACACATGATGTAGGTCAGCAATGATAGCAACAAGACAAGAGTGTGAACAAATCATCATCTATAAAGCTCTCCCTGAACTTCACAATGCTGTCCGACCTATCTATTTACCTACAATAACAAGTCTGGAAGCACTCTTTGTGAAGTAGGATACATACCAACCCCAAACCTTGATGATCAATGCACACTACCAATGGTGGCTCTCCAACATGGTGGACACTTACCAAGTTAGCACACGGGTAGCTGGCATGTTAAACCTCATAAGCCTGGGGATAGGGAGCATGGAACACAAATGTCATACTTAACATTGCTGCTACACTGATGTCAAGGCCATGAAAAGGTAGCACCTAACGCATCAGGTAAAGGGTTAACAATTTTTTTATTTAAAAGTAGTAATAAAAGAGGCAACTAAGGGAAAGGTAGACCTACACTAATCTAACCTGACTACTACTAACCCACAACTGTCCCTAACTAACCTAAGCTAAACTTACTCTACACATGTAACGAAACGATCTAAACATCAACCCCCCACCCACCATTAAGAGACAAGACACATGCAGGACAACACTTACTAACCTACACACATACTATACTATCCTAAACAAACATCTATATTTTTTTTTTTTTTTTTTTTTTTATTAAACAGGAATCCCAACATTGCCCCCCACCCACCCACCCACACAAAAATATTAGATAGAAAGTATAAGGACCCCCCACCCTCTTACCTAACACTAACTAAGCTAATTACCTATACTTATCCTATAACTAACCCCCCAAACCCAACTAACAGTATGAAAAGAGGAAAGAGGGGATAGGGGAGGGGTAAAAGTTCAGGAGGGCAAAAGAACTAAAGATTTGCCCTCTGAAGTGTGCGCCGGATGGAGCGCACCTTCTTTTTCACCTCCGCCATGTCCTCCGTCAGGTTGTCCACCTTTTGAATTAACCTGTCCAGTTTCCTAGACAATGCCTGGAAGGCTGCAGGGTCAATTGGAGGGTCACTGCTGGTCTGCGTGCCAGTGGAGGTGGAGATTGTCGCTGGAGTGGAGTGGCCACGGGACAGCCCTGCTCCCAACACACGGCTGGGTCCAGGTCTTGAGGAAGATGGCTGGTCCGTCGCTGGGTCCCCTTGGGCAGACCTGGTGGTTGTAGGTGGCACCGTTGGTGGAGCCTGTGGTGTGGCATACCACGCCCCAGAGGCCCGATCGGAATTGTATCTGCGGACCATCCTCCGATACCCACACTGCACCTGCAGGATGTGCCTGTACCTCATTGCCCTGTGCTCAAAATGGTTGCGCTCTGCGGCACTCAGGTTTGCAGCTGTGAAGAGAAAAGGGAAATATTGAGCATTGAATTTACAGTGGGTTGAATCCCACAATGGCTCATTTGTCCATTACTAGAAATATATTGTATGCAGCAATTGTTACAACATAGTTCACGGAAATGCTCAGAGGAAGTACATGTGAATCATGCATCCCTAAGGTCATATCACACCTAGCATATCCATGTCTCTACATGATGGATGACATCACCCTAAACTACTCATCCAAATCATACCTAAGGCATTTGACATTATGGCACCAGCTCTTCCGCATACTGACTTCAGTACATATGTCATTCTATGTGATTACACTCACACTCCTCACTCAATAGCATTTTTAATTAGTTGTGTGCTAAGATTGAACCCCTGGCCCAGAATCATGTGTCCACACTAGGTGTCAGATGTAGGAAATTAGGAAAATCAACTAGCAAATTGCAAAGCAGAACGGTGTCTCTGACACCGTCTGCGAGTCGCTATGGGGTCCATAAAACCCACCTCATGAACATCAATGATGTGGGTTCCAAGTTGCCCCACCTTAGCAACATGGGCACTCACGGGGATGGTGGCCTGCTGGGACCAGCAGAACTCCATAGACGTGACTGTTTTTAAATTAAGCAAGTTATTTCTCCCCAAGTGTAGGCCGTTTACCGGAAAGAAAAATGAGCAGCAATTATTTTTAAATCACAACAATTGTACTTGGAAATTTTCACGGTAATTATTGGTCCCTTAGACCACTGGCTTTTTTGCGCAGGATTCTTTTAGTCCACTCACAAAGGCTGAAGCTTTACAATGATGACCCCTTCCAGTCAGCAAGGTGGTTACCATCCACTTCAAGTGGATGATAACAGCTACTCACTTTGCAACCACGTACTCGGTTGCAAATGGGATTGCCTACCACTGTGATTTGCAAGTAGGTCTGGTAAAACCCTTCATTATATCAATTTTGAAAAGCATTTTACTCATATGTACATGACCACCAAAGACATTTTGGATTAGGAAACAGACGTTTGCAAATCCCACACAGATATTTATGCCATTTGCAACGTGTAGACATTTTTCTCACTCTGGCCCAAGGTACGAACTCAAGTCACAAAAGGTGTTAAGTACGTGTAACATACTGGTTGCTACAGTCCTAGGTACCCTGTTTCACAGTAACATCCCAGTCTTTGTGGGTGGTGTGGGAAGAACAACCAACAATCCCATGTTCAATGCACACCCAGGAGTGTACAGAAAGTGCAACAATTATGTGCCTTCACACACAACACCTATGAAGGGCTAGCAACACGTTGTAGTCAGCCCAACCTTGTCACATCCCAGGTCCACACATGTCAAAATGTTATGACTTAGCCCAACATAACATACTATTAGTGAGGCATGTTTAACAACACACACAGGGGAGGTAGTACACCCATTCACATGATTCAACTGAACACCTAGAGCATTGCACTCAAGTCACACACACTTCGAGTTCACCTTGTGGAAGTACATGCCCATGGAAGATCCAACCTACAGTGTACACAGTCCATCCTCAACTAGGAAGAAGCACTTGTCATCAAGCCATGTGCCTAAGCTATCTGGGAGACTGTCAGTCTGATATGCAGACTCAGTTCATGGCAAGTCCCTGACCAAATCTAACATTGACCAGTCTATTCGAAATGAGTCATACCATTCCCAATTGCCGCCCTAATTGAATGGGCTACAGCCCCTCAATCTGAGAGATGACTACGTATTGCTTGGCAGAAACATAATTCTAATTTGATATCACACTAAAAGAACAAAGCAAATGAACGGCCAGCACATCAAATCATGAATTCTCTTGAACACACAGTAATCCATCATGCGTCATTACCAAACAATGTAAATAGCACTCAGGCGACACTCACTGTAGGTATCGGGGTCGTCAAAATGGGCCACCTCTCCCACGGTGTACGGGGCTGGTCCACCTGTAAAGCATGAAACAAAGATTATACTCAGACTGGGTGAACGGACAAAAGATTTCTGTTACAATGACACTGTGTGAAAATGACATGGTAATGATAGACTTTCACACATGCTCATCCTGCATGGATCACTTTGTATTCAACATTAACATTGGATGAGTCTCCTGCTCCAGTGTCACACCCTACTACACTCATGCAGTGGTCAGGACAGTCAGGTGTCGTCCAAGTTAATCCTCCATTAGTATGCCCCAACAATAATGTTATCTATACATCTCAGCATGTGCATCCCCGAGAGACATTCCAAAACTGGTTCCATGAGGACTGCATGACCACTCACAATAAAACAGGCTATTTGGACAGGGTCAACAGACAGCAACCAGACACACATGTGACATATGTGTGAACAACATGACTGACTTCATGTGACGTGACGGCAACACACATGTATAGCATCATCATGTGTTTCCAATTTTCTGTCTAGCTATGGCGTCTGCATCTGTAGGTATGTTGTTTCTACATGACGTACTCACTGGCCATTATGACCAGTGGAGTACAAATGGAGCCGTTCACGTGTTGCATTTCTGACACAAAGGCAACACTACATTACATGCAGCTACAGGCATCTGGTATGTGTTGCAAAAATGATCCATCGGACTGGTAGCATAGGTCTTCATACACATTCTGCAACAAATACACATTAGGACACATATGTATACCTTTGTAGCGCAGCATTTGAAACATTTTGGGACGCAGAGAGGGGGCGACTTAGCATAATACAAATAGATGTTGAATTTATAAAGCTGTCATTGCGTGTACATGTGTTGCAAGAATGGGGATTAATGTGTATAACTATGGGCCTAGGTTTCCCTGGCATTACACACACTCAGCTACTTATTTTGCAGATTCGCTAACAATCATCACATGTTCACACACCGATTTCTGTCATTCCCATGTAATTGTTTTTTACTCACCAACATGGCCACCAATCTGGAGTCCCAGGTGGTCCAGCAGGTCCTGTTCCCTGGTGATCAGATCTGTCCAGCGGTGCTTGAGTTGGTGTACATTCCTGAGACTCCCATAGACCCGGACCAGGTGATGGCGCACCTTCTCCCACCGGATTTTCCTGGCCTCCGTGTGATACCCCTGTATCACACGGCCCCCAGCTTCCAGAATTAGTGGGAGGAAATGGCTTACGAGCCATATGAACCCCCCCAATTCGTCTTCCCCCATCCTGGACAGGCGAGGCCTACCTGACATATTGAGAGGGATAAGAATGTACCAACAAAATATAAAATATAAAGGGGGAAATGGGGAAAGGTAGAGGTGTGAAAGAAAAAGGAGAAGTAGAAAAATAGCCCAACTAACCCCCCAAACTATGCTACCCACAACAGACTCCCACAGACAATACAAACTATCACAGGTATAGACAAAATAACACTAAACAGACTGAGACAATGTGATACAACAATAATAGATTGACACTAAGACAAAATACAAGGCACACAGGACACTAGAGCAGTAAAACACAGGACAACACCTTTCACACAACCACACAGTCTAGAGAAATCTGAGACTGCAAAGTGAAAGTGAAAGTTACCTCCCAGTACAGATTTTGTAAACAGGATATCCTATTACATCACTTCCTGCATAAAATGGCCACCGATTTTATTTTCCCGTTATGCGTCATATTTTCACGCATACACAGTTGTGCGTCAATTTTTTATGACGCATTACAATGCACATGATGCGGAGTGAAAAAATATTAATAATTAATACTGTACATGAAATGACCAATATATTGTGCATGTATCGTCAATTTCACCACACATACATCATGGGCGTCGTTTTTTTTACACGTACAGTGGTGCACATGATGCGGAGTGAAAAAATATGATATGAATATTAATAATTAATACTGTACATGAAATGACCAACATATTGTCCATGTAGCGTCAATTTCACCACGCATACATCATGGGCGTGGTTTTTTTTACACGTACAGTAGTGCACATGATGCAGAGTCAAAAATATTGTGGATGTAAATAATAATTTGAAGGTGAAATATCAAGACACTTTTGGATACATTTGTATCTGACTCTGCATTGTGTGCACTCATGTACGTGAACAAATTATGACGGCCATGCTGTATGCGTAGAATATGGAGCAAATTTATCCAAATGTCTTCATGTGTTTAGCTTTGGAAAGGTGATTTGTCATGGTAAAACGGTGCGATGTGAGACACATTTGTGTTTGTATATGACAAATGTCTGTACTTTTATGTATAGACGGCCTTCACACTGTGATGTTTGGGATACGTTAACTAATGTATTGACCATATTTGACAACATATTTGGTGTAATTGCTGATGGCTATTTTGAAATGATGTTTTTGATACCATTATGTATTCCGTCTCCAAAATGTCCCCACCTTTATGATGGGGATGCTTTTATCTGTAGTCCTAACAGGGAGTGGGAGAGTCACTTTCAGTTTTTATGGGGCTCACCATGTCCCATTATGATTTTGTGTTTCATATTTGTGTAGGACTTGTGACATGGAGGCCACACATGTGCCTTATGCATGTGTTTAGTTCACAAGTACATGATTCTTGTATGTTTTGGGGGTGGTAGAGGTGGAGTTAGGCCCCCAGCACCCTAGGATTTGACCATCCAGAATAGCTACTGTATCCATGGAGTATTTTTATCATATCCTGGCAAATCTGCAGCAGCGGGCGAATGTAAGGCCATATGGTATGAATGACTGTTGACAATTCATTCATCTCATTAGCCCATTTGACGTTTGCAGTAATGATGATTTGGAGCTAAGTTGCATACCATTTTCATATGACTAAGGGGGTCATTCTGACCGCGGCGGTCGCCGCCCGCCAAGCGGTTCCCGCCGAAAGACCGCGGCGGTCATTCTGGCTTTCCCACTGGGCTGGCGGGCGACCGCCAAAAGTCCGCCCGCCAGCCCAGCGGGAAACACCCTTCCCACGAGGACGCCGGCTCAGAATGGAGCCGGCGGAGTGGGAAGGTGCGACGGGTGCAGTTGCACCCGTCGTGAATTTCAGTGTCTGCAGAGCAGACACTGAAATTCTTTGTGGGGCCCTCTTACGGGGGCCCCTGCAGTGCCCATGCCATTGGCATGGGCACTGCAGGGGCCCCCAGGGGCCCCGCGGCACCCCCTACCGCCATCCTGTTCCTGGCGGGAGACCCGCCAGGAACAGGATGGCGGTAGGGGGTGTCAGAATCCCCATGGCGGCGGAGCGCGCTCCGCCGCCATGGCGGATTCTCAAGGGCAGCGGGAAGTCGGCGGTACACCGCCGACTTCCCGTTTCTGGCCGCGACTGAACCACTGCGGTCAGAATGCCCATCGGTGCACCGCCAGCCTGTTGGCGGTGCTACCGCCGACCTCCGCCATGGCGGTAATTACTGCCAGGGTCAGAATGACCCCCTAAGTTTGCAAGACTCTCAGCGTTCACGATGTGATAATGCGAAGATTGTTTTGCTTGTCTGTGTCCCTTTCTGCATAAACTGGTTTAGTGTCATGTTACAATCTTCCTGCTAGGTTCAAACTGGGACACAACTGTGATGGTCTACTTTCAAATATTAGGTTGGTTGTATGACATATGTGTACATGTGTGTGGGAATCTGGATCCAGCATGACCTGTCTGTGTGTATGTTGTCACTGTAACTTCAAGGTCTCCTCCTGAGTTAGTGGCAGCTGATGTTGTTGCAATTGTGCATTGCTCACATCATACACTTGAGAGAAGCCATTGATGACATGTTCACGTACACATGGATGGTCCCACCCTGTCTCTGAACACGTGTGATGTGACTTTCAAATGATCTCCAATTTTGGGCTGGATGAGAGACTGTTTCAGTTGTTTGGATCCGGCATGTGTAATTGTCACATTTGTACTCTTGTTGGGCTCTGTGTATGGTAATGTAACATGTCACATCCTACCCTCTGTGCATACAGTTGTGATGTTTATTTTTGGTGTGATGATTTTTAATGGCATTCTTGATCAATGAGACGACATTCATCTTCAGCTATTTCAAACTAAAGGTGGTCAGAAATGAATAGGCCAAAGCATGATGTGGTGTTTGTTATCTGTGTTTATTTACAAGTGTGGAATACAAGTGATTATAATAACTTAAGTAAAAAAATTGTTCACAAGCTGTTGGCGCCTACGCACTCCTGCTGCGGTGTTAGGTTGTTCCCCCTCCTGTTGCAGGCCAGCATCCTCCTCCTCATCATCCTCAGGCATGTCTGGGTCCGGTTCAAGGAGGGAATGTTCCTTTGTACACAAATATTGTGTAATATGGCACAAGTGAGTATGATTTTGCAGACCATCTCTGGGGAGTAGAGTAGGCTTCCGCCAGTGATGTCAAGGCAGCGGAACCTTGACTTTAGGATCCCAAAGGTCCTCTCCACAATGCTGGGGGTCCTCTTGTGGGCGTCATTGTATGCCCGCTCAGCAGCAGTATTTGGGTTCCCATATGGTGTCATTAGCCAAGGCTGGATGCCATACCCCTGATCAGCTGAAAGAGAAACACAGAATGGTATCAATTAGATGTAGGAGGCACTGTTGTACGTATCTTTGATGGCAGTAGTTGTGTTGTGTTGTCTGTGACTATTTTGTGTACTAATGTGACAACCTATGGTTGTTGGTGGAAACTTTGGCATTGTTTTTTTTTCTTGGCTGAGCAAGTGTTTGTTGTCTAACTGTTTGTCAGCAGGATGTATTGGTTTCTCAAGTACAGTGTGCCCTCCCTTGCATTGTGACTTGTGACACAGGTGTCCGTGTGTCCTCACTGGGGGTGTGATGATAGTTCCATGCAGAGTTGAAACATGAAAGGGTATTAGAAACGTTCATATGAACATAGCCAGGCCATCCCATCCCTTAAAAGTTATGCATTGTATTAGTGTACAGGTTATTGTGAGACTTCCAATTTGCAAGGTGACATTTAGGCAACCACAGTCATGAATGTCTTCACACTAAGCTGTGGAGTAAATTCAAATGTGTGAGAGGTTCAATGGTGACTTGTGACACATGGCTAGTGATGTGAGTACCTCAGTGTGTTCCTGTCTAGGGTGGTCATTCTGACCTCGGCGGTAAAAGGTGCTTACCGCCGGTCAGAAATCCTCCATAATTCCGCCGTGGTCGCGGTAATCCGCCACGGTCATTCTGACCCACAGCAGCCAAACCGCCGAAAATCCGACAGCCACAACAGACCGCCAGACCAGCGGTCGGCGGAAAAGTGGAGGTGACCAAACCTCCACCGTCACGCCAACAGAAATACGCCCATGCCATTCTGACCCACGAATCCACGGTCAGAATACACACAAACGAACAAAACTCAGCAACATTGGACGATTTGAATTCCACACACCTGATACACATACACACACCACTCCCACACACACAATACAATATAAAACACACACCCACATCACCCACAAACCCCTTCGACCAAAATCCAAAAAGAAGCACTGAGAGACACAGCAGCGATCATAGAACACCATCACACAGAGGCACACTACACCATCACCCACACAATATCCACACACAAAACAACACACACCACCACACTCAACACACTTAACTACACATACTCCACCCCACACATCATACACACCACTCCATGGCACCCCAAAGACACCCCCGCTTCTCAGACAAAGAACTCAGGGTCATGGTGGAGGAAATCGTTCGGGTAGAGCCCCAGCTCTTCGGCACACAGGTCCAATACACCAGCATTGCCCGGAGGACGGAGCTATGGCAGAGGATTGTCGACAGGGTCAACGCTGTGGGACAGCACCCCAGAAATCGTGAAGACATCAGGAAGCGATGGAACGACCTACGGGGGAAGGTGCGTTCCATGGTATCCAGGCACAACATCGCCGTGCAGAAGACTGGCGGAGGACCCCCACCTCAACCCCCACAATTTACAACATGGGAGGAGGAAGTCTTGAACATCCTGCATCCTGACGGCCTCGCAGGAGTCGGCGGAGGAATGGATTCTGGTAAGTTGAAGCTTCAATACTGCTTCCCCCCCACCTGCATGCCAAATCATACCCCAACCCTCACCCCCATCCTCGAACCCCACCCTCACCCCCACCCCCATCCTCACCCCCACCCTCAACCCCACCACCATCCTCACCCCCACCCTCACCCCCACCACCATCCTCACCCCCACCACCATCCTCACCCCCACCACCATCCTCACCCCCACCCCCAGCACACCTATTCCCTGCCAATGTCTCACCATCACAACCCACACATCCCAAAACCTAGGCCTGCATGCGTCCACTAAGCATGGACACCCATCACCAAAGCATGCCCAATGCATATACACATCCCCCCCCACAAGCCACCCTCACCAAAGCCCCCACACACGAATGCCAGCACTTGGGGACACAGGAACCCACAGATGCACCCATATGGCACACATTGAAACTATAACCATACCTCTATACCCCTGCAGGACCCGACCGTCAACACACCGCCACGGAGGGCCCAGAATTCTCCACACCCCCCACCCAAGAGGCCGTCAGCGATGACAGCAGCTCTGTCGACCTGGACACTGATGACCAGCCCGGACCATCGGGGACCTCTGGACAGTCGGTTCCCCTCAGACAGCCACAGGCCACTACAGACCCAAACCCCTCTGGGAACACCAGCACAGCTCCCACCCAGCGGGCCCATGCCTCTGTCTCCAGGGCGCGTCAATCAGCGGTGTGTCTACCACTACAGGGCACCCAGGATAACCCACCACCCCAACAACAACAGGGACCTGGGGGCAGTGGTAGTGGGCACACCGGCCATGGGGCAGAGGCCCAGGGAAACAGGGGAACTGGGAGGGCAGCTGTGCGACAGGGGGGGGATGGGCCCAGGGAACCCACTCTCCATGAGGCCCTCACCACCATCATGGGAGCATACAACCGCTCCCAGGAGACGATGGCGACGGTACTGGCCAGGTTCCAGGAGATCCAGGTACTGCAGGAGGAACACTATCAGGGGTACAGGGAGGACATCAGAGCCCTCACCTCCACCCTGGTTACCATGGTAGGGCTGCTGCAGGAACTCATCAACACCAGGACGGACACTCAACAACAACAAAGGGCCCCTGCCACTAGCCTGGACCAAGAACAGCCAACCACCTCCGCCGGCGCTAGTGGACAGGAGGCCCCCGCACAACAGCAGCCCACCAGACCCCCACCTCCTGCAGGAGAAGAACCACCCCGCAAGAGGGCCCTGAGATCTCGCAAGAAGACAGAGTAGGATGTCAAGACCCCCGCCAGCAAAGGATACCACCTGATGTCATCCCACTGTCCCACATTGTCACCCTGTCCATCCTTGAACTGCCCATGCTCCATCTCTCCACAGGCCTATGGACAATGCACCTGTGTGACTGTTACTCTGGACTCTGCCATGGACATTCCTTCACCATAGCCCCCACCCACTTGAAACCACCCATCCCATTTTGAGCACTGAAATAAACACCTATTTTTCACAAAACTATCTGGAGTCTGGCTGTGATTTCAAAATATTGTAATTGACATGACAGTGCAAATATGTCCTTGTACATAGTGAAGTCAACAAAGCGCTGCCACAAAGCTGTAGTCCATGGGGAAACGAAGCACAGGACTCGTAGTGGGGACCCCAGATCTGAAATAGGGAGGGAAAAGCCACAACTCAGTCATCATACACTGGGGCAAATAGACAGGCAGCAGAGATGCAGGAGAGTAGTTTACATTTACTAAATTATGTTTGAATTGTTACCTGTGTCCTATTGGAAGTACTGTGCAATGATTCTGTCCCTGTTGTCTGTTTCAGCCCCGTCGTCTTCCTCCTCGTCACTCTCCACAGGTTCCACAGCTGCCACAACACCACCGTCTCGACCATCCTCCTGCAGGAAAGGCACCTGGCGGCGCAAAGCCAGGTTGTGAAGCATGCAGCAGGCCACGATGATGTGACACACCTTCTTAGGTGAGTACATTAGGGATCCACCTGTCATATGCAGGCACCAAAACCTGGCCTTTAGGAGGCCGAAGGTGCGTTCGATCACCCTCCTAGTACGCCCATGGGCCTCATTGTACCGTTCCTCTGCCCTGGTCCGGGGATTCCTTACTGGGGTCAGTAGCCACGACAGGTTGGGGTACCCAGAGTCCCCCAATAGCCATACACGGTGTCTCTCTAGCTGTTCCATCACGTAAGGGATGCTGCTATTCCTTAGGATGTAGGCGTCATGCACTGACCCAGGGAATTTGGCATTGACATGGGAGATGTACTGGTCAGCCAAACACACCACCTGGATGTTCATAGAATGGTAACTTTTCCTGTTCCTGTACACCTGCTCACTTCCTTGGGGGGGAACCAAAGCCACATGGGTCCCATCAATGGCACCAATGACGTTGGGAATATGTCCAAGGGCATAGAAATCACCCTTCACTGTAGCCAATTCGCCCACCTCAGGGAAAAGGATGTAGCTCCTCATGTATTTCATCAGGGCAGACAACACTCTGGATAACACCTTCGAAAACATGGGCTGAGACATCCCAGAAGCAATTCCCACTGTTGTCTGAAATGACCCACTTGCCAAGAAATGGAGTACTGACAGGACCTGCACCAGAGGGGGAATCCCTGTGGGTTGGCGGATGGGGGACATCAGGTCGGGCTCCAGCTGGGCACACAGTTCATGTATAGTGGCACGGTCAAGCCGGTAGGTCAGGATAATGTGGCGTGCTTCCATTGTCGACAGGTCCACCAGCGGTCTGTACACGGGAGGATTCCTCCTTCTCCTCGCCAAACCCAGCGGACGGTGCTTAGGAAGGACAACATGGAGCACACAGTCAAGCAACCCACAGGTACGTACTCACAGCTTGCACAGTAAACGATTCTCTATGCAGTGAATGGCGTGTATGAGTGGCTATGCAAGGCCTAGGCCTGTGTGACGCAGTTGAAATTGAGCCATGTGGACCCTCGAAATGGCGGCTGCCTGACCTGTGAAGTGTGACAATGGGATGTGAGGTCAATGCGCTGGCGTGGCACACCGCGGCGGTCGGCGGTCGAAGACCGCGGCGCGAAGCCGCATTGGTTAACATTGAAGCCTATGGGTTTCAGGAGCCAATGGCGAAGGGCGCCGGCGGTGGCGGTACGCACCGCCGCGGGCGTGACCGCCATTTTCTATCTACTTATTCACTCGCGACTTGAACTTTCACAGGAGAGGACCTATACTGCAAGTGTTGCTGTGACCTCGGTCTGGAAGGGACAATGGCTGCTGCGCCTGGGGAAAGGGCCCCTGCCTTCACTGGAGAAGAGTTGGAGAAACTTGTGGATGGGGTCCCCCCCCAGTATGCGCTACTCTACGGTCCTCCAGACCAACAAGTGAGTTTAATTCAATATGGATTTGGGGCCACTGGCTGGCTTGGGGGCCTGGCGGGGGGCATGGCGGGGATGGGGGCATGTTGGGCCTGGCGGGGGGCCTGGCGGGGGGCATGGTGGGGATGGGGGGCATGTTGGGCCTGGCGGGGGGCCTGGCGGGGGGCATGGCGGGGATGGGGGGCATGTTGGGCCTGGCGGGGGGCCTGGCGGGGGGCATGGTGGGGATGGGGGGCATGTTGGGCCTGGCGGGGGGCATGGCGGGGATGGGGGGCATGTTGGGCCTGGCGGGGGGCCTGGCGAGGGGCATGGCGGGGATGGGGGGCATGTTGGGCCTGGCGGGGGGCCTGGCGGGGGGCATGGCGGGGATGGGGGACATGTTGGGCCTGGCGGGGGGCATGGCGGGGATGGGGGGCATGTTGGGCCTGGCGGGGGGCCTGGCGGGGGGCATGGCGGGGATGGGGGGCATGTTGGGCCTGGCGGGGGGCCTGGCGGGGGGCATGGCGGGGATGGGGGGCATGTTGGGCCTGGCGGGGGGCATGGCGGGTATGGGGGGCATGTTGGGCCTGGCGGGGGCCTGGCGGGGATGGGGGGCGTTGGGCCACTGGCAACGAAAATGCAGACAAACTTGAACGTGGTATTTCTCCCTCCCTGTACGTGTCACATAGGTCCGCGCCCATGAGAAGATCGGGATTTGGCGTGCCATCGCCAAGGAAGTCCGGACCCTGGGGGTCCACCAGCGACGGGGCACCCACTGCCGCAAGAGGTGGGAGGACATCCGCCGCGGGACCAAGAAGACCGCCGAGTCTCTGCTGGGGATGGCCTCCCAACGTAGGCGGGGTGCCTGCCGTCAACTGACCCCCCTGATGTTCCGGATCCTGGCGGTGGCCTACCCTGATTTGGATGGGCGCGTGAGGGCAGCACAGCAGACACAAGGGGGTGAGTACAAGCATAATCTACTCTGTTGTCGCGCAGTGGAGGTGTCTGGGTGGGGGAGGAGGGCTGTGGGTCCCCCTAGGCCAGGGCGATATCTGTAGGCTGGGCACCCCCGTAAGCACCTGTGTCCCCAGCCACCACCCTCAGTAGTGTGCCAGTACAGCCATCCCTGGGCCGTGTCATCCATGGGTGCAGTTGTCAACTCTAGGCGTGTAGGGCATGTTCCACGGAATGCGTAGCGGACCCCAAGTGCGCAACTTAGTGCAGGGGGCATCTGTGTCTGTCATGTCCGCTAACTGTACCGGTGATCCATGTACTCAAAATCTCTTTATTTCTCTCTCCCCCCCCCTTTTTGTTTGTCTTTCTGTGCTTGTGTGCATCAGCATCATCAGGCGGAGGAGAAGTGGCATCGGGGCAGGAGGGAGCTGCATCTCACATGGCCCAGGAGGGCCATGCCACAGAGTCTGACTGGACCAGTGAGACGGAGGGCGAGGGGAGCTCCACAACGGGGACGACTGGACCCTGCAGCGACACGGACACGTCCTCGGAAGGGAGCTCCCTTGCGGGGGTGGCACCATCCGTGCCCCCCGCCATTACAGGTACAGCCGCCACCCAGCGCACCATCTCCGCCCTCCCAGCAGCCCCTCAGCGTTCGCCCCGTGCCCGCTCTGCCAGGAAGCCGGGCATCTCCTTCGCCCCAGGCACCTCAGGCCCTGCCCCTGTTACCCCCGCTGCCCTCAGTGAGGAGGTCATTGACCTCCTCCGAACGCTCATTGTTGGGCAGTCTACCCTTTTGAATGCCATCCAGGGGGTGGAGAGGGAGGTTCATCGCAGCAATGCGTACCTGGAGGGCATTCATTCGGGTCAGGCTGCCCATCAGCGATCGTTCCAGGCTCTGGCCTCAGCACTGACGGCAGCCATTGTCCCTGTCTCCTGCCTCCCTCTACTAACTCCCTCCTCCCAGTCTCCTGTTCCTCTGCCTGTCCCACCCACACCATCAGACCAGCCTGCACACACCTCAACACCCAAGAGCAGCTCATCCAAACATAAGCACCACAGATCACGCAGACATTCACACGAGCAACATTCCGATGCAGACATGCCAACAGTCACTACCACCTCTGTGACCCCCACCTCCTCGTCTCCCTCCTCCCTCCCTGTGACGTCTACACTCACACCTTCATTCACCTCACCATCAGCCAGTGTTTCCATCACCAGCACACCCTCCAGTACAGTCCGCACACGTGCAGTCACCACCCCCACTGCCATTTACACGTCCCCTGTGTCCTCTCCCACTGTGTCTGTCACCCCCTCTTCCACACCACACAAACGCAGCCACCCACCCACCCAACAGCCATCCACCTCACGACAGCCTATCCCTCCTGCACCTGCACCCAAAGACAGCAAACGTGACTCACCTACAACCATATCCTCTCCCTCCACTCCCATTCCCACTGTACCTACCACTCTCCATTGTCCCAAGAAAATCTTTCTCGCTACTGCTAACTTCTTTCCTGACCCTGAGCCCCCCCCTCCTTCTCGTCGGGGTAAGAAGAGCACCTCAGCCACCACCAGCCCTGCAGCCCCCTTGACAAGGGTGCAGGGGTATTGGAGCCCACCAGCCTGCATGTCTGGATCTTCGCCCAGCAGCAAGGGGACCGGCAGCCCACCCCCTGGGAAGAGGAGCAGAAGGCGGAAGGGCCGCCGCAGAAGCCCGGGTTCTATATCCCCCCAGGACACTAGCCAGCCACCGTCAACAGCCACAGCTCCAAAGGGAGGAAAGGGCCACAGACTCCCGACTAAGGAGGGCAAGGGCAGCAAGGCGGAGATGTCAGGCAGCAGGCCTGCTGCCCATGGAGGACCCGTCACAGCTGCCCAGGAGGAGCCCACAACCCCCATAGCCGCTGCCCAGGGAGGAACCGTCACAGCTGCCCAGGGAGAGCCCACCACCCCCATAGCCGCTGCCCAGGGAGGACCTAGCCCAGCTGGCCAGGAGGGCCCCACCACCCACAGCCCAGGTGGGCATTGAAGGAGCACCATCCCCGCTGCCCAGGAGGGCACCGCCAGGCAATGAGCAGTTGGCCATAGAATGGCCGCCGTCTCCAGCACCGCTCCGCTGGGGACCGCCGTCTCAAGAACCGCTGAACTGGGCCCTTCAAGGCAAGAACCGCTGAACTGGGCCCTTCAAGGCAAGAACCGCTGAACTGGGCCCTTCAAGGCAAGAACCGCTGAACTGGGCCCCGCCGTCTCCAGAACCGCTCCGCTGGGGACCGCCGTCTCAAGAACCGCTGAACTGGGCCCTTCAAGGCAAGAACCGCTGAACTGGGCCCTTCAAGGCAAGAACCGCTGAACTGGGCCCTTCAAGGGTAGAACCGCTGAACTGGGCCCTTCAAGGCAAGAACCGCTGAACTGGGCCCCGCCGTCTCCAGCACCGCTCCGCTGGGGACCGCCGTCTCAAGAACCGCTGAACTGGGCCCTTCAAGGCAAGAACCGCTGAACTGGGCCCTTCATGGCAAGAACCGCTGAACTGGGCCCTTCAAGGCAAGAACCGCTGAACTGGGCCCCGCCGTCTCCAGCACCGCTCCGCTGGGGACCGCCGTCTCAAGAACCGCTGAACTGGGCCCTTCAAGGCAAGAACCGCTGAACTGGGCCCTTCATGGCAAGAACCGCTGAACTGGGCCCTTCAAGGCAAGAGCCGCAGAACTGGGCCCTTCAAGGCAAGAACCGCTGGCCCTTTGGCAGACGTGGCAGGGCAGGATCTGTCTCGGGCAGGGCTGCAGGATGTCCTCTGGCCAACATGCCTCCTCCAGTGGCAGTGGAGTCTGTTATGGACTGTTTGGACTGTGGCTTTGCAATCCCCAGGATGGCCCAGTGGGCAGGCCACCCACTGTATGGACTGTATGGACTGTGGCTTTGCTCTCCCCAGGATGGCCCAGTGGGCAGGCCACCCACTGTATGGACTGTATGGACTGTGGCTTTGCACTCCCCAGGATGGCCCAGTGGGCAGGCCACCCACTGTATGGACTGTATGGACTGTGGCTTTGCTCTCCCCAGGATGGCCCAGTGGGCAGGCCACCCACTGTATGGACTGTATGGACTGTGGCTTTGCACTCCCCAGGATGGCCCAGTGGGCAGGCCACCCACTGTATGGACTGTATGGACTGTGGCTTTGCTCTCCCCAGGATGGCCCAGTGGGCAGGCCACCCACTGTATGGACTGTGGCTTTGCTCTCCCCAGGATGGCCCAGTGGGCAGGCCACCCACTGTATGGACTGTATGGACTGTGGCTTTGCACTCCCCAGGATGGCCCAGTGGGCAGGCCACCCACTGTATGGACTGTATGGACTGTGGCTTTGCACTCCCCAGGATGGCCCAGTGGGCAGGCCACCCACTGTATGGACTGTATGGACTGTGGCTTTGCTCTCCCCAGGATGGGCCAGTGGTCATGGAGTCCCCTCGTGGATCTGGCGTCGTGTACTCAAGTGGCTGAGGTGCCCCCCCTTCCCTTCCCCCTGAGGTGCCTGTCCTTTTTTCTTTCTGATGCCCCTGCAGTGTTCTCTCCGTGGAGTTCTTGTCGTGGGACTGGGCCTTGCCCCTTTGCTCAGGACCCCTGTGGTCCACGGACAGTGGTTGGACTACATATAGTAGATGTATATATTTTGTACATAGTTTATTTATTTATTTGGATTACTGCTGTCCATTTTTCAATATATCTGCCCGTTTAAGATCTCTTCTTTTGGTCTTTGCATTATTTCGGAGGGGGGGGTTTGTGGGTTGTGACAGTGATCTGTGGGAATGCATTGATGTGTGTGTTGTAGTGGGTGTGGGTGGGTGGGTATGTGCCGGTAATCTTTTCCCTCCCCTGTGTCGTAGGTGCAGTACTCACTGATGTCTTCCGCGCCGCCGGGCGTGCTCCTGGTACAGGAGCAGGTATAGGAGTGCGGGGATGACCTGTAACTCGGGTTCCATACTGCCGGAATCTCGCGTGGAGTATGTGGAGGTGAGCGTTTTCCCATTCGTAGTCTGTTTCCGCCGTGTTTTTATCGGCGGGGCTCCCGCCCCGGAAAAGGTGGCGGATTGGTGGGTCGTTATCGGGTAGGCGGTACATTGTCTCCCGCCGGGCTGTTGGCGGTGACCGCCAGGCTGTTTGTTTGTACCGCCGTGGCGGTCGGAGTGTTGAAGCGGCGGTCTCTGTTGGCGGTAACCGCCAGGGTCAGAATTCCATTTTTTGGACCGCCAGCCTGTCGGCAGTATGGTCGCGGCTTTAACACCGACCGCCAGGGTTGGAATGAGGGCCTAGGTGTTGCTATTGTGGTGTATGTGTTGTTTATCCTAGAGGGTTTCTGTGCAGTGAGTATATAAGTAGATTTTTGTCCTTACCAACAAGTAGTCCATTGCCATACCGTCCATCCTGGAAGTGTTGGTTGATGGTGCAGTGACGGAAGATGAATGCGTCATGTACACTCCCAGGATATTTAGCCACAATGTTGCTGATCAGTCCTTGGTGATCGACTATGGCCTGCACGTTGACGGAATGTGTGTGCTTCCTGTTGCGGTAGAGGTGTTCACTCGCAGCAGGTGGCACAAGGCGTACGTGTGTGCAGTCGATTGCACCAAGGACGTGCGGAAAGCCACTGATGGCGTAGAACCCCTGTTTTGTTTCCTGCTGCTTCTGCACTGTGTTAGGGAAGCAGATGTGGCGGGTGTCAGTCCAATGATGGCATCCAGTACTTTAGGCAGGAATGCGGAGAAAGATGGTTGTGAGATTCCACCAACCAGGGCACCAGTTGTCTGAAACGAGCCACTTGCCAGCAGGTGAAGTACGGCAAGCAGCTTTGTTTCGGTTGGGATAGTGTGTGGAGTCACTAAAGTGGGGGCCAATTGCTGTTCAATATTTGTCAGCAGCTGCTGAATGGCCTGCCAGTTCAACCGGTACCTCTGGATGATGTCTCGTTCCCTGAGGCCATGCAGGGTTGTTCGTGGGCGGAATATCCTCTCCTGCCTTCTGCGCTGTCTTTGGGGTCCCTGCTGTTGTTGTTGTGGCTGCTGTTGTTGCTGCAGGGCTCTGCGTCTACGTGCACGTTGAAGAAAAAGCACCTCCATGTCTCCCTGTTGCTGCTCTGCTGCTCTGCTGCTCTGTTGTTTGTTCTGTGTGTTCTGATTAAGTACAGGTGTGTTTGCCCCATTTTAACGCCTGCCCTGACCCAGGCGTTAAAATTTCACGCTATTCGTGCTTTGCGCCATTTTTTTGCACCGCCTGCCGCGCGGAAGTGATTTTTGCCCTGGAGCATAAATACCACGCACCGCTATGTGCGTCTGTTTTTGGACAGGAACGCCTACCCTGCATGTCAGTAACGCAGGGCGGGGTGCCGCTTCCAAAAACTGGCGCACATAGCGCCATTTTCCTGGTGCGCCGGATCGGGCGTCAGGGTTTAAATATGGGGCAACGTTTGCACTGAAAGTGCGTCAAAATGTTTGACGCACATTCGGCGCAAACGGAGTATAAATATGCCCCTTAATCTTTGCATCGTGAAGTTTCACCTGTAGTGTTGCCAGCAGTTTGAGGGATCCACAAACTCCAGATTGGTAATCCCTGAGAAAGGACTTCTACAGTGGACTCCCCACTTACCCCACGGCCTGCAGATGAGCTCTGGTTGAAGGCACTGTTTTTTGAAGCATTCAGACACTGCCAGGGGAGTGGACTACTGGCTTCCTGTGCAAAGGGAAGCCTAAAGGCCTTAGCTACCAGTGGCCTCTGTGTGTGTGTGTTTGTGTGCGCTTGTGTGTGTGTGTTAATGATAATTTTTTTTATTAAAGATAATGTTCACAAAAAATACATACAGTCATTCTTGGTGTAACCCTTCTGAAACAATATTGTGCCTACATTATGATAAAGAGCTTTCTAAACATTTCCAGTATGTTGAAGGTTCTTTGTAATCATTTCAAACATTTATCATAATGAGTGAATGGCATTGTGGAAGATGAAGGATGAGTTCCCCCCGTTTATTACACTTCAAGCATTTTCTGAGCCTTCCTCTCACCAGAGAAGTCTCTGGTGGGTTTAACCTGAGACCTCTGGATGTAGCAAGTGGTGCTGGCTGTCATAACCCCTCTTTGAAAACTTGATCCCTGCCTTATTAGTAGGGACATTGCAAATGTGGAATGCACTGTATGCTGTACTTCATCCAACTATTCAAATGTGTACAGGAACTAGAAGCTGCGTTGGAGCTAAATGAACATCAACTGGTCTTCGGACATGCGTGGGCTCTTACTGCTTTGTGGTAGCCACAACGTGGAGCTAGCTTAGCATGTAGACATGGCAAAGATTAATCTAAGACCCTGCTGACGCTGAGCTTGAATCCCCTGCTACTTTTGCAAACCATGCACAGCATCTAAGCCTCAAGCCAGCCCAACGAGTCACACCCTGATGAAGAGAGCATGAGCCTATTCGCCTCCTCACCACAAGAATGAGACAGGTTGCTGAATAGTGAACCTTGCTAGAGCCAGATGTTTCCAAACATCCATTGAGCCCCTCCTATCCTGCACCAGCAAGTGAGATAAGCTGCCTGACAGACCGAGCACTGAAAGTACGTTTGTGCCAACTTCTGTTATGTTTTGTCCCTGTCTTTGTTGCTTCCTTTTATCTTCCATGTCAGGCAGTCCACCTCCCAGTTGGCCACCAAGCTAGATATAGCCTCGAACCTTTGTGGCCCACACTTCAGCCCCTGTGCTTTCGAGCCATTTCCCCAGTGTGCCTCCATTACCTACTTGTGGTGGCCTACCTCCACCACATCCCTGCGTTTTGCACGAACTCAGAGATACTATTTATTCCATTGACTTGCAGGTACCCTTGACATTGTTGAAACGAATGTGGCTGCCTTTGGTTTGGTTGTTTACGTTTTTATGAACATTTATGTTTGTCAATGTTTTTGTAGAAACTCAAGAGCTACAAACCATCCCTTTTTGGCAGAAAGGATCCAGACTTTAATCATGAGTTGCAGTGTCTGCATTCCTAAAGCTTTGTGAACGTTATCGGTTTACAATCCTTTTAATGCCACGTGAGAAAACATAACTGTGTACGCCTTACTACCAGTGCTTCCTTGCACATACATTATATATTACATTAGTGAGTTTTAATGCAGTTCTTGTATTAACCTGAAATGTTCAGTATCCATAACATGCATGCAAAGTTTCATAATTCTATTGGACCCTGAAGCTTTTTTTTAATTTGATGTAATGCATTTGCACGTCTTATACATTCAGTAGTAAAATGTAGTCTTGTTTTCAATGTTGAGGAGTATGTTTACGTAGAGTGATCTGTCTCAAGTACTTCTCGCATTCATGCCTTGAGAGAATCCAGCCTCCTGCTCAATAGATAGTTTTGCTAAAGTAACAGTTTCTAGACATGTTCATGTTCCATTTACTTGTATTGAGAGAAAACGTATAAGAACCCTCCAAAATTGCATGCACTTTAGCATTATATGCTCCAAATATATTTTTGAGAGAAGGCTCTTGTTGGGTGAGATGACAATTGTTACTTATTATTTTGTAATACAACTTGCTGTTTTTGCACTAATTGCATGATTGCCTCTTAGGCCTCCCAGTCTGCTGTGTTTGTATTGTAACACATTTTAGCAGATGGTATACGTTCTCAACGTGAAAAAAACTCTGCAAAGATAATTCAAGAGATTGATAGACGGGTCTAAACGCAAACATCACCGGCTCCAGAAGTACGGAGCTGATGAATTGGTTAAACAGCACGAGCACGTTGAATCAAAATTCTAGATAAAGCCTAACTGTGGTTCCTATATATTTGCTTGCATGCTTTGCATGGCCTGTATTGTTTTGTGGTTGTTAATGTGCTAGTAAACAAGTGAACACAAATGTCGTCCGCACAGAATGTGAGAGGAAAAAGTTGGTTGGGTGGGTAGAAATGCGAGGAGCCTGGTGAAAAGAAGAAGGCATATGTGGGTGAATTCGTGGTTTAGAGCAAGCGGGCTCCAGAACTAGTGCAGAAACGGGGAAGTTAGAGGAGTGCCAGGCCCTGAAGCACAGATTCTTGAAGGTTGAACATGTAAGAGAAAAAGGCCCTCTGATTCACCTGCACTGGCACCTTGAGGAGCCCCACCAGATATTGACTGAAGAAGAAACTGAAGGATTCCAGAAATAAGATAGAAGCCGAGCAAAGGCCACTCTTCCTACAGTAAAATGAGGATGCGCACAAACATAGGCATGAATCCCAAGTTTGTGATATGAAAAATATGCAGGAGAAACTAGAGTCCCAAATCAGTCACCTTATGGACACTGCTCCTCCTCCTTTCTAGTTATTCCCCCAGATCAATTAAGTGCCAGAAATGGAGAAAGAGAGCAAGGACACGAGTGAGGAGGATCTGTTGGATATGTTCCCCATGCCAGCGGAGGAGGCTGTGGGTGCAGTTGCAGGTGCACCAGAAAATGGATCAGCACCTGCAGGATTGCCGAGGACTGGAGCACAAGGAGGTAACATACAAGTGAGCACTGCACTACAACAGACCGACAGTAAAATGCCTTGTAGAGGGGCGCAAGGGACTAGACACAAGGCTGATTTCACTACGGTGGAATGGTCCAGATGGTTTCTACGTCCTTTTCCCACAAGTTGCAGGAATCCCCATAAACACAGTCCCACCATCATAACAGAAAGTTCAACACAAACTGCAGGGAAATTGATCAGGAGACCCTGCCCTTCTACCCACTCAAGTGACTCTGATGACAAAGACCCTCCCCTTTTGCTATTCTTCATTTGAGATACTACCCAGCAGCCTGGAGGTAGAATGATGGTCCATGTTCCTTGAAGAGGAAGAAAGAAAAAAGAAAAAAAAGAAGGAACGAAAGTAAGAAGGAGAAAAGAAAGGAAGAGGATGTAGAATTGAGGGCAATGTCACTGAAATTGCAGAATATGCAAACAACAGTGAAGGGAAAGGGGTGGAGGACCCCACCAAAGGCGAAAGAATGGGCTTAAAGAGGGGAGGACAGGGAGTTAGCGGGAGCAATGGAAGGGGCAGTGGAGGAAACCTTGAGTGAGTCTCATGTTTTGATTGTGGTCTGCTGGGGCACTGGAAACAAGATTATCCAAACACTGCACTTACTGCACTGGGTGCCCCTGATCATTCTGAATTTCATCAGATTACATACATTTGTTATCCCGAATTTAGGGATAACCCAAGAAGTTTAAACTTTGGTATGAATACCTTAATCTTATTCAATCAAAAGTCCTTATGTCGATTGATCATTGATGTTAAATGCACCACCAGCCTCATTGATAGTCACTAGTCGCTCAGTTGTAGAAACATCCAAATTCCCAACCTTACCTCTCACGGGCATGTCAATAGGTGCAGTCATTTTTTTCAACTAATGAGTTCCTCACCATATGTTTGATCCTGTATCTATCTTGCTCGGACCTATTAGCGATAAACACTCCTTTTGGCTTAGCTAGGCAGAGGCATACTCTGCAAGTTAAATTGCACCCAATTTTGTACTTTGGATGGTGTTTTCCTAAGTGTATCCTGACAGCAAGAAAATGAAGTGCTTGCACTACTATGTAAGAATATAAACCCCCAGCACGATGAAAATAAAACTGCCATTCTCCAGATTTAACCAAATTGCTTTCCCAGTACAATCCAGATTGTGATCCACGGGGGCCAATGATATAGAGTTTGATGGATTTAGTGAACCTAAAGGTTGACTCTCAAAAGAAGCTACTCTGGATATCCCAATACCTACTGAAGCCTGAGGCAGAGAAATAAATCTACCGTGTAACAGTAGCTCTGATTAAGTAAGGAGTTTTACTGTCTATTGTTAGTAGATGCAACACTCAAATTTTGCCTATACACAAGGCAGATAAGGCTAGCATGTACAGATGTGCCCACTATTTTACAGCAATTACTAATATGGCAATCCCATTATTCCCCATGGTACCCATTTGGCACCATTCTTTCTTGCATCAGTGTAGATGCCCCATGTTTTACTGTAGTTGATCTATGTTCCATTTTCTTTCCCACCACAAAAGAGAGTAAGTATTTCTTCTGGTTCACAATCAGAGGATCTCAACTTTTGAAGACCCATCTTCCTCAAGGATTTATGGAGTGACCTTCAATTATTTTCCCAGGTTATTATAGGTAAGTACAGGTAAGTATTTTTATGTTTATTAAAGTGCCATTGGGGGCCCTGAAGTGGGCCCCCCTACATGGGACTTGATGCAATGGTCATGCCCAGGGGACCCTGGTCCCCTGTGCTGGCTATTGGGGTGGTGAGCATGACTCCTGTCTTTTCTAAGACAGGCATCATGTGGTATGGATATGGTTTTGCATTCGAAAATGATGCTAGGCTGGTTAGAGTCATTTTTTTTAACTCTAACCTGCATAACGTAATTTTTTCGTGCAAAACCCCCTTTTTCCATACCGCCAGCCCCACCCGGCTAACGTAATTTTTTAGGCTAGCCTGCCCTTGGCACTGACTTGCACCATTCCATAAATAGGGTGCCCGGCTGATGCTCAGAAATGGTGCAAGCCAGTGCTAAACTTTCTGGTGAAAAACTGCATTGGTGCAGTTTTGCACCAAAAAGTATAAATCAGGGCCTTAATACCCTCACTAGAGCCTGCATACTAGCCAAGAAAGAATTATGACTGTCTACATGGACTGAAAGTATGCGTATGTAGTGACATATGAATTTGGGATCCTTTTGATGCAATGGGGTTGTTAGAAATGGGGTCTCTAGTTGGCAGTGGCCTGCATACTGTCCAAGTAGGGACTCTCAATCTAGTCAGGGTAAGCGAGTCACACAGCTAAGATAACCCCTGCTCACGCTCTTGGTAGCTTTGCAAGAGCAGTCAGGCTTATCTCAGAGGCAATGTGTAAAGTATTTGTACACACACACACCCACACAGTAGCACAGTGAAAACACCACAAAAGTACTCCACACCAGTTTAGAAAAATAGCCAATATTTATCTGAGTAAAACAAGACCAATAAAAAAAAAAATCCAACATACACAACAAAAGATGCAAATTTTCAAAGATTAAGGGGGTCATTATAAACATGGCAGTAAACACTGTCGGCAGCTGTGGCGACGGTGAACAGAAACCAGCCATATAATGATGCAAAAAACAGCCAAAAACTCTGCAACCACCAGCCACCGCCAATGCCTTGTCGGCGGAAAGGCTGCATATCCCACCCCGCCACCGCCAAGCAGACAAATCCCCCACCTCCCAAATAATGATGCACAAATCACCGCAGCAGTTAGTTTATGTCGAAGGACCATTGGCAGTACAGACCGCCACGGCCAGCAATGGGACCCAACAGCAAGAAAGGCACACATTGGCAAATTTGAAACCCAGACACCTGACACACATCCACAACACTATAAAACATTCACAGACACACCCCAGAATCCTTTGCATCACCAATGGAACTACTGAGACAGCCAACACAACACGCAGACACAGAACGCAACATCACACAACTCACACACCCAACCACACAACAGCACCTCACCAATATCCACACAACACCCCACCCACAACATACACCATGTCAAAGCCTAAGCACCCTTGCTTCACAGATAGGGAACTAAGAACAATGGTGGATGAAATATTCATGGTCGAGCTACAAATCTTCGAGGCACAGATCCAGCACACACCCATCGCCAGGAAGATGGAGTTATGGCAGATTATAGTGAACAAGGTCAACGTAGTGCGAAACCATCCACGCACGAGGGACGACATCCGCAAGAGAGGGAATGACCTGTGCGGTAGGGTGAGGTTCATGGCATTGAGGCACAACATTGCGGTCCAGAAGACTGGGGGAGGACCCCACCTACACCCCCTGACTAAACCGACTGGGAGGAAAAGGTACTGGCCATCCTGCACCCTGCGGGCCTCACTGGACACACTGGAGGAATGGGCTCGGGTAAGTCATCTACAATTACCCCAAATCCACCACACCTGTAATGCATGCACCAGCCAACCCCTCCAACTACCACCAGGACCACTATCCCACCCAGGCCACAATTACCACATCCAGTCAACCCGCATGCCCACAAACCCACCAACAGGCCCGCATCCCTCCCCCTGTGCACAGCCACTCACCACTGCAAGGAATCACAATGGCACTACATCACCCACAATGCACCTCCACATCCAATGCAAAATGCAATGGCAACCCCACAAAAGGTCCCTGCATGGCCCAACAGAGGAAGAAACCGGCACAAAATAGGCCAGAGCTGTGCATCCTCATCTGAATTAGTAAATGTAACATACATGTCCATTCCCCCCTCACAGGCACCACCACCTATGCATCCCTGACGGAAAGGCCAAGGAGTGCCAGGGCCCCACATGGAGACAGAGGCCCCACTCAGGATACTGGAGAGGGAAGTGTGGACATTAAGGATCACCCTGGCCCGTCACACAGTCCTGGACTGTCACCCTCCACAAGCCCCACCCAGGATACCACTGACACCCCTATCACCCAGCCACCAATATCAGCTCTGGTCAAACCAAAACACACCATTGTATCCAGGCCACAGACTGGTGGTACACAAGTACAGAGGCCAGAGTCTCACCTACTAACAGGCAGGATGACGATGGCCCCAGTACAAGTGGTACTGCCGGACCTGTGCAGGGGACATAGGTACAGGGGCCTAGGCCCAGTGGGAGGGTATCAGTGGCCCGGGGGGAGGCCAAAAGATGGATGCTGCAGCCCAGGAGGTGATCTCTGAGGTCCTGGGAGCATACCACCATGCACAAGACAGCATTGGCCAGATCCTGGCCACCCTGGAACAGAGTCAAAGGCTGCAGATAGCCCAACATCAAGAGACCATAGAGCAGTGGAAACAACTGAATGCCACCATTGCCACCATAGCAGGGGTGCTGCAGCACCACCACCTAACCCAGCCTGAGACCCCCACAAACCAGGAAGCCCCTACCACTGACCAGGACACAGACCAGCCACCTACATCAGCAGCAGCAACTGGACTGGTGGCACTGGGAAAGGACACACAGGAGACCAGCACCCCTACCCGTGGAGCCAAGCACCAGACCCTCAAATGGCCTCTAAGACCCAGATATGGCACAGAAACACTTGCCAAGACCAAGGCCCCAACCAAGAAGTAACTTTGACATGGACTGACTCCCAAGTGTGCCACTGTGCCACCATCCTGACCCACCAATAGCCACACAACAACTTGCAAGGGACAGATGGACCTATACTCACTGCCACCAATCGCCAAGCCCATGTACCCAGTGTGGACATCCACCGTTAGCCCACTCCCTTTCTCTGTACAGCGTACCAATGCATTAAGGACACCGAATAAAACACATGTATACCAAATCGTATGTCCCCTGTCACATTGATGAATCAATTGTAAATGTGAATGCATTATCCTGTCAATACCATAATCAGACCTTTATTGCAAGAATGGCACCCCAAAAACAACATTGTGCGTAGAAAACAGAAATGTACACCATGTTTGTCTCAATGGCACATGCAACCTTAATATTCAGGTAACATTGTCAATGACTGCAGACCCCACATCCCAATAGTGAATAAGTCAGACAGATAATATGCACTGCAGACAACATCATCAGTGAACAGTACCTCATAATTACTGGAAGTAAAGTTGGATCAGTTGGTTCCTGGAGTGAACATCTTCCCCCTCTTCATCCTCACCATCACTCTCCTCCCCTCTCAGATGATGCAGGTGTGGATATACAGCACCCTCCTCTTCCAGTAGGGGGCTAGCTTTCCTCACAGCCACGGTGTGCAGCATGCCACCAATATTCTACATACCTTCTCAGGGCCATAGCACAGGGATTCCCCAGAGAGATGGAGGCAACCGAATCTAGTCTTCAGGAGACCTATAGTGTGCTCTATCACCCTCCTAGTACGTCCATGGGCCTCGTTGTAATTCCTCTCTGCAGCTGTCCTAGGATTTCTCACAGGTGTAAGGAGCCAATGCATGTTGGGATAGCCAAAATCACTTGCAAAAGGGGTTGAAACAGGACTGTAACAGACTGCCATTACTTGCAGACAGCCTGGCTGTCAGCTATGTACAGAACCAGTGGCGCCTATGAGCCATCCTCTGTCCCCTTGTAGTTAATCCATCATGTGTGGTACACTGCTGTTCCTCAGGACAAATGAATCATGGACTGATCCTGGAAACATGGCATTCACATGTGAAATGTATTGGTCTGCAGTACACACCGATTGTATGTTCATTGAGAGGAAGTTCTTCCTGTTCCTGAACACCTGTTCATTTACTCTTGGGGGTATGAGAGCTATGTGGGTGCCATCTATGGCACATATCACATGGGGAATGTTAGCAAAGGAATAAAAGTCAGACTTGATGGCAGGGAGATCATCCCTTTGGGGAAACTTCACATATGTCTGCACGTGTAGTACAAATGCATCCAGGATTTTGGACAGGATGGGGCTAAACATTGGCTGTGAGAACCCTGCACCCATGCCCACTGTCACCTGAAATGAGCCCTTGGCCATGAAATGAAGTACAGCGAGCATTTGCACTTCAGAAGGGATGGCATGCTGATTCCAATTTGCCGGTCTCAGTACTGGATCCAGTAATGCACATAGCTCATGGATTGTAGCACATGTGAATCTGTAGTTGATAATTATGTGACGTTCCACCATGGTCTCCAAATCAACAAGAGGTTTATACACAGATGGGGCCCTCCCTCGCCACATGGGTCTGTACCTAGGAGGAGTGGAGAACACATGTGAGGGACACACATACATATGCACAACATGTTGTGTATGAATAACTGCAGTACATTATGTAGGTTACACACAAGCATTGTATGATGTACAACTGTAGGGACATGTTGAAGTGATACATCTGGACCGTTGTGGGTAGAAATGAGTCATGTGGGCATGCGACTAAAGGCTGGGGTCCATAGGGCCTGCATCGGGCCCATGACCAGTAAATATCTGCGTAGTACTAACAAAATGGCAGCCCCTGCCATCCAGATATGTAACAGTGGAAGTGACCTCTTTCCGCTGGCGGTTGTTGTTATGGCGTAAGGCAGTGTTCACCGCCGTGCACCCATTCATTGGTTAACATGGTTGTCAATGGGGAATCTGGCCCTATCGTGATCGCCACCAGCGGTGACGATGCACACCACCGCGGAGCGTACGCCATGTCGTCACCCCAGGTTCACTTGACTCCCAGATCCTGTGCATTGAAGTACCCCACTGAGTGTGCTGCTGTGTCCTGACTCTGGTTACTCAAATGGCACGAGTCACAGGGGAAAGGGCCCCGGTCTGAACCACGGAGGAGCTGGAGTAGCTGGTGGACGGGGTCTTACCCCTGTATGCCAAGTTATATGGGCGACCAGAGGTGCAGGTGAGCAGGCGGTTGAGGTGCATGGATGTGTGTGATGGTAGTGGATGCCTGTATGCATGTGTGGTCGGTATGTACCTGCACAGGTGTAGAATGTTTGGCAAGTACCGTGAGTGAGGTGGTGGAATGATGTTGTGAAGTGTCCGTCCCATAGGGGATGTATAGTCAGCTGTGACACATGGCCATTTTCTGAACTCAGTGGTTCTTGTCTGTGTGTCCCCTACAGGTCAGCTCCCATCAGAAGAGGGCACTCTGGCAGGCCATCGCCAGGGAGGTGCGGACCCTGGGGGTCTACAACCGGCAGAGCACCCACTGCAGGAAGAGGTGGGAGGACCTGCGGCTCTGGGCCAGGAAGACCTACTAGGCCCAGCTAGGGAAGTCCTCTCAACGAGGAAGGGGTGCCCATCGGGCCCTGACCCCCCTAATGCGCCGCATTCTGGCGGTGGCATATCCAGACTTGAATGGGAGCTTGAAGGCTGCACAGCAGCCACAAGGGGGTTAGTACCAACACCATGTCATGCCTCTTTGATGGATGTCTGAGGGTGGTGTAGGAGTTATGCTGTCTAGTGCCAGGTACTCTGACAGGTGTCTTACAGCAATCCGGCCCCCATGGGCACAGAGATGATTAGGTCTGCAGTTTATCAGGTCCTTGTGTCATTTGGGAGATGAGTTGTATGCTAGGGTTGTGGCCACTAGTCAGGGGCATGTACATCCATTCAGTTGTTAACATATATCTCTCCTGTTTTGTCTCCCCACGCCTGCACTCTTGTGTTGTCTGTGCACGTCAGCATCATCTGGCGCGGGAGCAGTGGCACCGGCGAGTGTGGATGCAGTGCTCCACGGTTCCAAGGAGGCAGAGTCTACCGACGCCGAGGGGACCAGTGGGTTGGAAGGGAGTACCACGGGGGAGGCAACTACCACTGGCGATAGTGACTCTGATACCTCCTCCGATGGGAGCTCCCTGATGGTGGCAGACCCTAGTGGGCCCACCCATTCTTAGATATCTTCTGCCACCCACATACCATCACCGTCCTCCCAGTTGCTCCCCACCCATTTGCCCGTGCCCGCTCACCCAGAAGGGTGGGTGTCTCCTTCACCCCAGGCACCTCATCCCCTGCCCCAGTCAGCCCTGCTGCCCTCACGGAGGAGGCTATTGACCTTCTGAGGACCATCTCTGTAGGGCAGACAACCACTGTGAATACAATCCAGGGGTTAGCATCCTAGATGCAGCAGTGCATGCAAACCTGGAAGGCATTCACAGTGCCATGTCTGGATTACAGAGATCTTTTCAGGCTCTGGCCTCCTCTTTGACGGCAGCCAGTGTCCCTGGCCTTTCCATCCCCCCTCCAAACACCTATATTCCTTCCAGCACCCCACTCCCTTCACCCATCCCAAGCACACGTTCAGACAGCCATGCACACACCTCAACACACAAAAAACATACACAGAAACACAAGCACCACACTTCCCATCACAGGCATACACAAAGCCAACATACAAAGGCACACACAACAACATTCACTTCCCCCAGTGTGTCCACCTCTCCCGCCTCCCTGTCTGTCACTTCTACTTGCACACTCACAAGCACTGCAGCCTCATTCACTGTTGCTGACCCCATTCTTGCAGTCACCACAACATCCAGTCATGCACCCCAGACACCACACCTGCACTCACCACAACGACATTGACTGACATTTGCAGCATACTCACCAGACTTGCAGACACCCAGACAACATCCATGTACGCTGGCAGCCTGTCTTGTCCCACTGTGTCCACCCCCTTCCTCTCAAAACACTCAAATGTTCCCAGACACTCACCCAACACACATCCACCACACCTCAGCATATTGTACAGGCACCTGCATCCACATCCAGCACACCTACACAAGTTACAAGCACTCCCTCTACCTACACTCCCACACTTTCCTCCATGTCCACCCCAACTGCCCCTAAACAATTTTTCCTCTCCAGTGTTGACCTTTTCGAACCCACTGGCCCACCCTGTCTCGTCCCTAAACCTGCCCACCTCCTTGCCCTGTCCACTCCTTCCACGTCAAAGTCCGCCCCAGTCCTTCCTTTCCATTCGCATGCCCCTCCCCCAGTGAGCAAGAAGCCCTGTGCTCGCCCTGGTTCATCTGCCACCCCCCTGTCCAAGCCCGCTCCCCCACCTTCCAAAGCTAGACCGAAACCGCCTCCACCTCCCAAATGTTAGCCCAAGATCCCCCTCCCCCCACAGACGTATGTCCCCACCCCGCCCCCCTCTGCCCCTGTTCCTTGAAGTGCCTGGCTGCCCCATTGATGTCCCTTTAGGGTGGAGTACCATGTGCACATGTGGGAGTCAAGTTAGGGCCATTTGGGCCCTCCAGACATTTTATGTTGGACTGGCCATTGGCCTGATTTGGACATTGAATTACCTATGTTATTAAATTTGAGTGCCCAGTGTTGCTGTTGGCACACTCTGGAGACATGGTTCATCATTTCATTGTGGGGGTATGGTGTGCACATGTGTGTACTTTGGGCAGGTTGTATTGGCCTTGTGTTGGGTAAGTCCCTCTTGTTCAGGTGTGTATGGCTTGTGATGGTGTTAGGGGCGCATTGCAGGGTGGGTGGGTATTTAACTGTGCCCTTTCTTCCCTTGTTTAGTAATTTGCGGTACTTACCACCGTCGTCTTCGTTGGTGGTCACGCTCGTGGAGGTATATGGCAAGAAGCAGGACAGGCATGATTTCCAACTCTCTCTCCATGTCTGGTTTGTTTTGTTGGGTGTGCCTCCGGTGAGTGTTTCCTTTTATATTGTTAGTTTCTGCCAGGCTTTGCATGGCGGTGGTTCCCGCCCCGGAACTGATGGCGGTCTTGTGCTTCATTATTTGTTGGGCGGGTGGGGCTTTTCCGTCGGCCTGTGGGCGGCCTCTTCCGTTGATGTCGCCACTACTCTGCTGGCGGTGAGTGGTTTTCACGCTTGCTGTTTTTCAAGTCCTTCATTATTTGGCATCCAGACCTCCAGCCTGTTGGCGGTAGTTACCGCCGGCGGTGCGGTCTTTCCCGCCATGTTCATAATGAGGTCCTAAATCTTAGAAAAATCTTATAGAAACACATGGGCTCCTACTGGAGCCATTCTGGCGTCTTAACGGAGTGATTCACAACAGTCTGACACAACTCGTGAGGGAGTGCAGGCCGGCCACGGAGTGGCATGGACCCCAGGTACAGGACATTGGAAAGTGATGAGCAAACAAAGATGCTCCACGGAGTCGGGGAGGTGAGGCGTCGCTGGAGCCAGTGCGACGTTGGTTCCTTACTGCTACCGTGGAAGTGAGGCATTGGTTCCTTACTGCTAGGTAGGGGAGGTGAGGTATCGGCTCCTTAAGGATGCAAGGGAGATAATGCGGCATCAGTGGCAAACATTTGTACCTCATGCCTTGGTGGGGTTGATGAATCCAACAGCTCAAAATGTAAGGCGGCGACTTTGTGGAGTCGCATTCACACCATAGGCCACAAGTGCTGTGGCGGAGTCAGAGTCATGCGTCCCAGACATCAGGTACATGGCACTCGGGACTCACGCTTGGGTGGGACTTCGGAGGTGCTGCAGCATTGGTGAGCCTGTGTTGTAGGTTGTGGTCATTGCACCCAGTGGGGACCACGGATACCGGAGCAGGTGGTGGCAGGGCGTATGGCTGGCTTTAAGGAGGTGTGACTGGTGGGCGGCACAGGGTGCTGACCTTGACGGGGGCACCAACCTCAGAGGAGGTGGTGCCATGTTTAGCAACACTTACAATTTAAAAGCACCAGAGTTCCATATGTGTCCAGCTGTTAGGCAACAATAAAAATGTCAAGGAAACTCTTGTGATTAAGGTTCCTGGCAGACAGAGGCATGGAGTTTGTTCAGTGGCAGTTTTGACTCACCATAAAGTAGGGTAGAGGGTTAATGTGCTTGCTGCAAATAATAATCTGTATTGTATGAGATAGCTGTATGGATTTGGAAAGCTAGCCTTTACCAGATCTTTAAAACAAATGAAATGTACGTGCGAGAGAGACTATGGAGAGATATGGGGCACTTGGCACTTTTCCTGGGTGGTAGGGAAGGAATCGGAGGAGGAAGTCAAAAATTGTTGCACAGGGCGCCACCAGTGCTAATGCCAGTCCTGGTGGGGAGTCAGAGAGCAGCACTGGTTCGAAAGTCACTCTGGAGTTGATATGCTTGGTTTCTTCTTGGTTGCACCAGAGCTCACTTCCAAGGGCCCAGGAACTGCAGTTGGCACCACTTGGCAAGTCTGGACTCTCAGCAACAGAGCCCAGGCGGTGGCAGGTGAAGCCTTTAATGACTCTGAGACTTCTTAACAGGAGGCAAGGTCAGTTCAAGCACTTGGAAAGCAGGATTTAGAAAGCAAAGTCCAGTCCTTTCCCTCCCAGGACAGAAGCAGCAAGCAGCAGTCCAGAACAACAAAGCAACAGGCAGAGTGACAGCCCCTCCTACATCATCCAGCTCTTCTTCCTGGCAGAATGTGCTCAGTCCAGAGGAGTTCTAACTATGTGGTGTCAGAGGTCCATTACTTATACCCATTTCTGTCTTTAAAGTAGGCAAAAATCAAATAGAAGTCTCTGTAGTGCACAAGACCCTGCCTTCCACACCCTGGCCTCAGGCACACTCCAGGTGGTTAGAGACTGCTTTGTGTGAGGACAGGCAGAGCCTTATTCAGGTGCAAGTGTTAGCTTCTCCCACCACTCTAGCTCAGAAAGACTCATCAGCCTAATGATGGTCCATCAGGATACATAGAGCACACCTCAGCTCCCTTTGTGTGACTGTCGAGGGGATGCACAAACAGCCCAACTGTCATCCTGACCCAGATGTGTATTCAGCGGACAAGCAGAGGCAAAGAATGGTTAAGCAAGAAAATGCCCACTTTCTAAAAGTAAAAACAACAGAAGATGGACAGAATGCAGAACAAATCAAACGTTCACCCCCAGTCACAGATCTGGGATTAATCATTTTGTCTTTTTGATTGCCATGCTATTCCAGTTTAGACCCAGCCATATGTAAATCATTATTGACCCTGTTCCCAATTGGAAACAGCCCAGCCCGAACTGCCGGGCCAGAGCCTCTCTGGACCAAAAACAAGCATTCTGCGACCAGTTTCAGGTTATCACCCTTCATCTGCCAAGCTAGCTTGAATTTGGTGCCATGGCAAGCATGGGATTCACGTCTGGGCATGCCCTTGTCGCGTAGGCTCTCATTATTTTAATGAGACTACTGGATTTGAGTGAGAGAATCGCCTGCAGTGTGGGAGACTGAGTCTTAACCCACCACAGGTGACACCTGTCGCCCCAATCCGGGTTTTGCTCTGGCTAACTAGCAGTGCCTCATCTCTACCCAAGAGCAGGGAGGATTGGGCAGCCGAGCGCAGGACACAATTGACTCCTCAGGGAAATCATGGTCACTCAGATCTCATCCGTTTCTCTCAGTTACATTAGTTTCACATATACAATGACAGACAGAGGCAGTATATGTTTCAATAAGGTTTTTAATGAAGCAACAGCATCTTAGATAATAAAGCATGCACTGCCATAACCAGGAGGATAAAGCAGGACAGGATTGAAATTGTGACTAGAAGAGTAAAGCATAGAAATAACGCTACCATATTGTCACTAGGGTCAATGGACTAATTCCTACCCAGGGTATATTAGAGCACAACATGTTAAGCTCTAGTTCTGCCCTCCAGGTTCCCCTGGGAAGACATCATACCTGAGCAAAGGCCTGAAGTCTGCATAAGCAGCTGTAGCGAAGCATTTAGCAATCAGCATACAGTCCTGGTCATCTGGCTGGAATCTCCCTCTAACATGTATGGGAGAGAGAAGTGTTTTTATAACAAAACAGCTGATGTTCTGAGAAGATGTCCCTACGTAAGGGGGTGTATCTCTAGGAATACCAGAGACAAAGTGTTACCACGTTTTACCGGCAACCTATCTTTGCTGCAGCCTTGTTAGAGGGACAAAGTGAACAAGAATGTCTTGATTAAGAGCGTAGCAAAGAACAGCTAGATAGAGATAAATAAAACAAGATCACAAATGTGGCTATTGTTAAAATAATAAACAAAGCTGAATAAAATATATCTAGGTTAAACTGCACAGCAGCAGGCCTAGTGTGCTAAAATAACATGCATGAAGCTATAACTAAAATGGCTATACAACACCCTACCCACTTAGGGCAACACATGCAAAAAAACAACAGATGATGGACGGAATGCAGAACCAATCAAACATTCTCCCCCAGTCACAGATCTGGGTTTAATCCATCAGTTTCTTTTTACTTGCCACGCCATTCCTGTGACTGGGAGTGAATGTTTTATTGGTTCTGCATTCTGTTCATCATTTGTGTTTATTTGCTTTTGTCGGCCTAAGTGAGCCGGGTAGGCCTGGAGGTGGATCCTGGGCTAACTATGCCACTGGACTCAAGCTAACCTGGCTGATGAGGGGTGATATCCAGAAATCAGTCCCAGGATGCTTGTTTCTGGTCCAGGGAGGACCTGTCCTGGCAGTTCGGGCTGGACTGTTCCCATGGGGAACAGTTTTAAGACTGATTTGCATATTGCTGGGTCCAAACTACGGTGGCATGATGAGCAAAAGAATTGATGGATTAAACCCAGATCTGTGACTGGGGATGAATGTTTGATTGGTTCTGCATTCCGTCCATCATTTGTGTTTATTTGCTTTTGTCGCACTAAGTGCGCTGGGTATGCTCAGATATGTGTCCTGGGCTCACTAGGCCACTGGATACAAGCCAACTTGGCTGATGAAGCGTGAGACTCTAAAACTGGTCCTCAAATACTTGTTTTTAGTCAAGGGAAGACCTGACTTGACCTGACCTGGCAGTGTGGGCTGGACTGCTCCCATGGGGAACAGGGTTAAGACTTATTTACGCATGGATGGATGCAAACCGCGGTGGTATGGTGAGCAAAAGAATTGATGGATTCAACCCAGGTCTGTGACTGGAGTGAATGTTTGATTGGTTCTGTATTCCGTCCATCATTTGTGTTTAATCATTTTCTAAAAATGACATTTTCAAACTCACAATTCGAAAACAAACCTCACCAAGAGACGTATTTTAAAATTGTGAGTTCAGAGACCCCATATCTCTATCTGCCTTCAATGGGAAATTACACTTATAATATATTTCAAGGCAATCCCAATGTTGCTCTATGGGAGAGATAGGCCTTGAAATATTGAAAACCGAATTTAGCAGTAAATCATTATCAAGGCATGTAAAAGACACCAGTACATGCCCTATTTTTTAGATACACTACACCCTGCCCATGGGGCTGCCTTGGGGCTACTTTAGGGGTGACTCACATGTTGTAAAAGGGTAGGGTTAGGCCTGGCAAGTGGATGCACCTACCAGGTTGAAATGGCAGTTTAAAACTACACTCAAAGACACTGCAGTGGCAGGTCTGAGACGTTTACAGAGCTACCCATGTGGGTGGCACAATCAGTGCTGCAGGCCCACTAGTAGCATTTGATTTACAGCCCCTATTCACACATAGTGCACTTTACTAGGGACCTACTAGTAAATCAAATATACCAACCATGGATAAAAAAATCACCAATTCAATTTAGACAGGGAGCTTATGCACTTTAGCACTGGTTAGCGGTGGTAAAGTGCCCAGAGTTCTAAATCAAACAAAAACAGATCAGGAAAAATAGGAGGAATAAGGCAAACAGTTTGGGGATAACCATGTAAAAAGGGTGGTTATTAAGAATGGCCAGTATGTTTTAATTTAACCTTTTGAAGTCACCCCAATTACCCAATAAAGAGGTGGTGGTAAGGTGTCCTGCACGCTAGCACCCTCACACCCAAGCAAATTCAGCCATTAAAGATGCTGCCTTGTCTGAAACTGCTGATAATGCCATGTATATTGTGAGAGATTATATTTCCCATGACATTGCTAATAGATTTGTTTACACCCTTCTTTTTTCTATAGCCCAGAACTATTGCCAGTTGTGTGCCATCTAGCCCATAATTTCAGAATGTGTATTGAAACTACAGGTGGCCCTTTTGTGCACATTCAGATGGATTTTATCCAGATGTTCAGATATGCTACATGATTGTATGTTTTTCTGTTTGTGTACATGTTTTCAGGATGGGTGGAAGCATACTCCTGTGTCCATTCAGATGCTACTACAGGAGCAAAGGTGTTATCCCTTGTTTCAGGATATCATACCAAGTGATCATGGGACGCACTTTGTTGCAGCAGTAGTGCAGGAAGTTTATAAGGCTCTAGAGATAGAGCAGCATTTTCACTGTGCATACTCCCATAATCAGTCGTACAGGTAAAGTGGAACAATGGTACCCTGAAATCCTAAAAAAACAAGATAGCAAAGATATGGTTATAAACCCAATTGAAATGGCCTGTTGTCCTACCACTATTACAATGGTCCCTCTGAGCGATTCCCTCTAAGACACCAAAATTAATTCATTATTAATGTTGGTATTCTTTACAATGTGATAATTCAGTCTGCTTGAATATGTTCATATTTTTCTGCTTTAAACAATCAGTCAAGATTCATGGAGTGGAAGTAGCTGAAAGATTAGAAGGCCTTTACTAGTAATTGTTTATTTTTAAATTACTCAATAACGTTCAGACAGAATATATAACCTAGAACAGAGTGTTATGAGATAGGGAGGAGCTTCATACCAGGTATTCCAGACTGAGCGTCATACAGAGCCATAACCACTTTTCTTTGCTGAGGGCACAGCCAGACTTCAAATGACATATCTGCTGACTTATAGACATAGATGAATCGGCTGTTTCTTTGCTGAACATGAGTTATATTGTTCAGAAAAGGGAACGACCTATAAAACTGAAAGGAGACTCCTTTTGGTGTAATGTAATATAATGTAAGGTGAATTTGTAGAGGACTGCTTGTCGCTCATGAAGGTATCCATGTGCTGAGTAGGTGAGTGCAGACATGTGGTAAGACTGGGACAGAATACTGGTAGTCTCTAAGGTCACATAAGAAGACTAGTTGAAGAGTCAGTCATTCAGCTTCTTGCAGAATACAAGAAGTGAGGAGGAGGCCTTGGTGTGTTTGGGGGAGTTCGTTCCAGGATTTAAAGGCTTGGTATGAGAATGACCAACCTCCCCCTCTGCTTCTGTAGATGAGGGTGTGTGTGCAAACTGAGCAAAGTTGTCTGGTGGGTTGGTGGAAGTGAAGCCGGCGATTGACGTATGTGAGTCCAGTGTTGTGTAGTGACTTGAGTGCATGTCTGAGAAGGTTGAACGGGCAGCGTATCTAGATGAAGAGCCAGCAGAGCTTTATGAGGAATGGTGTGGTGTGAGTTCGGTGCAGGAGGTTGAGGATGAGTCTGTGCTTTGGATGGTTTAAAGTCTGTGAAGGAGATGCATTGGGAGGCCAGCACAGAGTGCATTGCCATAGTCCAATCTGCTTGTGATTAGGGCCTGTGTGATGGTACGTCTGTTGTCCAGTATGAACCACTTGAAGATTTTAAGTAACATGTGGATGATGTAGAAGCATGAGGAGGTAACAGCATTGACTTCATGATGAGGATGGTGTCCAGCATGAGGCCTCGGTTCCTAGAGTGGTTGTTTGGGGTGGCTGTGGGTCCAAGATCGGCTGGATATGAGGTGGAATTCCATGGGGAGCTGTTATTTTCAAAGATACTCACTTTGGTTTTGTCATTTTTGAGCTTGAGATTTTCTTTCATTCAACTGGCCATGCTGGTCATGGATTGTTTGGTGCTAAGCTTATCTTAGTTAGTGGAGAATAAGGAAGGGATGGGGGATATTGAAGTAAATAAGCTTTATTATACCATCATCATGTTCCAATAATTAATATTATTATTCTGGCTCTTGGCAAGTATCAATGCCACAAACCTGTTAATTTTTTAAATAGTTATAATTCATATTGTGTGTTGTAGGGTAGGATTTAAATTGTAACAAATCTTGAAAATACATTCCTGGTTTCCTAGTGTTCTTGAGTCTGCCTGTTCATAATAAAAAAGGGCTTGGGGTTTCACTAACTATCCCTGTTAAATCTGACAAGACTGATTGTTACTTAGAACTCACCTCACTGAAATAATGCTGAGTGGATTGACGGGGTTTACAGTCCATCTGGCTTTCTGGCTTTCTGGCTTAGGTTGAGAAAATTACTAATAATTACTAAGTGCCAAAGGGTATAGAAAAAACATTTACAGGCCTTGTTCTGCAAAGAAATGTAGAAAATGTATCACCATGATGCAGGCCTCATCCAGCTTCAGGTGCTAAATTCGACTTACAGGTGAATGATGATGCAGTCTTGCAATATTGGAGAAAGCTTATGCAATGTTTATACAGTTTCTGTTCTAGGTTTTAAGCGCTCTTATCTGAGTGTCCAACCAAGGCCTTCCTCTTACTCCAGCCTTGCAATTGGGTATAAATGTGCAACACCAAAAGAATACTGTTTTGCAGTATCTCTTGTGTGTACCCTATTAGGTACTGTCTTCACCAATCCAGCCTTTAAATATTGTAGTCTGCTGACGTGGATCAACTCATCTAACTGTACATGAGCTGTTCCTTATAGGGTTGACAATGCCCCCGTCTCTGCTCCTAGACTTGTGACTGCCTCCAGGCCCGGATCTCCCGTCAGGACTGCTAGTACTGCTATGTTGCTGCTTGCCAATTGGATATCCCTTCCATGCCCACCTTCCCTGTCTGCTCTCCCACCTCCATGCAATGCTGCTCCATTGGCCTCCATATTAGACCCCTCTATTCGTCTGGCTTGCTATCATTGCCACTACGTTGAGATTATGGTTGGCGTGGGGTACATCATTGCCATTTAATGGTGAATTGTTCCAAGATCTAAATGTCCTGTGTGAACATCAACTAGATTCTGTTGTAGAAACAATACAGATAGAAAATGAATGCCTCTTATTTCTGGATTTACAATCAAATGTCTGGGGTTGTGAGGAAAAATGCTATTTTTAGAGTAGTGTCTTTGAAAGGAAGGAAACTTGTGTTGACCTGTTTTACCATGGGCAGACACTGCCGGGATGTGCTGGTATTTCTCGCCAGTCCATCAAGGTTTGGAAAAATATAAAAATCACCATGTATGTCACATACCTGACATTACTCACATCATGATATCTGAAAGACAGATGGTTTGTGAATACCAAGACCCAAGCAACTAGAGTGTATTTATGGGTGAAAGTAAGTGTGACTCTGTTGTGAAACCATTTTCAATTCTCCTCCCTATGAATATTGACTTCCTTATGGCTTAGTGTTTCACTAACGCAGGTATCACATTTTATCTGCCAGAGCAGGGCCTATTCTTGGCTCCCCTGAGAGTGTACTGTAATTTGGTACTCTGGCTATGGTATACCTGCTATCTACTGTTCACCCGTTTCAGAGGCTGCGTGGGCACTGTGGATATCTGAGACTAATAGATTATTTTTCATTCTTTTTCCATCATATGGAGTAGGTCAGGCCATTAAAGAGACTAGACATAATGCCAAGATACTGGAAGAGTTCTTGAACGCAACCATAGTTGCCCCGGGATTGAAAACTGATCACTTAGATTCAAATAAAGCTATGATCTTGCAGAATTGAATGGCTTTATATTACCTCCTAGGGGTGTATGTGCAATAGTAGGGACTTAATGCTGCACACGTTTAACCAGCGCCTCCCTGGCATACAGAAACAAATTGATTACATTAAGGATAGATTCAGTATGGATTACATTTCAATCTTAGTGGTATCTGGACGCAGCGCAGTGTGACTTTTGTAAACTGGGGAATTAAAATATTTGAAATAATCATTCTTATAAACTCAATTGTTGTTACTTTATGTGTTGTGTTGTAATTAATAATGTGCATGACCCTATGCTCTTGTACAAATAAAAGTGCTACCCATGCTATTTAGCTTGCTGCATTTGAGGATGATGAAGATGATAATGAAGATCTAAAAGCTGAGGCACTGAGATTATTTGCAACTGTGTTATTGTAAGAGTTTTGCTTTCCAGTAAAAAAGAAAGAGCTGAGAAAACATAACTATGTATGTGTGTTGCCTTAATACCTATGTTTTCTTGCACATGTACATCAAAATGTGCACTTATATCTTCCTTAACAGAGTTTTGTTGTCATTCGTTTATTAATCTGAAGTGCTCTTTTGCCTTAACATGCATGTTACGTTTCATGATTCTTTGGGCCTTGAGGCCATTTTATTTGCGGTATTATATTTGCATATTGTCTACATTTCGTATGAAAGCATGGCCTCAATGTCAATGTCATAAATAGAAGCATGATTTTCAGAACACTAGTGAGTTCAGCAGTGTGTTTATAAAAGTTTATGCAATAGTTAATACAAATCTCACCCAGCTCTAATCTCTCATATCACTGGCTACCTTCCAGCTGCAAAGCTTCACGTAAGTAACAACAAATTATGGTGGTCATTACAACCAGTGTTAAAGCGGCGGTAAAACAGCAAACAAGCCGGCGGAAAAAAAATGGAATCACGACCGTGGCGGAAACTGCCAACAAAGACAGCCACTTTAACACTCCGACCACCACTGGGGTACTAACAAACAGAGCGGCGGTCACCGCCAACAGACAAGCGGAGGACAGTGTACCGCCCACAGTATCACAACCTACCAATCCGACACCTTTTCCGGGGCGGATTCACTGCGAACAAAAACACAGCGGAAACAGGACTTCGAAGGGAAAACACTTACCTCTACACACCCAACGAGGAATCAGGATGCCATGGAACCCGAGCTCCAGATCCTGCCAGCCCTTATCTTCTTGCTCCTCTACCAGGAGCACGAACGCCGGCGGCGAAGACCACGGTGAGTACTGCACCTAAGACACAGGGGAGGGGGGAGGGAAAAAACAGGGACACACACACGCAATACACAACACCCCCACCCTCACCCACGACAACACACACACTAATACATATTGATACATTACAGTTACACCCCCTAACCCTCCCGGAAGAATGCAAAGACAAAAGGAAATGAGTGTAACCATTGTAATATATTAAAATCCAGGACCCAAAAAAAAATATATACACTATAAACAAAATATACACCAAGAATAGTAGTCCAGGTAGTGCTCCATTGAAGTCCGTGGAACACTGGGCCCACACGGTATGGGCGAGGCCCACACTCAATCCCGGAACATGACGGAGAGAACACTGCAGGGGCATCAGATAGCAATGAAACAGGCACCTCAGGTGGAAGGGAAAGGGGGAGCACTTCAGCCGGTTGAGTGCACGACGCCAAATCCACGAGGGGGCCACATGCCCACTGTTCCATCCTGGGGAGTGCAAAGCCACAGTCTCCCAAGTCTCACAAGTGGGTGGTTGCCCACTGCTTTATCCTGGAGAGTGCAAAGCCACAGTCTCCCAAGTCTCTACAGTGGGGGGTTTGCCCACTGTTCCATCCTGGGGAGTGCAAAGCCACAGTCTCTCAAGTGGATGCCTTTCTCCACTGGTTCTGGAGGGAGATTTGTGCACAGAGTGCTTCATCCTGCCAAGGACAGAGGTAGTGGATGTGATACTCCACTGGTTCTGGAGGGGGCTTTGTGCCCAGAGTACTTCATCCTGCGAAGGACAGAGGTAGTGGATGTGAATCTCCACTGGTTCTGGAGGGGGCTTTGTGCCCAGAGTGCTTCATCCTGCCAAGGACAGAGGAAGTGGATGCGAATCTCCACTGGTTCTGGAGGGGGCTTGGTGCCCAGAGTGCTTCATCCTACTCGTGACCGACTCAGTAGCGTCAGTGCCTATGGCGCTCATGGGCCAGCAGTGCTAGTGGCGGCGGTGCCCTGTTCATCGGTGCTTGTGGCGGCGGTGCCCTGTTCAGCAGTGCTTGTTGTGGCGGTGCCCTATTCAGCGGTGCTTGTGGGGGCGGTGCCCTGTTCAGCGGTGCTTGTTGCAGCGGGGTCCTTTGCAGTGACTCAGCTGCTGGCAGTCCTGTCTGGCCCAGCGGGGCTGGTGCTGGCGGTCCTGTCTGGCCCAGCAGGGAAGGTGCTGGCGGTCCTGTCTGGCCCAGCGGGGCTGGTGCTGGCAGTCCTGTCTGGACCAGCGGGCTGGTGCTGGCGGAGGCCTCCTGGGCAGCTGTGCTGGTGGCGTTGGCCTCCTGGGTAGCAGGGCTGGTGGCAGTGGCCTCCTGGACAGCAGGGCTGGTGGCGGTCGCCTCCTGGGCAGCAGGGCTGGTGCTGGCGGTGGCCTCCTGGGCAGCTGTGCTGGTGGCGGTGGCCTCCTGGGCAGCAGGGCTGGTGCTGGCCTCCTGGGCAGCGGGGATGATGACGGTGGCCTCCTTGGCAGCAGGGCTGGTGGCGGTGGCCTCCTGGGCAGCAGGGCTGGTGCTGGCGGTGGCCTCCTAGGCAGCGGGGATGATGGCGGTGGCCTCCTGGGCAGCAGGGCTGGTGGCGGTGGCCTCCTGGGCAGCGGGGATGATGGCGGTCTTCTCCGCCGTGCTGCTCTTCCCAGCCTTGTTGACTTTCTTGTGGCCTTTCCCCACCTTGGAAGGTGTCGCAGCTGAATCCACACTCCCACCTGTATCCCTTGGAGCGGCTTTGGTGGCTGAAGTCTTCCCCCTCTCCCGCCAGGCACTGGCCAACCTCTGATGCTTGACAGGTGGGGGACTGTCCGTGCTGTGGCTCCGTGTACACTGGCTGCCCTGGTGGCCGGTGCACTCCAGAGTCCGGTGACTACAGGCACCACTGGTCCCGGAGATGTTGTGGCTGAGGTGCTAGGTTGGGACCTCGAGAGTCAGGACCTAGGAGACGGACAGGGTGGGGGAGGTGTGGGAAAGAGGTCAAGGTTGGACAGGAAAAGTTTTTAGGAAACACTGGGACGGGTAGCTTGAGGGGGTTTGAGAGTGGAGGAAGAGGTTGTGCTTGTAGGAGGTGTTCGTTTGGTGACCTTGGGTGAAGGTGCATGCACTGGAAGCTGTCGTGAGGTGGATGGCTGTTGGGTGGGTGTGTGCCTGCGTTTGTGTATCTTGGGAGGGGGCGTCACAGACACACTGGGAGAGGACATGTGAGCGGGGTGCGGTGGTGGGTGTGCTGGTGATGGAAGTAGTGGCTGTAGATGTAGTGCATGCAGGTGTGAGTGCAGACAAGACAGGGAGGGAGAAGTGAGACGAGGAGGAGGGGGACACAGTGGATGCAGTGGATGTTGCTGTGTATGCATGTGTGTGATGCTTGCGTGAGTGCCTGTGGGATGTGTGGTGCTTATGTTTGCCAGAGCTTCCCTTGTGTGTTGACGTGTGTGCATGCGGGTCTGAAGGTGTGCTTGGGATAGGCTGAGGTAGAGGGGATTGGGTCTGGGTGGAGGAAGTTGGAGGGGGAGGCTGGAGACAGGGACAATGGCTGCCATCAGTGCTGAGGCCAGAGTCTGAAAAGCTCGCTGAAGGGCCGCCTGACCCGAATGAATGCCCTCCAGGAATGCATTTGTTTGTTGCAACTACCCTTCTACACCATGGATGGCATTCAAAATGGTAGACTGCCCAACAGTGAGGGACCTGAGGAGGTCAATGGCCTCCTCACTGAGGGCAGCAGGGGTGACTGGGGCAATGGCTGAGGTGCCTGGGGCGAAGGTGATGCCCACCCTCCTGGGTGAGCGGGCACGGAGCAAAGGCTGAGAGGCTGCTGGGAGGGCTGTGCTGGTAGGGGGGGTGGCGGCTGTACCTGTAGATGCGGGGGGCACAGATGTTGCCACCACCACAAGGGAGCTCCCATCAGAGGACGGGTCCGTGTCACTGGTGTCAGGTCCTGTCCCCGCCGTGGAGCTCCCCTCGCCCTCCGTCCCACTGGTGAACTCAGAGTTCGTAGTGTTGCCCTCCAGGGCCATGTGGGATGCAGCTCCCTCCTGCTCCGGTGCCACTGCTCCTCCGCCCGATGATGCCAATGCACACAAGAACAGGGAGACCACAAAAAGGGGGGGGGAACGACAGAAGAAAGACATGTTGAGTGCATGCATTACCGCTACCGTTGGCGGACACGACAGACACAGAAGCCCCATGCACTACGCCGCAGACTTGGCCTCCACTGTTCAATCCCTGGGACATGGCCTACAAGGCTATGGACGACATCTGCACACATGGATGACACAGGAGCCTGACTAGGTGTACTTGGCACTGTACACAGGTGGGTTTAGGGTGCCACAGGGTCTGCCAGAACAAGGGGACCTAACTAGCACACTCACCCTGGCCTAGAGAAACCCACAGCCCACCTCCCCCACCCAGAAACCTCCACTGCGCGCAAAATCAGCAGAATGAGAGTGTACTCACCCCCTTGTGGCTGCAGTGATGCCCTCAAGCCCCCATCCAACTCCGGGTACGCCACCGCCAGGATCCTGAACATCAGGGGGGTCATGGTGCGAAGGGCACCCCTCTCACCGTCTTCTTGCTCCAGTGGCAAATGTCCTCCCATCTCTTACAGCAGTGGGTGCTCCGTCTATGGTAGACCCCCAGGGTCCGGACGTCCTTGACGATGGCACGCCAAATAACTTTTTTCTGGTGGGCGCTGGCCTACATGAATTGTACAGGGGGAAAAGACAATTTATTACCAAATGCACCGTCACAGTCATTGGCCCCCATACCTATCCTTGCCATGATGCACATGCACTCACTGTTGTTTCATGCACGCCTCAATCTCCCCCCCATCTTTCATCCACCCCACTCCACACAGGCATAGCCCATACAGCATGCTCCCAGTGTATTTACCTGTTTGTCTGGAGGACCGTAGAGTAGCGTGTACTGGGGAGGACCCCAACCACGAGTTTCTCCAACTCCTCCGATGTGAAGGCAGGGTCCCTTTCCCCAGACGTACGAGCCATTGTCTCTTCCAGACCGAGGTCACAGCAGCACTTGCAGTATAGGTCCTCTCCTGTCGAAGATCAGGTATCAAGTGATTGAACAGATAGATAATGCATACCGTCACCTCCGGCGTACATCGTCATTTGCTCCTGGGACCCATAGGGTCCAATGTTATCCAATGCAGCATTGCGCCGCAGTCTTCGACCACCTACCGCGACGGTGTACAACGCCAGCGCAGTTAACTCACATCCCATTGTCCCACTTTACAGGTCAGGCAGCCGCCATTTCAGGGGCTCACATGGCTTCATTTTTAACTGCGTCACACATACCTAGGCCTTGCCTCAACACTCATACAGGCCAAATATCGGATTATGATTTGTGTTCTGTGTAAGCTGTGGGTACGTACCTCTGAGTTGGTTGACTCTGTGCTCGCTGTTGTCCTTCATAAGCACCGTCCGCCGGGACATGTGAGGAGATGGCGGCATCCTCCGGTGTACAGACCGCTGGTGGACCTGCCGACAATGGAGGAAAGACATGTGATCATCACCTACAGGCTTGACCGTGCCACAATCCTGGAACCGTGTGCCCAGCTGGAGCCAGACCTGATGTCAGCTATCCGCCATCCCACAGGAATCCCCCTCAAGTGCAGGTGCTGTCAGTACTCCATTTCCTTGCAAGTGGGTCATTTCAAACAACAGTGGCCATAGCATCAGGGATGTCCCAGCCTATGTTTTTCAATGTGTTGTCCAGAGTGTTGTCTGCCCTGCTGAAACACATGCGGAGCTTCATCGTTTTTCCTCAGGTGGAGGATTTGCCTACAGTGAAAGGAGACTTCTATGCCCTGGGACATATCCCCAACATCATAGGTGCCATTGATGGGGCCCATGTGGCTTTGGTACCCCCCCCGCAGGAGTGAACAGGTGTACAGAAACCGGAAGATTTATCATTCCATGAATGTGCAGATGGTGTGTTTGGCAGACCAGTACATCTCCCATGTTAATGCCAAGTTTCCTGACTCAGTGCATGACGCCTACATCCTGCGGAATAGAAGCATCCCTTGTGTGATGGGTCAACTCCAGAGGCACTGTGTGTGGCTATTAGGTGAGCACCTGGAAGCAAGTCTGTGGGAATGGTTGTCTGGGTCTGGGGATATCCCTCCAGGTTAGTGCGTGTCTAACAGTTGTCCCTCGCCATTTGCAGGTGACTCTGGTTACCCCAACCTGTGATGGCTACTGACCCCAGTGAGGAATCCCAGGACAAAGGCAGAGGAATGCTACAATGAGGCCCATGGGCGAACTCGGCGGATAATAGAGCGGACCTTCGGCCCCCTGAAGGCCAGGTTCAGGCGCCTCCATATGACAGGTGGATCCCTATTCTACTCACCAAAGATGGTGTGCCAGATCATCGTGGCCTGCTGTTTGCTTCACAACTTAGCTTTGCAAAACAGGTGCCTTTTCTGCAGGATGATGGTCCAGATGGCGGTGTTGTTGCAGCTGTGGAGCCTGTGGACAGTGAAGACGAGGAAGCAGAAGAAGAGGACATTGACAACAGGAACTCAGTGATCCTGCAATATTTCCAGTGAGACACAGGTAAGAATACAAACCTGCCTACTGCATGTACTTTAACACTACTACCTCTCTACTGTCTGTCGTTTTCAGCCAGTGTATGGTCACTGACTTGTCACTATCCCTTACCATTTCACAGATGTGGGTCCCACTGTATGACATCTGCTTTGTTTCCTCATGGACTAGAGCTGTGTGGCATAGGTATGTTGACATTACATATGAAAGAGCATTTTGACATTTTGACACTGTAATTGCTAAAGCACTATTTCGAAATCACAGACTGACTCCAGATTGTTTTGTGCTTCAAGGGTGTTTATTTAAGTGCTCAATATTGGAAGGGGTTGTAAAATGGTGAGGGGTGATGGTGGAGGAATGTCCATGGCAGAGTCCAGTCTATTAGTCTCACAGGTGCATTGCCCAAATGGGCATAGGAAGTGGAGCTGGGGCAGTTTGAGGATGGACAGATGACATTCGGGGTGGTCTAATTTCTTGGCGGGTCTTGGCATCGTCCTCTGTCTTTGTCCTGGATCTCAGAGACCACTTGCGGGGTGGTTCTCCCTCTGCATGGGGTGGGGTGCTGGTGTGGTGGTCCAGTGGTGGTGCCTCCTGTCTACTAGTGCCGGCGGAGGTGGTGGGCGGTTCATCGTCGAGGCTAGTGTCAGGGGCCCCTTGTTGTGCCACAGTGTCCCTCCTGGTGTTGAGTACTTCCTTCAGCACCCCTACAATGGTGCCCAGGGTGGAATTGATGGCTCTGAGTTCCTCCCTGAAGCCCAAATACTGTTCCTCCTGCAGGCGCTGGGTCTCCTGAAACTTAGCCAGTACCATTGCCATCGTCTCCTGGGAGTGGTGGTAGGCTCCCATGATGTTGGAGAAGGCCTCGTGGAGAGTGGTTTCCCTGGGCCTATCCCCCCTCTGTCGCACAGCAGCCCTCCCAGTTCCCCTGTGTTCCTGGGCCTCCGTCCCCTGGACTGTGTGCCCACTACCACTGCCCCAGGTCCCTGGTGTTGTTGGGGTGGTGGGTTAGCCTGGGTTCCCTGTAGTGGTGGACACACTGCTGATTGACGTGTCCTGGGGTCGTGGGGGAGGAGGTGGGGGGTCCACTGCCAATCCGCTGAACCACAAGGTGGTGTCTTGAGACCACGGAATGCACCTTCCCTCGTAGGTCGTTCCACCTCTTCCTGATGTCATCCCGATTTCTTGGGTGCTGTCCCACTGCGTTAACCCTGTCCACTATTCTTCACCATAGCTTCATCTTCCTAGCTATGGAGGTGTGCTGCACCTGTGATCTGAATAGCTGTGGCTTTACCCGGACAATTTCCTCCACCATGACCCGGAGTTCCTCCTCAGAGAACCTGGGTTGTCTTTGCCGTGCCATGGGGTGGTGTGGATGATGTGTGGGGTGGTGTGTTTAGTGATAAGTGGGGTGATATTTAGTGGTGTGTTGTGTGAGGTGAGTGGAAGTTCTGTGGGTGATGGTATTGTGTGCCTGTGGATGCTTGGTAGTTCGTTTGTGGTGTCTCTCTCTGGCCTTCTCTCGGTAATTGTGGTCGTAGGGGTTTGTGGGTGATGTGGGTGTGTGTTTTATTTTGTAATGGGTGTGTGGGAGTGGTGTGTGTATGTGTATCAGGTGTGTGTGTTTCGAATTGTCCAATGTGGATGTGTTTTGGAAATGTGTGTGTATTTTGAGCGCAGCCGTGTGTACCGCCAATGGAATACTGCGGTTGAAAGACTGCCGCGTGGATTCGTGTGCCGTGATAGTGTGGGCGTATTTCTGTTGCCGTGACGGTGGAAGTTTTGTTTTCACCAGTTTATCACTGACCTTTGGTGTGGCGGACTTGTGTGGGTGTCTGAATTTTGGCGGATTCCGAGCTGTGGGTCATAATAGCTGTGGCGGATTTCCGCGGCCGCGGCGGTGTGTTGGCGGTCTTCTGCACGGCGGTAAGCGGCTTTTACCACCAATGTTGTAATGAGGGCCTATATATGTATATCTGAGAGACCATATAAAGTGACAGATGAATGTTCAAATTGAGAAATGTCTTTTCATTCTCATATGCGAATATCTAATTTGACAAAGTTCTTCATACAAATGAATAAATGACAACCAAGCAGGTTAACTGTAGCAGCAGGATCAGAATGCATAACTCTGAAGCTAGAGATACCCTTATCAAGGGAGATAAAGACTATTGGAGCGAGCCACTCAAAATAGTTCTATTTGTATTCATAAGTGAGACATCTTCAATTGGAAGGTCAAATTATTGAACAGAGTGACTAATTCAGAATTTCACATTAAAATCCTGAAGAAGTGATTATTTGCAAAGCATATGTCAGCTGTTATCAATTGCTCTGTATGAAGAATCATATTTGTCATGTATTACTTTGTATGAGAAATCATTTCAAATTGGAAATTCATCTGTGACAATGTAAAGAGATTTCTCGAATTAAACATTCATCTGTGAGAAAAGAACTTCCTATGTTCAAGTTCAAGGACTTTATGTTGTCTCTCAAATAATCAGTAATAAGCAGTAGGTTTATGTATCCTTATCTGTGTTTCAAGGACTTCTCGAATTCCTTTCATGCAAACATCCTGCTTCCTGGCCATTAGATAATTTTGTTGAAGTAACACTTTTCATAATGTATTCATGTGCCATTGACTTGGTTTGATAGGAAAATGTATAGCAACCCATCACATTTGCATACATTTTAGCATTATATGCTCAAACTGGCTTATGGGGCGAAGGCTCTGGTTGGTTGAAATTACAATTATCACTTGTAATTTTGCTACACATATGGCAATTTTTGCATTAAACACATGATAGACTTTTAGGCCACCCAACATGTGTTATATTTTAACACAGTGTATGTTGTATTTGCCTTGATTCTGTATATTTTATGTCCTAGGCATTTCCCAGTTTATGCACAACAGGAGTTAGCAAACAGAACTGTTTAATCCAATTAACCATTTTTCTCATTAAGTGTTATGATTGAGTCACTTAAGCCATTCTGATTTTGCTATTGTTATGCTGGGATCTCCGGCTCATCAAACCATGTGACATTTAATACTGTGTGTGGAATTGTGTTTGATGATTGTGTGGCACTGTCCCCAGGTTCACACTACACTGCATCTCAACTGAAGACAGATGCTTTAGTGTTTTTCACTTTATGATGTGGACTAAGCACTTTTAGCGCGGATTGCTGGGGATGCTTTGCTCTCCCTCTTTTTGGCCCATATTTAATGGAAAATGACAGAGTGCGATGCTGCGCCAAAATTGACAGCGCCGCGCTCCATCATATTTATGAGCCCCTAGCACCACCAGAGCATCACTTTACGTGACACTCCAGTGGCGCTAACCGCTGCTCCATATTTACAAGGAGGTGTAATGCCACTTTTTGTGGCATTACGCCTTCTTGTAAATATGGGCCCCTCCGATGCAGTTATCTGGGTCAGAGGGGCGTGCAATGAGTTATTGCTGTGGGCGTGCCACAAAAACACCCATTGCATTTTGAAGCTGCCTCAGATTTACAAGTTTTTGTAAACCTGAGGCACTGCCAAAATCTAATGCCACCCCCTTGGGTGGTGTTGGCAAGGCGCAACGAGGAGGAATACTTTTGTTCCTTTTCGTTTTTTGCTTTTTCTATGTGTGCTGAATTCTGCAGCACGCATAGAAAGAGCAAAATGCCAGAAATGATTGTTTATGTGCGGGAGGGTGTCCCTTCCTGCACATAAACAATCATTTGAAAATGACACTTTGGTACTTCTGTGTGAGTTGCATTCTGCAGCACACACAGAAGTGCCAAAGCACCATTAGTGATTGTTTATGTGCAGGAAGGGAAACCTTCCCACACATAAACAATCACACCCCTCAACGCAGACATCCTTGCACAATGATATTCACTTAAATACGGCGCATCCCTGTGCTGTGAAAATGACGGAGTGCAGCACTGCCAATTTTGGTGCAGCATAGCGCTCTGTCAGTTTCCCATAAATATGGGCCTTAGTGAGCCCAATGGCCCCTAATCCAGGGAAACTGGCCTTACAGTGTGAGCATGACACCATCTATCAAATCTGTGTCCACCTTGCTCACCATCGTGCCCTGCAATCTCACCCATTGCCCGGAAAACTAAGAGTTAATACTCTTCATCTATTCTGGCCTGTGCCAAAAAAAAATTGTAGCTTCCTTTCCTTCACAAGTAATATCGCTGGCACACTTGTTTCAAGAAAATAGATCCAGGCAAGAACTGCAGTGATCTTTTGACTTGCTGTGTTACTTAAACTCTCAAGCAAGTACGAAACCTCACCCAAATTTGTCAACAAAGTTTAGAACTTTTGTGACGTTCTACAAATTTCAAATCACAAATAAACGCGGTTAGTTTGAGGTTTGTACTGATGGTTAATTCATGACTGACTATAGCCTTTGTAACAACTCTGAGGGCATCAGTGAATTGATGCTGTAAGTCAATAAATAATATTATTTTTATAGAATAAATACAATGTGCCCAAGTCACAAAATTTTTAAGTCTGGTATAAAAATGCACCTGCTCTGAGGGCATCAGTGAATTGATGCTGTAAGTCATTAAATAATTTTATTTTTATAGAATAAATACAATGTGCCCAAGTCACAAAATTGTTTAAGTCTGGTATAAAAATGCACCTGCAGGGTTGCAACATTGCATAGGTGCAAACAACTTATAGATTTTGTAATTCACACAACCTACCTAAGGTACATCTGGAAAGTTGCACCAATCAAAGTTTTACAGGAATACATCAGGAAAACATTTGTGAATGTCCCAATAACATTCAGGGGGTGCAGTGGCGTAACAAAGCTTATTAGAAAGCTTATTAGAGGTGGGCTGCAAAGTACATGGATGGGCCCCCATCTGGACTCAGTCAGGAGCTCTCAGGCCAGGGTCGTGTGCTGAGGCGAGCCCCCTGGGGGCCAACTAGCACCGCAATGATGGGGGGGCATTGTTACGCCATTGGGCGAGTGTGGCTTTTGAAGTGGTAAAGTGTGTGGGGGGGTAAAATTATCAATATTATTTTTAGTGGGCAACCACAATTTTTTCTGAGTCAGGAAAGGCTAAAGATGTTTTTCTTTGAGAAACACTGTTCTCAAAGGCTGCAGCCTGCACATACAACTTTAGACTTTGTCCAATGTGAAAAATTGTGCTTGTTCGAAGAATAAAAGTAAAAACATGATGCCCCACCGTTTTAACACTTCACCAGCCACCCCTGCATATGGGTAGTCTTCACTGTTCTGAGTTCAACATTTCCTTGTCCAAGTTCAAATTTAATTTGAGATCTCACCCAGGAGACTAGCAATTCATGTCCCCTTAGAAAAAGAAAGAAGCACTCTTCCAAAATTAACGTTTAGCTCCTACTCTTCCTGTTACCATAAGAACCTCAAGGATTCACCAGATATTCTTGTCACTATCAAGCATCATGTTTTACAGGAGAGGATAAAACTAGAACTTGAAGAATGAAAGATATACAAGGACTGTGACAAGAAAGATTTGGACTAAGAGTAAGGTTTACTGGTAAGTAATATGGACATTACCACCTCATCCTTCTTCCTTTTCACAGTCAAATCAGGATGTGTCAATGAATGCAATGACTTCAGTTTCCACAGTTTAAAATAGAAAGGGACCCCACAAAGAGAGTAAAGTTCCAAATCCACAGGTCAAGACATGCTAACATTCAAAATATAGGGAAGCAATGGACAGCAAAGGGACAAGTCAAGGTTGTGAATAACCAAATATGAAATACTCTGAGTGTGATTAATGATACACTGACCACTAGTCCACACCAGGGGTTAACACCTGACCCAATAACGAGGAAGAGCTGGGAGAGGGAGAGGACCGGAGAGTTGCACGGAACACATACGAAAAAGACTGGGAAGTGAATAATGACAGTGTTGATTTATGTCAAACACAGTGGAAATGTCTGAATTGCAGAAAACCAGCAACTGGCTGCAACCCACCAAATAGTGCAAAGAAGGACTCACTGTCGTATTAAGCCGGACCAAAAATGTGAACAGAGCATGGATCACATTCAGTACATGTGCCCAAGCTAAATACAGAGACATTCAGGTTTAGAGTGACACCAACTACCTACAGAGATGATGAAATCACATAAAACAAAACATCATTATCATTTTAAAAAATGAGCAATAAAACAAACAAACCTGGATATGTGTGAAAGAGAAAAGGGTATGAACAAACCAGGACGTCGTTTTACAATAAGCTGAGACAAAGTCTTGGCATGAGCCACCATCCAAAACAAACCATCTTAAAGGAATAGGCATCATCTGTGGCACCTAAAGATTATAATGTACCATTAGGAGAATCCAACACAACTGTGGATGGCAGTACTGCCAAGCACTGTAGTGACAAGAAACAACTTCACTCAATCATAAATTGTAGAGTGCAACTACTCACCCAAAAGGGTCTAAAGGCGCTGAGGGGGGCGGCCCTCTGTGCTTCAGTCGACGAGCCAGGTCTTATGGTCTTTTCTGAATTGAGGCAACAATAGTGACTGCATGAGGTGAAGAGGCGAGGGGTTCCAGCTCTTTGCCCCTAGATAGGCGAAGGATCTTCCTCCGGACAAGGTCTTATGCATGAGGGGTATAGTGGCTTGTGCCTGTTGAGCAGAGTGGAGAGATTTGGCAGGGGAGTAGAAGGTGATGCCGTGGTTGACGTAGGTGGGTCATAGGTCTATGCTTGGACAAGAAGTTTGAAGTTGATCCTTTTCTCAACGGGAAGCCAGTGAATGTTTCTTAGGTGTTTGGCGATGTGTTTGTGGCGGGGGATGTCAGGAGGAGTCTGGCCGAGACGTTTTGGATGTATTGTAGTTTCTTCAGGTTTTTCTGTGTGGTACCAGCATAGAGGGTGTTGCCATAGTCGAGTCTGCTGGTGTCCAGGGTGTGGGTTACGGTTTTGCAGCAGTCGTTTGGGATCCATTTGGAGATCTTCCGGAGAAGTCGGGGTGTACGAAAACAGGAGGATGCAACCGAGTTGACTTGGCAGGGCCTGGTGAGTGATGAATCCAGGATGAGGCTGAGATTGCATGCGTGGTTTGTTGGGGTGGGGAGGTGCCAAGGGTAGCAGGCCACCAGGAGTCGTCCCAGGCTGATGCGGAGGGTCCAAAGATGAGGATCTCGGTCTTCTCAGAGTTGAGCTTGAAGCAGCTCCGCTTCATCCAGGGAGTGACAGGTTCCATCCGAATGTGGAAATTCTTCTTGGCTGTTGTGGGGTTTTCAGTCGGTGACATGATCAACTGGGTGTCTTCGACATAGGAGATGATGTTCAGTCCATGATTCCTGACGATGGATGCAAGCATGTGAATGTTGAAGAGTGTGGGGCTCAGGGTGGAGCCCTGTGGTACCCCACAGCTGATCTCCGTACGTTTCGACAGGTAAGGTGGGAGTCTGACTCTCAGGAGCGTATCCATTGTAGAGCCTTTCCCCAGATGCCAGCTGCATGGAGTCTGGAACAGAGGGTGTGTTGCGAGACAGTGTTGAAGGAGGACGATAGATCCAGTAGGACGAGGGCTGCTGTTTGGCCACAGTCGAGGAATGAGTGGATGTCATCTGTGGCAGCGAGAAGCCTGGTCTCCGTAATGTGGTTGCTCCTGAAATCTGATTGGGAGATGTCCTGGATGATGTTGTCCTTGATGTCTTTGCAGAGCTGTGCGTTGATGGCCTTTTTGATGACCTTCGCTGGGAAAGGCAGCAGAAAGGTAGTTCTTGAGGTCCAGGGGGTCGGCCATGGGTTCTTCTGGAGGGGGTGGATCTCGGCGTGCTTCCAGTCCTCAGGATAGGTAGACATCTCAGTGGAACAGTTGAGAGTGTGGCAAAGCTTGTGTGTGATGGAGGTGTTGGCTTTGTTGAAAATGTGGTAAGGACAGGGGCCAGTAGGGGCTCTGGAGTGGATGCTACTCATGATGGAGCGGGTTTCGTCTGTGGTTAAGGTGGTCCAGCAGTGCAGGATCTGTGAAGGTTCAGAGGGTCCGAGCTGGAAGGTTGTTGGTGAGCTTGAAGGTTCCTGGGGTCTGAAGCTATCGTAGATGTCTTTGATTTTTCAGTTTAAAAAGTTGGCTAGTCTGTCACAGAGGATCTGAGATGGAAGGATGTTTGCTGCTTCCGATTGAGGTTTGGTGAACTTCTTGACCACGGGGAATAGCTCTTTGGTGTTGTGTGAGGTGGTGCATATACGGTTCTGCAGGGCAGCTTTCATGGTGGATCTGATGAGGTGGTGGTAGGATTTGATGGTGGATTTGAAGACCGCAAGGTCTTCCGGGTACCTGCTGTTTCTCCATCTTTTTTCTAGCAATCTACTGGTTTGCCTGGAATCCTGGAGTGCGGGGGAGAACAGCTGGCCTTCTTGAGGTAGTGTTTTGCTGAAGTCTTATTGAGTGGTGCTAGGGTTTTGGCGCATTCGGCGATCCATTGGTGGAATTTCTTTATGGAGATGTTTATGTCTGTGGCAAGGGAAGGAAGTGACTTTCTGAGGGTGTTAGTGAGCTGTTCCTCGGTGATCTAGTTCAATTTCCTGCATGCGAAGTGGAGTGTGCGGAGGGGGAGGGTCAGTGTGATGCTGGAGAAATATATGCAGTGGTGATCGGTCCATTGTAGTGTGGATGTCTTGTCAACGTTGATGTTGTTGCTTGTGGTAAAGATGGGGTTGTGTGTGTGTCCAATGATGTGTGTTGGCAAGGTGGTCAGTTGCTTGAGGCCTATTGTGGCGAGATTCTTAAGCAGGGAAGCGGTGTTGATGTTGTTGCAGTTGTCGATAGTTGAAGTCGCAGAGGAGAAAGTAGTTCATGGAGGTGAGTGCGTGGGGAGATATGATGTCAAACAATGGAGTCGCTAAAGGCAGGGCGGGAGCCAGGTGGCATGTAGATGAGGGTGCCGTGGAAGTAGGACTTAGGGTTGACGTGGATTTGGAAATAGAGGTGCTCCATGAGGGTGGAGTGTTCTTCTGAGTTGGTTGTCAGACGGAGGGTGGATATGTGCACAATTGCCATGCTGCCGCCTGGTCAAGACGGCCGGTCTTTGGGGAGCAGTTTGTGGTCACTGGGGATGGCGATGTCCGATGCTGACGCTGAGTTCTTACATGTTCAGTGAGAAAATGGACGTTCGGGTGGGTGGAGTTCAGCAGCGTGTTTTTGGAGAGACCGTATGTTGAAGAGGATGCAGTTGAGGCGCTCTGGGTGGGTGTTCGATGGCCCAATGGGAGAAGGGTCCGGCGTTTGCTGTAAGGTGAGGGGGTTGTGGAAGTAGAAGCAGGAGAATGGTCCATGGGTATCTCTGGGCGATGCAAGATGATAGGTGGTGGAGTGTCCTGTGTTCAGTGAGTGGAGGGTCTCTGCGTTGTAGCGATGGATGTTCAGAAAACTAGGGTTTGTGGTGCTGGGAGCGGCCCAGGCTTGAAGGGCTGAGACAGACTTGCCTTTTGGTGAACCTTTGGCATGCCAGGGGTGCAGCCAACATTAAGAAGGGGAGGGAGGCAGAAGGGTCCAGTCAGCTGGGAGGTGGGAGGGTAGGGAAGCACCTTGCCGGGAGGGGGCGGGGCCAGAGGGGGGAAGCAGCAGGGAACAGAGCATGGGGAGAGAGGGAAAGGAGCTAAGAAAAGAGGATAAAATGTGCTACAAGAAAAGAGGAGAAAAGAGGTGAAAAGAGAGCCAACAAAGAGACAGATAAAAAAAAGATGACAAAGCAAGACACACACACTCAGAAGGCGAGTAGGCCACCAGGGATGAGGCACAGGCAGGCCTGAGGGTGGATTTGGGCCTCAAACTGATAGTCAGGCAGGGTTTCTGTTCGCTTGCAGCAGAAGCAGCAGCAATAGGTGGAGCTGCACAGAGGTGAGCGAGTAGATGCTGACCAGGAGGTCAGAAGAGTTGTCCTCTCACTGTGCATTGGCCACAATTAAGAAGGGGTTGGAGGCGGGAGGGTCCAGTCAGCTGGGATGTGGGAGGGCGGGAAAGCACTTCGCAGGGAGGTGGCGGGCCACAGGGGCAGCAGCGGCAGGGAACGGAGCAGGGGGAGAGGGAAAGGCACTAAGAAAAGAGGAGCAAAGGTGCTACAATAAAAGAGAGCCAAAAAATAAAGAGACAGAGAAAATAAAGATGACAGAACAAAGATACACACACACACAGATGGCCACTAGGCCACCAGGGATGAGGTGTAGGCAAGTGCCTGCAGGTGAAGGTGAGTCTCAAACTGAGAATCAGGCAGGCTCTCAGTTCATTTGCAGCAGAGGCAGCAGCAGCAGCAACAGAAGGAGCTGCACAGAGGGGAGCGAGCAGACACTGACCAGGAGGTCAGAGGAGTCACCCTCTCACTGCGTAGTGGCCTCCATTAAGGGGAGAGAGGTGGGATGGTACGTTCAGCTGGGAGGGCAGGAAAGTGATTTGCAAGGGGTGGGGCAGCAAGGGCAGCAATGGCAGGGAACGGAGTGCAGAGATAGGGAAAGGACCTAAGAAAAGAGGGAAAAAACTGCTACAAGAAAAGAGGAGAAAAGGAGAAAAGTGAGCCAAAACAGAAAAAGGGACAGATAAAGTAAAGACGACAGAGAAAAAACACACATACACACAGATGTCCACTAAGCCACCAAGGACGAGGCACAGGTGGGTGCCTGCGGATGGAGTTGGGCTTTGAACTGAGAGTCGGATAGGCGCTTAGTTTGCTCGCAGCAGAAGCAGCAGCAGCAGCAACAGGTGGAGTTGCACAGAGGGAAGTGAGCACACGCTGACCAGGATGTCAGAGGAGACACCCTCTCACTACGCAGTAGCCGCCATTAAGAAGGGGATGGGACTGGAGGATTCAGAAAGATGGGAGGCAGGAGGTTGGGAAAGTGCCTCGCAGGGATAAGGCGGGGCTGCAGGGGCAGCAGCGGCAGGGAACAGAGCGCAGGGATAGAGGGTAAGACACTAAGAAAAGAGGAGAAAAGGTGCTACAAGAAAAGAGAAAAGGAGAAAAGCCAGCCGAAAAAGAAAAAGATACAGATAAAATAAAGGTGAAAGAGCAAACACACACACACACAGATGGCCACTAGGCCACCAGGGATGAGGCACAGGCGGGTGCCTTCGGGTGGAGGTGGGCCTCAAACTGAGTCGGACAGACTCTTACTTCGCTCACAGCAGAAGCAGCAGCAGCAGCAACAGGTGAAGTTGCACAGAGGGGAGCGAGCAGACGCTCACCAGGATTTCAGAGGATACACCTTGTCACTGCACAGTGGGCGACATTAAGAAGGGGAGGGAGGTGGAAGGGTCTGGTCAGCTCTGTGTCAGGAGGGTCAGAAAACGCTTCGCAGGGAGGCGTTAATTGATTGATTAAGACCTCAGTGGCTAAAGCCCCACATATAGTGAATGGAAACAGGAGAGGAACAGTCTATACCTGGAAGAGTGGTTATCTCTGAAACAGTGGTTTCCACCCCTCACCACCTTCCTAAGTAGAACCTATGGGCAAACAAATTGAATGAAAAACAGGATGCATAGAACGTTGAGCCTATTCTCCACCCCATAAAAGTCCAAGCCTGGCTGGTGTAAATATCACAATGTGATAACCATGGAATTAGCCAACTGACATAAACAAAATGCTTGAAGAAAGCTGCATAACAGTACCAGTGCTACCCAATAAAGTGGCATACCTGTTAAAAAGGAAACACAGTTTAAAACAACACATCATAACCATGCCAAATATATGGCCATGTTGACCTAAACCAATGAAAGCTGGTAGCATAAACACCAGATAAAGATTCTGAATTGTATGTAGAAACAAAAGCATTTCATTTTTAAATAACACCAGTTAAGAAAACAAAATATAGAAATGCAAATATGTACTTAAAAAGATAAAAATGTATACATGAACAATGTAAAAACAAGAGGAAGAATAAAGTCCAAAAAAGACAAACCCCTGGGTCCCACATAAAAATAGCACTCCACACTGAAAGATTTGCAACATGAAAACAATTAAAGGTGTCAGACGACTCCATAATATCAGGGTGATGCCTATGTTCTGGGAATTCCCCTTACACATTTCAAGGTACACGATTTGCCTGAAGCAGGAAAACAACTTCTAGAATGACTTAGGCTGTGATAAAACTCAGGACCAGAATCCGGCAATGACATTCAACATGAAAGAAAAAAATCCAAAGACCAAATTGATGGGTGCAGGAAGGAAAGACAATAGCCTCACAAACCGTACATAGAGACCATAACATACATGAGAATTGCATATTAAACAGAAGCCGATAACTAAACATCTCAACGAGATGCCATGCTTCAGAAGAAGAATCACAAAGCCAACGCAGAAGAGAAAATTGAAGCATAATACCTCTGAAACTTAAAGGAAGTGCAGATGCTTCTTGCAAGAACCCAGAAGTCAGCATTTTCTCCTGGCCATCCCATAAATATGAAGCTGAGCAACCCTCTGGAGTGGAGGTCGAGTATGGAGCAGCACCCATTTACTTAGACCCTGGATGCAGATGGGAATCCTGGTCTTGACTCCTCAACATCTGTTTCCACTGCAGAGGCAGCTCAGTATGTTCAGTCTCCTCACTTTCCTGTGGCACCCAAAGCCAAGTGCCAAAAAGACTGCCTAACCTCAAGTGATGGGAGGGAGCGTGTGTAGTCATCTATGTTGCCAGAAGGAGCAGGATCTATGTTAATCGACCATGTTGCTGTGCAGAGCTATTGTAATCCATGTTCTCCTCTATTTTAAGTACCAGGCTACGCGCCATTCATGACAGACTAGATTTAATGGAAAGTTGCCTGAGGTACTCTGGGGCAGGGTCTGATCCCTAGGGATTAATTGACATCTCTCTGCATCCCAGAGCCCCATGAAAGCCACTCCCTGTAGTACGGGGAGAGCTCAGATTAAGACAAGCTGGGGGCTGACCCAAACCAATGACACCTCTCGTCGCCATCTCAAATTCCACCTCACCCACTCTGGTGGGGTTATTCTCTCTGGGGGCCACGAGAGGAGAAGATTGGACCATATGATACTGTACCCACCAGCCAGTCTACCAGGGAGCTGATCTGGCCCTACAAATAATCTCCCCGCAGAGGCCTGTCCCTATGTAATTCTTTGAGCAAATGCCCGCCCCTTATATCCCATGCTTTGGAATCCTAAGGGCAGCTAAGAAACAAAGTTATTCATTGGCTACTTAGGTATGTAAGGCTGTTTGTTTAATTGCATCCTCCTTGTACCAGGGTTGGATGGATTGACCCATTTTTAAATTGTTAAATGCGTTTCTGGTGAGTGTGTAGTTGTGAACTTCAGGAAATCGGACATCCCTAAAGTACCACTTTCTACAATCATCCAATTACTCAGGTTTGGTAAACTCTTGCCCTTGAGCTTCTTTTGTAGGTACACGAACCCACTAGCACCTGGTTTTATTCCATGCCCACCTGGTACCACTGACCTATTCTACCTAATCTATTCCCACAGCCAACTACTTTTCTGTACTGTCTAAGCTCCAGGGGAATGATTGACTTCCACCTACTACTTCCACCCTTTATAGCTTCACACACCCAGAGTTCAATCATGCATCTACTACATGAGAGGGGAATTTGGTAGAGGAGGAGGTAGATGTTACCATTGAAAGACACCTACTGATGGGATTGAGCAGGCTCAAGGGATGGGCACTGGCAGAGAACCTACCATCAGCCTCCACAACCCAAAGATATTGTATCCTTAATTTGCTGGACTGTGTCTTATCTAAAATGGAAACTGAATTATAGTGACTGGAGTTATTTTATCGATGGATACGAATTAGGGCCCATATTTATACTTTTTTAGCACTGCATTTGCGCTGCTTTTTAATGCAAAAGTGGCGCAAATGTACAAAATACAATTTGCGTTAAAAAGCGGCGCAAATGCGGCGCTAAAAAAGTATAAATATGGGCCTAAGTATATTCCAAGAGACATGAGCGGGCTACAGATAATGTTTACAGGGTTGTTTTTATGAGCTTCGTTGTGCCTGCTGTATTGTCACGAGCTAGGGGAGCCTCTGGAGGCCATGTGGTATGGATAAAAACATCTTTACGGTGTTATGTAAGAGAGATAACCATAGGCTCAACAGACATCCGGCCCATATTTATACTTTTTTAGCTCTGTATTTGCGCCATTTTTTGACGCAAAAAAAGCGCAAACGTACAAAATACAATTGTATTTTGCAAGTTTGCATCGCTTTTGCATAAAAAATGAAGCAAAAGTGGCGCAAAGAAAGAATAAATATGGGCCCCAGTGTCTGAGGGTTACACTTGATTAAGATATTACTTTTCTCATAGTTAATATCTATAATAGAGGTAAAAACACTCACACAAAATCGATTACACTCAACTCCTCAATGCCCCTTTGACAACTCACTCTAGTACCCATCACCTTATTGCTGCAGGTGATTTTAATGCAACGTACGAACAATTGTTACTGACAAAAGATCTAATAAAAGACATGGGTGCATTATGGGGTATGCCGGATTTATCAAGTGTACTCAGGCCATGCCCAAGTAGAGAAGCTTTACAAATGATTGACATAACACTTACCTTATTACCTGCGTACATGCAAAGGCAGATCTCCTTCTCACATTAACGCCTATTCAACCTTTCGAAGGGGGGCCTATAGAAGCAATATAGATTGCATTTTTTGGATATAATGGTCGGAGCACCATGGCCAATATTTTGATTGTACAAGGAGAAGAGAGTGACCATTATCCACTATCCCTTCAAATGCATGGCATATTTTCTGACGACCTAATATAAATCCCCTCTTACAACCTGGATGTCTTGTCAGTAACAACTGACTGTTAGATAGAAAGCTATTGCTAATTTCAATAATGCTGTTTCGGAGAATTATGATACTGTAGGTTTTGTCTTAAGTCGGTTTAGGAGGCTGGCCTGGTTTGCAGTGGGTACCAAAGGGATAGGCACTGGCAGAGAACCTACCATCAGCTACCAGCTCCAATTATCCCTTCTTAGTGAAATGTAGTCAGTGTCTAGAAGCCAGGCTGTCTAGAGGTAGATGTAGGCAGAGCAGCCAAGGCTGAACTAGGAGACTTGCAAAGCTCTTGCCATACCACTGTAGTCACAAAGTACTTACACACATGAAAGACAATTCTCAGTGTTACAAAAATAAAGGTACTTTATTTTAGTCACACAATGCCAAAAATACTTTGTAGGCTATACTCCCTTAGTCGGTAAGTAAATCACACAATATATACACTAGTAACCAGAAACAGGTAAGTACACAGTAGGAAAACAGTACAAATAGTGAAAAACACCGCAGGCTGCAATGGGCCTAGGGGGAACACAAATCATATACTAAAATAGTGGAATGCGAAAGTGGGTTCCCACCTAGGCAAGTGTTATGTGTAGAGCGGTGCAGGGAGTGTAGGAAAACACCAAAGGTAAGTAAAATACCCCACCCCAGAGCCCAGAAAGGCAGGAGTAAAACACAGCAAGTTTCCTAAAACACACTAGAAGTTGTGATACAAGATAATGCAAGAACCAGAAGAGACTGCAAGACACCAACTATGGATTCCTGGACCTGAAGACCTGTGGAAGAAGGGGACTAAGTCCAAGAAGCACTGACGAGTCCAGAGAAAACAGGAGCGCCCCTGCTAACCTGGATGAGAATGTAAAAATGGAACCACCGGTGAGAAGACAAAGTCAGTATTGTACCAAAGAAGACAGATGCAGGATCCTGGTTGGTATAGAAGATGTCCCATGCTGGATGGATGAATGCAGTGTGGTTTCCGTTGTTGGATTCTGCCAACAAGCCTTGGCACCCGCAAAGCTTGCGGTTCATGGAAAATGGCGCTGCCCGGGACCAGGAGGGACCTGGTGGCCTCTACCCAGGAGGGAGAGATAGAGGGGGGGCTCTCAGCAAATCAGAGAGCCCTCAGAAGACCAGGCAGCACGCACAGGAGTCCCACAGCATGGGGACAAAGGAGGTGCAAATGGAGGCCCACGATGCACGACACAAAGGATTCCCACGTCGCTGGAGAACCACTCAGGAAGCTGTGCGTCGCAGGATGGAGTGCTGGGGACCTAACCTGTGCTGTGCATGAAGAACTTCATGGGAGGTCAAACACAAGACTTAGCAACTGCAAGTCACATGGTGCACAGGGGTACTGTCTTGCATGGGGAGCTGAAGTTACAAAGTTGCAGAAATCATCTTTGCTTCTTTGTTGAAGTTTTATAGAGTTCCTGGAGCAGTCAGTGATTGATCCATCGGTAGAAGATGAAATAAATGGTCCAGAGGATTCCTGCGCTGGAGTCTTACAATCTAAATCTGAAGAAAAACTCAGAGGAGAGACCCTAAATAGCCCTGAGAGGGGGATTGGTCACCTAACCAAGTAGGCACATATCAGGAGGGGACTCTGACGTCACCTGCTGGCACTGGCCACTCAGATGCTCCCAGAGTTCCCTGACCATCCTGAAAACAAGATGGCAGAACCCAGAGGCACTCTGGAGGAGCTCTGGGCACCACCCCTGGGGTGCTTATGGACAGGGGAGTGGTCACTCCCTTTTCCTTTGTCAAGTTTAGTGCCAGAGCAGGGACTGGGGGTCCCTGAACTGGTATAGACTGGATTATGCAATGAGGGCACCATCTGTGCCCTTCAAAGCATTTCCAGAGGCTCTGGGAGGATGCCCCTCCCATGCCTGTAACACCTATTTCCAAAGGGAGAGGGTGTAACACCCCTCTCCCAAAGGAAATGCATTGTTCTGCCTTCCTGGGATTGAGCTGCTCAAGCCCCAGGAGAGCAGAAGCCTGTCTGTGAGGTGGCAGCAGCTGGGGCTTCAGTGGAAACCTCAGAAGACTGGTTTGGCAGTACTGGGGGTCAATGGTGGAGCCCCCAGAGTGCATGGCATTGTACAACCAATACTGTAATCAGTATTGGGGTACAATTCCCAGTTGTTAGACACCCTACATGGCCATATTCAGAGTTACCATTGTGAAGCTACATATAGGTATTGACCTATATGTAGTGCACACGTAAAATGGCATCCCCGTACTCACAAAGTCCGGGAAAATGGGCCTGGGCGATGTGGGGGCACCTCTGCTAGTGCAGAGGTGCCCTCACACACAGGTACTTAGTACCCAGTCTTCAGGATTGGAAGACCTGATATATAGGTGACTTATAAGTGACCTGGTGCAGTGTCTATGGCTGTGAAATAGCGCATGCACTATTTCACACAGGCTGCAGTGGCAGTCCTGAAGAAGCCCTTGTAGGGGCTCCTTCTGGGTGACAAAAGAAATGTTGCAGCCCATAATGATCCCATGGAACCCCAATGCCCTGTGTACATATGGATCATATACTAGGGACTTATAAGGGGTGACCAGTGTGCCAATTTGGAGTGAAATATGGATTCACTAAAATGGGGTGACAAATTTAGAAACAGAGATAGCATGAGCACTGGAGTTCTGGATAGCAGGACTCCAGTGACAATTTAGAAAACAGTGAAACACACTGACAAGCAGGCCATAAACCATAAGCACTGGGGTCCTGACTAACAGGATCCCAGTGACACAGTCAAAAGCACACTGATATCAGGCAGAAATTAGGGGTAACATGTCAGAAAGAGGGTACTTTCCTACAATCGAATGACAGAGAAACTGGAGGAGCCCAATGTAGTGACAGAACTCATGCCAACCCCTTTGAAAAGCCATTTTTGCAGTAAGAATATAAAGCTGCATTCACAGCTCCCAAGCTTCAAGAATCGTGTACACTGATTTGTAGAGCTGCTATGAATGTACTTTTGGCGACAATTAAACAGGTAGAGAGGGCCATGCAGAAGTTAGGGCAATTTATAAGGCCACGCACTGCTCAGCAAGAAGGGACTGGGAATTGAGAACATGGGAGAGTTTACTAAATGCAGGCAAGACTAACCATGCAAAGAGTTTCTGGCATATAGTAAGCCACTGGCAGCTGTGACATTGCCCTGAGGCCTGAGACCCATATCCAGCCTGATAACTGGGTAAACCACTTTAAATCTCTCCACACCCGTGTACTCCTGTCTCATCAACCAGATCCCTTACATGGCGAGAATAATATCTTTAAACAAACTGTCACCACACACTTCACTACCTCCTCCTTGCAAGTAAGACCCCGGTTCTAGACAGGGCCCCTCCGGGCTTGTTCCATTCAGAGCCTAAAATCAGGGTGCCTTGTATAAAGCTTATTTCTAACTCCGTTGCTGCTGATGCTCGGTGCCTCTTATTGGAAGGGGGCTGAGATTGCCCCAATTTTCTATGCTAATTTACTGGATTGAGGAAAACAATATTTTAAGCAGCTATCAAGCAGGCGTTAGGGAAAAACAAGAATTGTACATCAAGTGTTCAGATTCCTTATGATTAAATGGAGGATGGTAAGCATTGACAGTGGGAACGTTCATGCTGCCTTTGTTGATCTCTGAGTTGCATTTGACCGGGCTCCATAGAGGAGGCTCTTGGACATCCATGTTGAATCGAGATTTCCACCCAATCTCTTAAAAATCATAATACACTCCACGAAGATAATTTGGCTCAAGTAAAGTGGGTCATAAAAAGCGAGCTCACAGGCAAAATCAGGCTCGACAAAGATGTTTGCCAGAGCTGAATTTCAGCCCCTACCTTACTTCTTTTTTGTATCCATTGGCAGTATCAGTTTTTTCCCAGTTGTGAAAATAATGCCGCAAGACTAGTGAGGGAGAGGAGTCCGGCCCTACTCTTTGCCGATGATAACTTGCTAATTTCCAGATTCGCAGAAAGACTCCAAACCTAGCTCTGTAGGTTCTCTAAATTTTGCAATATGCACGAGCTTGACATAAATGCCCAGAAGACCAAATGCACGTGTTTTAATTGGAGGAAAAATGTCATGGGCTTTCTGAGGTTGGCGGAGAACCACCACTAGAGTCACTGAATTTTGATATCTGGGGTTTAGGTTAACCAACTCTAATTGATGGATGTCACAAATTACAACACTTTCTCTGCTCATAAAACCAGGGCCTCAGCCAACCTTAGGTTTACAAACTGTTTCTCCTCTCCCCTGGAATACAACTTTTTAAAGTCCAAACAATGAATGCTGCTCTTTGTGGCTCTAAACTTTGGGGTCACTGTGATGTCACAAACCTAGGGATTGAAGAGAATAAATTGATGAGGTCCTTAATAAAACTCGGCCAGAATACTCTTTCTAAAGTTAGATAGAGCTCATATTAAAACTAATTTTAGAGCTCACCAAGTTGAGGTCTCTAGCTCTGGATCTGAATTTGGAGTATCAATGGGTTAAGTCCATTTAGCAATGAGCTTCATTACATCATTACTTGACCTCGACCATCAAGGATCTCCGTTTAAATTTAAGAAGTCCCTACTAGAACTTGGTCTGAGTGACTGCTGGAATAATTCATCTTCTATTTGTTCAAACGCCTCAACAAGAGTACAGGCCAGGTATTGAGAATCATTTATGGAGAAGAAGGAATCTTTTGTATTGTTCGGGACTTTATCTCAATCAGTTTTGCCCCATAAAACTGTTTTTAAGTATGAAGAAGTTTAGATTATATTAATCCAGCACTTTAAATATCCTTGTGTTGGAGGATTGGATATGGTGTTCCACCTCTAGCTAAGTTCACATTCACTTGGTCCTCATCTGCCACCTAGTCAAAAGTATGTCCTATATGCCTTATGACAGAGGGATCTGAAGAACACCTATTGTGTTTGTGTTGCTTATTCTAGACCTAGGGCTAAATGAGTCTTGGCACTATGCCAGATCATGGGCCTATCAGACAGCATAAATGGGCTACGAATATGTAAAACTGATTCAAGAATGTATGTTCTGTAATTCGTTTCCAAATTTCTCCTCGCAGAGATGCTGATAAAATCCAACACGTTAGGATATTTGGGCAAGTACAATTTTAGGATGTTAGGAATATTTTAAGGCATTTTTTTCCAAATGCACATTTGCATGACTCTCCGAAGATTCAAAAAAATGTTTATCCTGCATCTTGTTGCTGGGTTTTATAATCTGATCTAAAAAGAAAGAAAAAAAGGAAGGATGAAAGAAAGGAAGAAAGGAAGGAATGGAGAAAGAAAGAAAAAAATGTGTCTGGCACATCAGAAAAAGTACACTGGTTCTGGGAGTATAAACTATTTCAAAAAAAAAATTCTAGAAACAGAAGTAGAACTTACGGCTTCAGACAGTAATAGAACCGCTAGGCTATCAATCAGAGGTTGAAAACATTCCAGCTAACAGAAAAAGAAAGGTCCCAGGAAAGTAAAATCAAGAAGAAGGGCACATTTTGTGCAGTAAGTTGAAATCATTAAAAAGGACGAACAAGCTTGGAAAAAAGGCAGCTATGTGAGGCATTACTTTTGTCTGCTCATCAGTTCAACTAACTCGTTAATACCTAACATGAAAAGGGAAGAACACTAAAGCAGTGCAAACCGTAAACCATTTCTTCCAGAATTCTCATTCAAGGCACGGAGGCACCTTATAGTCACTGGGAATAGCAGCAACTTCAGAGAACACCACCACTTCAATGGTGGCGGGGGACGGGGGGCGGAGGGGAGGGGGGAATCTGAGAGATTTGAGGTCACAGCGTCAGCAGGGCGCGGGCACTGTGGCCAGCTGAAGCGCAGCCAACAAGAAGTGCAATAGGGGCCCTGCTACATGCCTTACACTAGCTCAGCATCGTACCCGAGGAGTCCCCAGCGCTAGGGCAAGCCTACCATAAACAATCGCGTTACCAGCCATAGTAGGTCCCAGGGAAGAACAAGTATTGGCAAAGCTTATAGATCTTGCCTAAGCAAGAGCTATTGGCTTTGCCAATATGTTTTAGCCATGTTGTACACAAAGTGGCTGCAATTCAACATGGCTAAAAGTTAGTAGGGTAAAGAAGAATGGCGTGGAGTGGAGTGTCATAAAAATGGAGTAGAGTGGGGTGTTATGGAGTGAAATGGACTGATGTGGAATGTGGTACAGTAGAGTTGAGTGGCGTGGAGAGGTGCTGAGTGGAGTGGCATGGGGTAGCATACACCGTTGTGGTCATGGAGTCTCATCTAACATGCAACTGCAGCCAAATGAATCAATTGAATGCAACTTTACTGATACATGATTTTGACTGTAAACATTGCCCGTCTGGCCTCAGGAGCTCCAGCATGCAAAGCAGCATGAGTTCAAGGGCCAGTCCAGGCTGAAGGTGCCCCAGTGTGGGGCTGTATTGAACATTTTTACCAATTCCTGTTTGTTGTTTTCAGTCCAATCTAAACACTGTTGACAGTGTTTTTGGGTCCACCGCCGTAGTAAATTGGCTACCTCCAACATCTAAATCAGGCGTTTAATGTCTTCTCATTACATATGCAGAAGCAATGCACTCACTTTATATTTCTTAAAACAAGCAACTCATTTAATCCATTAAATAATTCTACACAATATGCAACGTCATACAAGAATAGGTTGATGTGTAAATATTTCTCACAATAGGCAGCATTCTATATCCTGATAAAAAAAAAACTGCCGCACCCTCGAAAAAGCCTGGCGCAAGGACCACACCGCAGATAACATGACTGCCCTCAAGAACGCTACCCACCAACTGATCCGTGCCGCCAAAAGAAATTCCTTCACAGACAGACTGGACAAAAACACTCACAACAGCAGAGAACTCTTCAACATCGTCAAAGAGCTCTTCAACCCTAACGCCAATGCCAACGCCATCACTCCCTCACAAGATCTCTGCGACTCCCTCGCCACCTTCTTCCATCGTAAGATCACCGACCTACACGACAGCTTCGGACACCAGACCCAGCCAACCACCACAGAACCTACAACCCCAGCCATCACCCTCAACGCCTGGACTCACATCAACACGGAACAGACCAAAGCCACCATGAACTCCATCCACTCCGGTGCCCCCTCGGACCCCTGCCCACACTTCATCTTCAACAAAGCCGACGACATCATCGCCCCGCATCTCCAGACCATCATCAACAGCTCGTTTTCTTCTGCCACCTTCCCCGAGAGCTGGAAACACGCTGAATTCAACGCCCTACTGAAGAAACCTACGGCGGACCCAAGCGACCTGAAGAACTTCCGCCCCATCTCGCTCCTCCCATTCCCCGCCAAAGTCATAGAGAAGACCGTCAACAAGCAACTTACCAACTTCCTTGAAGACAACAACTTACTCGACCCCTCTCAGTCTGGATTCCGAGCCAATCACAGCACAGAAACCGCCCTCATCTCAGTCACAGACGACATCAGAACCCTGATGGACAACGGAGAAACAGTCGCCCTCATCCTCCTCGACCTCTCGGCTGCCGTCAACACCGTCTGCCACCGCACTCTAATAACCTGCCTCCGCTCCTCCGGGATCCAAGGACGGGCCCTGGACTGGATCACCTCCTTCCTCTCCAACCGCTCCCAAAGAGTCTACCTCCCACCTTTCCGCTCAGACCCCACCAAGATCATCTGCGGCGTCCCACAAGGCTCCTTGCTCAGCCCGACTCTCTTCAATGTCTACATGAGCCCCCTAGCCGACATCGTACGCAAACACAGCATCATCATCACCTCCTACGCCGACGACACTCAGCTGATACTCTCCCTCACCAAGGACCCCACCAGCGCCAAGACCAACCTGCAAGATGGAATGAAAGACGTCGCAGATTGGATGAAACTCAGCCGTCTGAAACTGAACTCAGACAAAACGGAAGTCCTCATCCTCGGAAACACCCCGACTGCCTGGGACGACTCCTGGTGGGCCACGGCCCTTGGCACCGCACCAACCCCCTCAGACCACGCACGCAACCTCGGTTTCATCCTGGACCCACTTCTCACCATGACCAAACAAGTCAACGCCGTATCATCCTCCTGCTTCCTCACCCTCCGCATGCTCCAAAAGATCTTCTGTTGGATCCCCGCCGACACCAGAAAGACCGTGACCCACGCCCTCGCCACGAGCCGCCTGGACTACGGCAACACCCTATACGCAGGAACCACCGCTAAACTCCAGAAACGTCTGCAACAAATTCAAAACGCCTCCGCCCGCCTCATTCTCAACATACCCCGCAACAGCCACATCTCCGCCCACCTGAGACACCTGCACTGGCTTCCCGTCAACAAAAGGATCACCTTCAGGCTCCTCACCCACGCACACAAAGCCCTCCACAACAAGGGACCCGAATACCTCAACCGCCGCCTCAGTTTCTACACACCCACCCGTCAACTTCGCTCCGCCAACCTCGCTCTCGCCGCCGTCCCTCGCATCCGCCGCACTACGGCAGGTGGGAGGTCCTTCTCCTACCTGGCGGCCAAGACATGGAATTCCCTCCCCACCAACCTCAGGACCACCCAGGACCACTCAGCATTCCGGAGGCAACTCAAGACCTGGCTCTTCGAGCAGCAGTAACCCCATCCCCCTAGCGCCTTGAGACCCGCACGGGTGAGTAGCGCGCTTTCTAAATGTTGATGATTTGATTTGATTTGATAGTCAACAATGATCATAGGAGTCATCAACTTCATTAAATGTTGGAGTCTGTATGACTGCGTTTAGCACTTTGACTCTTTGACAATTATGAGATGCAATTTATACTGCTATTAACCAACTAAAAAATTACAGAAAAGCTAAAAACAAGAGGTACAATGCTTCTTCCTCTTTGATGCCTGCTTTTCTTTTTATCATCCAATGAATTATCATTTATTACCATTTGTTTCGGACACAATTGAGGGTTGCCTCACACCATATCTAGCAACCCTACAAATACCAACAAACTGTAAAGGATCTGAATGCCCAGGGTGTTTATCTAAAACAAATAGAAAGCCAGTTGATATCTGGTATCAGCAGTTTGGACGACATGTAAATGAACCATGAGCACAAATTTAGCCTTTCTTAGTGCAGTCCCTATACAGGTAAATGGCTGAATTAATGTATGGGTAGCAACATTTGTTTGGAGGTTTACCGATCCCAAGTGTTTTTCCTGACTTCGTTTTTGCTGGCCCTAGGACTCTGCGCTCTTTATCACTGCCAGTGCTAAAGTGCTCTCTCTTCCTACAACATGGTAACATTGGCTTTCACCCAATTGGCACATGTCATTTATTAGTAAATCCTTAGTTAATTGGTACTGCCTTTACCCAGGGCCTGTAAATGAAATGCTACTACTGAGGCTGCAAAAGCAACAAGTTGATAGATGGAAGGACTGAGTTTATCTCAGCCACTGGCAATCGCTTGGAGCCACATCCCAATTCATAATTTTGTACCCACCATGCCTCCTCCGTTTGGACCCAGCCATTTGCAAATCTGTTTTGACCTCATTCCTCATGGGAATAGTCCAGCCCGAACTGCCAGGTCAGGCCCTCTTTGAACCAGAACACAAGCAACTCAGGACTGGTTTCGCCCTTCTTATAAGCTTAGTTGCATTGTCAAAGTGATCCCCAGGGCCCCCGTGTGAGCATACCAGGAGCACTTAGGGTGTCAAATTTAAAACAACAAAGTGATAACGGGAATGCTTGAATTTATATCAGCCACTGGCAATTGCTCACAGCTACATCTCAATCCATTGTTTTTGCCCACCATGCATCCTCAGTTTGGACCAAGCCAAATGCAACTCAGTCTTGAGTTTTTCAATGGAACAGTCCAGCCCAAATGCCAGACCAGGTCTTCCCTGAACCCAAACACAAGAACGCAAGACCGGTTTCGCCGTTGTTACTGGCCACTCATCCAGGTGTAGCCTGTCCCACTTTTTGGGACCGCCTCTGAAGCAGCTGTTTACACATGTCCCAGGCCTGCCATTGCACCCTATGTGAGCAGTTTTAAACTGCCGTTTCGCCCTGGCAAAAAAAAAACTTTTGCTAGGCCTAAACCTCCCTTTTTAAGACACATACATCACCCCAAGGGTAGGCCCTAAATAGCCCATAGGGCAGTGTGCATTGTATTTAAAAAGTTGGACAGGTGCTTTTATGTTTAAAATTTTCTGGTATTGAAAAACTCCTAAAAGCAGTTTTCACTACTGTGAGGCCTCCCTTTCCCATAGGATAATATTAGGTCACCTTATTACATTTAACCAGTGTCGTAACAAAGGTCCCCGCAGCTCCTGCAGGGTGTGGGGGCTGAGCTCCAGGGGGCCCCCTGAGTACACTGTGCACGGCAGCAGGCCCCTGACTGGATCCAAGGGGGAGGGTCCCCCTCCTAGTACTTTGCAGGGGGGCCCCCTCCAGTTTCGTTCCATCACTTCATTTAACAAGTTATAACTTCCAGTTGGGAGCAGGTAAGAAAGTTGAGTTTGGTCTCCAAAGAACTGTAATTCAAAAACCTCCTTAATAGTAAAATTGGATTTTAAGTCACAACTCTAAGAATGTCACTTTTAGAAAGTTGGCATTTTCTGTCCCAACCACTCAGGGTGTCCACAGCCGTTATCCTGGGTCACATGACTAGGTGTAGTTGGCAGGTGGTCTTTGTGTATTACTGCCAGCCATCTAGACAAGGGGGGGAGAGGAGTTGTCAGGATAGGCCGTCACGACAAGGGGGAGAGATGTGACCTACCACCCTTACACATCACAAAGGCTCTGCCTCAGCACATTCACAAAGGGTTTCACACTAGTCTTTTGTGCCCTTAAACAAGGTTTGGCCAGACCAGGAAGGCAGGAAATTCCAGACACCTTTGTAGAGAGAGGACTCCAGGGGTTTCTTTCACTTCACAGTGGGCATCAGGTATGAATAGTGGACTCTCCGACCCAACTCTTCACATCATATCTGGACCTGTGGACTCTTCCAGGAAGAAGAACTGCCCAGCTGGGAAGGCTGCCCTGTTACCTAAACTCTACTTTGCTGCCCAAAGACTGCTTTGCTGCCCAAGTCCTGCGTTGCTGCACTAGGTCTCTTCTGCTTCTGTGGGCTGCCATTCTGAATCCAGTCTGCCTGTGTGGAGCCAGGACTCCAGCAAATCTCAAAGGGTCGGTTGGCTGGCCCCTGTTCAAAGCCACAGGGACATAACAGGCTTCTTCTAGGTCAACGCAACTTTTGCATCTCTACACTATGCAACACAGTTCACCACCAGTTCACTCAAGCAGCAGGCTGCTCATGCAGGCTGACATGGCAGCTCTGCAGTCTCACTTTTACTCGCTTAACACACAGTCGCGGCTCGCGGCACATGGAAGGGGCAGGGTGGCGCGCGCAGAGGGGAATAAAAATTAAATTAAAAATAAACACCTACCTTGATCATTCCATCCCCTCCTCTGTTGCAGGCTTCCAGCCAGGGTGCTCCCAGGCAGACTGGAAGTCTGTGCATGCTCTCTGCAACCCAGCACTGTGTTGCTGGGCTGGAGAGAGACTACTGCGCATGTGTTTTTGGCCCGTCCGAGAGGCCCTGCCAAACATACATGCACACTGAGATGGAGTGATGTGCACCCCCCCTCACTGCTTGTTACCCCCTTTACAAGAAAACAATAACAAACACAGTACAAGAAAACAATAATAAACACAGTTAATTATCATTTTCTTGTAAAGGTTTTGCAGCTGCTGCTGCTGGTGGGGGGCGACGGTCCTCCGCCCTAACTGAGGACCCGCCCCTGGTCACACAGGGTGGCACAATCAGTGCTGCAGCCCTTGGGACCCCTTTACCACTCTGGCCCTGGGTACCACTGGTACCAATTACTAGGGACTTACAGGGATGGTAAAGTCAGAGCTGATTGGCCTATGCAATTCGACATACAGTTTAAGGGAAAGAGCAAACTGGTTAGCAGGCCTCAGTACCGTAACAGGTCAAAACTAACACCATCCAGCAGCAAAAAGTGGGGGTGACTATTGAAAAGGGCACTTTGAAACACTCAGAGACACAATCAAAGTTATAGGTATGCAAAGGTTTAGGTCTGAAACACTGTTGGTCAATTATTAGCTTTTAATGTTCAATATATTGTTGGATGCTCTTTTTTATGGGCAAGTGCAAAGCGCTCCGTCCCATGCTGTAATGTTTATTTGGGCTTCCAGCCATGCCCATGTCACATCAATCACTTTCATTGGTTCTTGGGCTTGGTTTTAAAATCCGCTTGCTTTAATTTGTGAAAGGCATGCATACGTCATGCCTTTTCTGGTGTTTACACCACCTACACAGCACCGGTAAACTACTAAAAACATATGAGGCTCGATCTTTTCAGCATGGTTCCTGGACCACTTTATCTGTTTATTTTCCACGCAGCACAATCGCGCTGCATTTTACACAGTGCAATCGCGCTGCATTTTGTTTTCTTTTCATTTGTGAGGCAAGAAAAGTCAGTTAGGAGTTTACAACGCTAATAGCTCTAACTTGAGCAAATGAGACACCCATTGCATTGAAAATGCTTGTTAATTGTGTATTATCCAGAAAATAAATATGACATACATTCCATGAAAAAAACACTAATGAAATAGAGCACACTCATTAACAAGGCCCTTTCGGCACAATGCGCCACCGTACGTGGCTTTTAATGGTCTGGTAAATATGGGCCCCTTCACTCATAAAACGGCATGAAAGGGGCATTGTATGAATGTGGGTGTTCCCACGCAAAACCCATGGAAAGCTAAGGAATCGCAACCACACGTAGAAAGGGGAAAATACCTTTCTTGATTGTTTTTGTGCAGGTGTCTCTTCCTGCACAAAACAATCATCCCCACAATGCAGACATCCTTTCAACATGGTGCAAGGGTGCCTGCTTCGGCACTAGGCAGCAATTTGTGTGGCAGGGCAGGGGGAGAGGACAGAAATGTACCATATCATGTAGATATGGCACATTTCTGCCCTTTCCCGGTGGCGTGGGGCGTCGCAGCAGGACACTTGCTGCACCGCCCTGTGCCATGGGGCTTGTAAATAAGCCCCTAAGAGTTGCTTGGTAACTAAAAATGAACAACAGGATTTCATACCTTGAAACCCTTTACTTCATGCTTTTTCACTTTTTACTCATCTTTATAACTTTTGAGAACAACCACCAGACAGAATATCATAGTTGCTAACATAATATAATTATCTGATTGGGGGTAAAGCATATAGCCCAAACATTTTGAACTGATCTCAGAATGCAAATTGAAAAATAGATAACACAACTGGGCTATAATAAGACATGACATTTAATCCTTACTGGACAACTGGATATAACAAGCATTTGCAATGCAATGGGTCTCGCTCTTGCTCAAGTAAGAGCTATTTGCGTTGTAAATTCCTAACTGGACTTTTCTTGCCACATAAATTGAAAAGAAAAAGAAAAAACAGAAGTTCTCTTGCAGTCAAATGTATTATTGGCAAAAATATGACTATCCCTGTAACAGGGTTGATGCCATGCAAAGCACTCGACTACTGCCCAGCGAGATCGAGCTGTGTAGGAATTAAATAGAAAAAACTAGTCCAGAAACCATACGGAAAACATGGAGCCTTGTATGTTTTCAATAGTTTACCAGTGCTGTCGAGGAGGGCTAAACACCAGAAAAGGCATGACGTATGCATGCCTTCCACTAATGAAATCAAGCTAATTTTAAAAGACAAGCCCACAAATCAACCAAACTCATGGACGTGCAGTGGGTGTGGTTAAAAGCCCAAAGAGAGATTACAACAGTGGCCAGAGCACTTGCGCGCACTCAACCCTAAAAATGGATCATAAAGTGGCACCTTTTACACCATTAGAAGACTCACTCAATAGTCATTGAGCAAAACCTATGCCTTCAAGATAAATGTGTAATTTGTTGCAATGTGAAGGAAACAGATCAAAGTGAGGAAGCTCTTTTCCATAGAAGAAAAATAATTCATGCCCCATCTATTTTTATTCATTTGCAGAGCCCTTAAAATGTGCCTATTGCAGAATATCTCTATCCAAAACTAAAGAATTGTTCAGGTTAGAAGACGCCTGTGACTGAATGTGGTTACCCTCTTATTTTTTGGAATGTGCCCGGGAATTAAAATGCTTAAGTATGGATTTCTAAATGTTAAATAATGGACTTCAAGTAAAACAATGAGCTGTCAATGTCTTAATGTGCTAAAATTAATGTGTATTTATTTATTTACTTGTGTATTGATTTGCTTATTTTTTTTATTTATTTGTTAAGGAGCTTTGTAAAGCATTGTACATCACCTTTTGATCTTTTCAAAGCTGCGACAGACAGTTTGATGATTAAATGGGATCATTCTGGTCCAGATGCTTGGAGTAGGTAACCAACTGTGATATTCTTCAGAGATTAACCTTTCTTGTATTGAGTGCAGGTAGAGGTAAGTGTGACACACGTGTCTGCCAGCTTTTGTACAAAAGAAGAATAAAAGATCTGAACAAAACAAATTATTTCCTGCACGATTGCTTCATCTTTAGACTTCAAACCAAGTCTGCCTTTGAATTATAGATTTATGGGAGCTAAGGGGAAGGCCCGCTCCCTTTTGAGGACATTTTTTGTCTGATTGTAAGAGACTCCTAGTTCCCCTACAAGTTATTAAAAGGGAAGTATGAACAGTTTTGGCCATTTCAGAGGCTTAGCACTTGAACCCCTATGTATGTGCCTCCACTTACCATCTTCATAAATAATCATGATCATACAGTGAGACTAGGTGACTGGCTAGCTATCATGAGGCGTCCGGTGGTATTCACTACAATAAAATAATTTGTTCTCTCTTTGATTAATTTGCACACAGCAGCCTGTGATTACACAACTCACACACTTAGGACCTGATTTTGATTTCGGTGGAGGGGTTACACAGTCACAACAGTGACGCATATCCCGTCTGCCGAAATCTAAATCTCATTGTTTCCTATGGCATTTAGGTGTCGTGACTGTTGCGATGGAGTAACCCCTCTGACGAAATATAAATTAGGCCCTTAATTCTTTGGAATTTGTTGGTGAACTTGATGGTGTCTGCCTTGCATTTACACCCTTTTGTGGAAAGGCTTTGTACA